>NW_022985025.1:0-600000 GCF_010015815.1 Dothidotthia symphoricarpi CBS 119687
GAAAGAAGTATATTGTTAGCCTCTATATAGCTACCTAATTTTTACTGCTAGCTAACGCTAAATATATAACTAGTATTACTTTCTACCTCTCTTTCTTTAAGGCTTTATACTTATATTTAGTGTTAGCTTAAAACTACCTATTCTAATTTAGCGTTAGCTTAAAACTTTCTATTCTAATTTAGTATTAGCTTAAAACTTCCTAATTAAGATTAGCTCTATCTAACTGTCTCTAGATATAAAATATTAAATAACTCTTTAAAATTAAGAGATATTGTATTAAAACTTTTACAAAAGAGAGTACAGAGTAGGATATACGTAATAGTAGTAGTATAGTATTATAAATCTAAGTTCTAACTATAATATTATTGCTATTAGACCCCTGTTTATGTTTTAATTTTTGCTATATCCTACTAAATTTCGGAGGTGTCTACAACCTAAAGGGGTATAATAAGTATACCTATAAGGTAGATCTTAGATATAGTAAAAGCAGCGTATATAAGAAATAGGTAGTACTAGCTTAGAGGGTTAATAGGGTAGTACTACTTAATAGTATTAGGTTAATAAAGAATAGGTAGCTAGTAGTTATATAATAGGTAAGGTAATATAGGCTACTAGGTATATTTATAGTCTACTATACGTACTTATCTTTACTACTCTTACTATATCTAGGCTATAGCTATAACTATTATATAGCTATAGTTATTTAGCCTTTTTATAATAATATAGGCGTCTAGCTTCTTTTTATTACTTCTCTACCTTAGAGCTTTATAATAGAGTAAACTAATAGTAGAATATACTATACTCTTCTAGTAACTTATAATATATTCTAGTCTATAGAATTAGGTATATACGTAGTATTAAACGTAGTTAATACCTTTTCTTATACTTTCTATATACTTCCTAGATAATATACTCTATAAAGGTATAGAAAGTGTAAATTATAAACTATTTACTAATACTAACTATACTTATCTTATACTATAGATATACCTAAAGGGTACCTTATTAGCTATAGGTAATACTAGGCCTTACCTACTATACTAAATAAGTAATAAGAACCTACTTATAGTACTTCTTAATTATTTATACTTACTCTTTATATAGTTAAGCAGTATTTATAGACTTACCTTAAGGATACCTATACTTACTATATTACCTAAGTATTTATAGACTACTACCTTAATTCTATCTACTATATACTTTTCTTCTTCTATACCTATTATTTCTCTCTATATCTTTTTCTATATCTCTTTCTATATCTTTCTTTCTATATCTCTTTTTCTATATCTCTTTCTTTTACTTACTTTATACTTAGGAGCTTATTTCTACTTATATCTTTCTTAACTAAGATAACTACTATCTCTATACTAGCTTCTTTCTTATTTATACCTTTTACTAAGCTTCTAAGAGTATTATTAGAAATATACTTTTCTTCTTCTTTATTTAACTTTTTCTTTATAGCTAAAGGAGATATAGTTTTAACTAAGAGTATATTTAGTCTATACTACGTACCTATATATATACTAGACGTAGTAGAGAGAAAAGATTAGGTAGAAGACTTCTACTATTATAAATATATTAAGTTAGATAGGTAAGGTATATTATACCTACCTATATAGGCTACTTAACCTAGCTAACTATAATAATAAATTTTTTTATAATTTAACTAGCCTATTTTCTAGTAGACTATATAAGAATAGCTATTAACCTCTACTATATATTCTTTTCTAGGTTTACTATTAGTATATATATTCTATTAGCTACTCTAATAAAATAGGACTAGCTTCTTTAACTATAATATATAGACTAGTATAACCTATTATAGCCTACGTAGTTTTATCCCCTTATATCTACCTAGGAGTTAAGGTTATTTAATAGAGGCTTAGTATAATATATAATACACTCTTATATATAAATTATACTTAACCTAATAATAGGTATTAAATAGGTAGAAGACTACTACCTAATATTAATATTAATAGATTATTAGTATACCTTTAAGATGCTAGAGATACTACTAACTAACTATATAGACTATAGGTTTTATACTAGGCTTACTAAGAGTAGAGATATAATAACACTAGAGGTATTATAAGTAGAGTATTACTACTTTACTATAGAATATTATACTAAGTTTAAGGTCCTCTCTTAAGCTAATAGTATTAAATACTATAGTTACTTAGCCTAGTAGTTTATCTCCTAGAGTAAGTCTCTAAGGTATAGGTACTTTCTATATCTACTAGTACTAGGAGAGTTATCTATCTAGCTACTAAATAAGAGGAGTATTAATAGGAGCCTTACTATTAAAGGATAGATACCTCTTATCCTAGTATAGTAATAAAAGTAATAGGTTAAGCTTAACTTCTATAATAGTCTAGCCTAGAAGAAGGCTACTAGGTAGAAGTAATATATAGGTAAAGAGTATAGGATTATTTTTAGGTTTAGAGTTAGATATAAAGAATATATAGAACTTAATAGGTTTATAATATAATTAATATATTTATAGTAGTATACTACTTAGTAGCTTCTATACTTACTTACTCTTTTTTTATATAAAGTAGTAGAGGTATTTATTAAGTAGGCTTTATAGTAATAAAAAGTATTCTTCTACCTTCTATACTAGGCTAGTACTATATAACTATAATTATAGTTTTAGTTAAGTATAGGTATAGTAAAGGTCTTAATAAATATTAACATAGATCTAGCTAATATTTTTATTAAGGTAATATAGGTAGAAGTAATATATATTTTAGTTAAGAATAGATACGCTGCTATACTATTAACTATTTTTAAGATAGGCTATAGTAAGCACCTAATTCCTTTCTAAACTAAGAGTAAGGAACTTAATAATAGAGAGGTTATTTTAACTAATATAAAACCTACTATTAGCGTAATAATTAAAGTAAGTATAAATAACCTAGATATATTTAAATATCTTATTACTTTTATTATTAATAGTAACTAGGGCTTAATAATATCTTTTTATTTAAAGCCTAAGTAGTATACTACTAAGGCTATATAAGAACTTACCTATTACTAGGGTAGAAAAGTATATTACTATAACTAAGGTAATATCTCTATTCTATATACTATAGAAATAGTGCTTATAGAGAAGAAAGAATACACGCTTATAGAGGCTAGTAGTAGAAGGTAGTATAATTTTATCCTAGTAGAAAAAAGAAAGAGTAGGTTAGTAATACTTCTACTTAGAGTCTAGCTTATACTTACTAGTTATAGTAGCTCTTCTATAGTAATCTAGTAAAAGAGCCTAACCCTCCTAGGATATTTTAAATTAGCTATATTAGATATACTTACTAGAATAGGAGTAATAAGAGTAAGGTAGATAAAATATAGTAAGTTATAATTACGCCTACTAAAAGGCTATTACTATTATCTATATACACTAATATAGCTAGTAAGGAGAAGTAGGTAGAAGTAAGAATTAGCCTAGATATAAGTAGGGCTATAAGGTAGTAGAATATAGGTAGGCTAGTAGGACTAGATAAGTAGATATATTAAAATAGTAAAGATATAGCATAATTATATTAAAGTAGGCTTAGGCTAAAGTAAAGAGTATACCTATAGTAAAGGTAATATATAGTAAGGTAGTATAGTAAATATAAGAAAAGGAAGTAGGTATAAAAAGCCTAGTAAATTATAGTATATTAAATAATTTTTAATTTTTAATTTATATTTCTAACTACTATAAGGCTATAGATACCTATATTATTTCTAATAAATTAACTCTTTTTAATACTATACTTATCCTATTACTAGACTTATTCTTACTTAATAGTACCTAGTTCTTTATTTCTTACCTACTAAACCTACCTATTCTATATATCCTATAAAATAGGGTAGTCTATATAGACCTTAACCTCCTAATATACGCTACTATAGATGTAGCTAAGGAGAGTAAAAGGGAAAGCTAGGTTATAGCTATATATATATATTAATAAGAAGGTATATATATCTTAATCTAAGATCTTAATACTACTATACTATATATTATCCTTAAAATAGGCTATTAGGTTAAAGGTAAAGCTACCTATATCTACTACTAGTATTAAGAGCGTAATAAGTAGATTATTATTATAGTCTAAGGTAACTATATTATTATCTTCTTTAATAGCCTTTTATTACTAATAGAAGCTAGCGTAGAGATAATAAAGAACCTTAACTAGCTATCTATACTTATAAGCTATAATAATTAGTATATTAGAATTCTGCCTAATAAAGTTCTCTAATAGGCTAGCTTTAAGTTACTACTTATCTTATAATACTAGGTAAAAGTAAACTAGGCTAACTAATATACCTTAGTTAAAGAGGTCTTTTTTACTAACTATATTACCTAGGCTATATAGAAGATACTTACTAGTAGAATAGAGCTTATATAGTTATATATACTAGTTATAAAGTAAGCTATTATATAGAATAGGTAGCTCTAACTAGAGAATTATTAGTAACCTAGCTCTATATATACTATTAGCTATAGGTACTATACTAATAGTAGTATATACTAGTACTTTATCTAGCCTAAAATAGAGACCTTAGTTATAAATAGGTTAGTATAGGCTATAGAGAGGTTATCTTATACTATTTATAAGAATATATAAGTTTACTATACTATATTTAACTAATAGAGCTTCTACTATAGGTAAGGTTATATAGGCCTTAGGTATGTATATTATTTATCTATAGAAGTAATAGCATATTACGTTAATATCTAATTAATAATATTAACCTATAGATTATATACCTAATAAGGTAAAGAGCTATATTTTATAATATTTAGTATATATTAATACTATATACCTACCTACTAATATTATCTATATTATAATAGGTAGAGATATACTACGCTGTAGAAAGTCTATTAGAAGCTAGGCTAGTTCTTATAATAGAATAGTTATATATAGGCTATAGGTTTAGTAATATAATAGATATTCTATTTACGTTAAGTAGTAGTTAGGTAGTATAGTTAATATAACTTTATTTAATTAGCTTACTATAGGTACGTAATATATTATATAGTTACTAAGCTAGGTATCCTTTAATATATTAAGTTTAATTAGAATTAGCCTCTGTATTTACCTATTATATATTACTTACTATATATATAAGGTTAAAGGTTAAGAATCCTACGTCCTTACCTATTTATAAATATATACTCTACCTAACTTCTAGCCTACTCTATTCCTACTCTATTCCTACCTTATAATAATAACTTTAATTAAAATAATATATTAACTCTATCTTATACTTTATTAATAACCTTAGTTAGATACTATATATTATAAGGTTATATAGCTTATTATAGATACTATAATATAAATTACTAAGGCTACTACTATAGTAATAAACATTAAACCTATATATACTCTAGTTTAAGATCTTAATACCCTTATTCTATTAACTATACTTAAAGTAGGTACTTAGTTTAAAGGCTTTACTAAACTAATTTACTACTATAGTAAAGAGTATAATAAGTAGTACTTCTTTCTAACTAATTATAAACTTACCCTTACTATTAACTTAAAAATAGGTAAATATAGTATATAGTATCTTATACAGCTATCTATCTAGGTTATATAGAATAATAGGTATATTAAGGTTAGGTTCTTTTAATATAGGCTACCTCTACAGCGTAAAGAAAATAATACCTATATATTAATAGTATTTAAAAAACTTATACTTAAGGTATAAAGTACTATACCTATAGAGAGAGGCTTTACTAGAATAAAGTATAAAGGTATTACTATTAGGCTTTATAAACTTAGGTAGTTAGATATTAGCCTAAGAAAAAAGAAAGTTATTAGTATCTTCCTTACTACTACTAGTCTCTACTTATTACTATATATATACTAAAAACTATAGTTCTTTTATATCTATCTATCCTATAATAGGGCTTATAGTATTACTTATTACTATAGTACTATATAGACTTAGACATATTACTACTATAAGCCTCTACTAAGAAGCAGTATCTTATTAGGTTAGAGGTAAAAAAAACCTTCTAGTAATTTATATACTAAGACTATTTATTTCTATTTATAATCTAAGTAATAATAGTAAAGAGAAAGGTAATATACTTACTACTTAGAGGTTATCTTTACTTATATATTAGCCTAAGCCCTGCTATAGTAAATAGTAATAGATATTATATACGTTAAGGGGCTATAAGTAGTATATAAGTAGAACATTAAGGTAATTAATTAATATAGTCTTTTTCCTAACTATACCTACTATTACTTTTTTTTTATTACCTAGCTTTATTACTTACTCTACTCTTTAGCTACTTAACCTTATACTCTCTAAGTAATTTACTTTTTCTAATATAGTTCTATTTCTGCTATAGCTTTTACTTTATTACTCTATTTTACTTACCTTTACTTTACTATATAGTATCTCTTTACTCTAGATAGGTACCTCTATAATAGTATTTATTTACTAGATAAGGCTTATATAAATAACCTACTAGGTATCTTAAAGCTAGATATTAGTTAGGTTTAACGTAGTATAGGTTTTTTCTCCTTACTCTTATATATAATAGTATTATAACTAATATCTTTTATAGCACTAGCTTAAGTTATTTAGAATAATAACTGCTAACTTTTATTTACTACTATACCTTAGTAGCTTTAAGATAGCCTATAGTATCTAGGCTAGCTTACTTTATTACCTATATACTACTTCTAAAGATAAAATCTACCTATTACTTATAGTTTATAGGTTACTAGCTACCTCTAAGACTAGTACTCTATATATATACTTTAGGGTTAATAGTATAGTTATTTCTTTTAAAGCAGAGAGCCCTTTAACTATATTCTTAAATATTTTATTTTTTTCTTTTTAACTTATTAACTAAGCTACTGCGTTTAGTATACGTAATACCTTTATTATATAGAACGTCTATAGCGTAATTCTTATTAGATTTAATAAAGATAACTATACTATCTAGATAGTACTATATCCTACTAAAGAGAAATAACCTATAGTTATAACTAATATACTATACTATACTCTAGTCTATTTATTCTATATCTATATAGATATGTTTAATATTTAATAGGCTACTAGTATTACTACTATTAATAAGATTATTTAGTAGAATAATATATTTATAGGTAAAGGTAGCGTAAAGGTAATATAAAAAAACGCCTATAATATAGTTATTATTAACTATATTAATTATCTATAGGCCTAAGGGCAGAATATCTTCTCTATATATACTTAGAAGCTAATTAAAAATAATTTAGTTAATAATTTTATAAATCTAGGTTAGTATTAGGCTAAGGAGGTTTAAGAGGTTAAGAAGTATATAAATAGTAAGAATAATAGAAAAAGCAAGGAGTATAATAGGTATAATAAGAATAAGTATAATAAGAATAATAAGTATAATAAGTATATAATAGAAGAAAAGTAAAAGTAGTATAAAAGAAATAGCAGATAATATAAGTAAAGGTTATAATATAGAATCTTATAATCTACTCTATTAGAGATATAGTAACTATTAATTTTACTTTAGCCTACTTATAGATTATTCTAATATGTATTCTACCTGCGCTTAGGCTTACTATTATTCTTATCTTTATTACTACTTTCTTTTTTATTATTTTTATTATACCTATATACCCTCTCTTTATACTCTATATACTTAATATCTATAGGTACTAATAGTTTAGGTATTACCTAGAGATACTACTACCTATTAGTAAAGTAGTTAATATACTCTAATAGTTTAAACGCCTAGTATTCTAGGTTAGACTTAAGTTAGGATATATAATAGTAATATTAAAATAAACTATATTAATATTAGTATAGCTTATATTAGTAGGACTTAGTAAGTATAAAAAGAATCCTCTCTATATACTAGAATACTACTATAAAGAGATAATACTAATTAAGAATAAATAGCTTATTAATAATATCTTTAAAGTTAATTATTAAAGGAGTATATATAAGCTCTTATACTGTATATATATTATTACTATACTAAATAGGGTCTAAGATAATAGAGGCTAGTTTATTATATATAGTATAGCTAATTACGTATAGCACTTTAGAGATAAAGTAGGTAATCTTAAAAAATATAGAATTATTACTTTAGTCTATAGTAATAAAGAGATTATAAATTAACTTAGGTATTAGAAGGTTCTAAATTATAGTTACGTAGTATATCTTTATAATTTAGGTATTTTATATTTAGACGTCTATAGGAAGTTTAGCTTTAGAGTAATTTTATATTATAGTAAAGTTAAGATATAGCTAGTATTAGTAAAAGCTACTTATAATTTTACTAGAATATTATAAGCCCTTACCTATAGCTACTATTACTATTTACTTTATATTTAGAGTCTAGGCTAGTACTATAGTTTTCTAGCTTAACGTCTTTAAACTCTTCTTTATCTTCTAGTAAAAGAGCTTAATCTCTATAGCTAGATTTATTATTTAATCTAGTTAGATTAATTACTTCTATAGGTATATAGTAGTAGTTATAATAGGCTAATAGAGAAGGTAGGTTAGAAATAGGTATAAGGCGTAAGAAAGAAAAAGGAGGATTATATAGTAAAGTAGAATAAAAAAGGTACTTAATATAGGCGTAGTTTTATTAGCTAATACCTTTACCTTAGAGTTTAATAAGTTAAGACTAAGTTAGTAAGGTAAAGTTATATTAAATTATTACTTTACCTTTATTATTATTATTATATTTAAACTTACATTCTAAATATTCTAGTATAAAAAAAGGTATTTCTAGTATTATTATAGGTTAAAATTATTTTACTTTTTTTAGTTTACTTTTATATCTTAACTCTTTAATCTTACTAGGTTAAAAGTAGACTATTATATTCTAACTTCTGCCTTTTAACTTATGTATTTTACTAGGCTAAGAGTATACTTTTATATTTTAACTTTTAAACTTTACTAGGTTAAAGGTAAACTTTTATATCTTAACTTTTAAACTTTACTATATTAAAGGTATACTTTTATATCTTAACTTCTACCTTTTAACTTATGTATTTTACTGTGTTAGAAGTAGACTTTTATATCTTAACTTTTAACTTTTACTAGGTTAGGAAGAGACTTCTAAATCTTACCTTTTAAATTTTACCTAGTTAAAAGTAGACTTTAGTATCTTACCTTTTAAATTTTACTAGGTTAGAGGTAGACTTTAGTATCTTACCTTTTTAATTTTACTAGGTTAGACGTAGACTTTTATATCTCTACTTTTAAATTTTACCTAGTTAAAAGTAGACTTTTATATCTTAACTTTTAAATTTTATACTAGTAATATATATTATGTATATACCTATTCTATAAGGATTTTAAACCAAAATCCCTAATCCCAATATATATAGGTATAAACTAGATATTTTCTACTTACTAAGTAACTTTATAGCTAGTACTAATAGAGTAATAACTAGGTATTTAAGTAATATATATAGAGTAGTTACTCTAGAAATACTCTATATTAAATTCTAGTTATTCTATATTAGATATCCTAGTCTTGTTTTTTTGCTTACTAAGCAGCTTTTATAGTACTAAAAATCTAGATAATAGTAGTTATTAAGTAGATATTTAGATAGAGTAGTTACTAGGTAAATTTTAGAAATACTCTTTTTATTTCTTTAAATACTAGAACTCTAGCCCTCTAGTGCGTATTTATTGCTTACTAAGCAGCTTATTATAGTACTAGAATACTAGTTTTATATTCTAGATTTTATCTAGATTTTATTTCTATATATTTACTGTAGATATCTTTTTTTCTTAGAGATATTTACTCTAGTTACTCTAAAAAAGATTAGATTTTTTCTACTTACTAATCTAGAGTTTTTATCTTCTAGATTTATAGAGCTATATTTCTTTAGTATTCTAGAACTTTAGTTTATATTAATAGCTATTTATTTAGCTAAGTTATTATTATTTTTAGATTCTAGAAAAAACCTTAATTAGGCCTAGCGTAAAAAATAGAGAGTAGTAAGAAAAGGCCTACCTAATTCTAACCCTACACGCCTAATACTATTTTAATTTTCTTATATATAAAGCTTATTTTTGCTAGCTATAAAGCTTTTACTTTTAGCTTAGTAACTATAGTATTTCTTTTAAGGAATATAATATTAGTACTTTTTAAAGTCTTTTTAATACCTAATAGTTTTTTTTATTATTAAGTTTTAATATAAATAATTAACTTTAAAAGTAAATAATAGTTTAAGTTAAATAAATCTACTATAGCTTTATAGTTTTAGTTTTTCTCTACTTATAGTTCTTTTAGTAGTATACTAAAAGTTTTTAAAGTATAGGTAGTAGTAAAGGTATTAGTAGTTAGACCTACTAAGGTTTAAGGCTTTAATTACTATAGTTTTACTAAGTATAGCCTATTATATTTATTATTTTTTAAACTATATCTTAATCTTTCTTAAAATATATTTAAAATTTACTCTTTTTAGTATTAAACCTTTTAATTTTTATTTTATTCTAGGTAAGTTAATATAAGAAAATTCTATTTCTTTATTTTTACTATATAGTAATAATAATAGGTTTTAAAATTCTTTTCTATTTTTTATTTATATATAGAATAGAAGTTTTAAATTTTTTAACCTAAATTTTAAAATTCTATTATATATTATATAATTTTTATCTTATTAGCGTTATAAATTTGGTTTATCTACCTTAATAAATATATATAGTAGGTATACTTATAGACTATAGATAAAGTTAATTAATTAGAGTTAAATTTTAGATCTATCTTATATAAACCTAATTATAACTCTACCTAAAGTCTATGTAACTCTAACTTAACCCTAACTTATTATTAGGTACCCTAAACCTGTCTACTAGTATAGGCACTCTAGGCAGGCAGGTATAGTAGAGTATCGTAGAATAAGCTTTCTATCCTCCTAAATAAGAACGGAAATAGTCTCTGTACTGGGGGATAGCTATTACCCTGTAACTTGGGCGATTATTAACTGTAGTAATGTTATGCGTAATCATCTTGCTGCATAATAACGCTCACGTCAGCGGATTTCGCCACCTACACGCAGCAAAAACCATAACACGGGCCGCCCTGTAGCGTATGCAATCTTAGTACAAGGAGCGCGATTGGTATATCTACCCAGTTTCGTCACTTCCTGCAGCGAGATGCGATTGTTACACAATTCTGTTACAGGTAATACTGCAGTGCGCAACTGTCTACGATCCTCGACGACTACTTTACAGAGACAAACTCAAAAGCTTAAAGTCTTCGGACACTCACTATAAGCATGGGTGCAGCATGGCGTAGGCAGATACTTCACGTCCTGTTGCTGTTCTCGGTACCCTTGGCAGCGGGCCAGTGCAAATGCGTGAGTTTATCATAAAGCGCAACCCCGTGATAATACAGGACTACCTAACTCACCAATCAAACAGACCCCCAGTCAAACATGCTGGCCAACCGCGGACGAATGGGCGCAATTCAATCAGACAATCAGTGGCAAACTGATCAAGACAGCCCCAGTCATGCTCCCTTGCTATGTGGGACCCACCTACGACGCGGAGCAATGCGCACAGCTGAACGACACATTGTTTTATGACCCCAAATTCGAGGCTCAGCATCCTGTTGGTTATGACTACCCGCTCAACGAGACATGCCCACCACCAACCGCAACCGACACCCCGGCCAGCCAGTGTCAGCTTGGCAACTCACCCGTCTACGCCATCAACGCAACGACGGAAGCGGACATCCAGAACGGCATCCGCTTTGCCAAAGAGAAGAATATTCGAGTTGTTATCAAATCTTCCGGCCATGACTTCGTCCAAAGGTAAGTCGTGTGTGGATAATAGTCATTACTTGACTGATCGTTCGTAGATCCAAGGGTTTTTACGGCCTGTCCATATGGCTATATCACTTCAGAGGCGGCTTCACCTTCAACGAGCCTGCGTCCATCTCGGGCGGGCGTCACGCACAGACCTGGAATGGTACCAGCCTCACGATCAACGGCGCCTACGCCTGGTCTGACATTTACCCTACTGCCTGGGAGAAAGGCGTCATTGTCGTTGGAGGCAACCAAAATGTTTGTAGTTTCCCAGCAGCACAGAAGAACACTAACGAAACTAACAAATCCACAGGGACCTTGCAGCACCGGAGGCTGGACGCAGGGAGGAGGCCACAGCCCCGTAACCCGCAACTTTGGCATAGGAGGCGACCAAGTTCTGTCTGCAAAGATCATCCTTGCATCCGGCGAGCTTGTCGAGGCCAGCTCAAATGTCAACCCGGATCTTTTCTTCGCCATCCGCGGCGGAGGGCCTGGCACCTATGGTGTCGTAACACAACTGACTGTCAAGACATATCCAAACCAGAACGTTAACCTGTTCTACATTGTGCTCGGCGCACAGGGCATTGGAACGGTTAGTAAATTCTTGGATGCCATGACAGCCGTGTACTCTTCCTTCCCCAATCTGTCCAAGAAAGGATTCGCCGGGTACGGATACTGGGTTGCCAATTCGGCCGATGGCCTACACGAACACAAGTTCACCAACGTCTGGTACCAGGCCTTCACCATCACCGGGAAGACAGCCGAACAGTCACAGAAGCTCTTCCAGTCCTTCGAGGATAAAGTGCTATCTTACAACTCAACCCAACTCGGCATCCAGGTCAACATCACCAAATCAAGCTATGTTGACTACGGCAAGTACTTTGCCAACAAGACGGGGACCAATGCAAGCGTGGGCGGCATCTCGGCCCTCTCATCCCGATTCCTCGACACCCACGCGCTGATTGGCGACAAGAAGCGTCTCCGTGCCGCCATGGATATCATGGGCGGCGAGCCGGGCAAGCCCGTCTATCACACGCTCGTGCACCACGGCCTCGAGACCACGCACGGCCTGCAGGTCAACGACTCCGCCGTCCAGCCCGGCTGGTACCGTTCTATTGTGCTCGACATCTTCGAGCGCGACGTGGTCGACTTCAGCTACATCAACAACGTCGAGCCGTTCGCCTACATCCGCTCAAAAGTGGAGCCCGTCTACCGCGGCCTTGCGCCCTCAGTGGGTACGTACATGAACGAGGCCGACTGGGGCAATGTGCACTGGAAAGAAGACTTCTACGGCGTGCACTTTGACCGCCTTAGCGTGGTGAAGCAAAAGTACGATCCAGACGGTGTTTTCTACTGTATTACCTGTGTCGGGAGTGAGAACTGGATGGTGAAGGATGATGGGACTTTGTGTAAAAGCACCTGAATAGTGTTGTGTTCATGAGCATGTTCGTAATAGGGATAGTATGCTCAGTGGTGCCCTACTTTTTCATTACCCCTTATGTTTGGTCGAAGGACGAATTATACAAATCTGCGTTCCGATTTCACGTTGGCATGACCAGACATGTGGCAAAGCGTTGGTGTTCCTTATTTGTAGCACTTTGCTCGGCAAAAGCGAAGTCACGTTCAAGCAGATCACGGGCCATAATCTATTCATACGAGAAAGAATGGATTGCATGGCTAACACTAAAGATTAGAATTGGTCCCTGGCTGACGCCTTGAAAGGCTACTGTGATGCGGCTCGCCTTCGGGAGTGACGAATGCCTGGCAAACGTTAGCAATCCGATCGGCAAAAGATCACGGGATGAAAGACTTGCCTTGGTTAACCCGCCGTCAACCACCAGCTCAGTCGAGTTCACAAAAGAGCTGGCATCACTGGCCAGGAAGACTGCTGCGCCCGCAACCTCCAGCGGTGTACCCCAGCGTCCCTGGGGGAGGTGCACTTCCCTCCTTAGTCTCCGAGCTGTTTGACCCTTTGTGGGCTCGGTAATGCTGGCAGATGAGCCTTTGCTATCGTCTTCGCTTTCCAGGAAGTCTTGTAGCATGGGACTATCCAAAGGCCCCGGGCACAACGAGTTGAAGCGGAAGCCTTCCCGTGCATGAACGATGCCCAACTCTCTGGTCATGGCGATGACGGCGCCTTTGCTGGCGGTATACGCCAGCTGCGACGTCGCGCTGCCGATAAGCCCTGCCACGGAGCTCAGGTTGATTACACTACCGCTCTGCTTGCGGAATCGGCGCATGCTCAAAATCGCATGCTTGCAGCCCAGCCAGGTGCCCAGCACGTTGATCTTATACGTCAACTCCCATGCGCGAGCCGTCACCGTCACAGCATCCCCGTCAAGATCTGTAGGGAAGACGCCGGCGTTGTTGACCATGATGTCTAGGCCGCCATGCTTATCAAGTTTGGCAAGCAACTCCGCAACTTGCTCGTCATTGGAGACGTCGCAGACTTCATACATGAAGCACGTAGCTGAACATGATGGTTTGGAGTCCAAGAGCTTCTGAAGCCGGTCTAGAGCTTCCCTGGAAACGTCGGACAGAAGAATGGTACTCGCACCAGCTTCAGCAAAGCTAATTGCCGTTTGGGTTCCGATGGCCCTGCGCATAGCTTTCAGTTATAGTCCAGAAGCGTTTCACTGATTGCAACCTTGTGGAGCATAGCTTCGAGGTACTATCATCACACTGAATTGTAAAGGAAGGAAACGCACCCTCCGGCACCAGTGATGGCCGCAATTTTGCCCTTCAGAGAAAATATGATGCTCATTTTGGTCCGACAATTGCTGCATACAAAAGATAGATCGCGCGCCGAGGTGTGATTGCGACTTTCCACGCAACGGGCCTTGCGTTGAGCCGCACAGGCATGCGACGAAGCTTGCCATCAACATGTGTTCCGCACTATACCTAATCAACTGCATCTGACTATCCATACCTAATATGCGGCAACTTGTGAGGGTTATGCAGAGGCTGCATGGGTGGCTGAGAGCGTCACGCTATGTGTGGTGAGATGTGGTAAGCAGACAGCTGAGGATGCGCAGGGTAATTACTAGTCTAGTCATTTCAGTATTTCGTAGATTACCAGGGAATGGAAAGCATATGCAAGGACCTAGCTCTCCTTCCGAACACAGGCAACATGGATGGACGCATAGTAGTGTATTCTTCGGTTCTCTGACGGCTGACACCTATTGAGCTCTTGGGAGCCTCTTCCACGCTGAATGGGCACGCCTGGCGCGCAAACTCTTCAAACCCACAAACGATGACTCACCACGGCAAGGACTTGCCTTCAAAGGTCAAGAATTGGCCTGATTGCTCCGCCGTCGCATCGTCAATGACCTTGATCATGCCGGAAACGCTGTCCTCGAGCGTAGTCGGAGGCTTCTCAATATTGTAGTCGATGGCCTTGAGCGCCGACTGCCACTGATCGACGACATATTGCCCCGCTCGCGTCTGTACCCATCCCGGATGCAGAGGAATGGCAATCAGACGCGTGTCGCCCTTTGTGCCGTTGCATTCGAGATGGATGGAGCGCGCCAGCCAGTTCTGTGCCGCTCGGCTGGGACCGTAAGCGCCGCCGCCAAACGGATCCATGTCGCCAATGCTCCCGACCGAAGAGGTGACCCAGATAAGTTTGGGGGTTGATTTGGCTTGTAGCAGATATGACTTCAGGCCCTGGAAGACGAGAAGAGGCGCGATGGTGTTGGTCTCGAAAGCTGCCCGTAGGTCCTCGGCTGTGGTTTCGCTTGGCGGGACCATTGGCTGTGCCCCTCCGGCGTTGAGCACCAGAACGTCAATGTGCGGAATGTTCAACTTGGCGAATGTGCTTTCCACTAGGTTCGGAGCGATGGCTGTAGAGAAGTCGTATTGTATAATTTCAAGCGTGCTGCCAGTTCCTTTCGTGACGCTCTTGACCTCGTCTTCTAGCGATTGTTTGGCTTGCTCGCTACGAACCGTGGCGACCACCGTGTGCTGGGGACGCGCAAGGAGTGATTGCACAAGGCCGAGACCGAGGCCTCGATTGGCGCCGGTGACGACGTACACTTTGATTTCTGTGGTGGCAGACATCGGTGAAATTGGCGTGACTTGAAAGTGGGTGGCAGGAACAGAGTAAGAAGGATGACTGAGGGCTATGCGGCACAGGCAGAGGCTTCGAGGCTTTAAATCCCTTGATCCTAGTACCTGGAAGAAAATCTGCACAACAGCTTCCTCACCTGATAAGCGCGGCGTGCAGATTGTAACATGTTACCTGCCTATTAGGTTAAGGTATTACCTCTCATGAACGCTCATCGAGGGTCAGCCAAGCTGATCAACGTCACCCAGTGTGAGTATTCCGGCACGTACGTAGCTACTTTTGAGCTTCAAAGTTCAGATTGCAGCGGAAATTCTAGAAAACTGAGCTGATGTAAGTGTTGGGGCACATTTTCAACCCTCGATCAATGCATACACGATTCCACTTTAGTCTCTCGATGATGACTCTTTTCTAGCCTCTATATAGAACATACGACGCTAGGATATCAACTCTAATCAAGTCTGCTCTACATTTTTGTGTCTCGCATCAGCCTTCTCTTCGCTCGCATCCGCCTTCGCTTGGCTTGCGTCTGTCTTCTCTTGACTCGCGTTTGTCAAATTGCTCGAAGAAACAGCCTCCTCATCCTTGACGTCGCTTCGTACTATTTCTGTGATGCTCTCTACATTCTGATCTTCTTTATCTTTGGCCTTGAGCGAGCGCCAAGGAATGAAGGGCCAGGCCAAGACGGACAGTGTGCACAACACTGTCGCCACCAGGAATACTTTTCGCAAACCCGAGTTGTAGACGTCCAAAGCTGTTGCCAGATCCTGTGGCGAGACAATCTCTCGCAGCGAGCGAAAATCATTTATCAATGTATCACGCGACACTCCGGGAAACTGGCCCTCGAGTGTCAGAACCTCGCCAAGGAAGATGGCTTGCGCAATGCTAATGAAAATGGAGCCTCCGAGGATGTTGCCCAAGAGCACGGCAGATGTCCCGTAGCCAACGTCTGCTGCTTCCACTGATGCTTGGGCGTTGACGAGAGATTGCTGAATCCCGATACCGTAGCCCGCGCCTAATATCACTTGGTATCCTATCCACTGAGCCCTGGGGCTACCGGGATGCAGCGAGGACAACAGACCAGCGCCAATGGATGACATTGTTGTGGCTGCAAAGACAAAAGGAGGCAAATATCCGACAACTGGAACCAGCGCTGCTGCGGCGGTCGCAACCGAGACTTCGGATATCACCATTGGTAAGAGACGAACTCCAGATCCCTCGGCCGTCACTCCCATAATCGCCTGGAACCATACCGGAAGCTAGATGCTATCAGCTTACAATTCCCCTGACCTGTGGAGTGTTAAGTACGGGCGACTCACATAATAGAGAATGATCCACATGCCGCTGGAGATGCAAAAACCGAACCAAAGGGATGCCACCAAGGCTTTCCTCTTCAGCAAGCGCATCGGAAACAACGCTGCGTCACCAAGTCTGGTTTCCCAAATCGTGAACAAGATGAAGGAGATGAAGAAAATGACGAAAAGCGCAATGATTCGACCGTTGGCCCACGGATACGTAGAGCCTCCCCATTGCAAAGCCAGAAGTAAGCATGTGAGTGAGCCTATTATAATGCAACCTCCAGCAAAGTCCAGCTGCCGCAGTTTTTCGAGCGGTGAATTTGTTGCATTGGTCCCATTGCCTGGCGTCCTGATGGGTTTCCGAAAGGCAAGGAGCAAGATGCCGAAAAGGAGACCGCCGAAGGGAAGGTTGATCCAAAACCCCCAACGCCATCCTATGGTATTCGTGAGGACACCACCGATGACGGGCCCTATGATACTGGAAACACCTTCTAAGCCGCCAATAATGCTGATGAACATGGCTCTATATCGCAGGGGCGTAATCAACGCAGTAATGCTGCGAAACAGTGTTAGCTAGATGCTCGTCATACACGCTCCCGTTTCTTCTTTTCGACAACGTACGTCAAACCGCCAGAAAGGATGCCAGCACATCCGAGTCCAGCGAACGCTCGCCCAACAATGAATGTTGGCGAATTTTGAGCAAGACCGCACATCAAGCACCCAATCTCCAAGGTGGTCAAGGACGCCAGGAAAACATTTCTCGGCATGAACATGGTGATCAGCTTGCCAAAGAAAGGCAAAGTAGCGCCAACCACCAAGAGGAAGACGGCGCCATACCATCCAATGTCCCCGCCTGAGTTGAATTGTGCAACTAGAGTTGGATTGATAGTGGCCACAATGGTAGAATCCTACCCACCAACACATTTAGTCAAACCTACTACTAGAGAAGCTGCGAATGTCTTACCAAAGAGCCCATAAGAACCACCAGGCCAATCGAGCCGATAGTTAGCACGCATTCCATGGTGGTCAACGTAGGAGCTTCTGTGGCTGAACCCGTGGGTGGAGATGGCGCCTCTGCATCGTCCTGAAGCCTCTTGTCGTCGGCTGGCATCGCAACGTCTGCGTTAGCCATGATTGAACTTTTTCAAAAAGCGGGGAGAGTTCAACGCAGCGGGAGGTGCATTCGGCGTGATGATAGAGCAGGAACTACGCCACAAAACATGTCCACGTAGCTTCACTAGCACAACATCTGGTCAAAGGGAACAGAAATAAGGGCTACGGGAGGCGTTGCACCGTTCTGCACGTTGTGTGGAGGCGTGCTTTGTCTCACCTCATGCTGAGCTCATGCAGGGATATGTCAGCGCCTAGTCCGTATTGAACGTATGTTGCACGGGTAACGCTGGACACTATTACATGCAGCACCTTTCGTGCGCCTCTTGAGCGAGGATGTCAATCAAGTCATGGATTTCTGTGATGCAAGTCGATCATAATGTGATGATATGATTTCGCAGCCATAGAAGTGCGCGCCTTAGAGATCAATCGCATACTGGTAGAGAGTTGTTCAAGCTTGCTCGACACAACCACTGCACGCCTCTTCAACTTCCGTCTATTGCGATCGTGACTTCGTTCTGCTTGGGACAAATTGCTGGCTGTAGTGTGACACCTGACCGTCTGTTATTGTCCCCAGTGCAGCCGTCAAACCCGCATTGTGCCTCCTATTTGCTGTATGTGATTGCGCAAGTAACCATATCACAGAGGATAATACCGAAGTCATGAAACGAACTTCATTGCCGATGTCCAGAAAGGCGGTGACCTGCAAGCTGCCTGCATTCCCTGGAAGAAAGGAACATTCCAAGGCCGCCGAAAGCGAGGAGCTATATTTGAGCGCGCCATCTACACCATCACTGTCGGCAGCAACACTCGAAGCTGCATGGTCTGCAACGCTCTGCTTGTACACCAACTTGCCGCAGATCTGCTTCCAGATCAAAGCTGCCGAAGCGAAGATAGCGAGCAGATCGTGCGACATACTGGAATCGACCGAGTTGCGATCTATTTCGATCAACCTTCGCAGCCATGACAATGGGTCAGATTCGGTTCATAGCAACACAGCCATTATATACGTCAATGGCGAAGATCTTATTTCCGCCGACGGAGATCCAATTGAAGAATCTGGGGATTCAAACAAACTTCTATGGCAAGGTGTTGATCTTGCCTTGGTTGTCGAGCCATCGGCATACACACTGATTTTCCGTCACAACTTTATGTCCAACCTCGAGGCCAGGAATTTTGGCGCAACGCTTTCTTCGACGCTCGATGCTTTCCTGGAGACGAAGAGCCCCAAGCTTTTCAAAGATCTTAAGATTAGCCAGCAGGACTTGCAAAACATCCTAGAGTGGAACAAGATAGATTTCATCCCCAAGAAATCTTTGGTTCATGCCGAATTCTCCAAAGTGGCCGACTCACAGCCTGATGCCGAGGCTATCGATTCTTGGGACGGCCAAATGACTTATAGAGAACTTGATCATGTTTCCGCAGACATATCAAGGGAGCTGCGACGCCGCGGAGTCGGTGTCGGATCCTGGGTCCTGGTTTGTTTCCACAAATCACGCTGGTCGATCGCCTCTATGCTGGCTGTGCTCAAGACGGGTGCAGCTTTCGTGCCTGTCGATCCCAGATTTCCAGAATCGCGCATACGACAGATTATTGATGTCACAAAGGCGAGCCATGCGGTGGTCGCCGAAGGTGGTCTTGCTGCGCTGCTAAAGGGATCATCCTCAGAACTTCAAGTCGTTCAAGTCACTCGGCTCAGTGTCCAGGGGCCATCGACTGACGAGCACGTCGAGAATCTTTTACCACAACCCCAGGATCCTGCAATATGCTTGTTCACATCTGGAAGCACTGGAATTCCCAAAGGCATTGTTGCTTCGCATGCTGCAGTCTGCACTGGGGCTTGGGAGTTTGGGAGAATCGGTAACGCGAACCCCGCAGAGCGGATGCTTCAGTTCGCATCATATACCTTCGACATGTCCTATGCAGATATAGTCACTGCCCTGCTGCATGGTTCGACGCTATGTATTCCATCTGAGGATGATCGTATGGGAAATTTGCAGGAGTTTATCCAACGCTCACGCCCAACGTGGGCAAACTTGACACCAACAGTGGCTCGACTTCTCGATCCTGCTGTCTGCTCCGGAACAATCAGAAAGCTGCTTCTGGCCGGCGAGCTAGTCAAGGAGTCAGACATCGCTGGCTGGATAGATGGCGGCGCAGAGGTTTATAATGTTTACGGTCCAGCCGAGAATGTTCTCATTCTTAATTTTGGGCGTATCTTCAAAGGAGCCGCTTATAATACAACCCGACCAAGGAACACTCGTGTTTGGATTGCTGACATGGACAAGCGTCGCCTGATGCCAGTTGGTGCCATTGGCGAACTCATATCTGAAGGTTCGCAGGTCGCAGACGGGTATCTAAACGACCCAACTCGGACAGCTGCCAGCTTTCTGGTCGACGTGGACCTCTTCCCCAATCCAACGCCTGAGCAATCGTCTCCACGGCGGTTCTACCGGACTGGCGACTTAGCACGACAATTCGCCGATGGCTCGTTCGAGGTAATCGGTAGAGCAGACTCGCAGGTCAAGGTTGGTGGGCAGCGCATAGAACTGAGTGATATCGAGGCACATATCAAGTCATGCAGGGCGGCTGTAGTTCTTCCCAAAAAGGGCCCGCTAGCTAACCGGCTGACGGCAATCCTCCATACCCAAAGAACGCCAGACGCAGATAATTCTTACTTCACACCGCTCGATCCAGCACTAGTCGAGGAAACTCGTAAGAAGCTAGGCGAAAGCCTTCCTCCGTATATGGTTCCATCCCACTGGCTAGGAATCGACAAATTCCCGTACTCCACCTCGTCAAAGCTCGATAGAAAACTTCTGTTGAATGAGGTTGAGATCCTGTCGCAGGAACAGCTAATGCATCTCACACAGATAGAAGAGAATTTGGAAGCTCAGCAGACGATCTCCCTTAATGAAGGGCAAAAGCTTCTTCAAGAAATCTGCAGTCAGGTGCTCAACCTGCCAATGGACAGAGTCATCATGACCCATTCATTTACCAGACTTGGAGGCGATTCGATCACGGCTATGCAGGTTTCTTCCGCAACGAGAAGGGCTGGTGTTGGATTTCTCTCTGTCAAGCATATATTAACATCAACATCGCTTTTGGACGTAGCCGGCCAAATAAGCGAGCAAACATCTTCGCAGTTAGAGATTCCTGTGATCGAGGCGCAACAGCACTTTTACCTTTCCCCTATGCAGCAGTTCTTCATAGAGACAGCGCATTCGTCTTCAGCCTGGCATCACTACAACCAGAATGTTCTTCTACGGTTAACGGTGGCTGTGCAGCCACAACTTGTCGAAAAAGCGTTAGCAGATATCATCCAGCGGCACCCAATGCTGCGTGCGCGGTTCCGAGCCTCCTCAGATGGGGAATGGATGCAATACATTACTGCTGCGACAGACTCTGAATTCCACTTGGAAATTATCTCGGATGACTTATCACGAGATGACCAAAAGAGAAGAATGCTTCAAGCGCGACAGGCCCTCAATCTCTTCGATGGCCCGATTGTGCGTGCGCAACTGTTCAAAACATCTGCTGAAAAAGACTCGTTGCTGTTCATCGTTGCTCACCATATCGTAATCGACTTGGTCTCCTGGAGGGTTATCGTGGAGGAATTAGAAGCATTAGTTAATGCTCTGATCGAGGCAGACAGCCAGGCTATTGCACCGATCTTACAGGATCGGTCGCAATCAATTCCATTCTCTGCCTGGGCTGAGCTACAAAGGCGCCACAGCCAACGACTCATTCCCGCACAAACAATCCCATATGGTTTATCAGTGCCTGATACAGACTTTTCTTTTTGGGGGATCTCGCCATCTCAAAATGTGTACAGCGACGTGCAAGAAATCCGTATAGCTCTCGATCCAACGCTCGCGTCCCAGTTCCTTTACGATTGCCATCGAGCACTTCGCACAGAGCCTGTTGATCTCCTCTTAGCGAGTATCTTTATATCGTTTCGCAAAGTATTTCCAGAATGCGCTTTACCTCCAATCTTTAACGAATCTCACGGAAGGGAGCCATGGAACGATCAGATTGACATTTCGCAGACCGTGGGATGGTTCACTGTTGTCTCGCCTATTCTCCTGGAGAACGTCAATACCGACGATGTCGTGGACGTGGTTCGGCGCGTGAAAGACTGGCGAAGAGCAATGCCTGCTAAAGGATACCAGTACTTCTCATCCAAGTATCTGACTGAGGAGGGGCGATCTGCTTATAAGAACCATCTGCCAGCCGAAATTCTCTTCAATTACGAGGGCCGCTACCAATCCTTGGAAAAGGAAGATGCAATTCTCAAGCCTGAATCGTGGACAGCAGGCGAGGAGTTGGCTGACATGGGCCCTAATCTCCAAAGGTTCTGCTTGTTCGAATTATCAGCTGCTGTGCTTTCTGATGGAAAGCTGCATCTCACAAGTGCATGGAACTCAAAAACACGGCATCAAAGTCGAATATCTTCTTGGCTGGAATCTGTTCTGCCTTCGGTTCTACAGCATATCGTGGGATCACTGCTGAATGAAAGGGAGCAATTGACTCTTGATGACGTCGGAAAACGCAGCACCATGGATTATTTGGAGATTGATTCTCTTGAGCAAACGATACTGGCCATCCCAGAAGTCGAAAATCTCTGTGATGTCGAGGCAATCTTAGATGGCTCTCCGATGCAAGATTCCTTGGCATTGAGCCAATTAAAAACTACCAATCTAGACGCTTATGAGATTGACTTCACGTGGGAGGTCACGACAGATCAAACCGAAGGAGCAAGCCGATCTATCGACTCAGATCAGCTCTTAGCAGCTTGGCGTGAAACAGTGGCAGCCCACTCCCCACTCCGGACGGTTTTCTTGGAATCTGCAAGTGCCACTGGATCAGATATGATTTACCAAATCGTTCTCAAGAAACATGTTCCATGTTCTGTCCTTCTCAAAGCAGAGAATTCCGAAGATGCACTACAGCAGCTGAACGGCTATACGTTATACAGAGATCAAGGCCTGTTCCCTGACAGGAAGCCCCCGCATAGGCTTCTCATTTGCTCAACGTCTGATAAGAGAACGTTTGTCAGGTTTCAGGTGAATCATATCCTCTTTGATGGAATGTCACAGAAGCCATTGCTACAAAGTCTTTCAAGAGCGTATAGCAAAGTTGTACTAGCTTCAGATAGCACACGAAACACCTTCGGTGACTTCATCCACTACATTCGCGACCCGGAACGCCGGAACCGCAGTCTGTTGTACTGGAAGGACCACCTCAATGGTGTCAAGCCATGCTTTTTTCCCCATTTGTTGGACACCAGGATGGACCAGGAATCACCCAAGTCTCAGAAGCCACAGAGATGCCATGCTCCGGTACCTCTAGAGGTGAAATTGTCGGAACTTCAACGTGTTGCAGGAAGTTTACAGATAACCATACCAACTCTAGTCCATTTGGCATGGGCGCTCGTGCTGCGGCTGTATACCGGCGAGAATCATGCTGTTTTCGGATATCTTGCTTCAGGGCGTGATGCACCACTCGACGGAATCGAAGATGCAATTGGCCCATTTATTGCTATGTTAGTCTGTTTCGTGGACTTTGGTCATGCCTTGAAATCATCTTTGGTGGAATTGATGAAAAGAATGCAGGAGTCCTCAGCCGATGCCATCGCCCATCAAGGAACCTCTCTCGCCGAGATCCAAAGCGCCATAGAATTGCCGGGAAACTCATTGCTGTTCAATAGCGGTATCTCATTTCTTCCTAACCTTTCGCGACAATCTCAGATCGATCGCGGCCAGGACCTGATCTTTGAGACTATCACGGAGAAGGATCCTACCGAGTTTGACTTGTCTCTATTCGTCGAAGTCAATGATTTTGACGGGGAAATCAAGATGCACTTTGACTTCTTGGGTTCGGCCTTCGGGAGCGAGCATATCAAGAATGTGGCCGGTTCACTCAGTCATATGCTTTCAGAATTGGTCCGCGATCCTTATCAAAGTCTTCGGGATATTTTGAAGCCGGGCAAACGCGACATGGTTTCGCTCCTTCAGTGGAACAACCCCTTGATTACTCCCCTGGAAAAATGCGCACACGAGATCTTCGCCGAACGGGTGCGAGCGTATCCAGACAGGGAGGCGATTTACAGCTGGGATGGAATCATGACGTACAAACAACTCGATGATGTATCTACCTGCCTTGGCCGACACCTGTTGCAGTATGGCATTGGCCCGGAAATATTAGTTCCTGTGTGCTTCGAGAAATCGCTTTGGACAGTCGTTGCTATACTGGGTATCCTCAAAGCTGGGGGAGCATTTGTGCTACTAGATCCAGCACACCCAGAAGCACGTTTATGGAACCTTATTAACGAACTAGAAGCCTCTGTCGTAGTATGCTCGCCCTTGACAGCAGAGTCGCGAAGCTTCAAGCTCCGTGCAGCCACCGAAAGCAGGACAATCTCCATAATTGAGATTGGCCAAGGACTTGTTGATCAACTGCTTTCTTCCGGACAACGCGAACTGGGAAACGCACCGATCTACGAGTCAGTAAATCCAGAGAACCTTATGTACGCGGTGTTTACTTCTGGTACCACGGGAACACCAAAGGGTACCCTAATAACCCACCGCGCGTTGGCCACAGGGTTGAGAGAACACGCGGTTGCCACAGGTATGACGCTTTTGGGACCTGATACACGGTCTTTACAATTTGCATCATACAGTTTCGATGCGTCAATAGGTGACATCTTCACGACCATTGAAGTGGGTGGCTGCCTTTGCATTCCGAGAGAAGAAGACCGTAGCCCTGTCGAGGTCACAACCTTCGTGGCACGTAGTAGGGCTACTTGGGCAGGTATCACTCCGTCTTTTGCTGCCCTACTTGACCCGCTATCGGTATCGACCCTGAAAGCCCTCTGCCTGGCAGGCGAGCCCCTTTCCGTATCGCAAGTGAACGCATGGGCTAGCCGTCTTCAGTTGATCAACATGTACGGTCCTACTGAATGCACCGTAGCATGCGTATCGCACTCAGCCGTGACTCGGGAGACTGGCGCGTCGAACATTGGGCGTGGATATCGCTGTGCTACGTGGATTGTTGATGAGAATGATCACAGTATTCTTCGACCAATAGGCGCCGTAGGCGAGCTACTCATAGAAGGACCTATACTGGCCAGAGGCTACCTCAAAAGGCCCGAAACCACGGCGGCAGTGTTCATTGACAGTCCTGAATGGCTTAAGGGCGTTCGGCCGAACAGCAAACTGTACAAAACAGGCGATCTAGTCCGCTACAATTCTGATGGAACATTGAATTTCATTGGAAGGAAAGATACACAAATCAAGATCAACGGCCAGCGTGTTGAGGTTGGCGAGATTGAAACTGTACTGAGCACCAGCCTTGAGCGAGACGACGGTCCCATCGTCGTCGATTTGCTCAAGCGGGCTAGCCTCGGAGAGAGCGACATACTAGTCTGTTTTGTCTGCGTAAGACCTGACTCGGAGGTATCGAAAGAGGCTTCTGCGAGTGACGAACTCATTCCTATTGATGCAGATTCGATCGAGAAATTACGTTCTGTGGTGGCCAAGATACTGCGTCAACCATCTACAGTATCATCGCTTCCACGGTATATGCTTCCTCAAGCATACATTCCGATCAACAAGATCCCACTCTCAACTTCTGGAAAAACTGACAGACGTGCCCTTCAAGTAGCAACATCAGCACTGGCCCGTGCCCAGCTGGTTGGGTACACAGCAGCACTTACCATATCGACCGATGGCGACGATCTTGATACAGACGAAGAGGTGCTTCTTGGCAAACTATGGGAGAAGGTTTTGAACGTCCAAGTGATCAGCAAGAGAAGTAACTTCTATAATCTTGGAGGAGATTCAGTGATTGCCATGCGACTTAGGGCGGAATGCCGACGCGTTGGAATTGATCTTTCTATTGCAGAAATCTTCGCCAATCCGGATCTAATCGATATGGCAAATCTTTTGGCCAGTACTCCAACTACAATCTCTTCAACTGCGTCATCGAATCTAGTCTCATCAAGTGCATCTACGATATGCGAAGACTCTTGCAGTGAGCCATTCTCGCTGGTGCGTCAGCTCGATATCAAATTTGATGACGAGTCACTCCAAGCGATTTCGGCAGAATGCTCGCTATCTGTCGAAGATATCGAAGACATCTATCCTTGCAGTCCTATGCAGGAAGCGTTAATGGCCATCTCCTCCTCAAAATCAAAACAACAAGCTTATTGTCTCCATGCTGCGTTCACCTTACCTCCTGAAATGGACATCCCTCGTTTCCTCCTGGCCTGGGAGCAGACCAGTGCTCGCTTCGCAATGATGAGAAGTCGGATCATCTTGAGACCTTATGGTAGCTTCATCGTCGTCTCTCGATCTGCTCTCGCAGCTTATTCTGTCACTGGAAAATCATGCGCGGACCAAATGGCATCACAACGGACTCAAGCATTTTCCTACGGATCTCCACTGCTCCGCCTGGGTATAGTTTCAGGAGAACAGGGTAATCCAAGTTCCTTCATCATTAGTGTTCACCACGCAGCCTATGATGGCTGGTCAATGAGATTGATCTGGGACACTGTGATTAGATTCTTTCGCGGAGCTCCGGGTGCAACTCATCCCAGCCCATCATTCCAATCTTTCATCAGAGAGCTCAATGTAAAGAGCACTAGGCCTTCTGAGGATTACTGGAGGAATCAGCTGATTCGCCAGGACGAGAACGGTTTTAAGTGGCCACCGGTGGCGAGTTCTCATAAGCCGTCTGCAAGTTCGAGCAAAGTATTTCAGTTCTACTACAGTGCACAGACCAGTCGAAATCTCTCGGTAACTGCAGCTGATCTTGTCAACGCCGTGTGGGCTATGACTTTGGCTGGGTATTCCGATAGTGCTTTGGTCTCGTATGGCGTAACATTATCCGGCCGAGACATCGCACTTCCCGATATCGAGGAAATTGTTGGACCGACGATCGCTACAGTTCCCAGACAAATAGAAGTCCGACATGACATGAGCTTAGCGGACTACCTGCAGTCATTACAACAAGTCATTAATTCAGCAATACCTCATCAGCACCTTGG
This sequence comes from Dothidotthia symphoricarpi CBS 119687, assembly GCF_010015815.1. Taxonomy (NCBI): domain Eukaryota; kingdom Fungi; phylum Ascomycota; class Dothideomycetes; order Pleosporales; family Dothidotthiaceae; genus Dothidotthia; species Dothidotthia symphoricarpi. The sequence continues at coordinate 27,313 of NW_022985025.1, forward strand.
TCTCCAGAATATCCAAAGCCTGAGTCCAGCTGCGCGGGAGGCTTGCAACTTCAATACACTACTAGTTGTTACTCCGGGTTCTGTTACGGAAAATTCTCATCTCAACGAGCTCGGCATTGTTCCCTTGCCTATCGATTCAGCCGATTTCCATCCATATCCTCTTGTCCTCGAGTGTAGCATTGACGACGGTTCGCTGAGCATCGAAGCCGCCTTTGATCCTCACTGCATTGATGAATTGACTCTTATCCTCGCGATGCAGCAATTTGATCACATTTTACGGAATGTCAGCCAATGCACCTCGAATTCGTCACCCAGTGACATTGGTAGCCTCATGGACCCAGCTCCCAATCATATCAACGCCATTCTCAACTTCAACTCGGGCAAGCCGAATGATTTTGTGCCTATATTTGTGCATCAAATAGTGGAACAGACTGCTTATGAGCAGCCATCTGACATGGCCGTAATTTCTCATGATGCAATTTTGACATATCAGCAACTGGACAAATTTGCCAACATCCTGGCGCAAGACATACACGAGCGCAAACCTTACAACAATGAATCTTGTTTCGTTGGTCTATGTATCGACAAGTCAGCGGCCGCACTGGTGTCGATGCTTGCAATACTCAAAGCCGGCTGTGCGTTTGTACCTCTTGATCCTACCCAGCCAGCATCGCGCCTTGAAGCTCTCGTCGACACAGCTAAGGTGGAAATCATTTTAACCTCTCCAAGTCATACAAAGTATTTGTCGGATTTATTCGCAGACCGTTGTGTATTACCAGTCGAGTTATCTTCCCTCTCGCAATCTTCACAAAGACCCAGCGATTCAAGCCAAGGCCACATCCAAGCTTCCCCTGCAGCTCAGCTCGCATACCTAATCTACACATCTGGAACCACGGGCAGGCCAAAAGGGGTGGAAATTGATCATGCAGCTTGGTCGAGTGCCATAGCCTTCCAGAAGGATTACTTCAAGTTGAATCGAACGACGCGCATGCTACAATTCAGTAATTTCACCTTCGACGTCAGTCTTTTCGAGATTTTCACCACACTTGCTGCCGGAGGTTGTGTATGTGTCCCGTCCGAGCAGGCACGCATGGATGATTTGACCGCGTCTATCCTCGAGATGAAAGTCAATGTGCTATCTTTGACACCGACGGTTGCGCGACTTTTGGATGGTGGCAAACTTCCAATCGTGAAACTCGTGGTTTTCGCTGGAGAGACTTTATCACAGTCAGACATTGATGCTTGGGCGCAGCCCGGACGGCGCATCGTCAATGCGTATGGTCCCACGGAGGCATGCATCTATGCGACCGCCAGAGATATCGTGCAGGGCGTCCGTCAGAAAAGCAGTCGCAACATCGGAAAAGGACTCGGCGTGGACGTATGGGTGATGAGGCCCGAATCAAACACCCTCGTGCCAATTGGTGCGGTGGGCGAGCTTTGTGTTAGTGGTCAACAGTTGGCGCGTGGCTATCATAGCATGGAAGAGGCTACGTTACGCTCTTTCAGCACAGAGTCTTTTAGTACTGCGCTTGGATCAACGCGTACAGCGCGGATTTACCGTACTGGAGATCTGGTCCGATATGAATCGGATGGGAGTCTTGAATTCCTCGGCCGACGAGATGGCCAAATCAAAATTCGTGGTCAGCGCATCGATGTTGGCGAGGTGCAGCACCACATTCAGAAGTCGATGGCCACTGACAAGCTCTTCCGTCATTGCACTGTCCAGCTCTGCAATCCTTCATCTGATGATCTTCAGCTACGTTCAGCCAAGACAGACCCCATATTGGTAGCATTCCTTGTCATGGAGGTGGACTTTGTGGACGCGCTATCTGGTGTGCGATTCTCTCATTTGCGCACTGGGAGTGCCGACTATCCCAACATAATAGCCACCAAACTGCAACACAGTCTTCGAGCGGTGCTCCCCGCGTTCATGGTACCCTCGATATTCATTGCGCTAGATAGGCTACCGAATACTGCATCAGGCAAGCTGGATCGTGGTTTCATAGCAACATGTCTCGGCTCCCTGAATTTCGAGAGTCCAAACAGCAATGACAGGGAAATTCTTCACCCGCTGAATGCAAGGGAAGACATGCTACGGGACTGGTGGGAACGCCTATTGGGAGTCGACAAGAATCTCGTGACTGTAAACAGCGACTTCTTTTCTTTGGGAGGCAACTCACTCTCTGCGATCAAACTGGTAAGCTTGGCTCGGTCTCTTGGCTATGAAACAACCTTTTCCGCCATATTTTCAAACCCTCTACTTTCGGATATGGCGACCCACATCGAGCCAACGCCGGAAGACGCTGCCGCCGCCGAGCTTCCCCTCAGTGTGCTGACATCAGCGCAATTCGATTTGATCTCCGAAACCGAAGCAGAAAGCGTGATCAACTACACGCTCCCGACTTACGGCATTGACTATGAAGATGTTGAAGACATATATCCAGCTACGCCCATGCAAGAGAGTTCTATGGCCTTGACCGCGAGAACCCCTTATGCATGGCTCATGATTGCTCACATGGACATACCCGCATCCGATCTGGCGATGCTCAAGAGGTCGTGGGAATCTGCATTCCAGGGTTTCGAGCTATTGCGAACCCGGATGATCCCAGGCCAGGACAGTGGTGCTTTGCAGGTCGTCATGAAGAGTGGTGCTCTGACGTGGGAAGAAGTGCCAGATATTGAGACATTCGCTAACATCGTGTACGATACCCACGATTACGGCCAGCCGCTAGCTCGTGTTGGACTCGTGAAGGCAGCCTCCTCGCTGCAAGGCGCCAAGGATACGAGCGGAACAGTTACCGTTCTTTTCAGTGCTTCCCATGGACTCTACGATGGATGGTCCTTGCGTCCGATCTGGTCCAGGTTGTTTTTCAGTCCATCAACCGAGTATCATGATGATAGCAGCGACAGAGCCACACCATTCAAAGAGTTTATACGATATCAGACAGCATTGGATCCAGCGGATGCCATCACCTTTTGGCAGAGGAAGCTCCAAGGCGCACCCGGAGCAGAGTTCCCGGGGAAACCGGCAGATATCGCTGCAAGCTATATGCCTATGGCCTCGTGGTCGATCAAGCAAAAGCTATCTCTTCCAGCTCCAGATGTGATTCGCCAGTCTGGCGCGACAGTAGCTACCATTGCGCAAGCAGCGTGGGCACTCACCGTGGGCCATTTCACGGGAAGCAACGATGTCATCTTCAGAACCATCCTGTCTGGCCGCGCCACCGCTGCTGCCAGTGTTCCAGGTATAGAGGAGATGACGGGACCCACAGCTGCCTTTATCCCCTGCCGCACGCGTATCGATTATAGTCTCAGCATCTCATCTTTCCTGGCCCAGTGTCAGAATGACAACCTTGAAGCTATACCGCACGCTCACATCGGATGGGAAAGAATATCGCGGATCAATGAAGATTGTAACAAGGCATGCAAACTGCATAACTTGTTCAACTTCCAAGCCGTTGCTTTTGATAACCTCGACGCTCAAGCGGCTGGTCTGTATTCCCCAAAAGTGTACGAGAACCCCAAAGGCTTGTCTCCCAATGCCCTCGATGTTGATCTGGTGACGTTGATTGGTGGAAAAGAGATCCTGGTTACGTTCAGTTACGACCCCATCATCCTGCACAGTTCGCAGGTCGAGAGCATCATGGCGACTTTCATCACGCTTGTTGAGCAGATGTTCCACAAGCCATCATCCACACCAGTGGGAGACCTGAGTGCACTTTCACAATCTCATATGGAGACCCTGCAGCCTCAACAGGTCGGGTTCAACGGTGGATCTGACGCGAACGTTGCATCGAGCGGATCGTACATACAGCATCTCGTACGACAACACGTCGATCGCAACCCATTTCATCATGCCGTTGAGTCCTTGCATGACTGCATGACATATATGCAGCTCGAAGATTACTCTAACTCATTGGCGGAGCGACTGGTCCGGCAAGGTGTGCGATCGAATCAAGCCATCGGCCTAGTTCTCGACAAGTCTTCATGGGCCATTGTCGCCATTCTTGGTGTCTTGAAAGCCGGGGGTTACCTTGTGCCCTTCGATCCCAGCACTAACAGCAGCTCATTACCTGGCCTGCTACATCACGCCAAAACATCCACAGTTCTGGTTTCGCCAGCCTATGCCTCATCTTTCTCCGACGTCTCTGGCTGCCGATGCATTGTTGTCGCCGCAGATACTTTGCCGGTACCCACTACGGCTTTCCTCAAGCCGGCTTATCGCTCTCCCGTACCTTCGATAGCATCAGACTATGCTTTTTCATTGCTACCTCTCTCTGCAGACCCCGGGTCAGCTCCAAGTTTCGTCACTCATGGAGAACTACGCGCTGCATTACTCCAGGTGGGGAAACAGATGACCATGAACACAAAAACTCGGTCACTGCTGTACAATGAATCATGGTCTACTACCATGCTAGTCGATATCCTCGCTCCGCTTGCACACGGGGGCACAATCTGCTGTCCGTCGCTAGGTAGCAGCATCTCTGATATTGGTGAAAGCATCAAATCCTTCAACGTCAACGCCGTCACAATTCCTGTGGCTGTATCTAGGATACTCAAGCCTAAAGATATGCCGGCCTTGCGACAGGTATGTTTGTACGGCGACATTCCGACACGTCACGATGTGGCTCAATGGAGCCAATGTGCCAGACTGTTCCTGGCATGGGGCGTGGCGGAGATGGGCACCATTGCATTTTTGGGATCCCCTTCGCAAAGCCAACATGGAGAATTTGTCGGCACTGCAACTTGGACTTGCGCTTCCGTCGTGAACCCACACAACTTTTCCGAGCGTGTGCCGCCAGGAGCAATCGGCATCCTCAAGCTTGGTCATTCCAATCTCTCAAGCGCTCGTGCTGGGCAAATCAAGACCGAGGGGCCACAGCGGTTCAGAGCCAATGTAGACAGAACGCTGAGTCTAATCGAGTCAGCAGCTGAACGCAAGCTGACAGTCAATGGTCATAGAATCAAGATCAGAGACATTGAAGAGGCAATTCGACGGCATCTACCTAGCTTCTCGGACGTAGTGGTGGATCTGTACGCTCCCCAAGCACTGGGAGATGACCTCCGACTTGGGGCCGTTGTGACGGCGAGTAGCCCAGCACCATGGACAAGCGAGCAGGGAGCAGCAGCCAATCTAGCTGGCCAACTATCCACGACTCTCCAGCCCAAACTCGACACATCGTTGCCGCCCACGAGCATCCCATCCTTTTTCACAACGCTCCTCGCATTCCCACTGACAACAGCCGGCCAGCTCGATCGAAGCCGCCTTCAAGAGCTCGTGCGAAACGCACCCGCCGACTCGCTAGCCATCTATCCCGAGACACAAGACGACGACGCTTCACTCTCGTCGAGCGAACGCCTGCTGGCCTCTCTCTGGATCAAGACGCTGGACCTCGACCCAGCAACGAAGCTGAGCAAGCACGACCAATTCTTCGACGATTGGAGCGGCAACTCGCTGCTGGCGCTGCGGCTCGGCGCCGAGCTGAAGCGTCATAATTGGTTGCTCCGCGTGCCGACCATGTTCGACCATCCCACGCTCGGAGCCATGGCTGCCGCCATGCAGCCGGACGGCTCATCATCGCAGTAGCCGCCGTGAACACTGGTTTCTGCGACGGCAGTTTGTTTCTTTAGAGTTTGATGTGATTATAAGAAATATTTTGTCAAAATTTGGGCTTTTTGTCAGGCTTGGGGAGAAAGCCAAAGGAAGACAGGGCACGTGATTGGAGCAATGAAGTTCAAGGGACAGATAACGACGGAAGCTTTGAAGCTCATTTTTTATCTAGCAATTCGTATGTTGCGTTTCATAGCAAGCAAACTCCTCGCATTCTATATGTATATATATAAAACAAAAAACCTTTCACCATTTTCAACACACTTATGTACCTTGCCATGAATGTGGCGGTGAAGTAGCCAGAGAAAATGGAGGAAAAAAACATCAATGCAAAGGACGAGACCCGACTTGCTAATGGCAACCCAGATTGACATTAGCGCCGTACTCGAGTAAGACCTTGAGGACGTTGATGCGCTGCAGCTTGACGGAGAGATGGAGGGCCGTCATGTTGTGGGCGTCGCAGGCGTCTATGAATTGACCTAGCAGACTGATTTTTCGACCTGACGACGTCGAAACGTCAGTATTCTGCCTGGTTGTTGTTGTTGTTGTTGTTGTTGTTGTTGTTGTTGTGGCGGCGGTGATAGGAATGGTAATAGCGGCAGAACTGAGAGGGGTAGGAATAATAGCAGCAGCGACCGCCTCCAAAGGCGGGTCTTTTTCATTCGCGCACCAATCAAGCAGCATGGCAGCCATGGCCTCGTTGCCCGTGCTGACGGCCAGATGCAGTGGCGTCCTGCCACCGGCAGTAGTGTGCATGACATTTGCGCCGAGGTCAAGCAGTGCACTGCTGGTCGCGATGTCACCGCGCCGGACGCAGTGGTGCAATAAGGTGTCGCCATTGCGGTCGGGCAGGTCGAGCTTTGCGCCGGAGCGGACGAGGAGACGGGCCATGTCCATGTTGCCGAGTGAGATAGCCGTGTAGAGCGGGCTCGAGGTTTCGTCGAGGAGTGCTGTGGAGCTGCTGCTGCTGTTGTTGGGGCAGCTAGCGTTGTCGTCTGTGCCTTCCGGGTGAGGGCGGTGGCAGCAGCTCTTGAGTAGCGAGAGGGTTGAAGAGTTGCTGAAGGGGGTGTCGGCGACTACCGACGTCGGCCAGTCTGAGACGGGCGTGGGCAGGCTGCCGAGCGTAAGTGCTGTTGATGATGATGATGATGACGACGACGAAGAAGCTGACAAAGAAGACGAAGAAGACGAAGAAGACGAGGATGACAAGGATGACAGATGATGCGATGGAGGGCTCATCATATACTTGTCGATATCACTGGACGAGAGCGGGGAGGTGCCGGATGATGGCAGCGCTCCGTTGGAAGGTGTTTCGCCGTTGCTGTGCATCCAGTCGAGGCGGGCGAGCGACTGGTCTAGGCAGTGGACGTCGCCCATTGTGGTTGCCGAGTCGGCGGAGCCCATGTTGTGGGTGCTGCCGCCATCGAGATCAAAGGGTATGCCGTACTGCTCGAGGGCGGCGGCCAGGGCGTCGCCGTCGCGCAGCAGCCTCGTGGATCGACTATTATCGGTGTGTAGCAGATGCCTGACGCCTAGGGACTGAAGCGTATCAACGGGGGACGAGGATCTTGGTGTGTTGGGAGAAGTGGTGGAGGTGTTGTTGTGCCGGCTAACGACAGCCTGATAGCCGTCGTCGAAATCGCCAACTGAGGGGATCCAATCGCGCCTTTCCGTCGCCGTGCCGGTCTGCTGGGGCGGTTTATCGCACAGGATAGCTCTGGCGAGTTCGATACGCAGTTTCTGTCGTGTTCCTGGGGCAGGACAGTTAGCAGCATGGGCACGTGATCCGCTACTTCTTGGGACCTGGCTTGAGCTGCGGCGCCAAGGGCTCAGTCTCCAGGCAGGCGTCGACCAACTCACGGTATTTCTTCTGGGCGGCCCTATTCTGGGCCTTGCGGCGCTCGTCAACATCGGCCATGGTAGGCGAGGTGTGGCAGGAAGAAGCCGTATTGCCGGGCGGCAGGACCAGAAGTGGGCGAATTTGGTGGCTGAGCCTGGATGCGAAGAGGGCACGACTGTACTTAGTATATAAAGCAGAAAAGTGCCGCACCAGATAAAGAGAACATTACGCCGCAAAATTACCCTACCATTAAGCCAGGATCTGGTCTAGGAGCATAACACCTTAGGAGCCTCATAGTCCACTATAGGGCGCCTGAAGGACAAGAGTTTATCCATCTCAGGTGTTTAGTTAAAACACAGACCATGTTTAGCTCCTTTAAGAATTAGCCTTATACTAGAAAAGCAGAAAAAGGCTAATTTAACTAGATAATAGTTATTCTTTAATAATTATAGTTTTTGTATATTTTAAATTTTAATAAATAAAATATAGTTAGACGCTAGTTAAGTGATTAGTATAGGTATATATTAAAGTACCTAAAAAGCTATTACTTAAAGTTTATCCTAGTTGTATACTCTAGTTTCTATTATAAACTATAGCTAGGTTATTAAAACTCTCTACTAAAGTAGAAATTTAAAATATAGATTACGTAGCTTTAAAGAAGGTATAAAGATCTACAAAGTTATAGTAAAGTTAGTTAAATTATAAAACCTTATATATAGGCTTTACTAACTATCTAAAGAGAAGTAAATTATTATTTTAGTATTATTTTATAAAGACTATTATTAAGTCTTAGAAACTAGAGATCTTATAGAGTAGAAATAACTTCTAACTATATATAACTCTATTATATTTAGAAGATATAATACAAGATTTAATTTTATATATAGTTAAAAATATTACTACCTAAAGTTAAGGTACTTTAACTATTTTAATAAATCATATATTATACTCTAGAAAGGAAGGTTGAGTATAAGTGTATATATAAATATAAGCGTAGCTTAGGTAAGTAGAAGAGCTAATTAGTAAGAAGAGTAACGGATAAATTATTTAAGCTGCAGTGTTTAAGAGCGGCGATCCTATTAATTTGAGCGTCGTAAGCTCTACCTGTCTGTCAGCACTAGCCAGGCATGTGTACAACGCGATCTAGCAATCTCTAATTCGTATTGTAGATCCTACTTGAACACAACATTATTAGCATTTTATAGTAGATTCGAGTCTGTTGCGTATACTTCCCAGTCTACTAGACGATGGGGATAGGGATAGCCTATCTAGACTCTGACTAGGTACTGGAATGCGAATTACCAAGCACAAAGGACGAAGAGCGAAGTACGAGGTATGCAGGAAATATTACTCCAAGTATCCGTAATATCTAAGCTGGAACGCGTGGTCTCAGCACTAGCCAAGGCGGACTAGCTCCGGACTAGCCCCTGAAAGAAGACACAGATAACGATGTTTGTGCAACTTGTTGCTCGTTGCCATCAAATGGCATGCGTCGATACTTACTTTCGCCTTAACGACACTGGCATCGAGCAGACGCCACATGTATGCTTACGTAAACATGCTGACGATGACTTCACTCGGCCAACCACCGCTTGAACAAGTGTCAAGTCCGATGGAGAAGGAGTTGGTAGAGTTCAAAAATGCCTAAATAACACTTGCCTCTCAGGACTACTTGTTGAAGAACGAGGCGATTCTTTGCTTGCGTTCATAACTTACAGCAACGTCCCTTGAACGATCTACTCAACGACCCTTTCTCACCGAGATTAGACCACCACCGGAGCACTGCCTAGATGAACATAACTTCAAATACCCACCTGAATAATGGCTGACCAAGTCTTCGACACCATCCGACAGATGCCACCTCACTATCTGTTCACTGGAACTCTGCTCGTCTGTTTCTTAGCAGCCAATGCCAAATCCTTGCCGCTAGCCCACACGGTGCGACTGGCCCCTTCGCTATATAGATTGTTGAGGGCAAAGTTTGGGTCGAAACGCAGTAAACGCGCATCGGCGCGTCCGCCAATTCCGACAACGGCAACCTCCCGTGCCGCACGGCCCGCTCTGTTCAAGCATTACACCTTACAATCTCGGGCCATCGCGCTCGATCTGGACATGAACATTCACAAGTCGAACAGCACGTTTTTCACAGACGCCGACGTCAATCGCGCTGAGCTCATAACAAGTCTTTTGAGTCAAGCGTTGGCGAATCTCGGATCGCCTGCCTTCATTTTGGCCGGGGTGCAATGCAAGTTTCAAAGGGAGATCCGCCCCTACCAAAGTTATGCCGTGTCGTCTCGCATCCTGGCTTGGAGCGACAAGGCCATGTACGTAGTCACCTACTTCACCAAGCCCGGCACGAAGTTTGACAGGGAGTTAGACCTGCTGGGTGGACCTGAGGCCCTGGTCAAGGACGGCCAGGCGCGCAAGATCCTTTTTGCGACGTTGGTGTCAAAGTATGTCTTCAAGGCGGGAAGGGCTACCGTGGCGCCCGAGCACGTCTTCCAAGAAGCAGGTCTCCTTATCGAGGCTGACAGTAAAGACGGCGTTTCAGGAGTTGATGGATTGATTGGCAGCGAAGCCGTCGCTGCGAGCGTGCAGGCCGGTTTGAGATATATTTCACAGTGTATGGAGTAGGCGCTGCATGCGGGGATTACGTGGCATGCAATGCCGCTGTGCCCCACCCCGTTGACACCTTCCGCTAGGCTGATGAAATTTTGCCAAGCTAGGCCCGATCGGGCAGGTACTTTACGCCAATCTGGTGGCAGAATCTGAACTGCCGAGCAACGTCAATCTATTGTTACACAGCTACACATGTATGTAGACCAAATTTAGTACTGTTTAAATGCTACTTAATCATGCCATCGTGTTTGTAAGCTCTCGCATGTTTAGCTGCAGTTTTAGTGACGTTGTTGGCCTTGACAGCAAAGTTGGTAAAATTTTATCAGTTTATGCGGTAAATAATTGATGTAGTATCGATGGTAAGGGATACTCCGGCTGCGAGACATTGTGCGAGGGACCTAGTATTTGATATGACATTTCTTTTATTGAAAATTAATTTCCCATTGTGACTGTGACTGGTCATGAAATGGAATGGACTATGGTCATGAAATGGAATGGACTACATGCTTTCTTGCTTTGGCCCACAACTGTGAGAACAACAAAATCAACACATACGTAAGCACTGGCCATAATAAAAAGATCGAAGTAGCTGCACAGCCTGCATCTCTACTATGGCACGCTCTACTGCTCAGCCTCAACCGTCCTATGTAGATACAAATTCCTCAAACCGAAGAGGCGCGCACCACCCAAAGGTATCCGCCACCCTGCCATGCTGAATGTCTTTTAGCGTGCTCGATAGCTTCTGGTAGCAGGACCCATTTTCAACGAAGCTAAAGTCGCGATCTGTGGACTGGTGCCGGATCATTGAAACCGACACCAGTCCGGCAGCCGTACCCACCGCAAATACCTCGCTGAAGCTCGCGAGCTCGTCCAGTCTCACCTGTACTGCCGTATCAGTCTCCAAGACAGAATCTGTGTTGGCTATTCAAGGCCGTATGCTCACCTGCCGCTTGACAACTTCCCACCCAAATGACAATGCCAGTTCCGAAACCGTCACGGCCGTGATGCTCTCAATGGCAGCCGGGCTATCCGCCACCACCACCGTCGTGCGTTCGCGCTGGGTGCTCTCATCTACCGCGCGCGAGATGGCAATGAAGCCCGAGGTGCTAAACTCATCAATAAACGTCTGCGTCTTGCTGTCGACATGCAGCAGCACGCCCCAGCCGCCGTTCTCCGCCTTCCGCGCTTCCCTCGACCACCTCATGACAGGCGCGTAGTTGCCGCCGACCTTGACGGCTCCTGTGCCGCGCGTGGCCGCCCGGTCAAAGTCTTCGGATACCAGCGCCCGCAGCGTCCCGTGACCGTGGAAGGCAATGTGCGGCTGCACGAAGACACAGAAGATGAACTCGTCCGGCGGCTCCAGCCCAATCTGGCACCCTGACCCGAACTGAAAGGGCCGAATGTACAGGCTTCCTGCGAAATCGGCCGGTGGGACGAACTCGGCGTTCCGTGCTACGGCCAGGTGGACGGCCTTGAGGAAAAGCTCTTCTGGCACGCCGGGCATGGAGACGGCTTCCGCCGACCGCTGCATGCGCTTCGCGTTCGCCTCGGCACGGAAAATGAGTATGTTGTTGTCCTGCGTTCGACGGGCTGTTTTCACACAGCAATCACCGTCAGCGTCGACATGGAAAACCCCCCTCACGCCTTCCGGGGCCGAGTTTCCACCACAAACTCACCTTGTAGCCCCTCGTAGACTTGCTGACCTGCGGACGCGGTTGGTATCTCTCGGGAGATGAAGATTTGGGGTTCCCCTTGGATCGGGAAACGCTGTGCTCACCATAGTGCAGCCCCGGTGCCAGACCGTGCACCTGCAGGTAGGGACTTTGGACGAACTCGGGCTCGGACCAGCCTGTCTCTACTGTCCATTTGCATGCACAATGCCCGTTGACTGTTTTGTAGCTCAAGAATGTCCCAATCAGCCCTTGTTTCTCCGTCGATTTTGGCGATTAAAAGTGACCAGGAGGAAGGCAATGTGTCAATTTGGCTTACCATTGTTCTTCTTGCTGCTATACATGCCCCATTCTATGTAGATGAAAAAATCAGCTTGGCCTCTCGCTGCTTGCTGGGGCAACACACTACCTACGATAATTGGGGTTTGGTGGCGGAATCCTTGTGTTGCTTGACTTTAAACCCATGTTTACGTTGCTAGCATTCGTGAGCGCTTAATGACGAGCAGAGGTCGTGGAAGTATAGAGTCGGGTATTTGAACTGCGAACGAGCGGAAACCGTTGACTATATAATGATACGGTGAGGCAGACAAACCCCTATAACGTCATTTGTTAAACCTAAGTGCCATTTATAAGCAAGTAGACACGGTATCAATTTTCATTTTCTACTGTTGACTATCAACCGCTGACTAAATTCCATGATAACGACACTTGAATACAAAAGCCGACACAGTTTCCCCCAAACCACACTTCGAGGTCAGTGATTTCTCCAAAATAGATCCAGCAAATAGTTCGGTTCCCGTAAGACGGCCAAGCTCTCGCAGGCTGAGGAGAATGTACCTGGATGGAGGCTGTACGGACAGTAGCCGCATACGGAGCCAGACTAGCTTAATCAAGGTAGCCACGCAAGCATCTCGCCAATGAGCGCTCTCCATCTCATGCTCACTTCCACACCAATCCAATCTACCAATGTGATCTCTAATCAACTGCTATGCTCCAGCATGATGTGGGGAGATTGCACCCATGCTTCCAGCGGGCGATAATCACACCGTCTATGTATCTAGTTGTATGTATCGGCAGTTCTGTGAGTACCATCTCCACAGTTATCATCATCTCTTATCATCAGTCTTAGTACCTGGAAATCCTGCTTCCGTCATCAGCCTGAAGGGCCGATTACGTGACGGTCCCATGTCTCACAGGTACAGGATTGTGTGCATGCATGTGGTCTGCTTATGTCAAGTCACGTCAGCATGGCGCACGGATTATGTGCAGTAGCGCCACGTGAGTTGATTACGCAAGAGGTGGTGGTAAGCACTTCTTTTCTTCTGTAAGCTTTTGTTGGCTGCTGTATGTCTCTCTGGGCGGCCTGTGGCGGACTGTTGTAGAGGGGACTCATCTCGCGTTTTGAGGTGTGCCTCAAGAGCCCTGCACTGCTCTTACGATGGGAGCATGTATTTCCTGGTAATGCAAGTGATGCATCTTGAATCTATTACGCTTCCCTACTAAGGCAAAAGCCATTCGCTGGTAGCTCGGTCCCGAGCAACGCAGTTTATGCACTTGTATACATTTTATGTCTAGTCTAGATGTTTCCCATAATTCTTGTGCTACTTGTCAAACATTTGCAGACGCTTGCAAAGCCGGTGGCTGCTGCGCCCACTAGTCAAGATGAAACCAATCATTGCCTTCCCTAATAGACCAATATCCAAATAGAAGCAAGATAAGCTCAGCGGCAGACCTGGCATGGGAACGGTCAAGTCACTCTTCAAGCCTTTTCGGACACAAGCGTTGCTTCCTCCACTTGTCGGGCCTTGAACTCAACCAATGGACCGTTCTTCCATGAAGTGAAGATGTCCTCGAGCTCATACTCGATGGTAGGATCTGGCCCAACACCGCTGCGGTGCCCATTCACCCACCTCTCACGGCACAGACGCATGTCGTACTGAAACAACATGGTCGCGTAGAGAACCGAGATGCCATGGTAGGCCAGCGGCTTACCGATGCAGCCTCTCGTCCCCGCGCTGAAGGGCAGGAACGCGCCATAGGCACGCTTGACGAACTCAGGCGTGACCTCTGTGCCGTCTGCGAGCACAGAGCCGGGGATCCACCGCTCGGGTTGGAACTTTGATGGCGACGGGAAGTAGATCGCGTCGTGATGCATGGCCGATACGGGGACTCCGACATTTGTGCCTTCTGGAATGTACAGGTCGTCGACGCGCACACCGCCCAGCTCGACCTCGCGCCGGAGTACCGAGCCAGCAGGCGGGGCTATGCGTAGAGCCTCTTCGATGCACGCCCTCAAGTACGAGCACGAATTCAGCGCACTGCCCAGGCCTATGTCCTCTACGCGGGAGAAGGTCCGGCGGATCTCGGCTTGCAGTCTTTGCAGCTTCTCGGGCTCGTGGAGAAGGTAGTACATGGCGGCTGAGATGGTCGTGGAGGTAGTGTCGCCGCCTGCAAAGAGATTCAAGTCAGTTCTGGTTGGTCCTGCGCGCGCGTAAAGAGGAGCCATCGCTTACCGGCAGTGATTAGCAATATGGCTTCTTCTTTGATCTCGTCCATTGAAACGTCCTCGTCTAGATTAGAGTTGTTCGTGAGCCAGGACATGAAATCCTTCTTGCCCAGTTCGACTCCTGTAGTCGCCTGTTCGATGCGTGCGGCAGCTGCACGTTCGACAAAGTCGTCGAACGGCTTGCTGGTTCGCACCCATCGTGACAGTAACACATTACGCAGTCCTAAGCGGTGCAGAAGCGTAAGTGCGGAGCCAGTCTGTACGGAGTGAGCTTTTCTGAAGCAACGGCTGCAGGCTGTGTTGGACATCCTTACCACATTCTCGGCCCACATGTTCTCGTGGATCAGATCCGCAAAATGTCTTCTTTCGCCAAGCCGCATCATATCGAAAGACTCGCTCAAGGAAAGATCGGTCGATAGATCAAACGAATACCTGTTGATCCATTCCGCCCAGTTCTTTGGAGTGCTCCACTGCCCGGTCGACTTCTTCTCGTCGACGGTCCAGCCATGTTGATGGTCGTCCGGAAGGTGTTCCAGACAGCTCAAGAGAATGGCAACATATTTTTTGATAGTCACTTCCGCCTCTTTCAAGGCACTGTCCGAAAAGCCGTAGCGCAAAACACGACGCTTGCGAGCATGCACTTCTTTGTTGATGCTCGAGAAGAGACTAGCATTTGTTGGATCTCGTGGAAAAGCAAGATAGCTGTCTGCTTTGCGTGTGTAGCGACTGTTGGTGTAAAGCATCCTCACGGCGCCGGGTGTGGCGATGCTGAGTCTGTTAGGCCCGTAGCGAACAACGGGTCCATAGCGCTCATGCAGCTTGTGGAAATTCTGTGCTTCATCCTTGACAAAGATGTGGAATGTGTTGTAAAAGTCACTGATGCGTGCAAAAAAAGGCCCTGGATGCGACTTCAGAGGGTGGAAGTACAGGCGATGTATGGTCAAGGCAATGTTCAAGACCTTGATCAGTGTCAGTACAGGCCACAACAAGTCAACAAGGACTATCTTGCCGCAAATACCGCTATCCCTAATAACAACACAGTCAAGCATGCAGATACGCTTGCTGCACTCAAAGGGCTGGGAAATCTGAGTCCATCCATTGTCGTCTGATGCTGGCAAGCAGGTGTTTGAACGTCCAGGCAATTATTGAGTTACCGCCAGCATCCATATTAACAGCGTATCACCCCAGAAGCTGCTTCAATTTCGGTGTTCTCGGACCCTGGACCGCCATGTGTTCAGCAGCGTAATTGTGGGTCACGTAACGATGATACACAGTAGTCCCAAAACCATGCTGATGTCATGCAGTCTGACAGCCCTGCGCAACCGCCGCATCCAAATCAGCAAATGTCTGGTCAAAGGAATTATGCTTGGTTCACAAGCTTTTCTGACGCCAACAGAGCGTGCGACAGGCCAAACAAAGTCACTGGGCTCTGGCTCGAGTTATCGGGTCGCATCCAAGACATCATCGGTTCTAGGTGCCCAGCACCTTTTTCGACCAACGAATCATGCATCCCGACGTAGAGCGTGAACTCACACACACGCTTCTGATCGAATTGTTAGCGTTTGTATTCATTTGGGCGTTTTGGGCATGATTGGTACTAATTTGTAATAGGCATCAATTCACATTCCCCGTGAAATGGTAAGTTCTTCCACTGCAACACTGGGTGCAAAGGCGAGATATCAGAATGCATAGACAAACATTGACACTACATCTTGTACCTTTGCTAATTGGTCTACGTGCAAAGGATTGATACGCAAGATGTCATCTTGGGCCAATTCGGCACCGAGCGCATCGTGGAGGTGGGGCCATCCAATGTCCTCACTAATATGATGAAGAGAACGTGGAGCGCAGGTTTCAAAGAGCAGGACGAATCACAGGGCGTTCAACGGCGTATTCTTGGACCACAAAGTGATCAAGACGAGATCTATTACCGTGAGCTGCCAGAGGAAAGTGTACATGAACAACCATCGCCGGTCGATACCCAGGCCAGGCCACCAACAGAACCAGTAAAGCCAGACGCGCAGCCAGTACCGATACCAACGAGTACATCAAGTGCCAAACAGCCACTAGAATCTGTGGAAGATGTTGAAACGCCGACATCAGCCATTGTACTTGCCATTGTCGCAGGAAAGTTAAAGAGGGATCGTCAAGACGTTCCGTTGAACGCTTCGGTAAGTAGTCTTGCGGCAGGTGAGTTAGAATTTTCTAGCAAATAAGCTTTCAACTCATGCTCAATACAGGCCGCTCAACTCTTACGAACGAAATCATAGGAGATTTGCTTGCCGAGTTCAAGGGCAAGCTACCTGAGCGATCGGAAGACTTACCTTTGGAGGAACTCTGCCGTTTGCTGAGCGTCAATCACACCGGCAGACTCGGTAAACAGACGGAGTCGATGGTAAGCAGACTTATCTCCGCCAAGTTTCCGCCTGAATTCGCCCAATCCACTATACGCCAGACTCTGGAAAACCAGTGGGGCCTTGGTCCTATGAGGCAGGATGCTGTATTGCTTTCAATGGTGTCTGATCCGCCAGATGCACGCCTTTCAATTGAGAAGGCCCACCAACGTCTCATAAACTGGGTGACCAGCTATTTCCAAGAGCAAGGAATCTCAATGTCAAGAGCCGAGCCAGCAAACGATCAAGCGGTCATGATTGATTCGAAAGCAATGCAAATGGTGACGGAAAAGTCATCAGCGCTTGTCAAAGATATTCGAGACGTACTAGAATCTCATGTTCAAGACACGTCTCTTGCAAGCCGTGAGTCAGATAGCCGGAGTAAAGCAGCCAACGAAGCCATTGAAAAGTTGGACGTTTGGGTATCTGAGCATGGTGAAGTGTATGGCGAAGGCATCTTGCCAAAGTTTGATGTCAACAAGGAGCGCACGTATGACTCTTTCTGGAACTGGAACACCCAAGATATTGTGCGTCTGGCGCAACTGTTGGGCATTCAACATTCAGAAAGCCAGTCGACCCTAATCGAGGATCTGTCATTCCACGTCATCAACAGAGCTTGCAACCGTTCCATCTCGCAGATCAAATATCTGATGTCAACAGCCAACAAAGGGGTAAAAGAAGGAGCAACATTATACAAGTCACTACACTTTCTCCATGAAGCTTGTCTCATCTCAAAAAACCGTAATTCCGTCTTCATCGACAGATCTGTGAGCATGGCACCTCTGACCATGGTTGACGACCTTGGAGAGATTCAATTCCGGGAGATACCACGAATCTCCATCAACTCGAAAGGGATGCAAGCGCTTTCTATACCTTACGCCGTGAGCCAGTTCAGCAATGGCGTTGCCACTTTCTCAGAGGAACTCAGCTCTGCCTTCGCTTCCGACCTTCAGTCCGTCAAGCGAACAGGCTTTTCTTTCCAGGGAAAAAACGTTCTACTCAATGGAGCCGGAAGGAGGTCGATAGGGTTCCACATACTCCGCTCCTTACTTGAAGGTGGGGCCAGGGTAACATTGACGACAAGCAGCTATTCTCCCAAAACTACCCAGATGTACCAAGATTTGTATAGAAGATACGGATCACGGCATTCAGTCCTTCGAGTGCTCCCCTTCAACCAAGGAAGTCAGCGTGACGTCAAGAATCTGGTCCAGTATCTGGAGTCCGATCCAGCTTGGGATCTCGATTACGTTGTACCATTCGCGGCCATCTCTGAGAATGGCCGTAGCGTTGAGGATATTGACTCAAAGTCGGAGCTCGCGCACCGTCTCATGCTCACCAACCTCGTTCGACTCCTAGGAGCCATTGCTATGAGCAAGAAGAACAGGAATATCAGAACGCGCCCCGCCACTGTCATTCTTCCACTATCTCCCAATCACGGCTTGATGGGAGGAGACGGGCTTTATTCAGAGTCAAAGAGATCACTTGAAACCCTCATGGCTAAGTGGTCTTCCGAAGCATGGGCGGAGTATCTCTCCCTTTTTGGCGTCGTCATTGGCTGGACAAGAGGTACCGGGCTCATGGATGACAACGACGTGGTCGCCCAGGCGGTCGAAGCGTTGGGTGTTCGGACATTTGCTACCGACGAAATGGCAAGCAACATCGTGTGTCTTATGGGTGGTCGTCTCAACGCCGAATGCCAGTCCATTCCATTATTTGTCGATCTAGGCGGAGGTCTTAATTTGGTCAAGGACTTCAAAAATCGACTTGCAGCCATACGCAGAGACTTGCTTGCATATGCTCATACAAGGAAAGCCATTCACGACGAGATGGCAATCGAGGCTTCTCTTAGTGCTGGTCCTGACGTTGGGAGCAAGGCTGCTAAATTGGAACGGACTATAGACATCAAAAGCAACTTGCGGATTCCTTTCCCGACTCTACCTGATTACGAAGACGAGCTCGCTCCTTTATCATCGGCCTTGAAGGATATGATTGATCTGAGTCGTACCGTCGTGGTCACTGGCTTCGCTGAACTCGGCCCTCACGGCAGCAGTCGGACTAGATGGGAAATGGAGGCTGATGGTTCATTGTCACTCGAGGGCTGCATTGAGATGGCTTGGATGATGGGTCTGATAAGACATCAAGTAGCTACCCCGACGGATGATGACAGTGTGGCTGGCTGGGTCGACGCTGCTACACAAAGACCCGTCAAGGACAGCGAGATCCCTACCCGATATCTGTCCAGGATACTGGAGCATAGCGGTGTTCGCACAATCGAGCCTGAAATCTGCGACAACGGATACGATCCTGAGTTCAAGGAATCCTTGCAAGAGTTGGTCCTCAAGCGTGATTTGCCACCTTTTGAAACATCGGCCGAGTCAGCAAAAGATCTACGACGCAAACATGGCGACAAGGCAATGGTATCCACCGACAACACTGGGACGTGCCACGTGCAACTGAAGGCTGGCGCTACCCTTATGGTTCCACGGACATCGCGTTTTAATCGGACGGTTGCTGGTCAAATCCCCACTGGCTGGTCGCCCAAGAGATATGGCATCTCTGATGATATTATCCACCAAGTAGACCCGGTAACGCTGTTCTCTCTTGTTTGCACCGTCGAGGCATTCTTGTCATCTGGTATCTTGGATCCTTACGAGCTCTACCAGCATATTCATGTCTCGGAGGTCGGAATCTGCATTGGCTCTAGCATGGGTGGGCTTTCCTCACTCAGAAGCATGCATCGAGACAGATTCATCGACAAGCAGGTCAAGAGTGATGTACTTCAAGAAACCTTCATCAACACAACGGGTGCTTGGGTCAATATGCTTTTGACTTCATCATCGGGCCCAATTAGGACACCTGTTGGGGCCTGTGCAACCTCACTTGAGTCCCTCGATACGGCATATGATTTAATCGTGGCACAGAAAGCTAAAGTGTGCATAGTTGGTGGTGTGGAGGATTTTGTAGAAGATGTGTCATATGAGTTTGGTAGCATGAAAGCCACCTGCGATACCGATGCCGAGTTCGCCGCTGGGCGTAGCGCACCAGAGATGTCAAGACCGATGGCGTCTAGCAGAAGCGGATTCGTTGAGTCTCAAGGATGTGGCGTGCAAATTGTCACCTCGGCGGAGCTGGCTCTCAAGATGGGCCTGCCGATATACGGTGTCGTAGCTCATACAAGTATGTCGGCCGACAAGGCAAGCCGTTCTGTGCCAGCGCCAGGCAAGGGCGTGTTGACCAACGCACGCGAGCGACACAGCACAGCAAAGGAGCTTCCCCGACCACTACTAGACCTCAAGCTAGATCCCAAGTATCGGCGAAAGCAGCTGGATCAACGACGAAACCAGATAGCTTCATGGCGCAAAGAAAGCATTGCATTCATGGAAGCAGATATCAACATGTTTTCTCATCTCACTGAAGAGGAGCGACTCCAATACCGTCGGCAAAATACCATTGACATAGAAAAAGAAGCACTAAAACAGCAAGCAGATGCTACATTCAACATCAATCACCAATTCTGGCAAAAAGATGAAGCGCAGCGCATATCCCCTATCCGAGGCTCCTTGGCAACATGGGGCCTTGGTATCGATGATATTTCCGTTGCGTCGCTTCACGGAACCTCTACAGTTCTCAATGATTTGAACGAGACGCTCGTCATTGAACAACAGATGAGACATCTGGGCCGAAAAGAAGGAAACCTCTTACCTTGTGTCAGCCAAAAATGGCTGACAGGCCATTCCAAGGGTGCCGCAGGCGCGTGGATGTTGAATGGTTGCCTGCAGATGATGGACTCTGGCCTGGTCACGGGAAACAGGAACGCCGACAACATAGACATCAAGTTACGTGAACGGGGCTATTTATACTTCCCCAATGTCACTTTAGAGCTCGACAAGGTGGATGGCATTAAGGCATGCTCGATCACCTCGTTCGGCTTCGGTCAAAAAGGTTGTCAGGCGCTCATGGTCCATCCTCGCTATCTTCTTTCCACAATTTCGAAAGCTGCTTTCGAACAATATGCGAAGAAAAGGCAGAGGAGATGGCAGCTGGCTTGCTCTTCGTTCTCAGACGCGATGGTCAATGAAAACATGGTTTCAAGGTGCATCAAAGACCAGGCACCATATGAGTCAAGCGAAGAAATGGCTGCGCTACTTGATCCATTAATAAGATTCGGCGGCTCGTGAATTGGGTGTTGGAAAGAGAAAAGTTCTTTTGATAAATCTCCTTTTGAATCTCAATATGGCCTACTCAAACATGGTAGGCAGTTGCCAGTCACCTTCCCACTTCATTATATTAGCGACATTAATAAAATTTTGATTTGTTGAAGAGTCTACTTCCGCACGATGCAGCCAATCCACTTTTGTGACATTCATAACTATTATTTGAGACTTACAATCTAACCTTGTGTAGTGTGGCTGATTCTTAGCTCTTGCTTTACGCTAACATCGCATTTCATAACTGTATAACTAGTTGACTGTATTTATCCACTACCTGCATATCAAGGTCCATATACGATACAGCTACTCTTTGTAGATACGGCGCTATTAGGCCCCGTTCGATGGAACTGGTCTGAACTGGATATATGGACCCTGTTTTAGACTCGTGAATGCCCAACGTGTCTGATACACCCCCTTCTGTGTGCCTGTGC
This sequence comes from Dothidotthia symphoricarpi CBS 119687, assembly GCF_010015815.1. NCBI lineage: Eukaryota > Fungi > Ascomycota > Dothideomycetes > Pleosporales > Dothidotthiaceae > Dothidotthia > Dothidotthia symphoricarpi. The sequence goes on from NW_022985025.1 coordinate 48,594, forward strand.
CGTCACCCACTTGGCCCAGTGATGACTCTGCCTGGCGGAAGTCGTACTGCCTTATAACAGCAGCCGCAGCCAGAGTAATTTCGATCATCGCCAAGTTCTTGCCGACGCAGTTGCGTGGGCCGACTGAGAACGTAGCAAATGCAGCTTTAGCCTTCGCTACTGAGTCTTCGCCAGACTCGCTTGCAATCCAGCGCTCTGGCCTATATGCGAACGGCTCTGGGAAGTAGGCCCTGTTGTGATTTAGCGAGAAAATGCCTGTGCCGACTTCGCACCCTGCTGGGATATGGACATTCTCGATCGCAATGTCCAGGCCGCCAGGTAGTGCTTCTCTCCACATGGCGCCACTAGCAGCTGGATTGAGTCGCAGTGCTTCTTGAATACATGCGCGAAGATAGGTGCATGATGAGAGCTTCGGTCCTTGCGATATGTCTTGGTTGGAGACGAATGCTTCACGAATTTCTCGCGTGACTCTAGAATAGGCTTCAGGATTGCGTGAAAGGTAGAAGAACAACGCCGCAATACCAGTGGATGAGGTATCGGATCCTAGACGCGGACATTTAGTCATGTAGTATAGGGTAAAGTAGGCGTTTAGAGCGCTTACCTGCTATGATCAACAGATTACTCTCTGCCCATAATTGGGCTTGAGACAAGCTTTCGCCCGTTTCGGGGTCCTTAGCAGCCAAGAGTTTAGAGAAAAGGTCGTTTTTGAAGCCATTGGTATCGGTCTTGTCACGTGCACGTCTTGCTTCCAGGATTTCTCGACTCTTCCCAGAGAAACGAATAGCTTTTTTACGAGCTTCCGGGAATAGTATGTGATGGAAACGCATGTCTTGCAATTCTGGGAGCGTCGTTAGGAAGCTGATGCGCCGCATTTGCCCGAGCACACCGTCGATGATCCAATGATTGGTAGCATCAGTGAGAAGGTGGTACGAGGTGCCAAAGACCAGTTGTGACATTACATCGAAAGTGAAAAAGTCACCTGAAAGCGTGATTAGCAAGCAATGATTCCAATGTTCACAAATCAAAAACCTGCGCAGGACTCGTCACTTACTCCATTCAGCTAGATTCTTAGGAGCACTCCATTGGTCTTCGCCGGCTTCAAGACTCGGATCAAATGTGTCTTGGGTCTTACCAAGATTAGAAGCAAAGAGCAATGCCAATCGACTAATCTCCGAGTCAAGCGTGCGAAAGTGCGAGTCCGAGAGTCCCTGGTTGAGAAGCCTTCTCAGCTTGCCATGCTCCTTATCGTCCATCGTACCCAATGTAGGGTGTACTCCTGGCACAAGCGAGATACGCAGATACCCCTTTGACTTGCAAACATTCTTTCCGTGCCCATAGATTCCTGTCCATGCAGATTAGTACAATCTTCACGAGGGCAAACGAGTAGTCTCCGTACCCTTGAACCCCTCTTCTGTATTCATGAGGAGTCTGTTTGGTCCATAGCGGACTCGATCACCTAGCCCTGAGATTAGCAGCTACATATTCTCGCTTCATCGCTAACTGGTAGTGAATGCAACCCAGTTCAACCTACCATATTTTTCATGGCATCGGAAGATATCTGTGTGTAGATCTCCGATGTACACGTGATAGATGGAGTACCAGCTCGTCAATTTGGCCAGAAAAGGTCCAGGATAGTTGGCATAAGGGTGGAAGTACAAGCGATAGATGCTTAAAATGAGCTATCCATTTCCAAAAATTCATTAGTGTTCTGGTGTCCCTGATTCGCAATGTGAATGCTGTTCAACATACCAATGCGCCAATTCCTATACAAAGCAGGCCGACGGCAATAGCCTCAATGCCAGGCACTTGAGCATATGTGACGAACATGGCCGATTTTATCACAATGGGTGATCTATCAGGGCCGTACTGGGTTGTGATTTTGGCTATCAATCACAAGGTGACACCTGGTAGAGCCTCTGCAATAGAATCTATAAAAGCAGCGAAACGGCCAACAACACCTCCACCAAGCTTATCACGCGAGGAAAATCATGCAGTGGATACCAAGAACTCGTGCACGTGACAATAAACGTGGTGTAGCGGGTGTGTGCTTTGCTGACGAAATCTCACGTCAGGTACCACCGAAAACTAGCAGACAAAGATTTGCACACAAATCTTCGTCCATTAGGGCACATGCACAAATTGAGTAAATAGTCTTCGATAGAGTAAGGTAGTGAGAAATGCTTCGTGCAGTAGCTTCCCTCTTGTGAAAATCACTGTCGGCCTCAGTGCTCTCCTACCATATTTATAACTTGACTGAGTAAAGCCTGGCGGATTGTCCTACGTTTTTCAGCCGCAACGATGGGTGTATTAGTTACATTATCGGACAATCTGAAGTTTTGCCTATTGGCAGGATTTCCTTTAATATTGGTAATGTCTATCCCTGTCTCTTATGCGTTTTATTTGATTTGAATTTCTTCGCCTCTGACACTACTGCGCGCATCAAGATTATCGCATTTGCTGTGAGAATATTTGTCTTCCACCCACTTGCCTCATATCCAGGACCCTTTCTCGGGCGATGCACAGATTTGTATGCCGGGTACTATGCGTGGAAGGGCACTCTTCATGTTGATATGTATAGATGTCACCAGAAATATGGTAAAGAACTATCCTGACCACGTATTTACTGCCCTTTGTGGTACTTACAAAAAGGCGCATAGGCCCAATAGTGAGATACGGCCCATCACGTCTCTTGATTGACACACATACCGCGGCTCAAGGTTTGTGGCAATGGATACTGGCATGCATAGTTATCAAACAGACTAAAATCATGATAGATGTACACTCGCACAGGGCGAACACAATCAAATCAAAGGCTTACCAGGCCCTGGTCCACAGTGCGCCAAACACTCTTACTATCCGCCACAAAGAGGTTCATGCGCGAAGACGACGCATTCTCAGTCTCGCTTTCTCAGACGCCCGAATGCTAAGCTACGAAAGTGCCGTCAAAGGTTGCATTAAGGCACTGTGCGACAATTTGAGACAGAACGCGCATGCACAAAATAATTCACCTAAGGAATCGTTGATCGACATGTCTCTTCAAAGTGAGTTGACATCCGAAGTCACAGTTCATTTCGCCTGATTAACGGAACCCTGAATAGGTGATTGGTTCACGTTTGACATCATGTCGGAAGTCATTTTCGGCATGAAATATGAAGCCCTGACAAAGTCAACATATCGACATGTAACCAAGGCAATTCAAGACTCGAATGTCCGAGTAAGCACTCTTGTACAGGCATATTCTCTCACCACTGGCAGACTGGACCGATATCTGTTTCCTGCGTCAATTCTAGCTAGGAACGCCTTTCTCAAGTTCATTACGTCTTTGCTGCGGGATCGATCCAAGATGTCGCTGTCCCAAGACAATGGCGACGTATTCTCGTTCTTAGAGACGGCCAAAGATCCAGACAATGACAAGACGCTGACAAAGTCCGAGATACGAGCGGAGTGCGCTACCCTCGTGGTCGCTGGTAAGTCGTTGCATTGCAGTTGAAGACGATATTATGGCTCAGGATGTTAACCCATATGATAGGGTCGGATACATCGTCTTCCACTCTTGCGGCAACGCTTTTCTATCTGAGTGAGAATTCAGAACCGTACGAGCGGGTGTGTCGAGAAATTCGACAAAAATTCGCATCACTCGACGAAATCAAATTGGGTGCTCAGCTGAATTCTTGCACCTATCTTCGGACGTGCATCGACGAAGCTCTTCGGATGTCACCACCGGTCGGTGGTGCATTGTGGAGAGAGGTCGGTCCCGGTGGTATCACGATTGGTTCCATGCACCTACCGGAAGGCGTCGACGTTGGCACCGGTATCTACAGTTTGCACCACAATGCCAGCTATTTTCACGAGCCTTTCCGTTTCAATCCCGAAAGGTGGCTCGCTGGCGAAAATGGGGTCACGAAAGAGCAAGTTGAGCTCGCTCGAAGTGCCTTCCACCCATTCTCTAGTGGTCCAAGAGGCTGCATCGGCAAAGGTTTTGCTTATCATGAGATGACCTTAACGTTATCACATATAATTTACCAGTTTGAATTTTCTCGTGCCGAGCATCCCACTGGCGGCGCCGGCCAAAAGCCCATGATCCAGGGCCATGTCCAGTTCCTCCTCAAGGACCATATCACAGGTGCGAAGGAAGGACCAGAGCTCCTATTTAGGTCACGATAGGCCAAATCGTGTTTCTCTTTGGTTGTATTTCCTCTATATTTTGATGAATTAAAACCTATCGGAAGCATTTCTGTTAGTTATGGCGTTATCATAGCTTGCATGTCAACATATACGGATAATACAAGTGTTTGCCAACACCTAACACGTTCAACGGCACTGATGAATTATTGAATATATAAAGTAGTTCCTATACAACTGTTATAAATCTAGATAGTGCAGTGCTTTCGACATCAACACAGGCACTCTCGTTGATGGACTTAAAAGGGAAGCCGACCTGTGTAAAACACTACTGCACGAGATAAGTGTTGAAGTTGTGTGCAATTAACAGATTTTTTTTTTAGAGTTGTTCAATCTGTCGAAGGAATTACAATTAAGGTTAAGCTCGCTACTTTACATACCTGAAGTGTCTTCTTATTGCCTTGGAACATCTTCACCGCCAATCGGCTCCCAAGGCCTGTCGTGGCTTCTCTAGTCGCATGCCAGACGGCCCCGAGCTGTATTTGTCATGTATCCCAAACCTTTGTTAGGAAAACTAAGTTCCATACAAGATCTAGTCGCTTCGAAAACGCGTCGCGGCTGTGTGTGTCCCTCGTATTCTTGAAGGTTAGCTACTCAAGAACCGTTTCAAGCGCAAGGTTGGTTTTGTACTTGCTAGCCGCAGATGCACCCACCTATCGCAGATTTAACTAATAGCTGGAAGAACAAGCCAGATTTTAATGAGATTCTTCTACAATGCATTAATGTTTAGTGCTTGGAATAGGTAGGACCATGAATGCGAGAATGAATGCGACCGTGACGTTCGGATTTCTGGTTGTTTTTGTGTGTTACCCGAGGGTTTGTGCTGTGTGTGGGTCATGTTGAAGTTTTCATTAGCTGCCTCCCGATCACCTGGTACCTTGGAGGAATCTGAGCCATTGTTTCCACGACCTGAGAATCTGATGGAACACGTGTCGTATCCGGCAATGCTCCTCATCGTTAAGCTGGTAGCAATCTACAATGCTCTTGTGTGCGACGACAACCACGCCGCCTGCGAGACCGGCAGACGGAAGGTTTAAAAAGTCGGCGACCACCAGCAAGTAAGACGCTATACCATATATTCTAGCATCTAGATTGTTGGTTACTAATACAGCTTGGATTGAAGCTAAGTATGGCTACGGCTCATGGCCCAATTCCACAAGGTCCTTCGGTTCAAGCCTTTTCAAAGTTTCGGATTCAGACCTCCACGACTAACGAACTGTGGTATCAGGTATAAGTAGTGTACAAGGGGGAAAGTGTCGCAAGTAGTTCACAAGGTTAATAACACAAACCAGGACACGCATTTACGCCAATCGTATCTTACGCCGTCTTCTTCGCGTATTACTAAGCATGCCAATGGTACTCTAGCAATTCTTTGGTCATATACACGACCGTATGAATTCGACATCTCCGCTAGAAGCTAGCTGGGGCTGCGCACATCTCGCACGAAGGCCAGCTTGGATAAGTTCGACGGACCTGATTTGCCCCTTAAGTACTAACTTAGATAAGTTAACTGAGGCATTTCTGCATTCTATAGCCAAGCCTTGTTACAGCCCGTTAATGAGATCCGCTGGACCCTAATCCTTAGTCCCTCCCAGCCTTCAACGAAAATTTTAGATTTATTCAGTACTTATTCCAGATACTACAGTACTTGAGGTTTGGAGAAATTCGATGTTCACTGACAATTGCTTAAGCCTTGCTTCTTATATCTTGCAAGAGTATGGAAGTGATAGCTGCGGTGGCCTGGAGAGATACGAAAAGGTTGGAGACAGGAAAAATTGTCTAGCGTTGTGGGCAACTTCAGTTGCTAAGTTGAAAACCAACCTGAGAACATTACACAAACCTGACATTTAAGGTTCCAACATCAAGCTGTTGAACAGGTCGCGCATCCAGTTTCAATGTGCATCTATATCTCATTGCACACGGGCGAGGAAGCTGGATAGCGTGTGTGTAACTTCGATGACCGGCATTGCCTTCATACATGCACTATCCCTGACATGCCAATGGGAAGTTACCCGAGATCTTCTTAGCCGAGCAAATCACTTCAGCAGAACCATGGGTCACATGCCTTCGAAAGCCTGAACTTTGTTTTGTGTACTACATCACTAAACAGGTGCGTCATGAAACAGTGGAGATTCCCTAGCGTGTTGGGGAAAATACCCACCACGGAAGGCCAGATATCGCTTTAGCCGAATACGAGTGTGACAAACTTACTTTCAAATCTATGATAAATAGATTCTAGCGCATGTGTGAGCACAAAGACTGATGGATGGTTAATGTTCAGCGGCGCTATGTAAGAAACGGGTCTGCAACTGTGTCGACCTCTCAAACTTTTTGACTGCGCTATGGCTGTTTTCACCCTCAACGACGTACCACCGGAGGTCCTGAAGCTCCTGGAGACTACGCCTGTATCACCACCACCAGATGGAACGACTTCGAACTTCGTGAACCCGACGACAAGGGCGGCACTGCAGAATTGGACCACCAGTGTGATTGGGGCAGCGATGCTGGTGTTCTACATGAACCGCGTGTACATCAAGGCACGGTTGATGAAGAGCTGGACATGGGATGACGGTATGTTGAACTCCAAATCTGGCCAGCTTGGTTCGAGTCTGACTGTGGAACAGTGACACTATTCATATCCGTACTCTTGAGCATCGCGCAATACGTCATCTTAGTGATAAGTACGAGTAATCTCGTCTTATCTATGCCTTTTGTACTGACTTGGATCTCGTGAAGGTATTGCAGATGGCCCTCTGGGTCGCCACCTCTGGGATGTTTCGATCGTACAAGCGCTGTCTCCAACTGCGGCAAAAACCTCATACGCCATTTTCGTTATCTCTCCTTGGAACTCGACATTCATCAAAGCGACATTCTTCATACTATACATCCACCTCTTTGCGCGTATTCGCTGGATCCGAATTTGCTCTTGGGCGGGACTTGTCTTTGCCGTGTCGACCCATGCCGGGATTGCAATCTACGGCCTCGTGATTGCGAATCCTCGTGAGAGCGAGACATGGGCGACTCGCGCCTTTCATCTTGCTATATCACTCAGCGTCTTTGGCATCATTTCAGATGCCATGATATTTGTGATTCCATTCGCGGTCATCATCCCATTGCAATTGTCGATTACAAAAAAGATAGGCGCAATTGTCATATTTCTAACAGGTGGAAGGTATGTTAACTTGGGATGTCCTTCGAAACATAGCTGATCAAGAAACAGCGCAGTTATATGCTCGGCTTTAAACCTGTATTATCGTGTCAAATTGTCAAGAAGTCCGGATCCCACTTGGGACAGCGTCCCTGGCAGTCTCCTTGCGTGAGTAGCTGACTCTCACACACCGCATTTCGAGAGCTGACAAACTCGACTAAAGGCTATGTGAAATTCTTATAGGAATTATTTGCGCTTGCGTCCCTACCATTTCCTTTGGTTTCAAACAACACGGATCAGTGTATCAAAGAGTGTTCCTCAGTCGCAAACCAGGTCTTGCACCGTCTCCAACCATTTCGCGAAAGAATCGTCCCGGGTATTCGACATTGAATGATTCGAAATCGCACATAAATTCGAAGTGTATAGATACTTCAGCCGACTCATCAAGGATCAGTGGGGTTCCGGATTCGATGACAGAAGGGCGTGAGGAAGGAACAGAGCTGAGAGTTCTAGAGCCTGTATACTTAGGTGAGCCAAAAACAGGGGGTACACATTTTGAGATGCGCAACGAGCATGTTTAATAAGCAATATGTACCTAGTTAGAATCTAGACCTGGAAATAGAACTTTAAGTTTATTTAGCTTGTGATTAGTGTATATTGTTTATCGTATCACGTCGCGAAGCCAAGCATTAATCAACCCTAGCTCTCAAGAAACGCCGGCAGAACTTTAGTCCAAGTTGGGATAGCGGGCTGCGGGATTCCCTCATTAGGCCTTGAGGTTCGTGCAAGAACTAATAAGAACAACATTTTACAATTACTGAAGTACACGAATAGTTCTACTTTTGATAAACGAAGAATTATATTATGATATACAGTGTTAATACTCAAGTTGTGCGGCTTAGAGAGTGCTACAAACGTCCCACCTGTCCTCAGCTCGGAGTTAACCGTTGCACCTAGTCGAGACGCATCGCTCCACCACTAAAGATGGCCAAGAAGAAGAAGAAGAAAACCAAGGGCAATATAGAAACAAGAATCTCGTTTATGTACCCGATGCCACACCAGATTGTAGTAGATGCAATCTCAGACGAAGTACTGTTAGCATGGTTACAAGAAGATGAGGATAACGACAACGTCAACAACAATTACCTGATAACTGTTAAGGCTTGTTTCAGCTATCTCAATAATGCCTGTAACCAGTGGGGATGGAGCAGCAGAAGGATAGCTATCAAGAAAAGAGGATACTACAAGAATAGGCACAATAATGTAGTAATCAATCAGCATTGTAAATTATGCAGTCAGCTTTAGAACTCTACTACTGGGTTAAGATTTGTACGTCGAACGAGTTGCATACCGGCTCAAGAAGTGGGCAGGCATTCAAATGGTAGAGCAAAGACACAATATAATCAAAGGCCCACCTCATGAGTCATTGCTTAGCAAGGGATGTAAGGTGAGCTTTTGTCCCTTAATAAGTAGTTAGTTTGTCGTTCCTATACAGGGAATGGAAAGTCAAGACACTACGCACGTTTGGCGAAATAGTAGTTACTATGACATGTGACGAGATTACCTGCAGGTGTCTTGGTGACGATCCTGGAAACACAAGCTGTGAAGCCTTTCCCGCTGTCCACATTTCAGTACGAACAGGGAAGATGCTGGCGTAGCATACGGTTGAGATCCATCAGAACAGGCAAATCCCCGACTGAGCGCTTTGAACTGGGTACGAACACATCGGTCGGAGTAGGAAACGGTTCGCACCATGTGGAGATCGTGTTTGAATTGGGTGTGTGCATTTGATCTGGTGTTATAGCGACAGCAAGACCAAAGATGCACCAGTGTCCATCATTTCCACCTAAGCGAAGCATGTATTTGCTTCTGAGTACGGCTAAACCATCCACTGACCGTCAGGTCGCTATTGTCGCTGTTGTTTGGACGGATGTGTAATTCAAAGCTGCGGCAATGCTTTTTGCTTCCATGACGTTCTCCTTGTGAGTCGTCGTACACTTATGGAAGGATTCACATCTACTTCCTGGCCCTAGTTTCGTCTGTACTGATACGCGACTTTATCAAGTGCTTGGTAGTGGACATTGTTCGCAGATATTTTCGTGTCATTCTCAGGAAGTTCTATGGTCTCCATTAACTTTTGCTTTAGAAAGTTTGGCCATCGTTAGCGAGACCAAGATTAACGTCAAACTAAAAGACCATTGAAAATCGCATGGCTATGACGACCGTTATCATGTAAGGGAGTCAAAGCGTCCGTCAACAAGAGCGTGGAATGGCTCGATAATTGGGAATGTATGACTGTAGTTCAACCCTACAGTATTCCTCCCGGTGTCGCCCACATGGGGTGATGGAAATCTGACTTTTTTTATTGGTACTTGTCAACTCAAATCCATTACACACTGAACACGGTAAGTCTAAGTATTGGTATTACTGCGCAGGAGACCCTCTCCTTCTGCATCAGGATCTGGGTTTTCTAGTCTGCAAGCGGATCATCGACATGTGGATAATCCGACGTTGCACTGCTCTCGGTAGATTCTCCAAGACATATTTGTATACAATACCATGATGATCGAGTTATCAATAAACATCAAGAATTATAAGCATATCTTAGCATTTACCAGCCTACGTCTCAGCCATCACAACACTTCCACGTTCTCGGGTTGTATTGACGTCGTTGTATCGAATAGATAAAACAGCGCTTGAGCCTGTAAACTCAAGTCTGTGAACTGGCTGACTCAGTCTGTGCTTGAGCAATGGTCCTGTCTCTTATATGTATGCTAGGCAACTTTTGCGAGTTACAGTATATCTATTTCGACATCGTCCGTTCGCTAGGTATGATGTCAGTATGTTGTTCCTCTTACCACTCACAGAGTTGTAAAACATGGGACCAAAACTTGTCCACTACAAAAATTAGGTTTATAGACATGGCGTAGAATTTTGGATGTTTATTATAAGTTACTAAACATACCAGATATATGGATTTGCACAAACAATTCGCAAACCAGAAGTAAGGTTGACTTGCTCAGCTATTCTTGTGTGGATATAGAAAGAATGCTTTCAATCCAGTGTATGTAGTCATATTATTCTACAGCGTGAAGGACACTTCTATAAATGTGCATCCACGAAATGATGTAGCCTCACTCATGAAGGATTCCTGAAACCGAAGCTTGCTCAACTACAGTAAACCACGATCATAGTTTCAAAGTTTAGTGAAATATCTGCTCTTGAACTTTGCTATTTATCAAACGCCTTTTGAGCCTAATTCTGAGCGAAATAATCGTTCAACACGTCTTCTACCAGCTTCTCAGCATGCGCATACGTCACACCCTGAGTATGGCCGGGCGGCGTGAACGGAAAGCTCGATGAATCAATAACCCTCAATCTTTGCACACCAAATACCCTACCCTTGGAATCTACTACTGCCATTGGGTCATCCTTCTTACCCATCGCACACGAGGATGATGCGTGATGGATTGGAGCGATGTTCTTCTTGATGTGGGCCAACAGCTCCGCATCGGTCGTGACATTCATACCTGGCGAGACTTCGTCCCCAATGCGAATGCCCTCAGGAATGGCTTGCCAAGCTTGTCTAGCCCTACGGTACGCTTCAATTGCGATTTCTTCGTCGGCGCTGTGACCCAGCCAGTTGGGATTGATGATCGGCGGATCCAAATTGCTCGCGGACTGGATGGTCATGTTGCCTCTACTGGATGGTGCTATGAGAATACAGCCGATGGCGCCATACTGTGTAGATGAGTCTGATGCAGTCAAGATACTGCTCGAGCTTGTTACAGAGTTCTCGATGAGCGGCCAGTCTGCCGGGATGGAAGAAAGAGCTTGCTGTGTGGTTTCGCTAAAGTTCGATCGATCTGGGAAGGTTTCCCAACCACCGACATCCAAACCAATGTTCGTCAGGGGACCAGTACCATTCTCTAGGAGCTGTGCTTCGGCATCTCGCATCGGCCCCGGTTGCTGCCAGTACGAATATCCAGGGACTGAGATTTCGTAGACTGGTCCACCGACATTGCACGAATCCCACATGTTCTGACCCACACCTGGAAGATCTTTGACAATCTTTATTGCGAATTCATCGAGTGTGGCTTTTGGTCCAATTCCGGATACCATGAGTAATTGAGGTGAGTGGAAAGCTCCGGCAGACACAATGACCTCTTTGCGCGCGGATATAGTAAAGGGTCGCTGGCCATTTGAGGTTACGTTGACGCCGATTGCTGTGCCATTCTCGAAGATAATGTTCCTTCCCTGAGCGTTGATGTAGGTTGTCAATCCTGGACGTCCAAACGCCTGGGCTAGAAAGGAGCTCTCGGCTGAACTCCGAAGCCCAGTCTCACTATCGATCGTGAATTGCCACCAGCCAAAGCCATCCAAAACTCCACTAGCAAAGCCTGGAATTGGGCGTAGGCCGATCGCAGAATAGGCCGCAGCAGCATACTGGGACAGCGGGTTGATGTAGCCCGGATAACTGACATGCAGTGGCTGAAGGTTGTTCTCGCTGGAGGGAAACGCGCCAGCGTCGTACACCGAACTTCCGTCGGCTGTAGTTCTGTTGGCTACGTTCGGTGTGAGCTGCATGCTTCGCTCGTAGTACTTGGTCATATTCTCCCAAGTCCAGGATTGATCGCCGACTTGGTCAGCCCAAACCTGCAACGAGCCTACGGTTGGTCGATGGTACATCATCTGATTCCTTCCGCTGCTGCCCCCAAGATTCTTTCCCTGCGCATAATGAACTCGCTCGCCGTTAACTTGTGGCTCAGTGAAGAGACCCCAATCGATAAGTGGCTGCCACTCGTCGGGCCCAGCTCCGACCCATTCTTCCGACCAGTATGGAATTTGGCTCAAGTTTCCATTTGTGAGTTCGTAGAAGCTACCTGCTTCTATAAGAGCAACGGAGGCGTTGGTGTGTTCCGTAAGTCGAGATGCGACGACAGATCCTGCAAGTCCGCCGCCAACAATAACATAATCGTATGTTGCGTTTCGTCCAGGTATCCCGAAGTTTGTCCCAGTGAGTCGGCCGGGGCCTGAGGTTTGTGGGACGACAATGGCAGAAGATGTCGATGCCAGGAGCGCTAAAGCGGATATTTTTCGAGCCATCGTGTTGGAAGGCTTAAGCAAGAATGCTTGACTGTAATGTGTTCTCAGGTTGAGCACCTCACTTTATATTTCCAGCATTCTGGATCAATCTTCGCATCTCACAGATCCCACGCTACCGCATCGTAAATTCCCGATCTGGTAGTTTTCGATAACGCGTCTCGCTAACAAATGTTGCTCTTGCATCGCTCGAGCGCGGTCGGAGCCGAACCATGCTTGACGTCACTGGAGAAGATCTAGTCTCTAGCGTTAACGCGAAAGTAGCGAATAAACTGGCAAAAGGTCCTAAGGGTATCTGATTACAAAAATTTCATAGACTACCTTCGCTAGAATCGATCATCCTGATAAAGTTTCGTATTATAAGGGCGATCTTCCCGAAGAGCATGTCTTGTGTTGATAGAAACAGAAGTGTAGATCATAAGTTGTTCATTCGTTTAGCTTGCCGCTAGAGCTCGGATATCTCGTCTCCTGCAGATCAATCTGTGACACCTGCAGAAGATCTGTCGGAATCATTTCTGACGTAATGCCAAAATGTTGAGAAGCGATGCATTGCCAGTCGTGTGCGAATCGCTGTACACCGTGCACTCTGGCGAGTGCGATCTGCCACCGATAAAGCCTGCGACAGAGCCTATTCGGACACAGCATCTCCAGAAACAGCTACTTCGAGGCTGGCGTAGAAGCTAAATGCGTTAGGTAGTGACTGTGTCAAGCTTTCTTAGATGCATTTGCATTCTAGCGAAATGTTCTTTACTGACTGCTGCAACTTGCGCCCTTCGTTGGCGATTTGTTTGTTGTAGAACATAGCCGAACTGTTGTATTCGCATCCATGTTTGCGTGAAACTTGGTCTCTCTGGATCAATCCTAGCAAGGAAGGTATGAGGCTCAACACTGGTACCAAGCCCAGCAAAGGTTGATGGGCTTAAGCTTTTCTAGGTTTCCCCACAACTAGAAATGAGGTAAGCGAATCAGCAAAGTTCTGTTGATTTTCAACCCCTCCCCCCTGCTAGCGTTGATCCGGAGGGCCCGAATTCACGGTCCTGTGCCATAGAAGTGCTTGAGTCAGACCTGATTCTTTTATCTGCGGGCCACGTACGTCAAAGTCATGGCAAGTCTCGAGGCCAGTGCGAGTGTAGCGCTCGCATCAAGCGAGACTCAAATCAAGATCGAGGTCGGAGTAAGTGCTGATTGGCATAACAGTGCCCGAGCCTAACATAACCCCAATGTCGGTACTGACTCTCGCTGACAGAATGATGAACAAACCGCCTTCATAGAGATAGTCGACATCCACAAGTTCCTGTACGGCACGGCAGCATCATAGATTCAACGTTACTATACCATACACCTTGATCTACTATTATCGCGACCTTCCGTCACAGTTTATCTCCGTCAAACTCTAATGGCTTCATACTACTTACCAGCAGGAAGGCCTCATAACAGGCTCTAACTTAGTTCCAGAGCTTGTATGAAGTTCGGCAGCAGATCACATGATTAGCAAGTTGGAAGACCAGATAGCTCTGGTAGACCACCAAGAGCTGATGAAAACCTGGCGATAGACACTAGAGAAGCTGGCACATTGCTTCACATACAAAACCCACCATCCTGGCTCTCAACAGGATTTTCACATTACTCCTATACCACCTACAAAATCCTTTGACCTTGCGCACCAGCGACTGGTTCTCCCAAGTGCCGGCACAAATCACAAAACTCGCCGTGCAGCAACCTGCCGGGCTGGACAAGCCGGGCAGGTGTATCCAACTGATTGGAGCGGAGAACATTCCGCACGCAGATGATCGGCCGCGTATCCCCGGCATCATCGCGTTTGAGCGCGCGGTGTGCACTGGCTCGGGCGCAAACCTGCGGTCGACAGCCAATATCCTCGTGGGATTGGGCGAAGTAGGGCTTTCAGACATGAGGAACGAGTGCTTCAGGATGGTGTTGGGAAGTGCGAAAATGAACGCGGAGTTGAGTGCTAAGGATTGCACTCGACGAAGATATTGGCGGCGGCGATTGTCCATTTGCGAGAGGGTTTGAGGGGAAGGCGATGCTTGGGGAGATTGGGAGTAGTTTGAATAAGTTTGCGGGTCATTCGGGGCGGAGTTGGAGGTATGAAGTGGGGAGGCATCTACCCTTTGCGAAACCGTAGAAAGTGCTCTTCGGGAGTAGTTTCCCCTATGCGGACTTGTTCTAGCAAGGCCGCCAGCTCCTTAAACCAAGAAACGGGAGTGTCGAAACAAACCCCTCTTGTCTCCTTGAGAAGATGTTCCTCCATCTTGTCGCTCATACCAATAACTTCACTCAATTTCGTCGGCTTACAACATATTACCCACGAGCCTGCTCAGTTCGAAGTGAAGGTATCATTGATTAAGATGATCGCAGGTTCGTCAATGCAATCTAATCCAGTCACCACTCTTGTACTGCTTTCTGTATTGGTTCTATCTACTTTGGAAATGTTGGTGATATGTATGATGTTTGGATAGGTGAGGCTCATCACACGACAGATTCCACGAGAAGGAACTTTTTGCCCCTGAGGCTAGAAGATAATGAAATCTATCATGACTGCCTGTGAGATTGTACAGTAGGATATCACTCTGTCATCAAGTTACGTATCTGCCACTTGCTACTCGTTCTTCGTCTGTTTTCAAGCCGCCTTAAGTAGTTATTATGAGGAGTACTCACCATTTGTGTTGTTTAAGCCCGATTCGAAACAAACATCCTGACATAGTTTGAATATAGACAGTAAATATACATTACACAATCGGTGCAGAGACCGCCTGTAGAGAATATAAGGTGTTTATCACCTTGTCTAAGACTCCCAAGAGCAAAAGCCTACCAATGAGTACCACCGCGATGCTGTTATTAGACATAGTGGATGATGATACGGCTGAAAAGTGAAATGACTTACAAGTGTTCAAGAGCAACAACAAGTCCATTATCGAGGTTTTATGTTATCGATGTCTTGGAAGTCATAGACTAATGACCATTGATGGTAGGCGCTGGAGAAAGTGTATGTACTAATTATGTGCTCTCTAAATGTTCTTCATAGCAGAACTAAGGTAGTAATATCAACAAGTAATATCCCACTGTAGCGACTACAACGCTCAAGCACAGCAACTCAAAGGTCTACAAAAGAAACTGTAGACTTCTAAGACGCACCTTGAGCATTTGAATTCTTTAAAATTAACTACAATCATTCTCTACTTCTAGTCCAGTTCGGTGTTGGTTGGGCTCTACCATTACACTACTTCCGGATTTCGCGACCGCGAAAGCCCACATCAAAAGTTGAAACGTCAAGATGAGGCACAGTGATCTAAGTTTTCGAAAGATGGAGTGAACGGGCTTTAGCGTCTTGGCACAACGACTTGCCCGCTCCTTGGCCTTGACCTTCCTCTATCTCTTGCCTCCAAGCTCTCTTCATTCAACTTGTTGGTTCCACGATACTTACCAGACAAGCACGTATTCATGTCGTCCCTCTTTCGAATTGGGCAAGTCCTCAAGGGTAGGATAGGCAAGTACACGATCACGAAAGAGATCCAGGACACCGTATGGTTTGCGAAGTGAGCTAGATCTGAGATGATTTCAATTATCTGGACACTAAATTCACTAGGAATCATGTGCAAGAAACGGTGGTGATTAAAAGCGTTCGAGATCATCCGAGAATCGAAAATGAACGAGATGTGCTCAAACGATTTCAACATCGTACTCAATACCTTCGACCCTTGATAGATGAGATCGAGGAGCATTCCTATCCTGCTATCATCGCCTTAAAGTACCTTGACACCGATCTTTTGGAAGCATTGAACAAGCAAACGCTAAACCGGAAGGAGCTCAAGCACGTTTCTCGATGCATCCTAGAAGCACTAAGCGTTCTCCATAAGGATGGCTATGTGCATACTGGTATGACTTTCCACCAAGGCTTGTGTTGATATGTAACTGATTAATTCTGGAGACGTCAAGCCCGACAACGTTCTTGCCAACCTCCAAGCAGGTGACGTTCGATTTTCTGACGTCCAACTTGGAGATCTAGGAGGAAGCTACCCTATTGACTCAGAGTGGGCCACATCCGGAACACGGGTCGGAACACCAATATGGTCAAGTCCGGAAATCCTTCTGGAACTGCCATGGAACACGGCAACTGATATATGGTCTTTTGGAGTTGTGGTAGGTATCCTCTCTCTCAATATCTCTCATTCATTGTTCAGGAAATCTGCTGATACAATTATCCAATTCTAGCTGATAAGTCTGATCTACGGTGGGAATTTTCATATTTTCAAGCCCAAGGGCATGACTCGAGACCATGAAGAGTATGAAGTGGGTGTTGCCCTGAACCAAATACGCTTCTTTGGTCCATATCCCCTGAAGTTTCAGGATATTCTCAGTCCTGAAAGCCTTCACTCTGTCCTGTGCTTGACGCAAGAAGTCCCCGAAGATGAGTTGACCCTCTTTGCATGGGTGACCGAAAAGGAAGTCATCAAAAAGGACAGGGACTTCATTGTCAAGATGATGAAGCTCGACTGGAGGGATCGGCCAACCGCAAAGGAACTGCTGGAGGATGAGTGGTGGAAGGATGACTCATAATGAGTCTGCCTTTGCATTGCGATAGAAGAATTCTCACATCCATACTGACTGTTTTGTCTACCCTCGAGGATTGTGCTTGCATGGCTGGATTTTACCCGCCTTAGGTAAGGCAGCTTGTGCCACATTCGTTTTCTGAATCAGATGCGCGATGGAGGACTGCAGGCTTACCTCCAATACCTTTGCGCTCGGCTTATATGTGCATCTGGTTAGCAGGGTGAAGAAAGCGTTGGTAGTAAGTAAAGGAAAACTTTCATACGGGTAGCGGGAACCAAAACCTCGTATCTAGTAACAACACGCTTGGACACCAGATCTACGGGAGGTTAGTCTGCTAGTAAACCCAATCCGAGATTTGTCGTAGTATGTCTTATTTCATTCGATACACGTTATAAGTTTTGATCGAATCGGGAGGCGCGACGCTGCCCAGACTTCTGTATGCGGAGTTATCGATGGTGGCGTCGTCTAGACGTCTTGCTATGCATCTCAGCATCATAAATGCGAACCTTCAGCCAGCCATACCGATCTCAGCCGCACGGCGCCATGAAAACCCCTCCATATCACCAATGTCCTCTCCCCCTTCGTTCTCGCTGTGTCATTGCACTTCGGTTGAACAACCATGTCTCGGCCGGCAGACACCGAGAAGACCTACTACAGCGTCCAACAAACCGAGCCAGATGCCGCAGAGCCAGATGTCGCCCAGCCAGCTACGCGAGTTGAGAAGACTAGACGATTTTGGGAGAAGCTGAGCGTCTACAATGTCGGAATATTGATTGGAGGGACTGTCGCGATTGCTCTGGCTCTGGCAATTCTCCTCTTCCTATGGGGCGGCGCGACTACGGCCAGACAGAGCGGCTTAACTCCACGCTTCTGGCGCCAAATCGCTGGAGAGTTCTGGGCAGGCAAAGTAGTCACCTTGTGTTCAGTTGCATTGCGCATCGCTACTGGTACTCAACTGAGCGTGTTCGCCGCCCTTGTCGCTGCGCTCATCCTCGAACGTGTCGGAGCCTCCACTACCGACCTTCCACATCTTTCCATGATCAGATGCTCGAATACTGGACCTCTCTCGCTGATGTGGAACGTATGGCACACTATGCGCATCGGATCACAACTCGGATATTCGGCTCTTGTAGTAGTCGCTGTCTTGAATGCCTTCGCACTTCAGTTCACGTCGACACTCTTGCTTACCGATTTCGACTATTCTCCTATCTTGTTCGAGCCCTACGATATTCCCGTACCTTTTGGGTTGAAATTTGATACGCCCAGCGGTGATACCACTCCATACCAAGGGGTTGATTTTTGGCACACGGGACCTGCGAGCTACCCGCAATTTGCCGAGTACAGCGAAGCTGGCTCTCAAAGCGAAGGTTTTGTGGATACCGGAAAGTCGTATCGAGGTTTTCTTCCTATCAGGGAGCCTGAGGTACGGGCGGCATTGCGAAACTACACTGGTGCCATGACAGTTGTCGATACCCGAGTCGTGTGTGTAAAGCCCACGGTATCGAGCCTCACTGTCAGCAATTGGATTACGACGACGGTATCTGGCGTCCTTCGCTGGGAAGATACACACCCTCCCCTCAAGCAAAACGATGCCACTGGTTACGGTTTCAACACCGACTCTGGCTACTCATTCAACTGCACTTTGCCAATACATGACTCCGAAACTGGCACTGGCAAGCCAATCGAACTGTGGGCAGTTGCTCTGTGCACGCTCGACTTTGGGATTGTTGATCTCACGGGAGGATTGGGACCAGACTGGCATCCTGAATATACCATGACAACGGCTGCCAGCCTGTTGCTCAACACCACCGGGAATTATACTAGTTGGAACCAATACACAACGGACAATTCCGTCTTCGACCTCGAGCAACTTGATTCTTCCGACGGACTGTGGGACAGTCATGGCCGTGCAGATGTGAGGGTAGACACGAGTCTATGCTTCACAAATCCGTCTCCATATGATTATCACATCAAATCCTGGCGTCAGGAAGAATTCTCCGATGCCACCCTGCAGTGGAACTCTAACATTGGGGCTTACGATACGGATGAAGTTGCACGCATGCTTGGAGTGACCAGTCGCAATACAACGCTAGAAAGTCGAGGCTTGTACCATCTCGAGCCCGCTTCCAATTGGACAGCAGCACAGGTGGACGTAAAGTACGGTCCCGGTACCGAAACGGAAGACTTCGTTTGGGATGCACTGAACCAAAATGTCGATAGCACCGAGGGCCAGAACCACACATATATGATGAGCTCCTATGCGGGGTCCGGCAGCATCCACAGAACTCATATAGCCGTGTTCCAGCATATTCTCAAGACCAGTCGTAATCCCGCTCTCGCCCTCCAAGCTCTTTACACCATCTTGATGCAGATGGCGTACTATGATTTCCTGCCTCAGTTCGATGTCAAAGCCCCCGCATCCCTGACTTCCGTTGGTTACCTGTTCGTACCGCAAGGATGGAGGGCTTTCGGGATAATCATGGGCCTATTGGCGCTGCACTTCACTCTTCTCGCCACCGCACTTGTGCTGTTCCTTACTAAGACGGAAATGTCGCTCCTAGGAAATGCATGGCAAGCCGTCACGCAGGTGATCTCGAAGGATACGGCGAATGCAATGCACCATGGTTCCGCTATGACCGATCGCGAGATGGATGAATATTTAAGTACCCAAGAGACGACCGCGAGCAGAATTCGGATTGCTCGATTGGCAGCAAACGGGCAAGCGGAAACGATCACACTTCGTCGTCGCCCAGGCCATGACAACGCCCTCTAGCATGATCGATCTAACGTATTGTGTAGACATTGGCATAATGGAAAGCCAAATGCGCCACCAACGGACTACATGCTAAAGGAGTAATGATAGAAAGTTATCGAGTCAATAGCCACGTTTAATGCATCTTTACAAACATTGATTTTCAATCCGTGCTTTTCATATTCTCTTTCCGCGTGACGACGTCTCATCGACCTATCGCAGCTTCAGTCGCCTTCAAACTTCCAACAACAGCGAAGCAAATCAATGGCGTGACAAAATAGCTAATCTGGTACCAAGTCAGTGCCTTCGTCCATCGTGTCGGATTGATTCAATGCAGACTCACAGTCAAGAACTTCGCGATTGTCATCTTCATTTGCTCTGGCGCACCAGTAACATCCGTGAGCGCGACCAGAATCATGGCCGGTGGACCAGTGGGCATGAGCATCATGGCAAACCAGAGCATGGGGTCAGCGTCCAGGAGCTGGGTTTTCGTTGCGAGAGCCCAGATGAAAGGAATACTAAGGCTACTCATGGATTAGCTTTTGCAGAGATACGAAGGAAACGAACGACTGACGCAGGCCAAACGAAGAACCGGATCAGCGTCACGAACGCTAAACACTTCTTCGACACCTCCCCACTATCTTCGCCCCGCTTCATCTTTAACATACTCTGACTGAGTTTCACGCCCACCACAATGATCTGCAAGGACGCAAACAGCTCGCCAATATTCTTGATAGCAGTCGTAAGCCAAGCATTGAAGTAGCCACCCTCATTGCTCGGGTTGAAGAAAAGGTGATGCAGTGCAGGCGTGAGACCAATGATGGCGCCTACAATGGCACCCAGCAATGGCGCGTTGGCAAATTGCCATGCCACATCAAGCGTGTCCTGCGCCCAGGCTGGCAGGTTGTTGTACCAGTCGCGTGTCTTGAAGTAGCCTTTCTTCCCTGCGCTGTTTGTGCGACGAACGATACGCTGCGGAAGGAGGGATGTCTCTTCGTGGATAAGGCCGTCAGGGCCACGCTCCATATCGCCACTCTCGCCATCTTCTTCTGCCTCTTGCTCGTCCTCGTCTGTTTGATTATCATCCTTGTCGTTCTCTGGCGCATCTTCATCGCCTGGTCGAAGCAGTCTAGGCCCCAGCGCAAAGGTGAGCGAGTTGCTGACCATGGCGTTGACTAGAAAGTATGACTCGGCACGTTCAAGCGCGTTAGCCGCCGTGTCGTCGCCAACAAGGATAGCATCGAGTATCTGGGTCTGCTTGAGCGACTGGATAAGCAACAGCGGCAGACTTGTAGTGTTGTTGAAGGCGAGCGCAGGCGTGACCCATGCAGGGAGCTTGAACATGCGGGTGAGGACGCGGCCAAATAGGACGGAAACGAGCGTATACGTAATGGACCAGACTGCAAGCCGTCAGCGTATGCTCAATCTCGTGTTGTGTAGGTATTGGGACATACTCAGAAGCGGCACATATCGAATGGCTGTGCCCGAGTGCAAATTACTCCCAATCTTGTAGATGAGCAGCGCAGGCAGAAACATGCGCACGCACAGCCCTGACACCTCCTTCGCTGCCTTGACAGAGAGCAGGTTGCATTGCGCTGCGACTACACCGAAGAAAATAGTCAGCAGCACAGAGAAGGCAGCTTGGATAGAACCCAGAAAGGGAACGAGAAGCTCAGACGCGTCGACACCCATCTTGCACGCGATAATCTGACGACT
This sequence comes from Dothidotthia symphoricarpi CBS 119687, assembly GCF_010015815.1. NCBI lineage: Eukaryota > Fungi > Ascomycota > Dothideomycetes > Pleosporales > Dothidotthiaceae > Dothidotthia > Dothidotthia symphoricarpi. The sequence continues at coordinate 70,064 of NW_022985025.1, forward strand.
ACAAATGATCAATGATGGAGAAAGACCCGACGGAAGGGAGAGGGAGGGCACACGCTAGATAAGCTCAACGTGGGGCATGCAGGTACTTTTGTAGAACCATAACGCTACGCGTCATGTCTGCGAGTGGTGTCGTAGGTAGTCGCGTTGTATGCATGGTGCCGCGGCAATGCGAAGTCGGATTTGCGTCATTATTGCCGATATCAGTAATGTGTCGTATGCACAAAAGCGAAAAATGCAAGGCATGGGAAATTGACACCTCTGGGCGCCGAGATGAAGAAATGATCCTGGACGCCGCGTATGTCATATTGTGGCTTGTGGCGGTAGAATTGAGGACGGACCTGCTTGATAAGAGCGCACTCGAGTGGTAAGAGTGTAGGTGGGAACTGTACCAAGTCCCCTGCCGCTCCAGACATACAACATATTAATTCTCGATAGATGTTTGCAAGAGTGTGATTCTTCTGTTGTTGGTTGGGGTTATTGGATAGAAGTCCGTGTCTTATTGTAGTCGATAATTGCACAAGAAGTATTCTGGCGTCCCGCCTCTGCAAGAACAAAATGAAATTAGCTCATTGTAGAGACGCTTTGAATTGACATGAAAGAAGTTTCTTTAACACAAATTGAAATTTTGGTGAGATTTGCTTGTCATATACAACACCCCATGTCTTCAGCACATCTAAACCCCCAAACAGGCCGTTTTAAACCATGCTACGTAACAAATTCACCACTTGAAGCTCTCCTCGAAATACTCGACACCCCCTAAACCCTCTCCGAGCATATCCACACTGGCCTTCCTTGCTTGATCAGCCATACGCGCCGGTCCACAGGCTACTATCGCAAGGCTTATTTGACCCGCTCCCCGTGCCGCTTCCTCGACAACTGCATGCACGTTTGGCCTCCCTGTCAAGATCTCCATGCCTGTTGTATGTGTCCTCGGCAAATCATCCTTGACTTCTTCATCTTGTGTTATATGAACTTCTATCTCCACCCTCTCATCCTCCAGTAATGCATGAAATTCCTGCAGGATGGAAGCAAGAAAAGCATGCTCCCGCACCGCCCACACAATCTTCACACTCTGCACGTGGGAGTCTGCATGCAAGAGATGCGATAAGTGGGATAACGGGACGGCAATTCCGGTGCCGCCGACGATAAAGAGGACGTTAGGATACGTGTTGAGTGGTATTGTGTGTCCGTATGGCCCCTCAATGAGCACCCTGAGCTTTTTCGGATGCAAGAGGCAGTGCTTCTTTAGGCGCGATGTGAAACCATCATAAGGACGGATGAGAAAGACTAATCTCGATGACGTTCGCGAAGAAGTGGACAGCAGAGCGTCGGACTCGCTAGACTCGAATGAATCTGTACGTTGGGGCGGAGGCGGAGGTCGAGGTGAGAGAGTCGACAATGGTGTGGGCGATAAGTTGTTCGTATCCGAAGACACGTATGCTAAAGTGAAGGGGTGACTCTGGTGCGCGTAGCAAAGGTCGTTTAGGACATGAATGTAGTAGTACGTTCCCGGCTTGATCCTGGTCCAGCTCTTGCTACCATCTACCTCCATCTTGACTAGATTCGACGATGGATCGTAGCTCACAGTCGCCTTGGTATTCCAAAATCTCCAGTGAAAAGCCAGAATTCGAGCAACTCGCAAGACACGGTCCAAGGTCCAAACACCAAGGCAGGGCCAGATGAAGATGTTCCATTCGCCGTTGACGAAAATTTCGACGTGGTAGTACATAGACCAGAGCGCGGTGACAGAAAGAACAATATGGGTGATGAGAAAGATCTCATAGTGTGCGCGTCGAAGCCCATAAACAGAGAAGGCTAGCAGGCCGCACATGGCAATTGTTGCCTACGGAACCGTCAACACTCATTCTTCCGCAAGATAGGTAACTTACTAGTTCGCCATTCCAAAAGTAATGTTTGTGAAGATACTTCTTGAAGTGGAACCAACCACCATCTAGCCCGCATCAGCATATGCTCTTGATCATAGCCGACAGTAGTCGACTTACCCTCCCAAGTCATGATTGTATAACCAATGCTATGCACCACCGCTTGCGCCGTGGCAACTCTCGCCACCCAGCGATGAAACGCGTTATACGTGCCGAATCCCCAACCCGTAACCCACATGAGGGCATCGTTCCGCATGCCAAAGAGCCAAACCAGAGGGAAGTTTGCCAGCGAGATGATACCAGTGCGATCGGATACGAAGCGCAATAGCTGCGCAGACTTTTGCGGCCAGTATAGATTTCCTGATGTCAGGCGGTAGGAGATAGTGCAGAGAACGACGTTGAGAGCAACAAAAAAGAAGATGGTGAGTGACTGGATGCGAGGCGGGATTGTGCACCACCCATAAGTCTGAGAGCAGCGGTTTCCGAATGCAGCCGGGGTGGTGAGATATCGCTTCAGCCATGAGTTTGGGAGACTGGCGGTTTTGCGAGGCTTGATGGGGATTTCTGATTCGGATCCACAAACTGGTCGATAGCCCTTGTTCTGGTGGATGAGGCTGCGAATGGATGACAGAAGGCGTGCTAGGATGCCTAAAGACACTACTGAGATCCAGAAGTAGTACATGTACCAGCTACCAAAGTTAGCCACACACCCAAGCTAGAGAATAACAATCATTTACCCGTAGATCAGATGAATGTCATATTCAAAATTCGCCGCGTCCTGAGGAACCACTTAGCATTGTGTTGTATCGTGGTCAGAAACGAACACATTCATACCAAAGTTGTGAACGCCCTCTCAAAAAACATATCATCTGGTACGACGACTTCGCCCAAAATCGGAAACTCTAGGCCCTCGTCTGCACTCAACCGCTTGACTCCTGCTTTGTACTCCGGCGTCCATCGGTTCACAACATCCTGGTAACTGGGCAATGTCACACCTATACGCTCTTCACACCATGTGACCTCTTCGTGTAGAAATGAGTCCCGTTCGCCATCATCCTTGCAATACTCCTCGAAGCATAGATACAGCGATGTAATGTGTTTCTCACTGCGACACTTGCGCGCCTTTCTTGATTGCTGTGCGCCTGTGTCGTTAAAGGTTGCATAGTCGAGCGTTAGATCGCAGGCGCGGGGACACCATTTTCCCACATACAAAGCGGTGGTCACATCTGCGAGACTGAATGATAAAATGAGACTGATAGAAGCAGTGCGCATGAGGGTGATGCAAGATGAGATGAGTTGAAGATCGGCGGGGTTATCAGATGAAGTTTATCAGATGGGAGCACGGGCCCAGTGGCGTCATCCGGCAATGTCCTACCACTCCCGGTCCGACACCACGATGCTCAATCTTCGAATCGCATGCCAGATCCCACGTTTTCCTAGCATTCTCATTGAAGACACAATCTGATATATCAAGCATACGACAGTATCATATCATGGCCAAGAAATCTGCTCAAACTTCTTTCTTTTCCCTGCCCGCAGAACTCCGGCTGCAAATCGCGACTTACGCCCTCGATCAACCAGTAGATGCCGGTTTTGAACTACGAAGCGCTGACGCGACCCAAATCAACCACTATCCCCAGCTAGGTCCCGGATCCCCTATAGGTCTCGTAGGACTCATAATGGCTGGCCCATACTCTCCAGGCGGTGCTTATTCGCCGGCCGCTAACCTGTCATTGCTACTCGTATGTCGACAGTTCCGCTTGGAATTCACAGAACTTGCATGGCGCAGTACTACGTTCTTTCTTGGTATCAACAAATCCACCAGGGACAAGAGAGCGATGGCCGGAGGGGTACCAGAAGGACGATTGTGCATGCTTCGAAAAGTCGCCATATATAGCCCGCCATGGGACGATATCGTTCGGTGGGGTCAGTGGCCGTTTGATGCCGAATGCGTTCGATTGGAGCGTCTCAGTTTTGTCATGGTCATCGGGTTATCCGACATTGCGCAGTTTGTTCGTCTTCTACGCCGGTTGCAGAACGTTAAACAGCTCAAGTTTATCTCGCAAAGTGATGCAGAGCAGCAGGCAAAATTTCGAAACACATATAATCAACTCATCGGGGCGATCATGAAGGAAGATCATTATCAGCGATACGACGCATCAGGTGCACCCCACGTTGGAGATGTTTGGTGGGAGTGGAGTTTCAATGACGTGGAGAAGAGCTTTCTGCTTGTCGCGGAGAAGCCTGCGCCTGTCATTCCTGAAGAGGAGTACCTCCAGTTCATGAAGCCGAGAATCGATGTATTAATGGCGGACATGGCGCGAGAATGATTCGGAGTTCGACGGGTGATATATGAGGTGAGGATTGGAGCGCAGTATGATTGTGTAGTGACAACAATTTTCTCGCAACCGGCCAGTTAGACTTCTACAGCCTCGATGGGCGTCCATAGCTTCTGAAGGAAACTATAAGCCAAGTGAGATTCTCAATTTCACAATGGGAGGAAAGGCGATAAAATCCGGATGATTCCAAGGTGGAGAATCCTTGGGCCTAAATCTCTTGAATGTCAAATCATGGTGTAAATATAGCTGCATGACCTGTTCGTCGCAAATGCAATATGTCTGGCCAATGTCTATTTTTAACCGTAGGTTTAGGTATATGGAATACACGCTTCATCTGGTACATCAAACAGGTAAAATACATTGGTTGTCATTTCGCTCATCTGCATAGGAGCAACAACAGCCAGGCAAACACAGCAGCACAACTCAAAGGCCGAGACTGCGCATACAGGCGGTTCGTAACGGCAATCACAAGCATAGGCCGCCTATGTTGATTTCCTTACGCCCTACGCTTGCAACTTTCCCGCAATGTTGAACTGCACGCCCTATATCAATGCGTTCATAAACATGGCTCAAAGAACCGAAATACTGCATACAGTTTTCTTAACTAATTCTCAAAATCATGGCAAGCGTGAATCGAGGACTCATCGCCGTACGACATCGCACTTACATCCCATCTATCCTTACTAACAGACCTTTAGATCACAGGCGCAAATGGCACAATCGGATACGCATGCGTTCTATATGCGCTCCAAACTGGATATCGCGTGCGCTGCATCGTCCGTCGCGAAGAAGCTATCCAAGCCATCAAGTCTGGGCCTTCGATGCAAGAGTATCTATCTCACTTGGAATATGCTGTTGTGCCGGACAATACCGTAGAGGGGGCGTATGATTGCGCTCTGGCAGGTGTCTGGTACGTTGTGCATGTTGCGGGAGCGTGGCCTCTGCCGGTGCGTAACCCAGGTTCGAGAATGCGAGAGGGGGAGCTGAATATCATCAGAACTTACATCCAGACGATGACATATACCACCCCTTCATGGAGTCCATGAAACTCATTCTGCAGGCTGCTGAGAAATCAGGGACGGTGAGACGTATGGTGTTCACACAAGCCGGCGCCGGGCTAGTCAATTCGGAAGACGGGGATACGCTGGGGGTTCGAATGGATGAGTTACTGGACGGTAAGGTGCATCCCGGAAGACGTAAATATCAATCGCTGATGTAGTCCCAGAACACGTCCAGGTCAATCGGGAATCACTTGCCTTCCAGCCTCCCCTTAAGTCTGCCCATAATGCCTACTGCTCGGCAAAAGCTCAATGCATGGCTTATCTCAATAACTTGCGCCTCGACCAGAGCACTCCATTCTCCATCGTCCAAATCATTCCCGGTACTGTGATCGGACCCTCCGAGTTCGCTACTACAGCGTCTCAGGCTTTTGCACATCTTGACCGGCAGAGCAAAGCGCTGCTGTTCGACGAGGCCAAGCCACGGTATGCATTTGGATTTGTACATGTACGGGATTGCGCGAGGGTGCATGTCGAAGCTTTGGATGAGGAGAGAGTCAAAGCTGAGGATGTCCCACCGTGGTTTGTCGCCGGCGCAACTACACCAGCGGGCTACGACGGGGTGAGGTTGTGGGAGCAAGTAGCGGATGGTTTGGAGGAAGAGCTCGAGAAGGAAATGGCAGAGGGTATGTTCAAGATCGGGAGGAATAAGGTGCCGGTCAATATGCCGTTTCGAGTGAACTCGAAACTCACGGAAGAAACGCTGTTCGATGGTGGGGAATTCAAGGGATTGGCGGACTGTGTCAAAGAGGTTGGACATTGGTATGCAGGCCTGAAGGAGACAACGTGAACTCGCTGTGAGGGAAGTTATGGGTCACGCTTGAGAATATCAGAGAAGATATATAAAGGCGCGTGGACCATCTACAGGAAGAGACACATAACGGGAAAGACTACGAAGCCTATAGCGCGAAACATCAGTGAAGGAATGTGGGCATAGTATTTGTCCCGGACTAGCCGTCGAGCAACAATGTCTAAGAGATGTAAGACAGGCAAGCAAGACAGCGCTCGAACGAGCGCACCGCCACTCCTGTCGTCGTTCCTCACAAACATATACTATTCACTACTCTGTTCATTACAGGGCATCCGTATCCATCATCCACGAGATTCTCAACATGCTACATAAGAACAAACAAATCCAGTGTTGTGCACTGTCCCGCAGACCACAGTCTGAGCGCGACGCAGATGTGTCTCGTTACATGGGTACAATAAGAACCATCGTCTTGTCTCGGAAGCTCGGGCATGGGTGAGCACATTGCGTGCACTTCGTAGGCATCACGAGCAAACACTTCAAGGAAACAGGAGACCTGCACTGTTTCCCGTATGGTGAGATGGGGACAAGATTGTGAGGTGCGGAGCAACTGAGGTTCTGCGACTGTCTTAACGTTCAAAGACATGAACGATGACCGATACACGATGTCTGGCAAACATTCTTTAGACGTTGGGGATGCGGTAGTTATAAGAGCAAAGTCATTCGACTCTTCTTTCTCATCAAACTCTCAGAGATCGACCATCCGCTCACACTCCCAAGGTCCGCTTTCTCCCCTCCTGACCATATCGTCTTCTACCCCTACCAGACACTTCTCATTCCCTCCCCACCACCATGGACCACGTCTTCCCCGGCACGGCAGGCATCCCAGGATACCGCTACAGGAGCAGCGCCAACGCCGCAGCCTCGCCCTCCACACTCCTACTCAGCGTCGTCATCGGAATCCTCATCGGCATGATCCTCAACGCCCTCTTGGCCAGTCTACCCAAGGCCTTCGAGCGCGCCGATTCCTCAGCAGAAAACACGGATACGCAAGGCGATGAGACAGTGCCGTTGTACAAGCTTCTCGTAACCCGTATCTCCGCCTCCGCCGTCGATGTCTACCGCGCGGTCGTCAAGCACACGTACGCCCTGTTCCGTAGAGTCCTGGAAGTCCTCCGCATGCGCATGCACATATGCGTCCGCATCACGCGCAAGCGTCACAACCACAGTATCAAGCCCGTACCACTCAACGTCGTTGTTCCTCCTGTCTACCCGGATATCGTTATGACAAAGAACGATGGGCCAGCCTTCATGATGGCCATTGGAAAGACAGCGAAGTGCATCAATGACGAATCGAAGCGCATCGATGACAAATTGAAGCGTGTTGAGGACGGACTGAAGCATATCAAAGACGAACTGAAGTGCCTCACAGAGGAACTGAAATGCATCGAGAAGGACTTGCACAACGAGATCGAAACCATGGTCAAGAAGGCTTGCGCCTCGGGACAAGGGAGCTGTGTCGCCTGAGCCACGCGTGGCGAACCCACATGCGCGTGTGAGTGGGGAGCGCCTATGCGGGTGCGACGGTTCGGAGATGAACGAAGTGCTTGATGGCGAAGACCGAAGCTGTGAGCGAAGGATTTTCTGGGGACGTTGAATGGCGGAAGCGGGATTTGTGTGATGGATGATGGTGGTTTTGTGGCGTTCTTTGGATAGACTTCTTCCTCTTCTCTACATTCGTTTAGTGCTCTTTGGGAATTGTATTGGGCGTATTTTCGCCTCTTTCCTTGCCAGTGCGTCTTCCTGATTCTCGTTATGACGTCCGGGTACAGCTTTTCGAGGCCTGGCACCTGGCTAGGAGACTCCCAGAAAGCTCCAACTGTAGGCATGTGGTACCGCGGATGACCGAGCGCCCTTGTATGCGTATATGTCCCTCTTTCCCACAACACTCCCAGCCAAATCTTCCCCACTCACCCCTCCCCATCACGAAGTCTTGCTCGCCGTCTCCTCATTCTCACCCCCACCCTCCCCCCCCCCCGCAAGCCCCCCCCCCCCCCTCGCCACATCCTCAACCTTCCCCCCATCTCCCCCCCTCCCCTCCCCCAACGTATCCAACCCCCCAAAAAGCCACAACTCCTGCAAATCGCGTATAAGCGTGCTAATCTCCTGCGTCGTCCTGACCAAACCCGCAGTCTGTTCTCTAATGCGGCCCTCGCGCTGCGCCGTGGTCGCGTAGTCGTGCACGCCCTCGAGTTGCGGGACGTTTGCGTGCGCGCTGCTGTCTGCCATTTTGACGGCGCGTAGGATGGTGGAGAGGTAGCCGTCGCCGGCCCAGGGGTCGGTGACGCGGATGTCGGCTATGGAGGTGCAGAGGGATTCTGTGCGGGCTGTGGCGGGGTTAGTGGGGGTGTGGAGGGGAGAAAGAGAGAGGTACCTATTAGGGCTTCTTTTGTGCGGTTGGAGGGGTCCATTGTGAGGAAAGCTGATGTGGATGTATGGAGTCGATCGATCGTGGAAGGCGCGTTGGTGTTGGGAGGAAGTCGCGACTTGGCTTATCGATAAGAGCTAGCTACACTTTTGTGGGGCGGTATCCAGCGGTGGGGCAATAACCATCCTGTGCCATGCGGGTGAGCCGCATTGAATGGTACGGTACCATTGCATGGGGAAACTAAAAGTTTGGTATTTTCTCTCTTCTCCAATCTGAGCTGTGAGGACGTAGTAAGTGCGCCGATGAAGAGGAGCTCCTACAATCTTGTTGGCGAGCAATCTGACCACAATGAAACACATATGCACCGTTTGTTAACATATCAAGTAGTAAAGCCGTCTATTTTATTACGCCTATGGGTAAACACAGCCCATCGATCTCAGCATCGCACCTCGTAACCCACAGCTCTTCACACACACACCTCCTACCCCAACACATCCCCCCCTCTCTCCACCAACCCCTCTCCATCTACGCCATAGCGACATCCCAAGCAGCCTTACCCGCCATACCCATCATAATATGATGAGCCAAAAACCACAGAATCCCATAATACCTGCCCTTACCCGCCTCAGTCCCATTCGTATACCCCAGCGCATAAACGACACGATTGACGCTCCACACCGCGGCCAGAATGGCTGTGGCACTGGGATACTTGAGACCCGAGATGAGCATGGAGCCGAGGGCGATGGGGTGGTTCTCGTTGAAGTTCTGGTGCGCGCGCTGCGCCGAGTTGAAGAGTATCATGGCGTTTTTGGAGGCTGGGGATGCGGTCTGGATTTGCTCGTAGGACGCGTATTCGAAGGGGTACGGGACCTTGGCAGCTTTGCGGTAGCTGCCGACGCGGAGACCGTGCCAGGAGCCGACTAGGAAGGTGGAGACGGCGGCGAGGAGGACGTAGCTGGGGGGGGTGTTAGTGGGGGTTTGTTTGCTTGCTTGTTGGGTAGATGTGGAAGCTGAGGAGATGCGAGGAGAGCGTGTACATACCCATACTGATCCGGGATGACAAGAACAGCCATTGTGTGTGATATGAAAAAGTCTCCGAACGTGTTGCGATATTCAATTGATCCTTTGTTGATTTGTAGACCGAGTGTTGGAAGCTCAATTGCTAGTTTACTTTTTCTACAATCGAGGAAGCGCCGAGCCTTTTGTACCCGCGTCTGCGAACATCGTGGAACGCCACAGAGTACAGCCTGCAGGCACGCGGACCAGTTTCTGCGGGGCAGCGGCGCAACAGAACGCCGACTCGGGCCCCACTGCTGCGGAGTTCCGCTACGGAGACCGTACGTGCATGCTTATGCTGCATTACGAAGATGAAGCATATTATTCTGTTTCGTAGTTGCCTGGAAAGGGCGGAGACATGCTTGCGGGAGATGGGCGTGGAGTTGTGCCGATGTGAGTCGGTCGGGGTTTGAGGGCGCGGTGGAGTCAGCGTTGAACGTTGTGGTCTTACCTTGGCGGCATGTAGGTAAGACTGGAGATGGATGGATGAGTCAAAAATTGGTAGTCAGAAGAAGGAGGGAGTCAGAAGCAGATCTAACAAACTCCATATCATGTATGTGTATGCTGAGGAAGAAAGGGAAACGGCACAACAAGAGGCCGTGAAGGCTATTTTGTATGTCCCGCTTGACCAGCTATGGTCGTCTCGCGCAATACGTGCTTGGAATTGCGTTCAAGCCAGCCCGGCAGCAAGACGACAATTCGGACGAAATCAGCACAAGGTCACATGTCGAGTACGTAGTTGCTGCATGCAAAAGGTCTCCTTAAACCGTACGCGCCTCGGAACCTTCGCATTTGAGACCATACTCATATCAGCGTGACACAATCCCAAGCAAACATACACTGTCACCACACCTACTCCCCCACCCCCCTCCTCTCAAACAGACAAAACTCAAACTCAACACCCTGCTCCGCAACCACACCCTCGACACTCTCCCCCTCGCCCGTAAACTCCCTTAACTCGCTCTTCCCCACCTCCCTCCAGTCCCCCTCATCCCACCCCGTGAAAAATGTATCACACTCAAACTCCCCCTTAATCCTCGTAAGAAGCACACGCTCACACTCCCTCATCTCCAATGCCTGTTCATAAACACTCGCCCCACCAATGACATACACACGCTCAACCTGCACCTCCTCACCAGCCACCCTCTGCGACGAACGAAGCCTTGCAAGTGCATCCCCGATACTACTCGCCACCAACGGGCCCTCCACCCCCACTTCCCCTTCTTCCTTCACTGCACTGCTAAACGCCCCCGGCGACCGCGTAACCACAATATTCAGCCGGTCCTTTAACGGGCGGAAGCGCGGCGGAATAGACTCCCAAGTCTTGCGCCCCATGAGCACGGCGTTTACTCTGCGCGCGCCTGGAGTGGAGGGCGGGGTGTGGACGCGCTTTGTGACGCGCGCGAAGTAGCCCATTTCTTTCTTGAGTTGGGGCCAGGGGAGGGTGCCGTTTTTGCCGATGCCGAGGGAGGGGGTGGCGGCGAGGATGAGTGTTAGGGAGGGGGGTGAAGGGGGCATTTCGGCGGCGGCGATGGGTGTGGGTTGTTGGTTTGGCTGTGGCTGTGGTTGAGATTGTGGGTGGGAGGGAGGTGGGGGAGGAGTTGGCATGGCGGTACGCGTGATTGCGAGAGGGAGAGGGTGAGGGTGGTGTCGGGGTTGCGAGATGGGATCTTGTGGGATATATGCAGGGGAGGTGGGATGGATGGCGGGGGTGGAGAATAAACACGCTAACTTTGACACGAAGAAACGTGATCTTCTCGCATGCAGTATACGAGGCTTGCCGGGTATATCTAGACCGATTATCGAATTTCCTAGACGTTGTCGAGTGTTGGTACGAAGTCTCCGTCAACGAAGCCATCGCCATCTAGCAAATACATAGACAAAGAGTCATTTACAAAAACACGTCATGTCACATCTTGCTCAAATTCAACCATCTTCTTCTCAGAACAGTGACATTTCGACAAGCAACAGCGCTAAGATATGATACACAGGCCCATGCCCTCCCCAACCTCTTCCCACTTATCCATGCAACACAGAAGAAGAGAGAGAGAGAGAAGAAAAAAATCCAACGACGACCGCTAATTCGAGACTTCTTACTTGCATCATTCCCAATCATCGTAGCCCCACTTCCGTCCCAATCCCTTCCAATCCAATCCCATTCCCGGTCGATCAAAGAGCAAAACGCCTAAAAACAGACAGACACCTTGCAATGCCCCATGCCCATTCCCCCAGTCCAGTCGCCAAGAGTACTTCGTATTCCCTTCTCGCCCTCCCTAGTTTGCTTTCATACAATGTGCGCCCGGGTTTTCCAAAAAGGGGGTATCTCGCAAGCAGCAGAAATACGATGCATTCCATGTTCGACTCCTTGCACGTTCTCCTCGGCTGTTTGGATAGCGTCATGCTTGAATCTGTCCCTCTTACTCGTTCTCGCTGCCTTCGGCCCCGCTCTTCAACGGCAGGGATAGAGAGATTTTCTTGGGGGTTCCGCCTCCATCTTTGCCGGGATTTATTGCGGGCGCTTTACGGCGCAAGCTCCGAAGGCTCGGTGTACTTGTGTTGCTGGAGGTCGAGGCGCGGCGCTTGGGACCAGCTGCGGATGATATACTGGCGATCAGCTCGTCTTCCTCGTCTTCTTCTCTTCGTCGCTTCTCGGATATGCGTTCTGGCGGAGAGCCGACAACAGATGGTTTGGGCGATGTGGTCTCGTCGGGTTTCTGAGCCGTCTTGGGAGATTTGTTCGCAGATACTGGAGTATCGACTGCGAGGATGTCCATGTCATCGTCGTCCGCGTCGTCGTCGGGATAGTTGACAAGTGGCTTTACCGGTGAAGCTCCGTTCATGGCAGGCTTCCCTGTACTACCAGAGCCATCGTCTTCGTCATCAGATGTGTTAAAGTATGCGTCTTCGTCGGCATCCGGCTCTTTCAATCCTTGACCCCACTTGCCGCCATTTATCAATCCTGCATGGCGTGCAGGTATGTCGCTGTCCACGCTTGTAAACGACTGGTCCATTTCCTGGGTTGTCACTGGCTCGTGCATCTGCTCATACCGCAGAATGATGTTCTGGAAGGTATCAACGTATGTTATTCCTTGAAGCCTTTCCCGATATGTTTCGACCATGTGTTGTACAATCATCTTGATGTTCTCGCGCTTGATGAATTCGAACAGCTCGAGGCAGGCTGAGTTGAGCAGGTTGTCTCGCGGCATAGTGTCGAATAGTATCTTCAAAATCGGGTCGAAGACTTGGTGTTGGATAATCTGGCGGTTGTGTGTCTCATCATGCAGGCCAATGACTGTACGGAAGTACTTCAGAGAGGCTAAGCGCGTTAGCAACAGGAATCCTAGAGGAGCAACCTGGCTTACTCAGTTTTAGATGCTTCTCTGGGCAGGCCATGAGCTGAGCGACTCGCGCCGCTAGGCCTTCGGAAAGAATGAAGTATTTACTGCGGAAAGAATGCTGTCGGATGAAGAAGCAAAGCACTTCGACAAGGTGGGCGTATAGTGACACTTCCTGTATGGAAAGGTCTTCCACTTGAGGGTGTTAGCTGTATGCGCGGTAGAAAAGAGGGCCAGACTTACTGGACTCCTTGCCCTCGAGATCTTTCAAAGGCTGGAAGAGTTTTCGAGCAGACTCGTCGTAGAAATTCTGAATGAAAGAGTCTGTCTGTGGTATTGATGGCAGTTGGCCCCTCATCTTGGCGAGGAAGTCACTATTTGTCCGCCCGAGCGCTTCGATGGATGCAGAGTTCGCGTTGGGATCCAGCAGGATCTTTATTGCGTCGGCCATTTGCGCTTTCACCCCGAGGTCAACCTCAATCAAGAGGAGCTCGATCAAAGTGTCCGTCAATGGCTTGGACTTTTCTTGGATGGCCTTGAAGATGTAGCTCCGCACCATCAGTGCGTCGTGATCGATGAGTGATACCAATATGTCTGTTCCTGCTACGCGCACAGCCGCGTCCTGGTGCTTGAGCGCGAATTGTATCACCTCCAGCAGGCCATTGCTGATGAAGTTCTGGTACAGTTGCGCCCTACCGTTTGCTTGTAAGCTCTTAGCTACAGAGCAACATTGCTGAATGAACAGCACGGCATCCTTTTTCCGCTGGGGGTTCTGCTCCTTGGGTGTGAAGATGGAAAAAAGCTCCTTGAGGAATGGGCCGTTTGCCTGGAGGTGCTGCACGATGTCGACCTGGTGGAAAAAGATGAGCGAGTTGAGAACGGAGAATGTGGGGTCGTCGAGGATGCGCGCGAGCACAACGTCCTTGAGGTACTGCAGCCGGTATGTGTAGTGGATCTTGCGCTTGATGTTGTCGTCCTCGATCTTGACAACCTCCTTGAACTTGGACTCGTCGGCGAGGTACTGGCGGTGGTTTGCCTTGTGCAGGGGGAAGTCTGGGTCGTCTGGGAGAGTCAGAGAGAAGGACTAATGTGTAGAAAGAGTGGCACTCACACTCAAGAGCTCCAACGACACCCAAGACGACCGCGTCTGTGACGACGTACTCGATAATGGAGGTGTCGTTGAGCAGGATGAGCATCTTCATGATGCTGCACAGGCGGTGCAGGTCGGACGCGCTCTCCAGGTCCTCTGCCATCTCGACCAGGGGTATCAGCTTGGGGATGTAGTCGTGGGCGAGGATGAACTTGGCCAGGGCCTCGCGGCCGCCGGGCGTCGAGTTGGCGGCGCGCATGTGGTTCTCGATGTCGTGCAGGTTGCCCAGGTCGGGGTTGGGCAGCATGATGGGGCTGATGTGGTCGACGTCGTCGGAGAGGCCGTCATCTGGCGGCGTGTTAGCGGGTGGCATGCGCAGAGGCAGCATGTGACATACCCTGGGCGAGCGTCTGCAGGCGCGACTGCACTTCGTTGACAAAATCCCTGGGTCGGTCAGCGCATTGGCCGGGTCACTGCAGCGCGTCAGGGCCGTGCGGAGGCGGATGCGTACCAGATGCTCGCGCAGCCCTCTGGCTCCTGGAAGCTGAGGGCCATGTCGGTGCCATTCTGCTCGGTCCATACTATGAGCGTATCTGCGCGCGCAATCAGCTGATGTCGCCTGTGTGTGTTTATGTGTGTCTGGCGGGTCGTGTCACGGGCGCGTACCTTGCTGCTTCTGGTAGCCGTCGTCTTTGGAGATGCGCGTCTCGAGCAGCTGGCGCGCGTGGTCGTCTTCGGAGAGAACGAGGATCTTGGCCTCTTCCTGCTATGGTCGCACACGTCAGCCCTGACCGTAACTATGAAGCTGCCCATCGCCAGTCGTCGCAGCGCACACCAGACGACACGTACATTCACGACCACGCCCTTGCAGAACCCCGTGCCCCGGTCAAACCAGTCATTGTTCTTCAGCTCGTACACCTTGACGCGCTTGCGATCGTTGGCCGGTGGCGCTACCAATGCCATAGTCGAGGCGGGAGCCTACCACCACTCCGGCGTGGGCAGGAACCCTCCGGAGTGCGTCTGACGGTTTGCGCAGCGAGCGGCGGGCAATTGGCGGCTGATGGCGCGATGGCGCGCGGGCGAGCGTGACGGCGCAGCGGGATGAGGATGGTGGTGACGATGACGATAGGAGGCTCGCCGTGTCGCGACGGTCGACGCGTTGGACGGTGCGCACGGTCGGCGCTGCACAGTGAGCAAGTCCGCAAAGACGTCCGAGTCGAGATCGCCGCGGAGATTTCGGGCGGGCAGGCGCGTCGTCGGTTGTCGGTCGTGTGCAAGGCGGCGTGATGGTTGCAGATTCGGAAAGGCACGGTTGATAGCCGATAAGGGACGGCGGTTGGAGCCTGGACCACGGCAAGCAACTTGAGCCTCAACACCAAAGGGGACCCTGGAGATGGCTTGACACAGTAGTAGGGTAGTGTATGCACGCTCTAGGGCGGGTGTGCACTGATTTGGAGCAGGTTTGGGCTCGCGAGAGTGGCGGCAGCCGAGCCTCGTTGGACATTGACGCAATCCAGTCTTGGCTGCTGCCGTCATTCGACGACCATGTCTGCTACCTAAGTACTCCACAACGACATGCATCGCCTGTACTTCATGAATATTGCAAGCTTCCCCTCACTGTTCCCGTCGTTTGCTTGTATGGTGCATGTCGTCCTCGACTCGGGCCATTGTCGCACTAAGTCGTCTGGTCACGTTACTTTTCCATCCATCCAACATCCCCCGTCACTCCCCGTCACTCCCATGTACAATCCTTGCAGAGACATACTCTACATACACTTCAATGCCCTCATCCAGTTAGACACTTGGCAATCTGGCAAACTATCTTAGGGCATCTCGCTGTCGTCATTGACACCTGTCAGCCTTTACCAACCTCCTGCCAGCCATGAAGATCGCAATCCTCACTTCGAGCATCGCTGGTTCAGGGGCAGCTCTAAACTGTGGGCATCCTCGTGGGTGACACATTCCGTTTCTTTGTCTGTTTGCTGTGGTCTATTCAGTCGGAACCGAATTCTAGACACGTCTGGAACACTTATGCTGTTCAGCTCAGCACCGCACGTGGATATCGCGTGTGAAGATCCGTGGGACCTCTGGCATACTGCAGCTGTCAGTGACTCTATACGATCAACAACTGCACATGTGCAGAAAGCAGCCAATCGTCGTCCTTCCGAGCGGTGGCAAAACGTCACTTTCTCAAGCGTCCCAAGAATCCTCACGAGCCATCTGCGACAAAGTTTGCACCTCTCTTAGTTGTCTCGTGCGAACCATGGATTCAATTGCTGCAGGCCATTCATAGTGTCTGCGCCGCAGCCAAACCCTCTTCTTTGAAGCCAGGTAGTATGGACAGCCTGCTGAAATGCAGCACACATGGCATTGCTGTTTTCCAATTTGACATCTTTGGCAACCATGTTTCTATACATGGAACAGGTGCCGGGAAGGTTTCTCGCCAAATTCCCGCGCATCGCTCAACGGTTCGCGCGGAACTAGTACCTCAGTGACGTCTATCCATGCTCGCTAACTTTATGGAAACTCTTTAGCTGCATGACAATACCCGGTAGTCCGACCCACAAGCACACTAGGTAGCATGAAACATGGCAATGCGATCGCGAGCAATGATTTATGTTTTGCAAGCGGCTGTATTCCATCACTCCATATAATGCGCCTCGCCCTGCCCTCGAACGTCTCTTTCTAACCCGCCTCAAGTCGAAGTCGATCTGTACAACACTCGAAATCTTATTCCCCGCCATGTCCAACTTCTTCAAGTCCAAGAAAGGAAAGGAACCATGTGTGGAAATGACAACGATCACTCCTCCCCAACACCAACCCGATCCCCCCTCACACGCAGCAAAAGATGTGTCTCCGGCCAATTCATTGGCCAAGGAATATAAAGGATTACAGGCCAAAATCGCCTTCATAGGGAAACCCAGGGCAGTGTCTCTTGACTCTTCCCGAGCAAGAGCAACACGCACTTTCTTGTTCCCATCATCCAAATCGACAGACCCGCCCTCACCTCAGACGCCTACATCTGCCGCGAGTCCACCTGCGAGAGAACGTGCCAGCAGCGACCTCTCCAACAACCGGGTCCTGCAACACTCGCAACGACAAAGCTCACCTGTACGAGGCCGCCAGCAGGCCCAGCACGAGCAAATCCGCGGCAGGCGCCCTGTTACCCCACCGAGTGCAAACCAGAATGCCAGACATCTGCATAGCTTGAGCAAGCAGCCGTCCATGGTCTTCAAGAAAAGTGCCCTCTCACATGTCTCGGTAGCTGAGGGTATGTTGTGTCCGTTTCTCAACTCTACCAACAAACAAACTAACATAGTCTAGAACCAGAATACGACGAAAACGTCGCATCGTCATCGTCCAGTTACCAGAGTTCGATGCACTCTGCATCATCATCCAGTACGTTCTCCCTTTCATTGGCGAGACGACGCAAAAAGCTAATTCCCCCCCCCAGTAGCCAGCTCACGCACAGCCTGGTCGATAATAGACAGTAACCCCCACGGTCTCGAACCGCACCAGATCTCCGTCTCGCTCTCGAAAAACAGCAGGACGCGACACCTAGCCGAACGCCGCGCCTCATCCATGCCGCCAGCGCCCCAGAAAGCAGCATTATCACCATCGCCACCACCAACGCGGACCCAGACTCCCCCGCGCCTACAAACCGCAACGCACTCCAATTCACCGCTCGAGCCTGATTCGCCAACACTACCCTCGACGCTGTTCCTGCCCCGTTCAAACACCACAGACTCGCTTGAGGAGTCGCCCAGCCCGTCTCCGCCGCACTCACACATCACTCCTCCGGCCGCGGCTCGACTCACCGAACCATCCCGCCCGGCCCTCTCGCTGTTCAGCCACAAGACTCACGCACCTGACCGCGAGAAGACGCACTCGCCGTATATGAGATCGTCGTCGCAGCCTCCCACGAAGAAACACGATTCTGTCATTCAGTTCGAGACGGTGCAACCGAAGCTCCGCTCGCAAAGGTCGATTTCGACGTTTTTCTCTAGGAGGACTGTTGTTGATTCGGCGGTTTAGGGGATTGGGAAGGATTATGGCGTTGGTATTGGATTGGGTAGGGGTAATAGCTATGTATTATGAAAGTCTGGTTCACGGTCTTAGCAACGTGCTGGACTGTGCGGTATTGTTTTGTTTTATCGAAAAACTGCTGGGTATCTGTGTAAATATCAAGATATACATGATAGCAATTTTTACTCTCACAGCCTGGTGCTGAACATCTAGCCTCGATTCTACAATCTAGACATCTATCAACCATCCCTGAACATACCCCTTTTTGATCGACCAGCACATCCAAGCGTCTCCCAGCCCAACCTGCGCAGGACACAGCAACACACGCATCAAAACCCCTGCTGACGCCGCCACTTGCCCTCCCACCCAGGAAACCACGGACTCTCATCCAACGTCTGCGGCTCCCAGCCCCCAGGCACCAATCCACTCCGCACCTGCTCGTCATGAAACCGCTCAAGCGCCGGTTTAACCACATGATCCGTATGCCAAGTATTCTTATACGCCATGATATTCCCCTTCCCCTCATTCAGCACTTTGAGCAGCAAGCCCGGCACATACGGTTCATCGCGGAACTGCTCCACGGGGGTGAACAGGGCTTTGAAATTAAACACCACAGCGCCTGAGAGCGGGAGGCGGCGCAGTGTCTGCCAGTCGACGCGTAGGTGGCACTGTGAGAGGGAGAGGTCTGGGCTTTGATGCTCGCGCTGGGATTTATGTGCCGTGTCGTCGGGTCCCATGTAGAGTAGTTCGCCGACTTCGATGCCCCAGGAGCCGCGCTGGATGGGCTTGTCGGAGGGCATTTTGGCGAAGAATCTAGTGCGTTGTTAGGGGTTTGTTGGGGTTTGCTGGAACGGTGTCACGTACCTGTCCATGGAGAATTTCATCTTCTCTTTGTAGTCTGGGACTGGGCCGTGGATCTCGTCGAGTCGCAGGCCGATTTTCGTGCCGACGTTCCAGCCTAGTGCGCTGCAGATTACGCCTGCGCGGAAGACGTAGAGACCTGTTTTGTCGTCGCGCAGCATGATGGCGAAGTCTTCTGGGACGTTGTTTAGGAGGACGTGTAAGGGGTGGATGTTCTTGAGGATTGTTGTGGTGTGCAAGATACCGTTGTGAAAGATAGTGTTATCGTTGTCTAACTTGAAATATTGCGGGTAACGTGCACATAGGAATTGCAGAACCATCTCCATGAGCTCCTTGCAGGCTAGCTCGGACCCGGGTAGGAATTGCAAGACTGCTTCGCCGTGCTGCGCGAATAGCGCTTGTCGTTGCTTGATGCGCTCCTCGTAGGTATTCTCGAGCTCCAGCCACCAGTCAGGTTCCATCTTCGTGAGTGCTGTCTCCTAGATTAGTAGAGTAAAGTTTTGTATTTCAAAATGACGTACACATCGTTTGGTGGTATGCCCATCGAAAGGGCCTGTAAGGTCGCGGAAGAGCATTTTTGATGTCGAACACTGGGTGTGACTGTGGCAGACGCACCCCACTCAAGGCAGCATAATCGGGAAAGTCACCGAGAGATTTGATATCCTTGATCGAGAACCCACAAGGAGTGTATAGTGAGTCTTTTGCATCTAGATATGACGCTTCCAGCGGAAGCACGTCTGTTTCTGGATCAACCGAATCCACGCCGGTTCCGGACCAAACAGAATGCCGAGATGGTGGAAACGTATCAGAGTATGTGACTGGTATGTCTACTTGTTTCTCGGACAGTGAAAGCGATCGTGGAGGAGTTGTAGAGCCAGAGTATCTGCGCCGGCTTATACGAAATCGTGCTAGAATGATGTTACGCTGACCTTGCTGGCATAGAAGAACCATTGCTGAGCCGGCAATGAATGCTGCACCAAACAGCCATAGCAAGGCATCCATCATCTCGACTTGATCAAGATGAAATGCTCGAGGGGTGACAGTATGACGCAAGTCCCTTGTTTGCCAAGCCAGGCTTGATCTGGAGAGATTCCAAAGTATGTTCGTGTGGACAGAAGATGGAGAATGAATCAAATTGTTCTTGATTGACTATTGTAACATGATATATGAGGAGAGAGGTCGACAGGTCAAGTTGTGGAGGTGAAGGTCAACAGAGAAGAAGGAAACCATTCAGCGCACCTAACATAAGACATACATACCTATATTTATCGGATGAATGGCGAATCGAGACATGCGCCGCACATGCAGCTTGTGAGGGGGTTATCAGAAGATTGAGTGGTCGCTATTTGAGGTTTAGCGGTTACCTCTCAGAGTATAGAAGTCCGAAGTATCTTGGCGCATGCCTGATTGGGCGCGAATCACGCTGTTCATGGGGTACTTGATGCAGTCTTATGGCTATGCATGTTGCGGCAATGTGCGCTCCCCACCACCAGCTCTGTAATTCGTTAGTTTGAGCATCTTCGGTGCTATCACGGCGAGATCCGAGTTGCCGGTATACGCCCTCTGAACCTCTGAAAGTATCGAGTATTATTCCGTAACCAACTTTCTCCATGTGGCAATGAAGTGACCATGGAACGTGAAGCCCATAAATAGGTGCTCATCAGATGTCTGTAACGCATCTTTACTTTGATCTGAAGAGTATCCGGCCATGACAACAGATGTCTATCCTGTGAGGAGTGTCGCCAGTAGCAAGAATTTAGCGGGCCTTACTTTGAGGCGCATGCATGCGTTACAGGGCATATTGACAGGGTCCAGTAGCCAAGATGAACTGATAAGATCTTTTCCGCAGCATCTGCTTGAAGCGCAATGTCCGATATAATCCTACATGTGTGGAGTGAGTGTAGCGCAAGAGAGGTGATGCGATGGTGACGATCTCACGCTTCACACTAATTACGTCAGCGATGCTTTGGCCACCCCAACTCGAACCTTTTCGACAGCTATCCATCACCACCTGTATCTATTCTGTTTCAAGTTGGTCGATGGGAATGTTATTGAACCTCCCAATATCACCAATAACGCCGTTGATACCTAGCTATGAGAGGGCCTCCTTGAGGTGTTCTCTGATAGTATTCTCTCTCACTTGAATGTCTCAGTTTGGATTCCTATGCCCTCTTATGTGTTGCAATTGCAAAGACATAGCTGTTTCTTCTCTCTTTTCTCCTCTATTTTTTGTTCTGTTTCTCCAATTCTTCCTCCAGTCTTTTACACAGTCTGGCTTACATGAATAGACACGACAGACAAGAGCTGCATCAGTCGCGACCAGTCAAAACATGTTCGTTCTAATACGTGAAGTAATAGGCGAACCAAGGTAGGAGTCTGTCGCCACACTCTACTCAAACCACTATCAATATATTGCTCAGCTGAATACGGCCTCAAAACACAGCAGAATATATTACAGATGGTACCGGTGTGTCTTCCTATCCTCTTTCTCTAGCAGGAGCGTTTCCAAACAAGAAGTATTTTGTTTCCGTCTATATATTTCTGCTTACGATTGGGCTTTCGTTAACTGTCGTACAAAGACTCTCATGTTGTCATAGCAACTCCACATGTGTCAATTGAGATTATTTTGTTCTTTCATTTGTCATATCGTTTAGTGAGAGACCTCGTTATATTCTGACTTTCACCCGTGTTTGCCAAGAAACTCTTCTCTGGTGTCCCGCTCTCTCTCGTTATATTTGACCCACAACCTCCACTCTCAATCGACGCAGCCAACCGCACCCACTCTTAGTCAACCAAACAACAATCTAGGCAGCCTTGTTCGACCAGCGGAATGCCTCCAACAACCTCGGCCCCCAAAGACAGCACGCCTGACGCCACGGTCGCAACCGCCAATGTACCCAACGTTGAGGTGCACCAGCCACAAAATACTTTGGACGAAGTTCTCGGACCCATGGTAGACCACGCTCCCGAAGGCCCGGATCAGACACTACCACCTCCGCCTCCATGGCTTGCGGCATATCTAGCCACCGTCGAAGAATTTGCAATTCAACAACCCCAGACGTCGCTGCCGCCCCCTCCTCAAGGATTCGTGGCTGTGCTAGCCTTTATGGGCAACTACTTAGCGCCCCCGAACCAGACGCTGCTACCCGAAGAAGTTGCTGCGTATCTGGCCAACGCCGGCCATCACTCTTTCCCCCCTGTCTTTGCACACCAACCGGTTGCAAATCAGAATTCGACCATGTCTTCGCCCGAGGCCACTACCGCGCAGACACTCAGTGTTGGTTACTCGTCGGTCGCGTCTCCATCTACCACTCAATTCGCCACTACCTCATCACCTGCTGCCCAATCTGATCCGAACCAGAACCTACTTGTCGCAACGAATACAGCGATTCAGCTTCAGAGTGATAACGACGACAACAGCAACTCGGAGGAGTTCACGGCTGCGTTGCCTCACGAAGAACTTCCAAGCCCTTCGATGTCTGAGTTGGCAGACTCGGACATTGGTGAAGATATGCCTGGTTTGGAAGATTTAAACATCGGTGAAGATATGCCCGTTTCTGATCTAACGCAGTATTATTCTATCTTGAATCCGGTTCTAACCAATGGCGGGCCGAACGCTGCATCGAACTACGCAGGACCTTCAGTCTCCTTTCTAGCCGCCTTGAGTGCAGCTGTTGAGCCTACATCTCCCTGGCCAGGATGGCCTTCGCCTATGGCGGTCCCTCCACCTCTTGCCTCGCTCTATGGATCAAGCTGGTTGCGCAATGTTCGCCCTCCCCTCGACGCCGTCGCCTTCGTCAATGCTCTCGAACAGGTCGATATATCCACTATCGCTGCCGACGACATGAAATGTCCGCACTGCTGGCTCCCCTTCGGTACGACTGATGATGATGACCCATCCTACACTTACTCGCCCGACCCTCAAGAAGACCCTGCGGTTTCTGCGCATATGCTTGCGTTTAGAGACCTACCGCATTGTGAGATGGCCAATAACGACCCTGTGAAGACACCATGCGGCCATTTGTTCGGAAAGAGCTGCTTGATTGAGATCCTAGAGAGGATGGACTCCATCTGCCCTATGTGTAGGCAAGATTTGCGTAAGAAGGCTTAGTGGGCCTGGGGTTTGGGGTTTTTCTGGAGTGCGTTTGGGGCGAGATAGAGATCTGACTATATCTCGGCTATCGTACGACGGCTGGTAATGGTGACGGGTAGGCATCGGATTGATCGGCGATTTTGGCATTCCTTTTTCACTTGAAATGCTTTCACGGCGAGCACAATACCCTGCAAAGTCTGCAAGCGACTCATGCGCCTTTGCTTTAGGGTGTTTACGTGGCGGGCTTTTTCCTTGCTCGCGTGATTTGGCACGTGGCGACAGAATCTCATAGAAGAGGTAGATAAAGCCTCAAAATTACATTCTTTGTCCTATGGTGTGTGCTAGTGGTGCATAGACATTTCAAGAGCTTTTGTGTTTTTCGTTGATGCAGTGATATGAGAGTGTGTCCAGCCCTGCATATGCACGAGTTGCGTGGCGGAGCAGAGCTTTTCGAACATACAGACTTGAGGAGGATGCCAGCAGTAGACCAACACAACGAGAGGAGACAATCTGACAAGAATAGATTCTAGTTCATGGAATTTCCCTAATGCCACCACTCCAGACCGTGACCACTATCTTCTCAGCTGCCCAGCAACTCAACACCCCCACACAACCCTGAACCCTTGCACCGGCGCCGCGGGCGGCGAAACATTTGAAAATTCCCAATAGTTCGGCTCGCCTAAACTATCAAACGCCATCCCCATCTGGAACGTCAGTGTCTGATTACACATCGTTTCTCCTATCGCCGCAACACCCCCCACACTCCGCGTTCTCTCTAGTGCTTCTGGATCTCCATTCACCACCCCAAACACATCCTCCCTCTCATTCCCTTCGTACTTATTCCATGTTGCCACGGCGTCTGTATCGTGTTCGACTTGATACACGTTGAACGTCGGATTGGGGCCTTGGATGTGCTGCAGGTCGAGCCGGGGGAGTATGAACTCGAGCCGGCAGGTTGTGTTTGTGGTGTTTGCTGGGAGGCTTTGAAATTGTATGTGTACGGCGACTTCGCCGTCACCGAGCATCTGGCGGCGGAGCATGAAGAAGGTTTTGGCCGAGTGGAGGTGATCGATGTCGTAATCGGGGTAACGCGAGTTCACGACGCTGAGGTCGGAGGGGTAGACGGTTCGACATCCATTGAGAGGGATGCCGGCTAGAGTGGAATTACTGCCGGTGTTTGTGTCGCAGAGCGAGGTAGTGGTATTGCAGATTGTGCTGCTGCTTGGGGTTGTCGTGTTCTCGAGAGGGTAAGGGAAGGCGTAGGTTTGCCGCAGAAAGAGAGTGGCAAGGATTGGAGTGAGTTTGATGAGCATGAGCGTTTGGGTATCGATTGGAACGCTATCGAATTGGTTCTCGCAGGCTCGGAAATGTCGAATCTCTCAATGCGGTGTTGCCAAGTTGACACTCAAATGATCAAGGGGATTATGTAAACAAACAGGTAGAAACGATACTGTGCGATTGAAAGCGAAGTAACAGTCTAAGAGCTTTCGAGATCAATAGGAAGTAGTAGGTGGTGTAGTTTACAGTAGTGTGGAGTTGGTAAGTAGGAGATGTTGATATGACGAAATCTCGTTGTGGTGTTGTATTGCCTTACGTTTCTATCGAAGGAGCGTGTCTTAGTTGATGCAACGACGATGGAACCTGTATGGGGTATTGCGGGTAAATACAAGCTGGTTACAGAAGCAGCGCTCGAGTGACTACAAAGAAACGATACCCAGGTAAGTGCAGCGAGATTTAGTCTCCAGGCCACATCTTCACAGCAGACATACTTTCCGAACTAGTCTTCACAGCCACTGTGTCTGAACACATCAATCGAGGTATCTGTGTGTCGCAAGGGAAAGAACAAACTGACAAACTGATATCAGACTGGACCAATCAGAGCCGCTACAAGCAAAAGACACGAGGAGGTTGAGGAAAAAGCAATCATCGCGCACGTGGAGTTAGATTCATGTCGGGTTACCTTGGAGGATGATCTCGCGCAATATGCATGTCATACACGGTACATCAGACCCAGGATGCTGATAGTTTGCGGAGAACATCGTAGGTGCTGGACACGAGTCAGTTGGATATAAATAGAACAACGGACCGATCTGCATCCTGCATACCTATCTGGTTCGTCAACAAACAACCTGCTTTAGAGGAGTTCTCAAAGCCAATCCTGTGTTTCATCAGAGTCAGTCTAAAGAGGTTATACGCACATTACCTATCTGTGACGACAATTGTGAAACGAATCATCTGCTTAACGTCGCCAAGCAGATCGTTAGCCAATCACATCGAAATCTCAAACAGCTTGCCACTATCTTTTTAGGCACGTGCTGTAAGCGATCCAGTGAGAAGCTGTGCGCAGCTTCTTGCTGGCGATCCCGAAAGTGACACTTAAGCAGGCACACTGCCCCTTCGGCCTTGCCGTCGTCCGTCTCGTTCTTTCAGCCTGCCCAACCATCTCCTAACATCGGCTTTGTGTGTTGAGAAGCCCCTTTGTGCAAAGGCGTAGTTGAATCACGACTCAATGCTTGTGGAAATCGCGCGGTAGCGGCGATGTGTTTTGTGAACGCGACAAGAATAGGACGAAGACGACGATCGAAACGTGGATAGGAAGAAATCTTCAGCCTTATAGGAATCAGAAAGATCACACTCGAAAGCAATCGTTATCGACGAGAGCTATTCATCATGGGTCAAACGGCTCCTGAACAGGAGCGCCACGGCAGGAAGAAGCGCACTCGTTCGTCATCGAAGCCATCCAAAGTACGAACTGCGAAGAAAGTTGTGCGCCCATCGAAGTCTGAAATGAACCTCCGTCCTCAGGATCACCTCCAGCCTGTCCAAGTGGTACCTACTCAGTATCTGCACCCTCAACCGCCAAATCCTGTGCAGTCACCACCACCAGCATATTCTCTCCATCCCATAAGCGTGCCTCAACATCCGATATATGGCGCAGTGCCTCAGCATCCGCATCGTGGGAACTCGTATGGATCTCCGCTTCCTCCGACCGTGCAACCTTACGCCAGCCAGTCCACTGTACGTCTCGCCTCACCTCCGCCTCAAAAAGCTGGCGACGATGGGCTTTTGAAGGGGCAGTTGCACAAGCTAGACCGTAAGGCGAAAAAGTCCTACCAAGATTTGCGACAAGGGGCCGGAAATGGTGCAACAAAATTGACAACCGACTACATCGAGAGACCTACACATGCAATTGCGATGAAGAGCATGCAGGTCCTCTGCCAAGGTGCAGCACTATGCGACATCATCAGCTCAAAGTTCGATGCAGTCATCACTAGTATCGATGACGATAAGTTCAGCGGAAAAGAGCAGGATCTCTTGGTGTACGACGATGCACAGCCACGTCCCTCAACCTCGAACTTGAACTCAGTTCCGGAAACAGGACGGCCAACAAACGATGTGTGTAGAGTGTTAGGCGGCGGCAAAGGCTCAAACCACTTCTCCAAAGTCTGGCTTTACTCGAACTCACGGCTTCCGCCTCACCTACCCCCCTTCAAGGTTTACATACCCACGTATCCCTTGCTCTGCCTAGCAGCAACTTACTCCGATCGCGTCTACACACCTCCGGCCCCAGACTCC
Organism: Dothidotthia symphoricarpi CBS 119687; assembly: GCF_010015815.1. Taxonomy (NCBI): domain Eukaryota; kingdom Fungi; phylum Ascomycota; class Dothideomycetes; order Pleosporales; family Dothidotthiaceae; genus Dothidotthia; species Dothidotthia symphoricarpi. The sequence continues at coordinate 96,557 of NW_022985025.1, forward strand.
GGCGAAACAGAAGCCCACGTCCCCGCCGACTGGCGAACAGGCACAAAAGCCATGGTCCTCAAATCCATACCCATCGACGACATGAACACCGTCGTTTTCGCCATTCGTGGGAGTCAAACGTTCATGGACTGGGCTGTGAACTATAATTCTGCGCCCACACGTCCTGATGGCTTCCTTGACGACTCGTTGAATGTGTGCCACGCGGGTTTTCTCTACGTAGCGCGCAAGATGGTCAAGCCAGTCGCAGAACGTTTACGCGTCCTCTTACAGGAAAACCCATCACGATCAAACTGCAGTTTACTCATTACTGGCCATTCCGCGGGCGGAGCGGTCGCTGCATTGCTTTACGCACATATGATGAGCACGCAGATTGAATCGGATCTCAGTTACCTGACCAGTTTCTTCAAGCGCGTACACTGCGTCACTTTCGGCGCGCCTCCCGTGAGTTTACGTCCGCTGACCAAGTCGACGGATAAGAGACACAGGAAAAGCTTGTTTTACGCGTTTGTCAACGAGGGAGATCCGGTACCGAGGGCGGATAAGAACATGATCAAGAGCTTGTTGAAGCTATACGCGAATCCTGCACCGAGCGGGTCTTGTCTGGGCGCAACGATAACATCGATGTCGAAAATAAATCTATCCCAGTCGCCACCGCCAAAGACGAAATCCAAGCTCAACTATTCGTCCATGTTTTCTAAGTCAAGCAAAACCTCTGCACAAACAGGTGCATCGACACCATCGGTAACGTCAGCAACATCGACGTCAACGGCGCCGGCGTGGCCAATTCCCCCCTGCACGCTCTCGCCGGCAGGTCGACTGGTCATTTTGCGACAGAAGAGTGGTCGCAAATCGGAATTGGACGTTGAGGCCGTAACAGTAGACGATGAGATGTTGAACAAGGTCGTGTACGGCGATCCGCTGAAGCATCAGATGCGCATGTATAAGCAGAGAGTGGACAGTCTTGCTACGATGGCCGTTACTGCAGGAGGTTGCTGAGTTCAGCTGAAATATATATACCCATTGTTTTTGTATAGTTACTCGATTCCTGTTTCTTGAGCAATTGGCGTTTTTAAAACCAATCCACTTTATGTATTTATCAAGGAAATGGGAAACAAAACTTGTCCACTATTTTTTACACCGCCCTCGATACGTACTGCTGGAAGTGGCCTGACCAACGAAGATCTATAGTGGATTGAGAAAGGTGACCAGGGGTGCAAATCAGCAATCTAGGTCTTGAGTCAAGAAGTATGAACTCTATTCATCCTTCGTACGAGTTTGGGCGAGTCCTGAGGTTAAAGCATGGGTAACGTACGATAACGTGTAGACTAGTCGAAGCTTGATCGCTGCCCACTACGAGCATGAGAGTTGAGCGTTTCCATGATAGTAGAGTGGATAGACAAGCAGAGCCGAGGTTCCTGGCATAACAATGGGTGGTTCTTTCCACAAGGGCTTGGAACGGAATTGAACCTCCGTCACTCGATATTTTAGATAGCAGTCAAGCCTCTCAATTTACTGACCAGTTCAGAGTCAGCACACATACTGTGGTATCAGGGAAAAGTGATGTACAGTGGAGACGGTGGCGTAGTGGCTTACAGGGTAAACAACACATACCAATATAGGCAATTAAGCAGATTGTATTCTGTGCGCCTCTACTCGTGTTGTTAAGCATCTCAGTCTGACACCGACGTTGCTTTAGCCATATACATCGCTTTTGCCTGCTACAATAGTAATGATTATTCAGACGGACTTGGACTTCCGAGGGGAACGATTGCTATTTATGCCGACTCGTCTTCGTTGAGTCTTCAAGCGGGTCTGATCAGCATTGGTCTTACCCGAGACGGTCAAGCTGCCGACTACCCCAGTTTCGGCCCCACATATTGGTGGAGCTCATGTCTGTTCGTTCACACAAACACGTCAGGGTAGAGGAGTATTCCAGGCATCTCGTTGCTTACTGATTCTGAGTGAGTCTTTTGCTATCTTTCTCCGTGCGTGAGGAAGATGCATGGTAGCACGAAGCTCGGGTGGGCCCGCAGCAGTAGGGAAACATGTGCGTCCAGTCATGCATTGCATTGCATTGGAATGGTGCAGTGCAAAGTACCTACCTACATGTCTCGAAAGAGGGGGAGGACATGGGTCGTACCTAGTCACTGGACACCTACTAGGGTGGCACCTGGTGGGACGTTGCCGCTACTACGGCAATTGTACAAGTGATGACCCACCCGGGCATGCGGAACAACCTAGGAGCCACGTCTTAAAGCGCGTGGTCGAACGTTGTCGTGTCTGGCGAACTTGTTCCCAAACTCTTTCTACTCTCTTCGTGTACCGACCGCATCGTTGCAATTCGCCCATTGGTAGATAGCAATTCGTAAAGATGGGTGGTTCAATGCCATGGCCACAGGTCCCGGTGGGGAATAAGGATCATACCAGCGCAGCCGTTGTGATCATTGGAGCTGGAATTTCTGGTCAGCTTCGCGTTGAAGACGTCAAACAATGAACGCTGATTTGTAGTAGGAATGTGCATGGCCATTGACCTGATCAAGCGCAACCAATGCCACAACTTCATCATCCTCGAGAAAGGTACAAGTGTGGGAGGAACGTGGCAGTAAGACATTCCACAAGACAGGTTTGGAAGGAAAGTGGCAAGAACTTACCTTAAACAGCGATAACAAATATCCCGGTTGCTGTTGTGACGGTAAGTCTCGGCAATTCACAAAATTAGACGTCAGATGCTTACAAACAACGTAGTCGCCAGTTTGCTGTATTCATACTCCTTTGAACAGAATCCAGACTGGACACGCGCATATCCCGGCCAGGAAGAGCTCCTCGTGCGTCCTCGCCACTTCTTCTTCAATTCTCCCAAACCCAACACTGACACTCGACAGGAATACCTTCAAAATGTTGCCAACAAATACAAACTCCACAAGTACATCCGCTTCAACACGTCCGTCTCATCCGCAACCTGGAACGACACGACTTCACGCTGGACTGTCGATGTGAACGTCACAGGCGGCAAAGCCGCCGAGTTCAGCCCTGCATACAGCATCGACTGCGACTTTCTCATCTCGGCTGTTGGCCAGCTGAACCAGCCGCGGTACCCTGAGATTGAGGGGATCGAGGATTTCCAGGGCAGGATTATGCATTCCGCGCGGTGGGACTGGAGCTATGATCTTCAGGGCAAGAAAGTGGGCATGATTGGAAATGGTACGTGGAGTCTGGATGTTGCATGTTGAAAGATAGAGGATTGACTAACTGAGAATAGGTGCGACGGCGGCACAGATTGCCCCGGCGATTGTCGATGTTACTGAGAAGATGACTGTCTATCAGAGATCGCCTAATTGGGTGATTCCGCGTGGTGATGCGCCAATCTCGGCTTTCCACCGAGCTCTTAGACGTATGTATACATGGTGAACAATAGCAAGACATCCATATGTTGAATTTGGATGTCTTTCTATTAAACACCTTATTCTTTCCACCTCTTGCGCCTCTGCTAATTGCACCAGGCTATCTCCCTCCAGTCCGCTGGCGTGAGCGCAGCCTCATGATGGACTTCCGCGAATCCTTCCACGACGCCGTAACAGCCCCCGACTCAGCTTACGCAGAACTGATCCGCTCAGAGTGCAAACGGATGCTAGGAGAAAACTTCCCCGACGATGCCGAGCTACGGGCCAAACTGACCCCAGACTACAACCCAGGATGCAAGCGCGTCATCATCACCGACGACTTCTACCCAGCCCTCGCGTCGCCCAAGACGACCGTAGAAACCACGGGTATCAAACGCATCACGCCGACAGGCATCGAGATGGAAAATGGCACGCACTACGAGCACGACATCATCGTCCTAGCCACGGGGTTCCGCACCGTCGAATTCCTCTTCCCCATCCACGTGACGGGCACGCAAAACCGCTCGCTATCCGACATCTGGAGCGGCGGCGCAACAGCCCTGTACGGCACCACGGTCCCCTCGCTCCCCAACTTCGGCATGTTCTACGGCCCGAATACAAACCTGGGTCACAACTCCATCATCCTGATGATCGAGGCGCAGTCGCGCTACCTCAACACCATGGTCGGCGCTGTGCTCGATGCGCGCAATCGCGGCGCCAAACTCGGACTTATGCCCAAGCAGTCCAGCACCGATGCGTTCAACGACAAGATTCAGGAGATTCTGAGTAACAGCTCGTTTGGGGATCCCAAGTGTGCGAGTTGGTACAAGAATGAGGCGGGCAAGGTGACGAATAATTGGAGTGGCACCGTCGTCGAATACCAGGAGATGCTGAGTAAAGTCAACTGGGAGGATTTTGAGACCACGGGCGAGGGGGAGGGGAATGTGAGTGCGAGTAAGGTTGTGTTTGGGGGAGGGAAGCGGGAGACGAAGATTGGGAGGGTGACAGAGGAGACGACCGTGAGTACCACGGCGTTGGTGGTGGGGATGGTTAGTGCGACTGTGGGGGCGGTGCTGTATTATCGGGGGCTATTGCCGAAAAGGCTGGGGCTGAGGGGTTGAGTTCGTGATATTGTCTGACGAATTTTGTTGCTTATTGCGTACAAATAGAACTCCTCTACTTTTGTTTTTGCCGTTGATGGATAACCCTTTTGCCGCCTCATCGTGGCTTGTCTTTAGCTCTACCGTGGCTTCGTGCGGCTCCTACGCGGACTTGGCGCTAGCTTCTAGTAATCTTGACGGTTCAGCTCGCTACCACAAAATGTTGAACTTTTCAGAATTGACCAAACGTGAGGCTTAGCTGAACTCAACTACTAAGCCTAAGGCAATTCGGCGACCAGCCAGTTGATAAGCCTTTAGCTATCTTCAGCCACATCTCCGCATTTAAGCTTAATCGTCGTGCTCAACATTCGGTCACCTAGGTATCAAGCGATGCTCGTATGAATCGTTGTTCTTCTTTGCTTTTTTGTGGTACCTGACTCCGGTCCCATCAGCTGGTATAAATCATGAAGGTTGATCCTTGTATGGGATGAATCGTTCGACATTGGCAATGAGGGTGAGAATTAGCTTGAGGTACATATGCGTTGTTTTTGGAAAATGCTTTGCCAGCTGTCGTCGTCACTTTGACCTTAGCAGATGTCTCTTTGGTGGTCCGGGATACTAGAATGTGCTCTTATGGCTGTCCCAGTGACGGAGGATGCGACTATCTTCGAATAGTTCCAATTTAATGAGATCCCTGATCAATTGATCAATTCCACCTTAACCACAATGTGAGTCTTTAGAGAAATGTTGGCCTGCATAGTCGATGATGTCGAGGACCCAATTGAGACAATTTTGGAGGAGAATGGCGTAGCTGTTCGTTGAGGATTTGGATCTTCGGCCCGCACACAGTACCATGGTTCCTCTCTCAGGTGCGCTTTCAGGTACGCGTTGTGCTCCGCTGTTCGTAGTCTGAGAGATCGTACTTCTTTGTCTCTCTCAAAGCTGCGATGCGTAATATCTTGGCCATTGATAAACAGCATCAATAATGACGAACTTTTGCTCTTACTAGGAGGCCATGATAAGTTTCAATTGGAGGATCTCTCCTAACGTTGGCATTTCCAGAGTTGATCGCGATCTGGCTGCGCATACCAGTCTTCCGCGTCACGTGTCCAGCGCATGTCTCTAACGAACTCTCTCCTGCCTCTCGTGATCGAGACCCATTTGGTGGGTAATTTTCTTAAGACCCCAGGGTCCAATTGCGCCTTTACCCGGACACGGCCCAGACTTTGAAACGCCCGTTTAGCGCCCATACTTTATTGCACCGATCGAACTTCCTAGCCACTGTATTGGCACTTGGATCCTGCGGGTGCGAACCTAGTGCATCAAGCAATCAACGGCTGATGCGCAAAATGGTCGAAGCTTTGGGAGTGTCACCGACAGTGGTGCTATAGCTGAACGGCAGGTACGCGCTGCATTTCGGCTCATTGGGATCAGCAATGTAGAACGCGAAAAGAAATGTAGTGACGACGATCAGAAAACAAAGCAAAGGTACAGTACCGATTGACGGGAGAACAAAGAAGACATGGAAACTATCGATTGACGATGAGACCCAAGAAAGTGTTTATGGAGAGACATTCCATGGTTCGGGGCGCCCAAAGGCGCACAAAGAGACAGGTACAGTACCTGATCGTGATACAAGCGAGATGTCGATCCGATAAAAGGACCGTTTTGGTGCTACCACCGGAGCACACGATGGTTCTCCTTACAGCTCGCACAGGCCCTGTGGCCGACATTACAGAAGATTGTCGTGTGACGCGTCTGTTTTTGCGACGATACGGATTGCGGCTGGATAAAGCAACAACACAAGCTTCACATGACGGCGGCGAGGGTAGATTGAATGTCGGCCTCTGACTCGCCGTTGACATTGCTGATGGGTTGGGTTGATTGTTGTAACCGTCACCAGCGATGTTTACCGCCCTGTCAGCTGGAAGGGAGAGGAAGGTTTTGGCGACAGGTACCGAGAACCCTTGCTGCAGTTACATGGATGCCAAGGCCGGCTGCTGCAGGACAGCGTCCCGTGTATGGAGTGGTGAGCAGACAAAGCAAATCCCACGACACCCAATCTAGGCACGTAGTCGCCCACGCATCGTAGAGTTACTTTACTTTGGGGAGAGGCGCCGCCTCCAATTTCTCATGGGCACACCGAGTGTGAGCAGCAAAGGCTAGTCGCGAGTATTTCGAATTGCGGACGCAAAGGGCAGGTGGGAGAGAAGGCGGCCGCGTCTGGACAGTCGACGGCAAGATGAGTTGGGTGCTGGTGAGTTTAGATTCGCCGACAGCCTCTCAAGCTCCAGATGCGCAGCCACCCGTGTCGCTCCTATTATTGGTTCCACCGTCCCACCCCATCCTGCGTGATGTCGAGACCCTGCTAGGGCCGATGCTTCACTCGCTACTGTCGGTGTGGCTGCCATTCGAAACCGGTCCCACTTTCTGAGCCGGGGCGGGCGATCATATACAGCATCACTATCCCATGGTCCGCTGGAATAAACCCGCGGATTTCGGCCAATAGGATCGTGTGGCACAGGTCTGGAGAACATCAAAATCAAAACTCTACACTAAATAAACTCTAACGTGGGGCATAACACCGACTTGCCGATGTAATCCAACTGGCCAATAGCCGGCCCGACATCCGCGGGTTTATTCCAGCGGACCATGGGATAGGTAAGCTCATGTGCCCTTTCCAATCTCCCTTGCATTGCTACAGGCTCTCATCTTCTCGTCACCCACCCTTTTCTGCTGTGACACGGTAGTCCCAGTCCCAGCCACAGCCAGCCTCACCAGGTGGAGCTTCTTCCTACTCAACACAATCATCCACGCGCGACCCGCGCCCTGTCTGGCTGCAACTGTGCAACGTTGTTAGCTGCTATATCACGCGTTTCTCGCCCAAACATATTCCAACAACCTTCACCCATCTCTACGCTTCCCAAATGTCTGCCCTAAAGCAGAAGTTCTCCCTCAACATGGGGCCGACGGTGGGTATCCTCGACATTCGACTGGCCCACTCCAGTAGCTTACTGTACAGCAGAAGACGTCTTCGTCGAAACCAGAGTCGACTCCAAAGGAAACACCACAGCCATCGGCACACTCCCGACATGACTCTAAAGACAATGTGTGCGACTTCTCGCCGTTCATCAACCGTCGGGCACTCACTCTCCAGACGGAGAGGGAGCTGCGCGCAGCATGTGTCCTCGTCCTGCGGAACAACAAGCCCTCGGACCACGGCATGGAAGACACGGATCCCAAGCTGGACTTTAGTGCTCTTTCCCGGCGTGCGGCAGACCGCAGGGCCATAGCGCCTGAGGTTCAGGTCAAAAAGCCAAGTGGAGCGCCAGCGGACATGAAAGACGCCTACGTAAAGGCCAGAGCAAACACGGCGTGGGAAATGGCCGCGAAGACTCAGCCCGCCGCAGCTGCACCTGTACCTGCACCTGTACCTGCACGTGCTAACACCGGCCGGCGGAGAGCCGACTCTGCTAAGACCAAGGCGAACTTTGTCTGGCTGGACGACAGAGATGACAAGCGAACGGCGAAAGCAAAGCAGGCCGCCGCGCTCAAGCTCGCCACGGCGCAAACTCAAGTGGACGCGGATGCCATGGCCACACGACGCAGCAACTCCTTCACATACACATCAACAGCGCCTACGTCAGCAGCGCCTACGTCAGCAGCGCCTACGTCAACAGCTCCGACATCCGGAAGCTCCAATCGGAGATCTCGTCAGCTCGACAACCCTGCAGCTATTGCAGATGCACAAGCGTCTGAGTGGATGCGCCAAGAGCTAGATAAGAGCAAACAGCACCAAGCGTCGCAGCGCCCCTCAACTGCCAATCCTACTCGCACACCTAGCCGTGCGCGCAGTATCAAGGACAATGTCAAGCGAAGTCTGAGTCGTGCTACCTCTCATAGGTCGTTGCGCAAGGCAAGCACCGAAATCGAGCAAGATTCACAAGAAGAGAAACGCCCCGGCTCCTCCAATGCGTGGCGAAGCTGGGGCTTACCGCGCAGGTCAACCTCACGAAGCAACAGTAGACCGGGCACATCTAGGGAGAACGCAAATGAGGAATCGCAGAGAGGTAGACCGGAGGTGGACCTGAACCGAGAATTGCCACGCCTGCCAGGTCTCGACACTTGGAAGGAGCCAGAGGTACCACAGGAAGAAGTGCCGCAGATGCCGACATCACCTACGCATATCGCAAGCTTGATGCGCTCGCACGATGAACAACAGGAGGTCACCTCGCCTGTCTCTCACAAGTACACGAGAGAAAGATTCGACTCGTCGATGATGCCGGATGCGGACGTCCAACCCGAGATCCCCGTCGAGGTTCGTCCAGACACTTCGTACAGCGGAGACACCATCCAAGCCCGCCGTCTTCCAAAGAAGAACACCACTACTGCCAGCCCGGGACACTTGAACCTCATGATGGGTGAATGGGCAACACCTCCCACTATCACTAAACTCGACAAGTCCAACAAAGCCAGTCCCAGTGGCCACGCCCGTCAAATCAGCATGGACAGCGTTTCGTCCCCAAGTACCAACGCAAGCTCCCAATCAGCACGTTCCTCGCGCAACTCGCGCAACATGGGCATGGACGCGCCACAGCCGAAGCCCGCCCCGAAAGAAGAGCAGAAATCCCGACTCAGGCGAGCGCTGAGCGGGTGGATGCTGAAGAAAGAACGTAAAGATAGTCGTGTGCACAAGCCTGAAGGACAAGGTGCCAGGGAGGGTTTCGTGGCTCAGGAGAGTGATGCGATGACTCCCGAGGTGAAGCATTAGTGCACATCACTCGATCGTGCTATTTCTTTTTTTCCTTGTATCAGACAAGTGGTATCGCATTGGGCGTGCCGGTTGCTTCTTCTTTGCTGTTGACTGACCAAAGTCCATTGTATGATGCAGGATCCATCATGACACGGATTAGATCATGATATATGCCCACAACTTGAACCATGGATTGGTTCTGTTCTTCTCCCATCTCAACGATGGTTTCTCAAGTATACCCACTTTCATTTTTCTGTGTATTCTTCTCGTAGACACAGATGAACTTTTTTAGCTTTAGTAATTTGACTTTTATGATCGTTTCGTCGTAGCTGTTATGTGCATGTGCAATGTGTCGCTCCTTCCCTTTCCTGGGCTGTCCGCGGCGACGATTCTTCCATCTCACCTCACTTCATGCCTATAGTTCCACACTCCACCGTCTATTCCGCGCACCGTACTCGTTATCACAACACACACACAATGGATACGTCAGTCGAGCCTTGTTATATCGCTTTCCGGTCGCTGGCGCTGACCTGTCGAGCAGTCTGGCAATTGCTTTCACCTTGACCTTGTCACTTTCACCATCACTATCGCTACGGATTGGGGTGTAGGGGACGTACGGTGAAGCCTAGCAACTTGGCTAGGCTTGAGCTGAGTTATTAGTATCAATCTCACTCTGTACACTCCTATTGTCTTTTTTAGATGGTCTGAAGACAAACCAAGGTCATTCCCGAATTGCGAAACCTCAGTCAGTCTTTCACTAAGATCTAACTTGCGCTTCTACCTCATCGTTTTCTACTCTCGGTCTGCGTTGTTCAACATATCTCCGAGGCTGTTGAAGGCCACGGATCTCACCCTACCAATCTATATACAGGCTCCCGATCCAGCACCCCTACGCCGCCCACCGCAATGTGCAAAGTCATCCAATTCCGCTTCACCTGCCACCACACCCTCCGCTTACGGAAGTCCAGCTGCGGAGGAACCCGGCACAAAACTACACGAAACAGCACAAAAGCAGCATGTAACGCAGATGCATATATCACGAGAACATTATCACACGATTGCGGTGCGTGTCAGCAGAAAGAATGGGACGACACCTGGAAGCGGAAGCTAGAGCGTGCGGAATCATTTGCAAAGACGCTCACTGGGCGAGGCATACCGGGCACGGAAGAAGTGGCAGAGCTGGTGAAGCAGCTCGAGGCCCAGTATGCAGCAGCGGCGTGGGATATGCGGCATGCGTTTGCCCATGCGCATAGACCGAGTGTTGCGCGGGTCGGGATCAGCCATCGTGAGATCGCACTGTCGCCCCTCTCAAGGGAAGTGCGACCTGAGGATGTAGTTGAACGGGTGCAATTCAAGGACTGGGCACATGAGGAGTACGAGTATGATGGTGACTATGTTGCTAGCACTGACCCGATGCATCCGGTTGATAATACGAGTTACTCACACCCTCTGTACTACGACGACGATAGTTGGGTTCTCAATCATCTTACGGCAGAGGAAATACAGGATGAGGGACCGGGTGTCGCGTTTGATTTCGGTGAGAGTACGTGGGGATGGGACGATGATTCGGAAACGCCCACGGCAGGAAGTGAACATGGAAAACGACATGTCGTCCCCATTTCAGTTACATGGGAGGACGACGACGATGAATCGAACAAGCTCACAGTCTTGGGAAACCCCGGGACAGAAATCGTACTCTCTACGGCAGAACTCAACCCCACAGTCGAAGAAATCATAGCCGCGTTCTGGAAAGCAGTCAACACCGACATCTCCCCTCCAGCACTAACTACACAGCCATCTTCCACTCCCGCCACACTACCACCCCAAACCGACGGCCCTTCCGACTCCCCACCACCACCATCACTTTCACTTTCACCACCAAGTCCCAACTCGACGCGCGCCTGGTACGACAAGCAGCGTCAGATCCTTCGAAGACACCGGGAGACGACAGATTTGAGCCGGTACTACAGCGACTGGCTGATGATTTCGCGGTGTGAGATGCGAGATTTTGAAGGGTTGGAGGGGCGGGTGATTCGCGATCCGCCGAGGATGTGTGGGGTGGTGATGAGTGGGAGTGGGTGTGGGCAAATGAATTAGCCAAGGCGTGGGAGGAAGTAGTATCTCGTAAATCTCATTCATCTTGTTCATCATGATTGATGCATGCATGCATGTTTCGCTATATGACTGCCATGCATATCCACCCTATCCATCCCGTGCGCCAGTTCGTGAATTCCATCCTCTGCATGCACGGCACCTCATTCCCATCCATCTAATGAACCCAGCGCCATACTCTGAGCACCACCACAGAACCCAGTGTAACGAACCACGCGATGCAAGCAGCTGCAATAACGCCCGTGACAACTAAAACAAGCAGAGGAGCCAGAATGTAGCAGCCAAGTAGCACGCCCAGCGACGCCAGGCAGCCAATCCACGGGTGCTGAAACTGATCCTCAAAGTCGTATTCGAGGGGCTGATTCCTCAAATCCGCACAGATACGCGACGGACCAGTATTTCTAGCCCCGCGTTAGCCCATCTACCAGCGACACGTTTGTGAGAGATTTGTGTGAGTCGTCAGAAGTTCACCACCTGTTGCCCCCATACGGTTTTGCGAAACCCCCTCGGCCTTGACCGCCGCCCAGGACCGTGTCGAAGAACTCGCCACTGTCACCGCCGCCACCTCCACCACTGTATCCGCCTGACATGCCAATGGGCTGTGTGCGGATCCTGTTCTGTTGCTTGGCGTACTCGACGATGGAACTCTTGCGGCCGAGATCCCTTGCAGCGGAGACGGAGTTTGTGATGGAGGATAGGAGGTTGACGAGCTGCACGTCGGAGGCTTCTTGTTGGGACTCGAGGGTGAAGGCGACGGAGTCGGGGGGTGCGAGAATGTTGAGGCGGGCGAGTGTGGCGGAGACGCTGCGCAGGATGGAGTGGTTTAGTGGGAGGGGATGTGTGGCGTCTGGGGAGGGGCTTAGTGGGAGGGTGGGGTCGGAAAGGTAGGATGGTGGGAGAGAGGAGAGGTAGGCGCGAAGGAGTGAGATGCGGCGGCTGAGCATACGGATGGCGTTTATCCTGGCAGTGAGTGAAGAGATGACTAGGCGGTGTTAGTGGTTATTCCACGACTAGATGCACATGAGGCTGTAGCTTACTCTCGTCGTCTTCTGCTGTTAGGACTGTAGACTCATCAAGGGTGTCGTTCTCCTTGTCTTCCTCCTTTTGTTTCCCTTTTGTCTTCCTCCCTGCAGCTTCGTCAACCTTGGAGGAGCCAGCGTTCGAGGCTGTTGACTCGGCTGAACCCTCAATAGCAGTCGCATTACCACCTCCGCGGGCAACAAAGTCAACGCTGATCATCTCCGCCTCGCCAGTCTCAACGGAATACACCAGCTCCTTGAACTTTATAGATTTTGCCTGGACTGCGCCATCAATGTCCATGGCCTTGTCGTTGGGGTCGGTTGCTGCATTCTCGTAGACGGATTCGTAGAGAGTGAGGGGCAGTTTGCCGGCGGTTGTCGCTTCCGAGAAAGCAGCCTCTGGGTGGAAGAGGAAGAGGATGGGCGATTCGGTGTAGAGCTCTGATATGCGCGCGTGGAGGGGGAGGACGTGGGGTTCTGGGCCTGAGGCGGGGCCGAGCGTGAACCAGCCGACAATGTCGAGCGCTGGCTGCTTGTGGACGTCCTTGACTATCGCGCGTGTTAGATTCGTTTGTTTCTGAACCTTAAACTCTATAACACTAGAGCTCATGGGTAGACTAACAATCTTCTAACCGCTTGCTGAACCACTCGTCATCAAGCGTTACCTCGCCATCGTCGGTGGACTTTAGCTTTGCCTGGAAAGCAACCTCCATTGTGACATCCTGGCCATTTTGCTGACCCAGTATAGCCCCCACTACTGGCCCTGTTTGCTGTCGTAGTGTGTGGCGCGTAATACAGTCTGATATGGTGAGGAGCACGAGCGGATGGAGTTGAACTGTGGGACTTGTATCGGAGGCGCGGGCAGTTGAAATGAGCGGATTTGCTGTAGGTTCCCCCATGTTTGCTGAAAACAGTCGTGTTCTGTGATTGAAGTTGGGGTTCTGGACTAGAGAGAAAGGTGATTGCGAGCTTGGTGGTGGAGTTGAAGCAAGCTGTAGTGGGGAGCTCTTGCTCTCAGGCTACCACATCATTTGCCAAGCCTATTTGCCGCACACGTGCAGACGCGACGCGCGCGACTTCCCCATGGGCAAGCATTGACCCATCAACTTCTATCTCCCAAACTTCCATGCTGGGTGCAACTTCGATCCCTTCAGTCGATGTATGTAGCATAATATCGGCAAACATCATCTACACCTCTCTCGACGGTTTTCTATAAAGTCCAGCAATACATTCTCTATCATGAAAACCCAGTTGACAATTTCTCTCCTTTCGCGTCAACCTCATAGTACATTTGTGCTTTGCATTTCTCGTCTCATCGTATTGATTGCTACGTGAACCAATCACCAATCTTTTCCGTGAACCTAAGTCTATCATCTCTAATATGATCTCCCCAAACTCCAAACGCCTCGCCGATTCCCCGTACCTATTTCCAAGCATCCGCAGAAGAAACACAAACACCCAAGGTACACCATAATGAGGTATTGCACATCCAAAAAAGACACCAGTGCCCAATCAAGCCTCAATAAGAACTTTCAATACCAAATTACCATCCTTGTCGACCGTCTTCCCAGCAGTCTCAAACGCTTCATTCGCGGCTGCAAGGCCCTTGAATCGATGCGTAACCATGTTATCGAGACTGGGTAAGACACCAGAGGATATGATCTTGATGCCAATCGGGTACGTGTTTGCGTAGCGGAAGATACCTATGATATCGACCTCTTTGAGGTGAGATGCCGACATGGGCAGGGTTTGGATCGGAGTGCCCATTCCGACCATTACGAGTTTCCCGCCAGGTCTTGTTGCCTGCCATTTCGTCAGAAGGTGCTGGAATGATGAATTTAGATGAAAGACTCACGTAAAGACCAGCTTGCATGCACACCTCCTTGCCAGTGCAGTCGAACGTCACGTCCGCGCCTTCAAAGTCGACCTCGTTGAACGAGGCGATTTCCATAACGTCTTCAGCCATCTCTCTCGCGGCTGCAAACTTCTCGGCACCCTCATCCAAGTGTTTTCGCGGCGTTACAATGTAGCCTTTATGTGCGAATCCGTTTGAAAGAGCGTAGTCGATCCGCCCATGGTCAACATCGGCAATGACAACAGTCGTGGCGCCGGACATCTTGGCCATGGCAGCAGTCAGCAAGCCAACAGTGCCCGCACCGAAAACAACCGCAGTGTCACCTTGCTCGATACCAGCTCTCCGTGTCGCATGTATGGCCACAGAAAGCGGCTCCAAGAGCGCAGCAGACTCCATAGAAACATGTGATGGAAGTCTGGATAAGGTTGTCAGCTAAGCTCGTTTCTGCCAATGGGTCAGGCAAGACGTACTTGTGGCACCATTTCGCCGGGTGATTGATCCGTTCCTGGAGCGTCCCCTGGAAGTGAGGCACAGACTTTGCGCTACTGCGGAACCTCATGCCAGGGCAGAGGTTGTAGCGACCGCGTTGACATGACCTGCAGTTGTCACACGGTACGCCAACCTCCAGAGCCACGCGCTCGCCAATCTGGAAACCAGTGACATTCTCGCCAACTGCGACCACAATACCTGCAGACTCGTGGCCTAGTGACAGCGGCTGTACGGCTTGCAGATCACCGTTGCGGAACTTGGTATAGTATGAAACATCGCTCCCGCAGACACCAGTGGCTTTGATAGCGATCTGGAGTTCGTGGGGCGCGGGTTCTGACAGGAAACGGGTTTCCTATTCAAGTAATTAGCCTTTGTTATTCCAGGTACCCAATATAAAACTACCCCCACGAACGTGGGCAGTGCGGGATATACAACGCAGCGGGAAGCTTACGAGCCGCAAATCTCTTGGCCCGTGTAAAACGGATGCTGTAATATTCGACGATTTATTAGAATGTCGTGATGAGATTGGATAGATATCTGCCACAGCTGAGGGAGCCATTACGAGAGAAAGTTGGGGTATGGGATGGGGGGATGAATGGACAAATGGTTAGTAGATTTTACCCCACGGCAGCGTGTAGACTGGTTGATATACATGTTGAACAGTGGCCTTTTGCCGGCATTGGTCTGTCATAAGCCGGGGCTGCTTCACGTTCGTTGGTGCATCGACGGCGAGATGGTGAAATCGTAGCCATGATTCGAGGCTTTCGCGTTATCTGTAGCCGCGGATCATTTTCGTAATACAACCAAACATAGAGGTGAGCGAGCATGTTTGCCCAGCAAGATAGGAGGCTTTGTGTAGGCTTTCCTCTATGTCGTTACGCTGTGCAGATGAGGCAAGCTAGATTCCCAGGTGGACCCTTGGACTAGACTCTTGCAATTGGTCTCGAATACTGCGGCCGTATTATTTTGCCGGACAAACAGACCTGTAGCTCCGAGATTCGCATGTGGATGTAGCACTATGTAAGGCAAGTGTCATGGCGGTCTGCAGAGGCCATCTATCAGAAGGGTACCAGGGTTGTGGAACAGCGATAAGGCAGTCCTGGATGTTGTGGAGTATCTGCATTACATGCGTTGGACCTGTAGGCTGTTGATAGCGGTTACGAACGCTTCAATTGTGAGTGTACCCATCAGCCAGATATCGATATGTCTTTTACTAGGTTAGTGTGCCTTTCCTTTGCTTAGCTTCAACCTACCCTTTCCATTCTACTTAACTACTATATCTGTTTTTCTGCGCGGACACTTATAGTAGTCCGGTGTTTGACGTATCTAATTTGTGGTAAACAGCGGCATGCACGACCCACTCAATGACGGTATCTCAACGTGTTTCCGTGGAACGACTCGTATTCAGGCAACCCCTCCGGCGAAACATCTTGACGAATTCGTAGCGTGGCGTTCTAACGCAGCCTCCCAGAGTTACGGAGAATTAGAAAGCGTGGTGAGTGTGCCGTGACGTTGTCAGCCATGCATCACGGCATTGCTACCGATACCGCATACCAAGTGCGTACATCCTGGTCTGGACCATACTGCCGGGACGATAAGGTACAAAACACACGTACGATGTATTGTCGAAGCAGCTCAAGCCAGGAACCCATGCGACAAGAGACGCGGCAGTTGGTATGTGTGGACGGCGAGAAGATAATGTACAACAGCGTTGTCAGAGATGTGTGATATCCCTCCAACCGGATAAATGAAGGTTGATAGCTGTTGTCATCGCTGATGATCAGGGGAGAAGATACTGCGAGTCTCGCGTAGCCTCTCGTGGAACCATGCATCCTGCCGGGAAGGAGGCCAAGGAACACATGTTATTGGCAAGAGATACCCTCGTTTACCAATCAGTCCTCCAGGTTGTAGGAACTGGCTGCTCATTCGTCTGTTTGAAGCAAGTCGTTACGGATTGCGAGAGCGGGACGGATGGTATGGACAAAAGCGAACGCGAGAGTGAGGCTGCACGCGAGAGCACGGGTGTTGCTTTGAGCACGCCGTTAGAAATAGTCCAGCCACCAACATCTACCGTTTCAACCTCGAGCCAACTTCCACGAGAAACAGTGGAATGCTCGCGAGCTGCTCTAAACGACGTTGAGATTGCATCGCCGCAGCGGTAAGCTTCTAGTCCATTGCCGTGAAGACAGCTGTGACCTAGATGATCATGCTACACTTTCAGCTATCGGAGGCGGTCTACGCAAGCAAGGGATCCCGTCCCATCCCATCCGAATGAAGCACCGGAGATCGTCCTCCGCAGCGACTTATACAGCAATTCATACAGCAAGACCGACTCGTTTTGATTATGCCGAAGGAGAGGCATGTGTTTGTGGCTGGACTTGAGACGCTCACCCAAGATCCCAGTTCATTTCAGATAATTAGAATTGACATCAAATTCCAGCGCCTACATTCTACCTACAGCATTTCCCAGTATACCACTCACTTCCCAGGCCATCCGTCCCACCTCAATGAACAACACACCGCCACGAGAAGGCATGGCCGAGTCTCTCCACCAACGCCTGCTCATGCTGGACCCCTCATCACGCGAGCCTCGGTAGTGGGGCAAGCAGTGGGATCTCCACCACAGCACAACACATGTCAAAGGAGCTATGCCATTGACCTGAATTTTCTCGTCTCAACCCCATCTCTTTACTGAGACCATTGACTTTACCACTGTTTGCTTATATACTGCATCAAAAATGACTGTCGAGCCAATTAACCCCGGAAACGATGCGCGCGTGCAGCACAAAACCGCGGTGCTGAACGGACAGACGTATCAGTACCTGTATGCAGTGCCCAAGTCTGGAGAATGGAGGGATACTGTGTTTCTGGTATGTATGCTTCCACAAGATAGTCGCGAGATCAATCAATCAATCAATCATACGGAATCACATACACACAATATAGCCTTAACCTCAACTCCTAAGCCTCATCAAGTATAATATCCAGCTCACAGCACGACTAACAATCCCAGATCCACGGATGGCCCGACCTCTCAATGGGCTGGCGATACCAGATCCCCTTCCTCGTGGACCTAGGGTTCCGCGTCGTAGCGCCCGACATGATGGGCTACGGCGGCACGGTATGCACCACATCCCCCCAATCCCTCGAAAAGACGAACAAAGTAAGCTAAGTGAACACTTCCACAAACAGGACGCGCCCCAAGCGCCCCCAAACCCAATAAACCTCTACGGCCTCAAGCGCGCCTCAGACGACATCGCCGCCCTAGCAAAAGAAGTAGACGCCCCGACCATCATCCTAGGCGGCCATGACTGGTACATACATCCCCCACCCACTTAATCCCACTGCATGCGGAAAAGCTAACTTCTGCTTCAAAAGGGGAGGTTTCGTAATCTGGCGCGCAGCCGCCTACCACCCCAAGCTCATCACACACATCTTCTCCGTGTGCACGCCCTACTCCGCGCCCAGCGAGCAGTACATCTCGACCGAAGACCTGGTCAAGGGCCCGCTGCCGCAGTTCGCATATCAGCTGCATTTGGCGTCGGGTGAGGTGGAGAAGAGCGTACGTGATGAGACGTCGATACGGCAGTTTCTCAAGGGCATGTATGGGGCGCGGGGACCGGGCGGGGAGGTCGTGTTTGATCCTGCGAAGGGGGTGGTGGGGGAGAATCTGCCGCTTGTGGGGGAGAGTCGGCTTTTGGGCGGGGAGGTGAGTTTATTGACGAGAAGGGGGAGATGTGGGCTAATGCGTCGACACAGGTCCTCGAATACTATGTTGCGCAATATGTGCGTCACGGCATACATCCCACCTGTTCGTCCCCCCCTCCCCTTCTATCCCTTATTCAGCATGTCAGTCCGCTAACCCCAAGCCCGATAATAGTAAACTGGTACCGCACGCGCCACGCAAACTGGGAAGAAGACAAATCCCTCCTCGACAAAAAGACAATCAACCAACCCACCCTCTTCATCCAGGCCACGCAGGACTCGGTGCTCAAGCCCGAGATGTCGCGCGGCATGGAGGCGCTGGTGCCGCAGCTGACGCGGGGCGAGGTCGCCGCGTCGCATTGGGCGCTGACGCAGACGCCTGCGGAGGTTAATGAGATTTTGGGGAAGTGGTTGGAGGGGCAGGGGTTGGTGGGCGAGGGGAAGGCTGGGAAGAGTAGTTTGTAGGTTGTGTAGGAGATGTCTGGTTTTAGGGGGTTGAGATTGAGACGGAAATGCTGCCTGTGGTATTGGTGGATACATGGACTGAGATCGCTCTTGCGTGTCAAAAAAGCCAATGGGCTGACTACCGTGGGTGTACGTAGAGACGGGAAACTTTCAATAGATGACTGTATCCTCTGTGGCCTCGACGATTTCTTCGCCCATCTCATCGATGGTATCTTGTGTGATGGCATCGACAGCAGCGTTGTGAGTTTGTAAACTGCTCTGCTGGGGTTCAGCAGCATGTCCCTCCATCACCACATCATCCGCAGGAGTTTCTGCATGGTGGTCGTCTTTCATGTCATCGTCCTCTGGAGGCGCGCCATTGCCGTTCGCGCCTCGATTGCTCGCAAGTAGGTGTTCGGAAGCGTCTATGTCGTCTCTCTTGTCCGTGTCCATGGCATGTCCGTTCTCCACACCACCACGAGAGGCACGCCGTTCGCGCTGGGTTTCTTGTGCCTGACGAGCCTCGTAGTCCTCTGTTTCTCGTCTGACAGTCTCGTGTGCGTCGGCAATCTGGTCATGGATACGGTCATCTTCTTCGGCGGTCGTCTCCCATGGTTTGTAGTGCTGTGATGCGTCAGCCTGGGCCCTCCATTCCTCGCAGAACACTCCAACGCACCAGTCGCGGCTCCGTCTCCGTCCAGAGGAAGTGCGCCATGCTAACCAGACTCTCGTGCCGTATTCGCATCTACACAACATCAGCATTTGTCCAATACAACACAACACAACCGTCATACCGCATCCCGTTCAAAACGCTGGTGTTCCCTCCACCGCTGCGCCTTGCGCCTAGCCGCGCGCTCCGCCTTCCTCTGCTCGCTCTCCTCCTCGTCGAGCTTGCGCTGCGTCAGCTGCCGCTTCTCGATCTCTGAGCGGCGTTTCTGCGCGGCCGTTGCTGAGTTCTGGGATAGTGCGCCTAGGGCTGCGCCGAATAGTCTGCGCTCTCTGCCTCGCTCGCGGCGCACGGGGACGGGTGCTTTGGGCTCTTTGGTTGGGTTTTGGCGGTCGGCAGGGGCATCGTCGATGGTGAGTCGCGGGCGCTTTGTGGCGTCGTCGGAGGTGGAGGATTGGCGGCGTTTGTGTGCGGTGGTGGTGAGCGGCGAGGCTGCGGGCGGTGGTGAGGGTTCTGGGTCGGGGATGACGACGGCGGATGCGATGGGGCCTTCCATGGCTCGTGTCGAGGAATCGATAGTTCCTGCTGTGTTGTAGCGTTGGTGATGTGTGACGCGTTGTGCTTCTTCAAGGGAGCTCTCACGCTGATAGCTGTCGCACGGGGCAGGTTCAGCCGAGGATCTCCCAGCGGAGGTCCGCAGCTCTGACTAGCTTTCCGTTCCTTTCACTTGCGCCTCTTCTCTTCCCCAACCTCACTCCGCAACACTCCAACTAGCGATATCGCCTCCGTCGCCTGGCATACCGACTACACGCACCTCTACGAACGCTCGAAATCCCACAAAAGCCCCCGAGTAAACCCAACCACCCACCCCAACCATGTCCCGCCATCATCCGTACGCCCTCCCCTCCCTCTTCCAAACCCCCCACTGACTTCCCCTCAGCGACCTAGTAATGTGCCGCAAGCAAGCCGGCATCTCCATCGGCCGGCTGTGCGACAAATGCGACGGCAAATGCCCCGTGTGCGACTCGTACGTGCGGCCCACGACGCTCGCCCGCATCTGCGACGAGTGCTCCTTCGGCAACTACCAGAACAAATGCGTCGTGTGCGGCGGCGAGGGCATCTCGGACGCGTTTTACTGCTTCGAGTGTACGCGCCTCGAGAAAGATAGAGATGGGTGTCCGAAGATTATTAATTTGGGGAGTTCGAGGACGGATTTGTTCTACCAGAAGAAGAATTTTAGGAATCATTAGGGGGGGTGTGGATGAATGGATGGGTGGATAGGAGAATACTGGGGAGATGGGTGGGGGGTGTGGACGTCGAAAAGACACGATAAGAGTCGCATCTAGCAAGGCGTTTCAGGAAATTATGCATGATATGGGAGTTCTTGGGTTCAGAAAAGATTCCAGGCTGGCTGGCTGGCGATTTTACCGTAGTTATTCAGACTCCAAATGGTACATTTGTGCTATTTTCTCAGACAATGAATGCTTCCACTGACCAGCACACAACTTAAACAAGCACATGCTATTCTAACTGACTAACGTATAGCCCAACGTCCAAAAAATAGGGCTGAACATGCCTCGTCAATACGAGAAGAATTCCAATGCATATCCGACTTCCATATGCACATACTCCCACGAAAACAACCTCTACAGCAACACCAACACCAATCAATACGTAACCCGATACTCAGGCGGAACAAACTCCAGTCCCAACCCCTCAAAAACCACCTTCTCAGCATCTTCCGGCGTCCCACTCACGCCCTCTGGCCCCTCAAGCACAACAACCTCGCCATCACCTCTACTCCGAACCCCACTACTATCGAACTTCCATTCCTTGACCGCCTTCGCATACCGGCGCAGATCACGCTGGAACGTGGTCCCGCCACTCCAGCCCAAGACGGCACAGCCCACAGTCCGCCACGGAGCGACGATGATGTCGACGCGGCGGTGTATATTCGGATTCTTTTTATCCGCATCTTCATGTCGACCCGGCCATGTGGGGTCCTGCCAAACGACGAGCGCCTTGTCCAGCGTGTCGAAGCCCGCTCCGGCACCTTTTGCAGAGCGGAAAGGCAGGGTTTGCTGACCGCGATGCGTGTTCTTCAAGCTCATGGTCAGCGTATGTGTGATCCACTCTGTCTGTTCCAGGGACTCGACAATCTCCTTGACAAGCCCTGCTGTGCATTCCAAGTCGGGGTGCGAAACGATCAGGTCCACGTCCCCGGATGCAGCTTTGCCGCGCCGGTAACCACCCACGATGGTGACTGTGATGCGTTCGTCGCGCAGGCGGACCGCGTGTTCGCGAACGACGGAGGCGATATGCTCGACTTCTGGGCGCGGGATCGGGACGAGGAATTCGTCGTAGTATTTGACGCCGATCTGCTGCACTCTGTCGAGATCGTTCCAGCCGAACTCGATGATGTCGTCGAGGTCAGTCCAGTGGTTTTGGTAGTAGAAATGGCGCGCTGTCTTCGCGCCGACGCCCCAGATGTCATAGAAAGAGCGTAGGATCTTCATTGCTTCGTCGTTTTCAAAGTCCTCGACGGCTTGGATTTTGCCCGTGTTCTTCCACTCGACGAATAGGACTGCACTCTTTTCATCGCATCCTGGTAGTTGGGCCAGTTCACGGGGGTGGCTGAGCTTATGTGGATATGCTGCAATGGCGGCGATGATGGAAGAGTACGCGCGGACGCCGACATCGTCGTCGATGAGTGTTCTGGCGGTGCGGATCTTCTTGAGCTGTTCGATGAAGTCTTCGTTAGGTCCGTTGGCTGGTGTGAAGCGTTGGCATGAGTACTTGAGGTTCTTCTTGACCCAGTCAGGCGGCTGGGGTGTATCACTATCCACACCTTCGTACTCGCTCGTCGTCTTCTGTAGCAAATGGGCTGTTTGTGCGGCGAATGACGGGATAGCCGGCTGTGTAGACGATGCAAAAGTTTTGCCTTCGAAGCGGCGTGAGGCGTGGTTTCCAAAGCGTTGGGGCTTGTACTTCGATGTCGGCGCAGCTGTAGACGCGTCTGACTTCGCCCTGTCCAAAATATTCTGCGCAGGAAGCGGACGTGTGGCCGTCTGAGTCTGGGTGACCGGCACTGTTTTGGCTACCGCAGAAAAGATAGCCTTGATGGATTTTGTGTTCTTAGACTTTGGACGTTCCAGCACTCGAGCTTTGTAGACTAGGTTATCACCTAGGGGAACCAAGTGGCCCTCCGATACACAAGTCTCTATCCAATTGAGCTTGATCACCCAAACGATGTCATCCTCTGTTCGATCCTCGAAGACGTCCAGCAAAGAAGTAAATTCGGCGTCAGATGTTGGAGACGAAGACACGACCCGACCCTGTCTCCCAGCGAGCGCTTCATTTTCGATCTCTGTGCCTTCTACATCCTCGTCTTCAGTTTCCGAGTCCCCCTCTTGCGCCAGTGTAGATCCCAAAACTCTACCAGAAACCCGCCTTCTCTTGTTCGGAGGACCGCTCGTCTTTACTGGACTTGCTGGTCGTTTGGGCGTGACGATCTCCCCAATTCTCAGCTTGCGGGATCTCAGCTCAAACTCCGCTCGTCTCTTCGTCCCAACTTTGCCGATGAACACTTTCGCTCTCGAGACGTCCGTGGTGAGTGGCGCATTGAATCTGTGCAATGTTTCTTTAAGCTGCCGTTCCTCGTCGTCCTTTAGATGCGCTGTTAAGATTGCGATTGGTGGGATAGTGCTGAGATCGAGGCCGGGACGTGAAATCATTGAGGTCGGTGAACGAGGCGATGCGCGTGTTGTATGGAAGGAACTGTTTGTATCAACCATCCCTGGCAAAGCGGTTATAGTGAGCCAAAAACTGCAAGCAATGTCGTCTTCAAGATATATCCAAAAACCGAGTTCTGTGTCTTCGAGGATGATGAATATCTGAACGGTAAAGCATTGTACAAAGCACCAAAATCATGCGAGATCATCCAGAGTGGCTGTGAAGAGAATCAATAGTCTTTGTTCGTATCGTAGCAACATATGACGTTACCGCGAAGTGGAAGGCTGGAAGTCGCGTCCCACACACGCGAGCGCGTTTCTACAGACTTGGCGAGACCCTTGATTATGTAACATGACGTGGCTTGACAGTTCGTCTGACAGCGGCTCCGTCTCGCTTGGCTCCTTCTAGATTTGGAGTCCTCGTTTCATATACGTAGACAGGTGTCGCGTTCTTGGATGCATGGGGTACGTTGCATCCACCAATACGTGAATACATACACACGAAATGTGGCCTTCTGACCTCTTTCTCGCCTTCAACATCGTTCTCAATTGTATCTTGTACTTCAATATCCAGCCCGCGCCACCCTGCATTGTACACCCGTCAAGACTCTGGTACAAGTGACAAATTTCGCCTCGTAAGCGGCGTCAACAGGCATTAGCCCCAGGTCCAAACGATCGGGGCTTACATAGCGCGAACATGGACAATGTTTCTCCTTTGGCCGATCGCGTTTCAGATTTAAAGCAACGATGAAAGGTGTCGGGTATATAAACGGCGGCGGACCGCTGCAATCAAACGCTCGGCTCCCCAATTCCCCGTCTCCCCCAGTGCTTTGCTCCAACAGGCAGGTGGATACTGCGTATCGTGCCGTAGTGTGAATACATTCTTTTACCTTCTTATCGACTGCTAGCCTTTCGCTCTTTTCACTCATCTTTTTGCGTTCGCTGTTCTGGCAACATCGTTCACTCTCTCTCCACATAGGTTCTGAGAACCCGACCAAAATATTTTATCAATCCGACTATCACCACCAATTCGTCAATCAAGCACCTCGCCAAACATAAAATGCGCTCCTTCATCATGCTGGCCATAATGGCCATGGTCGTCTTCGTCACCGCAGTCCCTCTCCCACCCGGTGTACCCAAATGGCAAAAGCGCACCGAACTCATCACACCCGCCGCACCCCGATGGCAAAAGCGCGCTGAGCAATTCCGCCTCCAAGGCCTGCGAGAAGTACGACTTCAACCTCAGCCATTGACAAAATACCGCCGACTAACCGACCTAGTTTGAAATCGCCGAACGCCTCATGAGCCCATCCACAGAAGACTCCGACTCCACGGACCAAGAACCCTACCTAACACACCTGAACCATCGTCTGCACTCACTTTTACCTTCGCATTCTCATGATCGCTCCGGGGATATCGCGCCTGGCTCTCTGGACTCACCGCGCATGCTCCCGAACGCTCCATTGGAGGAATCGTCTGTCGAGTCATTGTTCGACAGGATCTGTGCGTTTCTTCATGGAGAAAATCGCGAGAAGAGCGGGTTTGGGTACGAAGGGAAGGAGCTCGAGATGCGGAGGCCGACGGGATCGAGGCGCTGGTGATCGTTGGACGAGTAGCGGTCGTTTTGATAAAATAGATTAAATGCTGACGTTGGAGATGTGTGTATCCCTACTGATTCGGGAGCGGGACGTGCATCCGGATAATGTGAGCCTGCTGGATTCACTTCCGGGATTCGGCAATTATTTCCAATGATGTAATGTTGGTTGATTGGTGAACTATCTGTCGAACTCTCACCCACCCATCCATATCCACTAATCTGATGTCAGTCAAGAAGTCTAGAAAATCCGTCAACGCCTTGAGTATCCCAGAATGTCTACTAGTATCAGAGCGCCGTCTGAAATCACAGCCCAAAAGATTGAAATGATCGCGAAAAACAACAACGACATGCTCAGCGGTTAAACGCCCATAGTGAAGTCGTGCTCAATACCAGGCGTGACACTGTCATGTGTTAGCATAGATAAGAGTCACGGGATTGGTCGAGGCTCACCTGGCCATGAACTTCAGGAAAACGACGAGATACTGGTCCACCCTGATAGCAACCTCGTCGTCTCCACCCTCGCTCAGCACTTCCCAGTCATCTTTCCCGTCATCTCCGTCTTTGCTCTTCGCGTGCTCAGTAAGCTTCAGCAGTCTGGTGTCGTCCACGAGACCCTCCATGCCGCTATCAAGCTTGCTGACGTCCTTGCCTGCCTTGAGCTTGGCGAGTCGTAGTTTCAAGGCTGCATCTGCGCGGTCCAGCAGCACTTTCATGACGGAGGCGTGTTTGCAAGGATGTACTGAGGCGGTCTTCAGAGCGTGGTCGAAGAATGGAAAGTCTTCGATCGTGACTGTCTTGTCTTTATAGTCTCCAACGATATCTTCCATCATCTCTTGGGGCTTGAGTGGTACGGACGTGGAACCGTAACCGGAGAGATATAGTCGCGGTGTGCGATAATGGGCCGAGTAGCAGATGTAGAGTGTGTATGTTCGTAGGGGACTAGATTGGGTTAGCATTTCTCTCTCCAGGCAACACTATCGGCTTTGCGACAATGCAAAGTATGAGGGAGGAACTCACGCTGAGGTGTTGGAACCACCCTGGGGATCTCTTATGATCGCCTCCTCGTCGTCTTCGTCATCCTCCATATCAGGTATCTCGTCCTCTTCCTCAGCCGCGCCCAGGTTCCCACTCTCGTCAACTGTCCGTACGTCGCGAACCTTTGCCTCTTGACTTGCTGCCATACCGCCAGTCCTCAGCCAGCCATCGTCGTCTGTCGCGCCTTCACCAGCAGCAAAGCCATCCCTAACTATTGTTTCATCCTGGCCGGCCTCTCCCGCAAAGTTGTCGTCAAGTCGGCGATGGCAGGGGACACCGCGAGTCACAAGGAACTGTTTCCCTTCAGGCAGATACGGTGCGCGCTTCGAGGGCGATGAGGCATCCGCCCACTGCCACGAGGGGAACTTGAAGACCAGGAAGTCTCCGGCGAGGACAAACTCCTCTGGCGTTATCTGGCCGGTCTCGCGGAACGTCGACGTGTGGCTGATAGCAGCGGTTCGCTCCCGGAACGTGTCTATGTAGGATCGAACGAAGTTGTATGCCATGTTGGTATGTAGTGCTGAGAGTGTTTGCTTGGTTTGGTGTATTCGCGTTTTGCAGATGTACCGTTGTTGTTGTCGAGTTGCTACCTAGTTGGGAGGCACCTTGGAGGGGGCGGGGTTCACGCTAACATCGATATTGAGACCGTGTGACAGGCGCGACAAGCAACGTCATGCCTCTCCTTCACTCACACTCCCCATGCACATCACGCGGTGTACCTGACAATCACCGTCTCATTTCGCTCATCACGGTGTACTCAGTCACGTCTCTTCTTTAACGTCATCTCTGAGACATGGTCGCAAACCTAGGGTTGCCTATCTTGGATATTTCCAAGGCTACCAAAACCGATCAGAAACTGGAGCTGCTCGATCAGCTTCATAACGCTCTGTTCAATGTATGATTTCTCCACATCACAAACCATGATGTTGCACCGCATGTCATATCGAATCTCGTCGAGCTGCTCCCGACTCTGTTTGATCAACCGCCTCACACCAAGGCCTCTCTGCCCAAACTGAAATCACCTCACTTTCTGGGATACAGTGGGTATGCCGAAGAAACGACCCTTGGCGTGAAAGATCTACGCGAGCAGTTCGATCTCGCTACGGAGCTGCTGGTCATTCACGACGCGTCTGCACATTTTGCTGAAAACGGGGTGATGTCCGGGCCGAGTCGAGATCTCTCGAAGCCGGACTGGCGCGTTCGTGGCCCGAATCAATGACCTTCTGAGCAATCAGTTCCTGGGTTTCGCAAAGCTTACACAGAGTTAGGCTGCTTACTTACTCGTAAAGTCTAGAAGAACCACTAGCAAACGTGCCCAAGGTACCACGATGCTCTTCAGAAACTACCGTATCGCTTCGTGCATCTCGTCGAAGAAGCGTTTGGTATACCTGTCGGCACATTCGATGCGTTCTTTCCTCGGCACGCTGGAATGCACTTGTGCCCTCAACATCGTATTAAATTGGCCCACTAACCCCTGCTTCGTCGTTGGGAGACAACATACATGGGCAGGGAGTGGGGGCTTACAAAGACTCAAGTGGATGGCTCACCCTCCTATACCAAGTAGGCATCGAAGGCCATGAGGTGCTTGATACTACAAGTGCCCGGATTGCTGGTCCATCCATCATAGATACGCTCGTGGTCAAGTTTGGCAACGCTTTCGAGGCTGCCACTGAAGGTGCAGTAAAGGCTACAACCCATCTTGTCCGTACCCCAAGCTCCACTTCTAACCCGCTATACTCTATCCCATTCTTCCAAGGACTTCCACTTGACCTGTCTGTTTTCGAGATTCGGACCTACATTCCTAGAAGGTTCGCTGTGTCGAGCTTCGATCTCTGGCAGAGATGTCCACGCGGATAACAGCGTTTCGTCCTTTCTAGACTTTTGATGAAACAGACTCGGCGAGTCGCAGCTTCGAAAACGGATTCGAAGTCACGAAGATATCGGTAGGAAGTGATACGGGAACGAGCTAGAGCAGTACTACTTGAGGTAGCTCTGCCAATTGCAGCATCTCCTTACTATGGAAGCGACTACGGAAGTGTATTTCCGACACCAGGTCTTAGTCAAAAAGTAAGTCTTCCTCGCATACTAAGTCGGTATTTCCCTTCTCAACTCTCTTCAAAACAATACCTCCTTTAGAACCGGTGTTCTACTTGTCAATTTGAAACGCCTGTGTGGAAACAATCTCATTTGAATTGCTGAAGTGGCAATTCAATCCGTTCATATGCTGGGTTCGAAAACTGCTCACGCGTACAAATTTTTCTATACTCGATTCAGCAAACCTCGCATTCTGTCGCACCAACTGCAAGGAATGGTGTTGTTTCACGCTCTCGTACGTTACAGGGCTAATCCTAGCAACTTTTTTCAAACACATGGCACTTCACAGTCATCTTCGGATTTTGCATCCATTTCCAAGTTGTTGTCAGGAGCAAAGGTCGTCAGTCTATATCGAGCGCGCCAGAAAACAAGCAATGGCATGACAGTGGCGTGCTTAGTGTCGGATTCGATTACATTTCGAACGGTGTACAAGCCTCATGCAGGTTCCCGCCGTTACGCTCATGCAAGGCAGACTATCAGTACTTTGATAGTTATCTTGACAGCGACCAGGAACCACACTGATCTGACGGGCGCTTACAGTAGACGTGGATTCGACCCACAATTTCTCCAGACGTTTATGCACCATCGGAAATTAACATGCCGTACAGCTTTGGTTCCGAGTAGAAATCGGCCCAGCCCTGTAAACGCACGCATGTAGGAGATCACGATATGTCGTAAAGAAGCAGGGACACCATACGGCAAGCTTCGTGGACCACATAGGCGCTGTCTTCTTGAATATTTTCGAACTTACAACAGATGTCGTGTGCCTACATTCTGGAGAAAGATACTGTACCACTTCCATGACCGTCAAGGTGCGTTCTTTCTCTTTAAATTTCCGCAGCGCGCACTCCTATACACGTCATCGAGGATGAGCTCCCAATCATGCTGAAGTGACTGTTCGCCAGGCTTGCATCATCTAAGGTTGTGCCTCCTTGGACAACCCATTCGCCATTCGCTAGACCCATGTCCATGCACGTGGTGAGTAAGATTTCTGCAAAGGAAAACTATTACGGTAAGTACCCAGCATCCGTATCAAAATCACGATCCCCAAGGATACACAGCGTTGGTTTAGACGTCTTGACAGCAGTCACAAAACTCACCGAAAACTGTAACGTCGGTTAGGTGACCGGCCCGATTACTGAATGCTAATCAGTGCTTCCGTATCGAGTCTCTCAGAATGGAGAACTATGAGACGATATCATCGAGATCAGTCGTTAGAGGGTTTTTCTGATTCTTATAAAATGGTGGTATAATTGTCTCGAACATGTTAATCTTCCTTCGCAGAACCACCACGACAACAGCCACTGCTCAACTATCAGGTCTATATTCATCGAAATTCGAGTTGACACATCCGCCAGCAACCACCGAATTCCTTCTGGTCTTCTCAGCACGCGGACTGCCCACCAACACATCGAATGGCAGACTCCAGACCCATCGATGGCGAATCCCAACCGCGCTGCGGAGGTCAACATGTCGAAGATTCGTCCGTTGAGTGTCAGGTATATGTCGTATCGACACCACCTGAATTGTCCTGACTGACTTGCCTCACGTCAGAAGGGATCATACCAACCTGCCGCGCAAGCCCAAGCAACGATAGACAGTACTACCACCTGGATCCCGACTATGACTGACGACACATGCTCAGTGCCTGCAGCATTGACGCGTTGGCTGGAGGAGAAAAAGAGAGACGCGCCTTGGTCGCCTGAGACTAGTTCTTGATTCTATTCTCATTCTTACTCTTGAACTCCCCATCCTACTTTCGTATCATGTAGTCTGCCTTCCCACTTTTCTCTCACAGTCCCTTTCGTACAGTATGCATGGGCGGTATCTGATACCCTAGACGCGTTTCCTTCCAAACTCCAACTTCTTACTCACTCATCCACTCACTCACTGTACCTCGCTACCCGAACCAGGTCACTGCCACTCATCTCAGAGCAGATAGTGTCTCTTTACGTACATCTTTCTGCGTTTACTTTCCTCACAAGACATGACATGAACAATGAATACAAAGACTCGACACGAAATTCTCCACGTTACGTCACTGCACAGTCTTTCCATCCATGACATCTCACACTATGATAATACGCAGAACACAACACTAATCCCGCACACGATCATACCGCAAAGACTTCGGCAAGCCTATATATCTCTTCCCTCCCTTCTGATTCTCGCGTTAAGACTACACATGGAAGTTGATTTACCCCTGTGAGAAATGGGCAGAAGTAGACATTTCACGCCTTGCCTCGTTATTCGGGAGGGTTGGAGATGCCATGTAGATAGTGGTTAGGTTAAGTGTGATACAATGGCATGTATTTGTGCTGAGGATGTATACTATCTCAAACTTTGGAATAACGGGTAGAAGAATAGTGTGATTGTGATGCATTATCAAGAACGTTGACATTCAGGTATACAGATCTCATTTCCGCATGTGTTTTACTCAAAGAGGTAGTAGAAGCCATTAAAGTCTCGACCATGTACACACCACACCCTCCACAGCTATCCACTAGCCACAAAGTTCGCCACATAAAAGAAAAAGCTGAACTACTACTCCCCCAGCCTAAAGTCTACTCCCCCCCCTCCCCCCACCCCTCCACCCAGACAACGTCGCCCCGCCATCAATCTCAATCGCATTCCCAGCCATATGCGCCGCGCCCTTACTCGCAAGGAACAGCACCAGCCCGCCGAAATCACTCGGCGTGCCAATCCGGCCCGTGGGCTGACCCTGCACAAGAGCGTCGGCAAACTTCTCAAGCCCGAAGTTCGTCATGCGCGAGGGGAAGACGCCCGGGCAGATGACGTTGACCATGATGTGTTTGGGCGCGAGTTTGGACGCGGTGGTTTTGGTCAGGTGGATGGTTGCTGCTTTTGAGGGGCCGTCTTGAGGAGGTTATCAGCAAAGTAAACCCGGAGATTGTGAATAGGAGATGGGAGGTAGACTGACAGCTAAACGTCCCAGTCCCGGGCCTAGACAACCCCCCACCCTCCCCCGTCGTAACATCCCCCGTCTGGATCCCCGCCATACTAGCTATATTCACCACTCTCCCCGGATCCATCATAGTCGCGCCCTTACCCAGCAACCCCTCAAGCCCCACAGTCATATAAAACACACTCTTAACATTAAGACTATACAGCTTATCCCACGCCTCCTCCGGATAATCATAATACTCATCCCCCCAGCTCGCCCCCGTGCTGTTCACCAGCACCGTCAACCGGTCAGTTTGGCGCTGCATTTCCGCGCATAAGGCGAGACAGCCGGCTTTGTCTTTTAGGTCCGCGATGATGTAGCTGCAGTGCCCGGGCCCGAGGGCGTTTAGACGTGTGCTGGTGGAGTGGAGTTCGGATTCTTTGCGCGACGCGATGAAGACGCGGGACCCGTTTTGGATGAATGCTTGGGCGGCTATTTCGCCGAGGCCGGTGGCTCCGCCGGTTACGAGAACGACGTGGTTGGTGAAGGAGAAGAGGGTGCTGGCGCGCAGGTCGGCGGTGGAGGCGGCGTGGGTCATTTTGGGTGGTGGGTTGGGGTGGATTGGGGGTTGGGGTAGGTGGTTAGCTGGAAGGGAGGTTTTTGGAGTGGGGAGGGTGGTAGTGAGCGGTTGATAAAGCGATCGACATGGCTCTGGATACCCGTTCAATTTACTGCGGAGAGGTAGAGGGACCTCGGCATGAGGGACGTTGCGAACAAGGGTCAAATGCGGGGTGTTAGCGCGAGATAGTTCGAGTTCAGGGTCAGGGGCGGGCCCGAAAACCAAAAGATACCTAGTCAGTATACCTATATCTATGTTAATGAGGAGAAATTTGTTGCAATCACGCCAAAGAAATACGACTCTTGTGCTGTCTGTAATGCTGATGCGATCCCAACTCCCTCTCCCATCTAGATCCAGGACATGCTCAATCCCCCACACACATATACGCACACAACACACCAACTCCCGGAAATGCAACACAACACAACACAATCCAGTCCAGTCCAGTCCCATCCCACCAACCAAGAAGAAACCAACAGCGCAACCTCAGTAAATGCCCTGCGAGCGGTACTGGAAAGTATCATATCTATCCCAGTCAATTAGCAACCACTCCACACAAAAAGACAGCTCAAAGACTTACAGCCGGGTATAATAGCTCCCGACACTCTTCGCAACCAGCTCATCAACAAAAACCTCCGCCTCCTCCCTCGACAAATGCAGCATAAGCCTCGCGCGCAGACTATTCGTCACACTCGCGGCCCCCGCCGCAAAACACGGCATCTTGCTCTGCTTGCTCATCAACTCCACCAGCATGATCAGCCGCTCTGCTTCCTTGCGCAGGGCCTGAAACGCGCGTTTGCACAGGGCCTTGAAGTCTTCGAAAGCGGGGGATGTGACGCCGCCGAGGACATCAACGTAATCCTGAGTGAGCTTGAAGGGGGCGGCTTCGAAGCCCATGGAGCCGGGGGAGTTGGACAGCATGAAGCCGAAGTCGATGTGGATGATGTGGCCCATGTTGTCGATGAGGAGGTTGCCGTTGTGGCGGTCTTTGAGCTGCAGCACGTAGCAGATCATGCTGTATGCGGCGAGGGAGCGGGCGAAAGCGCCCACGCCGGCGATGTAAGCTTCGGATTCTGGCTCGCCGAAGGTCTTGAGCCAGTGGTCTTTTAGGGTAGCGATGCGTTTGCGGGGGTTGGTGCCGGCGGCTATGCTGGCTAGTGTTAAGCTTCGCTTTAAGGAGTGGAGGGAGACGCCGTTTGTGATTGTTTCGATGAGTCCGGATGACTCGCCGGTAACGAGGATGCGCATGCGCATTGTCCAGACGGGGACTTGTGCCTCTTCCCAGATCTTGGCGCATACTTGGATGAGCTGACACGCAAAGGCTTCCTGGCGGAGATCTGCCCCTGTCTTGACAATGACGCTGATGAGATCCCAGTTCCTCATGTGTCCGTATGGTGATGACCGTCGTATGCGCTCTCTCTTTGCGCTCCACTCCTCACCAAACGTTGCAGCACTGGGATCATCTCGGTCGCCCTTTCTCCGCATGCCGCCCGTCTTGAGATCGTTTTCCATACGCGCCGCACCTGCTCCAGAGTTCGTCGCGACGGCCATTCCCTCCTCGAGATCCTCCGGCTCCGCTGTGATTGCTGTTGGATCTGACTCTGCCATGATGGTGTCGAACGTCGGCCCCTGATCATCAGAAAGGAAATTCTGCTCTTCCAAGCTCTGCATGCTCGCGATGATTTTAGCTTTGATCGCCGCCACCTCATTCCTCGGCCGTTTCGATCCACTCGCTTCAAGTTGTGCCAGCATCTGAGCGGCAGTTCGCATGTGGGTCGCGAGGGCTGTAAAGTCCGGTTGGTCGGCTGCTTGGTTCCCTCGGTTCAAGGGAATGGTCGACTTTCGGGGGCCCGGACTGTTGGACCTGCTGATTTCCATGTCAGACGTGCGGGGAGTAGATAGACTAGCAATTGAAGACAGCGTGTTGGCTCCACTTGAGGATCGTGGTGCCGTGACTTTGCTGGTACCGGGCATCGAGACACGCGCCAATCCAGAAGCCAGGTCGTCCTCATCCATGTCCTTGATGAGTGAAGTGCTGCTAAGGTCGCCATTCGCAGGTTCAAAGACGCTATCCGATCCATTTGGTGGTGTCCTATCAAGCGCCAAATGCTCAGCGTTAGTAATATCAAACAGCCGTCGTCTAGACGTCCCCTTTTCCATCATGAGCTTTTCGAGTAACTGCTGGTTCTGTTCTGTATCCGGATCAAAATCAAAGTCCTCCTGCAACACCTCCACCATCAAAAGATACGGCACTCGTTCGGCGCTGTTGAGACTGGTGGCTTCCGCAGGGTTTATCCGGACTATCCGATGATGCTGGCTCTGAGACGGTATCCCATCTTTCAGTGTAGGGGGCGAGAGAGTGGGGATATCGACTTCAGCGGGCAAATCCTGCGCGATCAAAGCAAGTTCGGCTCTCAGCGCACTCAGACGAGCCGGTTTCGGTACAATAACCAAACGGTTCGAGATATCCTCCAACGCACTCAGGAATTGTGTCTCGTTGCGAAAGTAGTTGGATCGCAATAGACGCACTTTCTGCGACCGTGACAATGCGGTCGGCGTGAGCGGTCTCGGCGTCTGCGAACGACGCTTACGAAAGCCAGGTTCGTCCGGCTTAACCACCAACCCAGCAGTAGCAGGGGGCGTAGGAAGCGGGGAATTGTTGTTAGAATCGCGAAAGTCGGGCAGCGATGACGAGCTGAGATGGGCCTCAGCACTCATAGATAGTAGGGAAGGCCTGTGTTGTGTCGAGTGCCCACGCGTAGGATTCGCAGGCCGTGTAGCCTGTCGTCTCAAGTCCTTGGGTTCGCGCACCTCTCTAGGCCGCGGCGACGAAGCCTTCGACGACCGTCCATCTTCAGGATCGGAATGCCCCTGGGCGTTCCTCCTCTGCTTCAACCGCGGCGATTCTCCCGTCACCGTCTTGCTCCTCCCCACCTTCGCCGTCTGCACGTTGTCCGAGATGATGTCCTCGATTGGTCTGGGTTTCCGCGCCTGCGCGATGGCCAGTGGTCCCGCGTGTGCGGGGAGAAACGGCGCGGCGATACTGGCCAGCACCAAGCTCGAGAGCAGGGTGACGGGTAATATATTTTCCTTGATCTTTTCTCTCCGCTGCGGCTCAGCCGATCCAAAAACAATGCGCTGCACTCTGTTGTATATCCTGCGACAAGTCTTGAAGGCAATCGAGTTTGGCGCGCTCGCCAGGTCGTGGAGGTATGTCTGGAACAGCCAGAAAGTCTGCAGCCACCATTAGCCTCCTGCGAAGCAACGCGCGTAACAACATCGTGACCGGGAAGAAAATAAAGAGGAAGAAGAAGCCCACCAAAAGCGCCCCATTCACACTCTCCTCGCAGAGGTCTATTATAAACTCCTCCAAAGCCATAGACTCATTATCAATGCTTATAAGGAGGTGGCACAGCCTATTTTCCCCGCACACGTATCAGTCACTCTTCGAACGAGTTACAATGAAGTTTCGCTCGGTGGGTCTTGTTTTCTCGCCAAAACAATTCGGGGGAAGACTACGACGTACTGCGGGAGGAAGAACTCGAGCTCCTCATACGCGAACTGGCGCAGCTTCGAGCAGAGCACATAGTGAATCCCGACATGGTCTGCGTAGCGTCTGGAGATTGGGGGAAAGAAGTCAGTGTAACCGTTACAAAGCATGCGCATCCCATCTATCCATCCACACACCGCAACCCCGCCTAAACACACCACGTCGCGCCCAATCATGGAAAAAGCAACCACTCACGCAAGATACGCAACAGCCAGCGCCGGATCGGAGTTAAAGTGGTCCGACTCTATGAAGCGCTCTAACAGATTCCAACTCATCTGGGACGGTTCATTGGTGGGGCCGAGTCGAGTTTCGAGGTCGCAGGTCGCAGGTCGCAGGCCGTAGGTCGAGGATGATTTCGAGTCGAGTCTCGAAAACGGTGGACTTGTTTATGTAGTGATTCGATGGGGGGGAGACGACAGGTGGACGGGACGGCGGCGGCGGCGGCGGGAGAGGGGGGGGGAACGTGTATGTATGGCCTTTGGGGTTTGGCTTAGCTAGCCTAGCCTTGCATGCAGGGTGGTTCGGGTGTGGTCAAGCAAGGGCAGGGTTCAGCTGTGGTGCGGCGGAGATTGGCCGATTGGTCCGTGTGTTGGGTGTGGATGTGTACTGGAGACTCGGATATTATAAGTAGGACTTGTATTGATTTTGGTGTTTGATGGGCGGATTCTCGTGGTGTTTATTATGAGGTGGGTTTGGAGTGTCCGTGTGTCTTGATGTCTGTGTATGTGTGTGTGCATCTGTCTATATACATAGAAAAACGGAAAGATGAAGGAAGACACATGGCTTGACTGCTTACAAATGTAAACTCAAATACGACACTCCCCGTCTACTGGGACTGGGATTTATTTAACTGTTCGATGGGCGGTGTTTGCGATTGCTATTACTTGATTGCCAGAAGCGTGTCTAAACTGTCTATCGATATGTTCATGTGTATATAAAAACACACATAAACACGCAGCTTAACACTCCCCCCACACACGAACAAAACTCAGCGAACCGCGTATAATACAAAAGGGCGACAAGACGAGGCAAAAAAAAGTAAAACAGTAACCTATATACACCACGCCTCTAAACCCGCATCGCACCCGCAACGCCCTTAGCAAAAACCCTCCAAACAGCTCAATCCGCAGCATGCAAATCGACAAAGATATTGATAGCCGCCACCACGACCTCAGCGAAAATAAGGATGATGACGATCCACTCAAGAAGCTCGCCCTGCACACAACCAGTCAGCATACCACGCGCAACAAGATAAAGGGATGGAGGAGGGGAAAAACTCACATGCGTAACCGTCAACTGATCCTTCAGCACAGCGAGCAAATCGCCAATAACATTCAGCCTCTCCGTCAGCAGACCCACCCTTTGATCCATCTCAAGGTAGCTGCGAACAGCCTGGTAGACAGGATCGAGCTGCGGCTCCGCCCACATGAGCTCGGGGGCATCCAGCACCGAGCCCTGCAGATGGATGCTAATGCGCAGGATAAACAGCTCGCCGATCTGCATATTGATTTCCTTCTTATTGAGATTAATCTTTCCCGAGCTCGCAATTTGCGCAGGGATATCCTTCGTATGATCAATTGTATTATCGACGAGGTCTTCGAAGAGGGAAGTTTTCACGCTCTGTGACAAGCCATGCGAGATGGCAAGTTTGATCATGTAGTTTTTCTTGTCGCGCAGGGAGATGAAGTCGTTGTAGATTCTGGCCTGGTACTCGCGTGTGTAGTAGAAGTTGAATTCTTCTGTTTCGACGGCGTCTTTGCCGAGTTTGTCGACTTCGAATTTCGAGAGTTCTTTTAGGAAGCGCTTTTCTTCTTGGAGGGTCATGCCCCAGAGGACTACGGTGCCGTATTCGAAGAGGAAGACCTCCGGTGTGTGGACTTGCGTGTCGAAGTCGGGTGTGTCTATTTGTGGGTCCGAGTCGGCGTGGTTGAGGGAGGGGCGGCGCGGGCTGTCGGATCCTTCTGCTTCTCCTAGGTCTGGCGCGTCGCCGTCTTCGTGGAGGCCGATGAGGTCGTCTCTCCGTCTCTCGCTCTGGGCTTCGACTTCGATGGCGCTGTCTGAATATCTCCTCTGCCGTTCTTCTGGGATGCCGTCGAGTACAGCAGTGCTTACGACGTCTTCTGGTCCCTTCGTGCCGTAGCTGTAGGGCGAGTAGATGCACTCGTCGAAGCGCTTGGGTAGAGCGCCCCTCGACTTCTGCTTGCCTTTGAGGAACCGCATCAGGTCGTCCAGCTTGTATGAGGCCGCTGTGCAGTAGGCCGTCACTCGCGGTAACCGCTCCCTATCCGCCTTGCCCAGTCGCGCCGCATCTCTCCTCGCCGTCGGGTCCTTGATCCTCGTGTACTGCACGTATACATCGCGTCCACTCTCTTCGTCCTCTTCATTCGAAGGGTCGGGGAGAAGTTTCAACTTCTGCGCGGTTCGCGTTGTCCTTTGCGGGCCAATTTTCGGTACCGGGGGCAGTCTCGAAGGCGCGCCCGAGCTATTTCTCCGTCGCAGCTTGCTGTTCAATGTGGAGAGCATTGGCTGTCCGCCGTGGCTGGTGGGAACATAGCTCGAAGAGGATGCGCCGCCGTGCGACACCGATCTTGGCGCTGCATTTGGGCTGGTGGAAGAAACAGTCGTGTTGAACGTGACGGTGCGCTGGGGTTTCACAGGCAACGATTTGCCTGTGCCCGACAACGACGAGATCAGGGGAGTTGTCTCGGTGGATGTTGACGCCATGTTGTGTTGACGTTGGCGAGAAGCGTGCAATGGGCGGTAGTTTTCGTGTTTTTGGCAGTCTTTTCACTGGTTTGACATGGCACGATCACGAGAGTGCAAGTTGGGCAGCACCAAAGAGAGGAGCGATTGGGTGAAAGCGTGGGCAGATGCAAGAGATGTCGTCGCCGAGACTTTGGAAATGACGGAGCTCACAGACTTAGCGGGCCCCACACGCATGGGCAAGAGCTGCATCGCCGTTTCTGCTATCCACTATTCACTCGATGTTGCACAACGCGCATTGCTGGTTTACATTGGCTGATCTTTTCTGTTCAGCAAAGATCCCTGCATGTGCATTCTCCAAGCCGGGTCGCGTACAATCTCACACGACAGATGGATGCAGCTCCGCGGAATGTGCAGAAAAGGTAAAGAAATGTTCATTACAAGGGTACTACAAGAACAATTCGCGTCCGCCTACAGCTCAATGGACTCTTTCACCTCACTAATATCAATTTTCACGTCCGTGGATTCCTCGACTTCGACCTCGACATCCTGTCCGTTGACGCCAAGTCCCACCTGTCCCAGCATAAAACGACCAAAATACATAATGGCATCCACCATCTCCTCACCCGTCGGCACGATGTTCTCCTTGGGCAACAAGAACCCGTAACTACCGGTATCGCGGAGTTTGATTTGATATGAGTATTTGACCTTCAGCTCGTGGTAAAACCAGTCCAATGCGCTACCGCCGCTCGACTCAATGCGTGGGAACACAGTCCGCTTGGCGTCCTTGGACATGGCGACGTTGCCCTCGCAGGCAGACGTGACTTTGTAAGCATGGCCCTTGTGCGCCACGCGAATTGCTTTGGCAAGGCCGAGACCCAGCTCCTCGAGGTCTTCGATGGCAGGCGGCTCGTCGGAGCAGGAGTACGAGTACGGGTAGAGGATTTGCTGCGAGTAAGAGTGCAGATCCAAGAAGCCAACAAATTCGACGTTGTTGTTCTCTGTCTCATTCTTGGCCCAGTCAGCAAAGCGCTGGGCTTCGACGCCGTCAAATGGCGCGTCTCCCGCGAAGGATTCACTGCAGGGGTTGGTGCGGCTGGTGTCACCGTCCCACTTGTACGGATAACTGCGGTCAAGGTCCACACCGCGGCAGAAACGCAGACTGGTCGGCTGACGGTTCTTTCTCCACAGTCGGTCAGTCTCCCACGAGTAGACGTAGCCGTCAGGGTTCAGTGTAGGGACGAGCACAAAGTCAAACTCTTCCAACAGGTGTGTGACCTCGCGGTCTTTGCCGTACGAGTTGATCAGACTCCATGCCAGGTAGTTGACGGTGCTGGTCGAGATCCATTCACGTGCATGGGATCCACCCGTGACAATGACTGTCCGGCGAGGTTTGGATGGCTTTTCGTTGTTTGTAGGATGCACACCAATGCGCAAGGCAGAGATGTCGCGCCCTTCGTAGCTGACGCCGACGTTGATCTGGCGCACGTGCGTGGTGAACATGGAAGACATGAGACTCATCCATGGGTGGATGACAGACAGAGGCTGGTAGTCCTGGAAGAAGGGGTGGCCCCTGCCTTTGGCGGAGGAGGCCTTGACATGGAGGCTGAAGCGGTCGCCTTGGTGTGATTGTGTGACGGACGGCGAGGGGTAGGAGTTGAAGATGGCCTGGGTGAGGGCGAGGTCCTGCATCAAGGGTTCGTGGGACGTGTGCAGCGATGAAGGCAGCAGCCCGAGCAGCGAGGGCAGCACGTCCTTGGCTATGCGTATGTCGGCCCAGTCCTCGGTGAACTCCCACACATCGAGGAAGAGGGTGTCGGCTGCCTCTGCGAGGGCTGAGGCTTCTTCTGCAGTGCGGATGCGGAACCTCAAGACGACGTCGTCACCATATTGCGCGACGAGCTGGTCGCCTGGGACGTGGGCGTTCTGTGTGCCGTCGGGGCCTGCGCGCAAGCTCGTCTGCTTCTCGGGCAGTGCCCATATCTTCCTGATGATGACGTCGGACAGTGCACGCCAGGGGCGGTGGACGGTGCTGTGGGGTGTGGCCTGCGCGGCGTCGTATGGGGGATGGACATGGTCGCGCGGGGCGGCGGTGGTGAGGGAGGGCGCGAGCAGCAGCAGGCCCAGGGCAGTGAAGGACGGGTGGCGCATGGCAGTCAATTGGGGCAGTCAGACAGTCAGACAGTCAAAGAGGCATGCAGCGCAAAGGCAGGGTCGCCAGCAGAGGCCGGGGGTGCTGGGGGAGGGCGCTTTGGTGTCGTGTGCCTGGCAGCCACAGCAGGATCCGGGAAGGCGGACGGACGTTTGCGACGGTCATGGTCGACGGCTGAGGGCTGAAGCACGCACGCTAGCGGCTGCTCTCCACACCATGCCCAACGTCGGCCTTGCCTGGTCCTGTCCTGCCTGGCTGACACCCGCGCCCCTGATCCTGAGCCTGCGCCTGATCCTGATTCTGGGCCCGACTTGCCGTGAACCATCGCCGGCCTGGCGACTATAGCAATCCACTCCGCCGCCCGACACGCCCGCCCTCTCGCCCAGCCTGCCGCCCTCTGCCGCCGGCTGTGCCATGTCCCTCGCTGTAACGCTGCCTGCGCGTACCTGAGCTGGCAATGCCTCTCAAGACGCTCCGCCCCGGCCGCAGCGAACAGAACCTCAAGCGCCGCAGCACCCTCAACCCCAGCGGCTTCTTCAGGCGCGTCGACAAGGACTCCGCCGACCACCTGCCACCCGACCGTGCAGCTGTGTCCTACGATGGCGGCCGTCCCACCACCGCCGACCTGGCACCGCACGACACCGCCTTCGACGCCCACCACGACCCCGACCAGCGCCCGCCGTCCGAGCCGCCCTCGCCGCCCGTCCAGCGCCCGACGCCCAACACGCGCCGCTTCAGCCTGATGCGCTTCCGCCATGCCTCGGACTCGCAGCTCAACGCAAAGGCAAAGGAGCACGCCGCCCGCGACGACACGCCGCCCGTGCCCGCCGTGCCCGCCAGCACCGCCCCCCCGACGTACCCCGACGCGCCTGCCATCATCACCACGGCGCCCACCGTCGTCGACCAGGAGACGGAGCAGTCGCGCAAGCGGGGGCGCCTGCAGCAGTTCACCCTGCGCCGCCGCTCCTTCGACCCCTCGCTGGTCGACCGCCCGACGGCGCACAAGCCCATGGACAAGAAGCGGGGGCCGCTGGGTCTTAAGAAGAGCCACGGCAATCTGCTCGAGGAGAGGGAGCGCCAGGCGGCAGCGGACCCGCGCGAGTCCACAGACGGCGCGCCTGCCCTGGTCCTCCCCGTGACCAGGGCCTCCGAGTCGTCACGGTCAGACGGAAGCTCGGGCGGCCACGTCTCGTTCGAACAGACCCCGCGCCCGCACCAGCCACCGCGGATGGGCTCAGCGCGCTTTGGCTTTGGCCGGCGGAAACAGCGCGCATCCCTATTTCCCCTGCCTATGAAAGTCGACTCGCCCCAGTACCCCAACGCTGCGCCTGACACCCCCCGTCTGTCTACCGGCGGAAGGAGCTCTGCCTCACCCACACGCTCCTCAACCGGAAGTCCTCCACCGACTGCACATCGCGTGCAAGAGGGGGAGCCTGGACCGGAGATCTCGCCAATGCCTTCCTCGGACGCTACCCTGCTGAACCCATCCTCACCCCGTCCCGGCTCCCTGTACCGAAATGGCTCTACCGCGTCCGTCCGCTCTGCGCGCTCCTCGAAAAATGCCGGCATGCCCGTACGGCTGGGTCTACGGGGTCGCTCGTCGACAATGGGTTCTTTAGGGGGGCGCTCTGACGGGGCCACGTCGCCCACACCACCCAATGGCCCTAGCGGCAGGACTTCGACCTCTACCGTGGGAAGGAGTAGTTTCAGCAACCTCTTCGGCCTGAGCTCGAGATTCCGCCAGGGCTCCGATCCGCATTCGTCTAGGCACGGCTCGCCTGCTCTCGGATTGATGGGCGCTTCAGGCTTGTCGTCCCACCAGAACTCCTTCAATATGAGCCGTGAAACGCTCATACTGCCCGAGCGAGAAGAAGGCGAGACCCCAGGCCGCTACTTGGAACGAATAGAAGCGAACAACTTCAACAAGAGCGTCGTAGCCAGCTACCTCTCCAAAACTGAGGATCCGTTTCTCCTTTCAGTACTGCGAAGCTACATGCGCAAGTTTGCTTTCTTCGGCGATCCCATTGACATGGCTATACGCAAGCTGCTCATGCAAGTTGAGCTCCCCAAGGAAACACAACAAATCGACAGGGTCCTGCAGGGCTTTTCCGACCGTTATCACGAATGCAATCCAGGCATCTACATCAATCCAGGTAGGCCAGCTATTCACTCCTACAAACACCATTTGCTGACATTCCCTAGACAAAGCATACTTCATCTCCTTCTCGATTGTGATTCTGCACACCGACGTCTTCAACAAGAACAACAAGAGAAAGATGCAGAGACCAGATTACATCAAAAACTCGTCGTGCGAGGGAGTGTCCGACGACGCTCTGGGGTGCATCTACGACAACGTCGTCTACACACCCTTCATCCATATCGAAGACGATGTCGATCTGAGGACCATCTCATCCAAGAAGAGCAGGAAAACAATACTCAAAGGCCCAATGAACGATCCGGTACGAAAGTCTGTTAAAGAGCCTCTGGATCCATACACCCTGATCTTCGAGGGCAAGCTGGACGCCCTCCGCCCGTCCATCAAAGATGTCATGAACCTGGATGACCCTTACAGCTATCTTGGAACTGCTGCGACGCTCGATACCAAAAACATCTATAAGTCTTTCTCACGGTACGGTGTGATCCAGATCGTGTCCTCCAGATCCAGACCAGAGGCCTACATGTCGGAAGCCGCCCAGGAAAACCCACTGGGGACATCAGTCGGTATTGTGGAGATGCCTGTCACTAAAGTTGGGATCCTGTGGAGGAAGGATGCAAAACGAAAGAAGGCACGATCTCCTTGGCAAGAATGGGGTGCAGTCCTTACTCGCTCAGGTCTTTCACTCTTCCGGAACTCCACCTGGGCGAGGTCTCTCATGAATCAGCACGAGCAACACCAAAAGCGCGATGAAACGGGACCAGTAGTTTTCCAGCCCCCACTCCAGCACTTCAAGCAGGATAACGTGATACCCATGGATGGCGCCGTCTGTCTTGTCGACAACACATACAGAAAGCATAAGAATGCTTTTGTCATGTATTCGAAGGCTGGTGAGGAGACATTCTTGGCCGACAGCGAGAGTGACTTGAACGAGTGGTTAGGTGTGCTGAATTACACTGCAGCGTTCGAAACCCTGGGCGTTCGATCGAGAGGCATGGTGGGCGGACTGTACGAGGGGCAGACAAATCGAGGCATGCGACGTCTACACTCGTCGCATTCAGGCATGTCGGTACCTACACCAACCGGCGAAGTAACAATACAGACTGGGGGAATCGACAATCAGTTCGCACAGCAGATGATGACAGCACGAAAAGAGTTGATGCAGCAGCGGATATCGGAGTCGGAGGAGAAACTCGCACAAGCAATAAGAGAGCTTGAAGCGCGGTTGAGAGACGCAAGGCATCTTCAGATCCTCGCACCGATACAGCCAAAGACACGGGAGATGGTCATTCACGCCGCGGGACGGTTGGCTGCGAAGTTAAAATGGTCTCGCATCCAGATATGGCGGATGAAGTGTCATCGCGATATCCTTGCGCAAGAGCTGGAAGACGAACGGCAGAGCGATACAGAACGACAGGCTAGGAATGACCGCATAGCAGAAACTTCGCAACAACCACAACCTCAACTCCCGCCGCTCTCGCCTCAACCGTCTCACAAGACGTCTAAGAGTCCGCTGGCAAAGCTGAGCTCGAAGACGAGTTTATTTGCCAACGCCCAGAAACCGCCTCTCTCGCCGGAATCACCGTCAATACGACCGGGTACGAAATCATCCAGAGATACCGACTTTGACGAAGATATGTTCAAGACACCGCCAGAGACTTCCCAGTCAAGCCCTACCTTTCCCATTGTGCAGACATATGTCCCCATATCTTTCGCACCGGCTACATCGGACCGCCGAAGCTCAGTGGCTAGCTCCGCACAGTCTCCCAGGATGTATCCTTCTGATCACCGGCCATCCGTATCGACCACAAACGACGGCACAATAGGCTCAGACGACGACTCCGACACGGGCTCGCGATACGCTACTCCCCCTCCCACCGCCCAGTCAGAGCTCATGGAACTGCGAACCCCCGACATCTACACCACCGACGGAGCGCACGCAGACCCCGACGCCATCTCCTCAGAAGCAGACATGTCGCTTGCCGCGCTCTCAGGCTCGCCCACATCCCGCTCCAAGCAAAGACGCAGCCTGCACCGCACACTCCGCGACTCACACGGCAGCTCCTCCCACCGCCGCAGCC
Organism: Dothidotthia symphoricarpi CBS 119687; assembly: GCF_010015815.1. NCBI lineage: Eukaryota > Fungi > Ascomycota > Dothideomycetes > Pleosporales > Dothidotthiaceae > Dothidotthia > Dothidotthia symphoricarpi. Next base: position 140,703 of record NW_022985025.1, read on the forward strand.
AAAAGGGCCGCGACTCCGCATCCACCATCCTGAGCGACGACACGCAAGAAAGCGAAGGCCTAATGCGCAGCAAAGGCAGCTTCACCGTCCACGGCAAAAAAGCCTCCGTCATCCAATTCGGCCCCGACTGGCACATCACGACCCCCGAGGAGCGTCTGAAGACGATAAAGCAACTCCAGGAAGCCGCGGCTGTCGATGACAGGGATGGGATCGGTTTCATTCCCGACGGCATGGCGCTCTCGCCCGGTCTTGACGCAGGCGAGGAATACACACCCCGTAGACTCTCCGCGGGCGTCGTCAAGCAGCGACATATCTCCGCTCAGACGATCACGCCTGCTTCTTTCCTCGAGACGCTCGATGCCCATCAGCAACGCGTTGATGAGGACGGCGGGGGTTCGGAGCTAGGTGATATCGCTGAGGAGCCACCGCGTGCTAGTAATGATGTGGTCCCGCTGCGCCGCATCCTCACCCCGCCTGTCCAGCAGGTTGATGATCACTAGCATGCATGTATGCACCTGACGTGCTACTTTCCTTTGTGTCGCCGTTCGTTTTTCGTTGTTCAAAAGTTGGCGCTGAGTCCGTTTATGTCGCTTGTTCTTGTTGTTGATGGTGGTGTTGCGCGCGTACACGCATCCTTGAAGAGGCGCGGGGCCATGTATATAGACGGCTGCGGCGTTTTGTGTGTATGTCGGTGTGTGTGTGTGCTGTGTTTATCGGGAGTTGATCGATACCCGGGATGGGTGGGGTGGGGCGGGGTGATAGTGTTGGGATGGCATGGGATGGGATGGGGTTGCTGGCGTGAATGTTAAGTCAAGTCAGTAAGCAGAGAGGAATCGAGTGTTGAGAACTGAGAATCGAGATGTGTGTATTTGCTGTGCCATGGTTAATGCCGACTACTCAACAAGGTGATGTATTGGATCTGATGGTTGGACGGATGATGGACACAACGACTTCCGCCACATCTGCAATACTGATACTCACTTTTGGATTCATTTCATTTCAATAATGCATAGCCATCGTTCACCGGGCTTAGGAAAAGTAACGCGAGAACATCCCAATCAACTCCATTAATTACTATCCTCTCTCTTCCCTTCCCTTCCATTCCCTCTCATCCCTTTCCCGCTTACCAACCCCCCATCAATCTACTTCCCCACCCCCCCACCACCACCCTCCCGCATCCCCCTCCCCTTCTCCTCAAGCGCCCCACTATGCATCACATGCCCCGCCTTCTGCACCAATTTCCCCATCATAGAATCGGAATCTACTCGAACATTAGCATCATCCCATAAACCCCCCCATCCTATTCCCTTCCCCTTTATATCCCTCTACCCCCACTCTATCCTACGAGAAGGTAAAGATAAACAGAGAAAAAACATACGTCCACCCCCAAAACTCCCCGTCTTATTCCCATACCCCGCCCCGGCCGTCGACCCACTCCCCAACGGCGAGGCATTCGTATACGGCGCCGTGGATGTGTGTGATGGGTAGGGCGTTAGATCTGCGGGCGTGGAGGATGTATCTGTGTCTGCGTCTGCGGAGGTGTCGGCGCCGGGGACGGAGGAGTGTTTGTTGCCTTTTTCGTTTTGTTAGGTCTGCATGGGGGTGGGAGGGGGGTGGGGTAAGGGAAGGGGTGGAAAAGACGGGGTGGGAAAGATGGGGGATGATATACCGAAACCAGCTCCCGCTGTGGATGCAGAACCGTATGTTGGGTGGGCGTTTGAGTAGGGTGCTGAGTCTGTGAGGCCGAGGCGGGTGGATGTGTGTTCTGAGGTGTAGTCTTCTGGGTTGTAGTCTGGGGCTTTGCGGTTGCCGTAGCCTGCCATTTTGGGTGTGTGGGTTGTTTGTGTGTGGGCGGGTGTTGGGGTAGTTGTTGTAAGTAGAGAGATGAATAGATAAATGCTTGGGAGAGCGTTGAATATGTTCGAGCGAGTTTATATAGTTAGATATATATATGTCTATCTATCTATCTATCTGTCTGTCTGCTGTTATGTGATATAATGGGAGGGGATAAGCATCGCGCAAGACATGTAAGCCGTATGAGGTCACTTTGCCTAATGGCTTGCGGACCCCGCGTAGATCAATCGTTGGGGCAGACATATAAGAGGGTGGAAGGTTTAGCCAAGACAAGCTTGGTATTCTTCTCGGTCTGGATCGAATTGCTTCGGTGGGGAGGTGCGGGATCGTCTGCCCAACAGATGGCATCCTACACCAGGTCGTCCCCGTTTGGCGATGCAGATTACCTACACGACATACCTCTTCTGTTGATTAGTTTGGTGCATCTGCCATTGTATGCGAGAGACTGAGAAATACGTTTCAGACCAACGTTGTCAAGGATGTGATGGACGTCTGCCAAGGCAGGAATAGTCGCCATTCGCTGAGCGTCTGGATGGCAGGCAGATAGGCTGGGTGCCGAAACAGGCAATGGTTTGCTGATCGAGATAAGGCTACGTCGTTGCGTCACTTCACCCACAACCCACGCCACGCCTCCAAACTACCGGTAACCAGGGTCTCTCTCATGCGCTTCACGCGCCCACGTGAGTATTTCCAAAGAAAAGATCCGTACGCCAAGACTCCAGCGGTGCAATGCAAGTTGATATTCATGTTGGAAAAAAGATTATCGAATGTATTTAGACTGTTGCGCATGGTTAGCCTTGCGTTGAAGTTGGAGATGTATGTGCGTACCATGAACTTTTTGTGAAAGTCGGAGCGCAACATGTCGTTGATGAACTCCTTCTTCTTGTTCTTGTCCTCTGTGCCTCGCGCCTGGTTCTTGAAGACGACGTCGTCATCCCAGCGGCGCTTCATTGCGAAGTCGCGGGAATTGAGGAGCGGGTTGCCTCGCGCGACGTCGATTTCGCGCTGCTCTTCTTCTTCTGCTGCTCGTTCGGCGTCTTCCTTTGCTTTTGCTGCTGCGCGCTCTTTCTTGATCTTTTCTAGCTCGCGCATGAGGGCTGCTGTTTCGTCTTCTTCGTCGTCGTCGTCACTGCGTGCATGTTAGTATGGTGGTGGTTGCTAAGACGGGTGTGGACTCACTCATCGTCGCTGCTCTCGCTCTGGTCACTGCTGTCGTCGGCGTCTATCTCCCGGTATTTCTCCAGCATCTCTATTCGCCGCCGCTTCGAGTCGACCTCATCCTCTTCACCCTCTTCTGTCGCTGACACGGCATCGATCTGTCGCTTCGGTGCGCTGCCGGAGTCTGCCGCAGATTCTGGTTCGATGTAGGTGCCGTTCTTCTTTGCAAAGTGACGCGCCTCGGCCTCGAGAAGCTCGGCGCGCAGGTCGCGTGTTTGGTCATCAGCGTCGCCGCCTTGTCCTGGCTGTCTATGTTTGAGTGTGGTGTGTGCTGGGAGCAGTCGCTGATGGTAGGCCGGGCCTCGCTGGGCTTCTTTGCCGCGAGCGGGATCGAACGTCGGTCTATGGGCGGTCGTCATAGTATCGGTTGATTACGTAGTGCGCGGTGGTTATTTTCGTGTATGTTTCGGAAGTCTTGCGCGTTGTTGATGAAGTCGATGGTGAGTGCGAAAGTTGTTGGCAGCCCTGCGCGTGAACTTCGTAGGGGCGCGCGCGCCAAGACCGGCGCAATTCACGATTCTCCGCATGATCCCCGCTGTATTTTCAACGGTCAAACACACTTTCTGTTTGCAAGAGGCAAGATGCCTCGCGAAGCTGAGATCTCCATCAATGAGCGCGACTTCATCAAGCAGGCCCTGTCAGAGCAGATCCGGCTCGACGGACGCGCCTTTGATGCATTTCGCCCGCTGGAGCTAACTTTTGGAGATGAATATGGCGTCGCCGACGTGCAGCTGGGCAAGACGAGGTGGGTACAATATGGTATGGGGATACAAGTGCGAGACTGACAGCTTAGGGTCGTTGCTCGAATCTCAGTAGACGTGACGACGCCCTTACCTGAGCGCAAGTTCGATGGCATCTTTCAAATCGTCACAGAGTTCTCGCCCATGGCTTCTCCCGCCTTTGAGGTTGGAAGGTGCGTGTCTTGATATCCTCCCAATTTGGATAATTCTAATTGAGTGGCTAGACCCACAGACTCAGAAGTCATCCTCTCACGAATCCTCGAGAAAGCTATTCGCCGCTCAAACGCCCTCGATACCGAATCGCTATGCATCATCGCTGGTCTGAAGTGCTTCGCCCTCCGCGCTGACGTACACATCATCGACCACGATGGAGGACTCATTGATGCTTCCTGCATCGCAGTCATGGCTGCTCTACAACACTTCCGAAGACCAGACGTATTGGTGGAGGGTGAAAAAGCAACTATCCTCAGTGTTCGCGACCGTGAACCAATACCTTTGTCCATCCTCCACCAGCCGCTCTGCGTGACCTTCTCATACTTTGAGGAAGGAGAGATCTTTTTGGTCGACGCGAATCTGGCTGAAGAGCAGGTCCGGCAGGGGGAAGTCATCATCACCATGAACAGGCATGGCGAAGTCTGCCAGATTGCAAAGTACGGCGGAGCTACGGTGAACCCATTGGCTTTGCTCAACTGTACCAACATTGCGCTGCAGAAAGTCAAGGAGATGAGCAAGTGGATCGAACAGAAGCTTAACGAGGATGCCAAGAAGAGAGACGCAGGAGGCTTGCTGGCCGAGCTCAGTGCTGAAAACGCCAGATGAGGAGCTGTGATCCATAATTACCATCTTACAAAGAACAACCAGTCTGGGCCGACAAAACAGCCTGCGGTGCTCTGCCTCACCCTCCGACGATCCGCGAAATTTCGTCCGACAGCTCTGCAGTCTGGAAAAGCCTCGATTTACAAACTTGCAGTGGGGCAGCACGAAACTATGGCCATGAAAGAATGAAAATGCTCACAGTAGTTAGAGTATTGCGAACACCGTAACGTCGATGTATGCCAAACACATATACCAAGGACGCGTTGGGGTTTGACGAAGTGTGGTGGCTTAGATGAAAAATCATGAAAAACAGTCAAACTCACAACATGCATTCGCATTTCCCCCATTCGCATACGTGAATTCGTACGCGTGAACTCAAATTCTAGACTTACAATCCTGACTGCGCAGATGACAAAGCGCGTGTCGAGCCATGGACGCGACGACGCCTCGGTTCAACGCAGCACCAGCAACCTCAATGGCCATCACCAAAGCATGTGTCCGAGGCGGGACTACTCACGGAGGTTATGTGTCAAGTCTTTTCAGCGGATATATATACCATTGTCAATGACCTGATGATTCCTAACATTCACCTTTGATTTTCGCAATCACAAGCCAATCTCGAACATTGCGTCATCCGACCATCAAGCGTCTCTCCACCTTGACGTCGTGCATATACTTTCCAACACCCCGAAACGCCAATCACTCAACCAAAGCTCGCTGCTCTTCCCCAGATCCTCAAACCAGCCCAATACAGACATATCCTTCAACATGTCCTCCAAACTAGTACCCTCGGACCCGGAGAAGGTCATGATCATCCGCGACATCGTCCCCAGAACTGTCACCACACTTTCCGTGCCATTCTTTCGATTCGGCAGGATAAAGGTCGGTGGACGAGGCACAATCGGTATGCCGTGTACTTTTTAAAACTGCATGCTCCCCTACTAACGTAAGTGGCAGTACGCCTGCAATCCGGCGCCCTCGCCGTCTTCTCCCCCGTCGCCCTCACCGAAGACGTAAAGCGCAAAGTCGCCGAAATGGGCGAAGTCAAATACATCACCGCCCTCGACGCCGAAGTACGCACCTCCCCTTATCCTTACCATTCACCCCCATCTAACATCCGTCCCCAGCACCACATCTTCCTCGGCCCTTGGCACACGGCGTACCCCAACGCGCAAGTCATGGGCCCCGAATCCCTCCCCGAAAAACGCGCCTCCCAATCCGTCGAACAAGTCCCCTTCGCCCACGTCTTCTCAAAGGCAAAGCCCGTCACCACCATCTCGCCAGAATTCGACGCAGAGTTTGACTGGGAGTACGTCCCCGCACACATGAACAAGGAAATCGCCTTCCTGCACCGCCCTACACGCACCCTCATCCAAGCCGATCTCATGTTCAACCTGCCCGCCACAGAGCAGTTCAGCCGCAGCGGCGTGGACGCCAACAGCGGGATCCTCACGAAGATTTTCGTCGCGCTGCAGAGCACGTATGGGAGTGCTACGGCGCAGAAGCGTGTCGTCTGGTGGGGCACGAGTGCGAGCGATCGCTCCGGGTTTGCCAAGTCGGTCGCGCGCATGGATAAGTGGGATTTCCAGCGCATTGTGCCGTGTCATGGGGATGTGATTGAGAGTGGGGCCAAGGATGTTTTCAGGAAGGTGTTTGGCTGGCATTTGGATCTTGCGCAGCAAGAGGGGAAGAGGGCGTAGAGTGTAATGTGTGTTTGTGGTGGATTATTGTAATGGGTAAGGTGTTTGTGATACCTTTTTTCTTTCTCATATTGTACAATATACTAGTACAAATCGCTGTAGTATGGATAAACAAATTGCAGGTCTGATGTTTCTGCCATACCACACAGCTCCAGCATGTTCAACGGTCTGTTCCGAGAACCATACCGATCTTCTTCATCCAGCTTCCACTATACGCTCCTTCGTCTCAGCAGCGCAGGACAAGCATCTTGGCTCCATCTTCGCGACTCGACATCGTGCGAGCACTTCGGTGGGCCGAGAGACATCCACATGGCAAGGAATCAGGGCTGTGTTCGAAGTCCAGGCGTTCGTTGTCTCGTTCCAGCGATAGCACTTCCAGCTATTTTCGCAGCGAGCCAGTCGTCCTAGGCAGTAGCAGCAGATAATTCGACACATCGGACCCCCTCATCCCCTGTCCTCGCCGCTGCAAAATTCCACTCCCCCGGCCCAGTGATAAGAAGGCCCCTCACTTCTCGCCCCTCGCCTTATTCCTCGCCCTTCTCCTCTCCCTCTCCACCCGCTTCGCCTGATTAAAGCTCGGCTCTGCACCCTCCTCCACCACCTTCGCCATATCCAGACTCCCCTGCTCAATCGGATCGAGCAAGAACCTCCCCAGAAAGCCTGTGCGCCACTTCTGAATCATCCACAGCGCGGTCGCCTCTACATCGACGGCGCCGCCTTTCCCCAGCCTACCCGTCTTGCGCGCCATCGACTCCAGCAGCTCGATGATGTCGTTCGTGGGCCCGGGCGCGTACTCGCTGTACAGCGTGGGGTCGACGCGGTTGACGTGGAAGAGCAGGTAATCGGCCAGCACGACGGGCGAGATGATAGTATCCTTCACGCTGCCGCAGAGGGCGAGTTTCATCATCGCTTCTGCGTCGGGCACGTACGGGATGAACACCCCGGGCGTGTCGAGAAGATACACACCTCCACCTACGGCCCTCGATCTGCGCTTAGCACCCTCGTCCATACCCTCGATGTCGTCCTCGCTGGGCATGATCTTCACCCCGCTGCCCACTTTCCGCGTAACGCCGGGCTGCGCCCCCGTCTGCGCCACCTTGCCCTTCCCGATGCCCTGCGCCCTTAGCGCATTGAGCAGCGTGCTCTTCCCCACGTTCGGCATGCCGACCACCATGACGCGGTGCCCGACGAGCTTCCACCGCGTTTGAGCATGCTCCCGCAGCACATCAAGAAGCTTGTACACGCTTTTCCTTGCGCCGCCCTCGCCGCTGCCCACCTCGCCGTCTTTTTCCCGCCCGTTGCGCACAAACATGACTGTCGACGGGGCGTGCCATCCGCGGATGATTTCCTCGTGCTTGCCGTCGCGCACGCTGCCGCCGAGGTCCCGCTTCGTGTAGACGAGGACCCGCTCTTTGCCTTCTAGTGCTTTTTCGAATAGAGGGTTGCGCGATGTGAGCGGGACGCGGTAGTCGCGGCATTCGACGACGAGGTCGATGGAGGAGAGTAGCGATTTCATCTTTTGGAGGCCTGCTTTGTGGTGGCCCAGGAAGTAGGACCGGGGGAGCGAGGGGAGCGGCGGGAAGGCATGGCGGGGGATGAACGACATTTGTCGTGGAGCAGAGGGGAAGAGGGTTGTCCAGTGTATAATTTTGGGAGTTGAGTCAGGCGGCCCCGGAATGTCGGCAGGTGATGACTCGAGTCTGCAATGCACTCTCTCAAAGTACAATCACCTCCCCATTTCATGCTGGGTCCTGAGGGCTGTTAGTCTCAACCATGAAAGAAGTGCTGGAGATAATCACAGATGCATGTGGTAACGAAGCATATCATGGCCTTGGGCTCAGAACATCGTTGAACTATCTACTCTATCGATACAAACAAGCAGCGTGGCTGCAACAAACATGGAAGCATGCTGGAAGAAACAGAGAAACAATTCACCGGTCACAAATAATAACACTCAAACGCTGATAAACCATCCTAGACTTGCAAGGCTCGAACATCTTGCCAAACGCTCAGCCGAGGGCTTACAAGTCGCCATGTGCCACAGTCACACGCTTTAGCATCGTCAAGGACGTGGTGGAAGTCGATGTCGCCGACTCGATCGTTGTCATGGTAGTAACGGTCGTAGGTCGGACTGTGACAGGCTTCGGGATGTTGAGAGTCTGAGCCTGGGCCTTGTCGCACTTCTTCATGTCGCTCCCGATCTTCTGGAGGCGGATTTCGGTGTCGGCCTGGCCGCGCTTCTCCCACTCGGCGTCGGCACACACTGTATTGCCTGATACAAATGGATTCTCAAACGCGACACGCCTGTGCCACGACCTGGCCATCTTTGGCGAGACTGTCGACGTCGAATCATCAACCGAACTGGTCGTACTGGTTGTGGTGGTATGGGAGGTGAGTGACGTTGTGGTGGTGATCGTAGAGGTAGAAGTTTCGCCGGCGGTGCGGGTAACAGGCTCGTTGTCTGGTCCCAACTCTGGCTTGTCGCCGCAGTTGACGATGTTGTTCGGACCGGATCGGCAATCGAACTTGGAAAAGTCATTCGTCTTCCCCTTGGTGTAGCACTCGTAACAGAGGGGCGTCGCACTCCATGGGTGAAGCATCCACACACCCTTGGATTGACGTTGGCGCTCAGCATCGCGTCGGTGGATAGAAGGAGCGGGAACCGGAGTGGAATCGGGAGCATCGGTGTCGTCTTCCAAATCGCTGTCTGTATCGTCCTGAGTGCGAGGTTCGACGTGGTCCAAGTCAGTCTTCGTCGTTGCGTTAGGAACAACGGCCAGAACGACGGCAGCAGTCGGATTGGCAGAGGTCACGTATGAGCCAGTGATCGTGAGCGAAGTCGTAGACAAAACAGGCGTGGGGCGTTCGTCGCGGCCGATCGACCAAGAAGTATGGGCGATGGTGGTCGTCCAGGTCGTCGAGTAGAACTTTTCGATGGAGCAGGCGAACTTGACGGAACGAATCCTCTCATCACCATCGGAATAGCACCTAAACATCTCCTGCGGAAGTGGGATGGATTTGAGCTCTTGCCCCTGTTGGCAACCTGGCTGTTCGTAGGGAATCAACCAGCAAGATGTCTTGCCACTGTTGATCTCGTTGATCCAATCGCGGTTATTGTGGAAAGCGGGCTTGAGGCTCGACGCCGTACCAACGCTCACGCATTGGTCTCGCACAACATCGATGTTGGCGCCATCCGGAGCTCCGGCGCAGTCATCAGTGTTGAACTTGTACAGGCGGATCGTGTCCTTCTTGGCGGCATCGACTGTGGAAACAAGCGCGAGCAAAGCGCCCACAAGGAGCAAGGCGAGGCGAGGCATGATGAGAGAGCTCTGTGGTACATCAGCATGCGTGGTTACGGATGATGACGGAGAAAACGTGTGAGTAGGTTCAGGCTTGGAAGACATACCAGTCGAAAGGGTCAGACAAGAGCCGGTCAGTATTGGAGGAACACTACGACGTGTTAGTACGCCAAGGTACAGTTGAGGGTGACGATGGTCGAGTGGGTCAGATAGAAGGACGTGGTGATTGACGTGGAATGTGCAAGCCGGGTAGACGTGAAGCGTGGGAATGAGATAGCGTACCAAGTGGTGCTGGTGATTGCGGAAGAAGCCCAGTTGGTGGGCTGGTGTCGTAACTGGTGAATTGGAGTGGAGTGAAGAAGAAAGGGAGCACCGGGACGGGAGAGGTGTTCTTATAGAGGAGTAGCACCTACCCTTCACGGGTCAGATAATAGACCAAAACAGGTAGAGGTAAGAAAGAGGGCGTTGTTCCTCGATCGGTCGAGCGGCGAGCGATTTGGGATGTTACGTTTGGAGTGAACGGGCAGGAAGCTAGTTGCAGGGGTAGCTGAGATCACAACAGAAGGCAAGAGCAATCTGTGCGGGCGGTTTTCTTCAGAAGCAGGGTGACAGGCTGACGAGGAAGGCGATGTGCAAGAGATGCACCCAGATACCCGCCAGCATGAGCAGTCCGACCGCTCATGATGTAAGTCACGACAACTTGAGCATCATCAATTCCGTGACCTGCAGTTACATCTACCTTCGTGAAGCTAGTCATCATTCGTGCTAAGCTGGTCGAGACAGACGCACCGAAAAGAGGTATATTGACTGCGCTCTTCACTTTCAGAACACAGACGTCACCACCAAATGTATGGAGGCTGGTCCATCTCTCAGGTCCAACTCATGGAGCAGTTGCACCTGCCTGCCCAGACGATTAACCTCCATAAGCCAACTGAAGATGAAACCATATGAATGATGGATGTATAGCTCAGGTTACTGTAATGTAATGATTTTGATGAGTTTGCTTGGAAATGATGAATTGGTGAGAAACTACAAGTCCACTGCGAATGTTCAGTAATCGTCTTCTTCCTGTTAGTGCCATAGTTGGCGTGTAAGTAAACAATCTTACGAGAAACCCCATGCCGATGCTGAGCAGATCGCAGAATTAAAGAATGAAGAACATAAGAATCAGATAAACATTCATAGAAAGCAACTCAGTGTAACAGGCGCAAGCCCTTACCATTCTCACAAATTCATACGACAGGAGACTGACGGAGAAGCATGACAAAACTCGAACGTGACTTAAATACATACCTACTTACCCAACTCGCCGCCCTATTCAACTACGCCAGAACTCCATACCAAATCCCAGCGCCAATGGCACCTCTTCTTCTCTACAGAGCCCGGACCTACCAATCGCCCCAGGTATCATCGTCCTTCTTCCCTGCCGGCCCTGACCCCGGCGTGGTCTTCTTGACAGCACTTGTTCCGATACCACTCGGTTTCTTCCTCTCCCCCAGACCTCCGCTTGTCCTTGTCTCTCCTGCGCTCGAGAATTCGTCCCAGAAGTCCTGTTTGTCTTTGCCCGGTCCCGCAGGTGAAGCACCAAACGATTCCCAGAAATCCTTACGCTCAGGCTGTGCGGCAGCGCCACGCGTACCCGAGACGTTTTCGCCTTCCACAAAGCGGTTGAAAGCCGTGCCGGCGTTGGCGGCGGAAGACTGGATAGTCTGACCTAAGGTGCCTGCAGTTGTGCGGGCTTGAGAGGCAATGTCTGCTTCGGCGAGCTGTTTTGTGTCAGCCGCGTTGGTTTCAAGGCTCGTTGGAGAACGGAGACATACCTTTTGCATCCCGGGCTTTACCCACCCCTCGTATCCTGTCTTACCCACCTTACTCACACTCGCGCCTAACCATCCAAAGCTCTTGGTCAACGCCGCAACAGGATCCTTCTGGAAATCTGCCAACTCAGGTGGGGCATCAGGCTCGTCCTTCTTCCACGAGTCAGGCTCACTTCCAAAGCCAGCGTACTTCCCGCCTTGGTTGGGCGCTACGTCATCACTGCGGTTTGCGTTCTCAGCACCCATCTTCGCAAAATAGGACTCGTTCTTCGTTTTCTGAGACATCGCGTTCGTGCCGAGTGCGGGTGAGCCTGAACGGCCGAAGCTGGCGTCACTGTTTCGTGTCTTGCCTAGGGGTGTTTGGCTTCTGCTCCCTGCTGCGCTTGCTCGTCCACTCAATGGAGCACCAGCACCAGCAGCCGTGGTTTCTTTCTTCGGGAGTCTCTTGGGTAGGTTGCTTTTGTCAAACTCCCTGCTTTCGACCTTGCAACTCAGTCTTTCCTTCCACTCATCGCCAGCCTCAGAGTCGTACCGCTCTTGGATCGTCGAAGCCTCGAACGTTCTCCCATCCTTAGTGTTCGACGTATGGGTGTTGAAGAAGTCTTGGAAAGGTTTGTTGCCGCCGGCTGCCATGCGCGCGAGTTCAGCGCCCTTGAAAGCGTCCATCGTTATACTGCGGATGAACGAGATGTGTACCCCGAGACCGCGGTGGACGCCAGAGCATGAGAGGCACATGAAGATGCCGAGCTTGGGTGAGGCCTGGGGTATACTATCTTAGTACACATTGCTGGTGATGCGGTTGCGTGGGTCAAAGAGGGAGTAGTTGCGCACCCATTGTGGACTCGGCGCATTGCAATCGACGCACTTGTTGTTATCGTTTGTCTTCTGTATTTCCTGTAGCTGAGGTAGACGGTCAGCTTTTGATATCTTGCAAGTATTCGTGTGTCTTCCCAGTGCTGCCCCTTGCGTTCCTGATCGACCCCTAAGCTCCCCGCATCCAGCTTGCGCTCATCACGTACCTTACTCCGCGTTTCCGGGTCCACCTCCCACATTTTACTCATGATGAACAACTGGCGGCGAACTCAAGAGTACGCAACTGATAATTTATGAAGCAAAGTCGGGTTGAGTTACGGAGTCTAAACGCGTGACGATCGAAAAGAATGTGGAACCCATACGTAAGTCAAGGTTGGGGGTCAAAGCGGGAACGTGGCGCATGAGCCTCATCAGGCAAGGATACAACTCCAACAAGCTGGAACCTAGACACGATCGTAACTCTCCATTCGAGCGAAAAACACATTGGCATACGATGGTATTTCCTAGCCTTTATATGTACGGCTGTGAAAGTGTTGCAGAGGAGTTACGATTCCAGCAATCCTTCTGCGAACAACAGCCTCGATGAACGCTTTCAAGAACCGGAACACCTCGCAAACACAAGCAAATTCACGTTCTGGAGGACGGAATGTATAAGTCTCCAAACAGAGAGGAGTGGTGCTCGTTGATACTGCTAGGAGCAAAGCCTCCAAAAGTAGACCATACTTCCAAAATATCATCATCCAAGAACGTATACTCCTGCCAACGCCTCGCAGAGGATCAACCAACGCAGAATAATGACCGTCTCATCATGCATCACACCAGCAGTCCACAATGCTACTGCTTGTACCTTTGTCGAACATGCCTATGCGCCATCTCCCCAGATCCCGACCACTTGCGTGACAAACGCCACACCAGCAAGAACCGTCTTGATGCTCTCCGTGAACTTCTTCTTCTCCACAGCCTGTCGGACTTGCTCGCCATTTACGTCATCGCCTTGCGCCTCCAGATCCAACGCTGTTCTCTGCTCGTTTGTGCCTTCTTGGAACGAGACAGCATAATCGACGCCTGGCCCCGATGCGAAGGCAAAGATGGAGGTGTAGAGGAGATATGGATGGCGAAATCGGCGAGGTGATAGCAGGTAGGCGGAGAAGAGCGTGAATGTTGTAATGTGGCGCAGATACGTGGACAAGTATTGAGACTTGTTGGAGAGGTAGGTGAAAGATGTGCGCGCGTCGACGGCGGTGGGCAGCGCGAGGAGGGATGGGAGCGTGAAGGTGGAGAGGGATGCTGAGACGCCCTAGAGAAGTTGTTAGTACGAAACTCTGACCGAACACTGATCGTGTGTTTGGACTTGAGCTTGAGCTTATCAAACACAAGTACAGGTGGGGGAGCCGCATGAGGTGGCGGGTGTCTACATACCGTGAGCAGACCCAGACTTATCGTCCCCACGAATTTGCAGATGGATACTGTTTGCGCAGCCATGTTGCTAGTAGTTCAACAGCGCAGAGACAGGTAGAATTGGGGTGATTCCTGGAGAGGTGGTGTTGAAGGTTGACAGCTAGCTTGGAGTCATGCACGCTGACGTTACCCTTGCTCCCTTGCTTGAGCTTGGCACCTTAAATGCGGAGGGTGAGCACATGCAAATCAGTAGTAAGGCCCACAACACGTCTTTCTCGCATCGCGTACGTTACCTTCTCCTAATCTCTGAACTAGAAGACGCGTTTGAATCCAAGATACCCCGGAAAATGAATCCCATGCCCCAGACTGCGTTTCCCAGTGCCTTCGTCGGATGCGGATAGTCAGTTCGTGACGTTACCTCGGCCAGGATCTGCGCGAATCCGACGTTCGCGTACACCGTTCATTTCATAGCTCTCGGCCGTAACTTCTGCTTATATTTCACTTATCAACTTGTAACCATCTGCTTGCCAACGCGACTCCGCCAGTATTGCATTTCTCTCCCTGCAAGCACCTGTAACAGCAACCAACCGATCCCAAGCATTTACTCAACACCATGCCTCTTGAACCGTATGATTTCGTGAGCCCTGTCTGGAGGGAAGGCATCTTTAGTACGTTAGCAATATAGCTCTGATGGCCTTCTTTGCCAAAGCTGTTTGTTTTCGATAATCCTGCCATGACAGCCCGCACTCGCCAGCTCCTCTACTGACAAACTCCCTCACAGATAACAAGGTCGTCTTCTGCACCGGCGGCGCAGGATCGATCTGCTCAGCTCAGGTTCGCGCTCTTGTATACCTTGGTGCCAATGCCGCCATCATCGGTCGTAATGTCGAGAAAACCGAACGAATGGCTCAAGACATCGCAACTGCACGGAAGGGCGCAAAGGTTATTGGCATCGGCGCAGTAGATGTGAGAAAACCAGAATTGCTCCAAGCTGCAGCGGACAGAACTGTCAAGGAGCTAGGCAGTATCGACTTCGTCATGTGAGTTGCGACATCAAACACTTGGTGGAGAGAGGAACCTGACAGTGCATAGTGCTGGTGCGGCAGGTAACTTCCTTACGACTATCGATAACCTCTCGACGAATGCGATGAAGTCAGTCATCGATATCGATATTCTTGGGTCGTATAATACCGTCAAAGCAACATTGCCATATCTCGTCGAGTCAGCAGGCAAGCACAAGACAAATGGTAAGACCGCGCCTCAGAATGGGACCGGTGGTCGCATTATCTTCGTGAGCGCAACACTGCACTACCAAGGTACGGTACTGCAGAGCCATGTGTCGGTTGCGAAGGCAGGCATAGATGCTATGTCCGTGTCTGTAGCAATTGAACAAGGGCCCAAGGGTGTCACCTCCAATGTCATAGCCCCAGGACCCATTGCAGGCACAGAAGGCATGGCTCGTTTGTCGAAAAAAGAGAATCTTGCAGCAGCGAACAAGGCAGTTCCAGTAGGGCGGTTTGGATACGTCAAGGAGATCGCGGATGCAACCGTTTACCTCTTCTCAGACGCAGGAAACTTTGTCAACGGAGAGACAGTCGTTGGTGAGTTGCGCACTCGTTTCCAATAACTACAGAATTTACGCTGACGACCTGTACTAGTCGATGGTGGCGCATGGCATACTGCTGGCTTTGCCGGTGGCTTCGAATATCCAGAGTTCCTGCTATCAGGGGAGCAAGTGACGGGCGTCGCGGGCAGCACCAAGAAGTCAAAGCTGTAGCGGATGAATCAAGTGGAGCTCTTGCTTATGCGATCGAATGTGCTCACACACGAATTACTCTCCATGTTCATCTTTCCTCTAGCGAGACATTGCAAGTCATGATTGGAGACGTTGCATCCCCTCCGAGCCGCCGAATCTCGATGCCTTTCGTTGGCTGTTCCCACACGAGCCCAGTATTCAGACTCATTTTTGAAATATATGCGGTGCTTTGACAGATCTGATAAGGCTCGTTTGATGGCATGCGTCATTGTTACGACTCCTGAGGTGGGCCTGTGGACAGCGTTTCGTTAATCTATCAATACGAGCATAGTTACTGCAACAACACGCGACTGTTTTTCAATATGCAGCAGCAATCTTCACCTTGTTTCAGACATCAGCCACAGCGGGAGAGTCGCGTAGATCAAGACTGTTTAATGGGGTATGACGCAATCCTGAATGACCAATTCGGCGCGAATGGACGCGTTCCCACTCTGCAATGAAGATCGACAGGGGCTCTTGCTCCACATAGACCGAAAGCGTGAGGCTGGGGGATATAGATGACTTCAGACTCGATGAGCTGGCAGTCGAAATGTGAGACTCCAGAAACCCAAGGGCGCGTCGCCGTGTTTGTTGCGATTTGATTAGTGTCACTCACGCACCTGGGGAATTCTGAAACAGTGCACTCACCCACACGTCGGTCGTACAAGGGCTGTGGGTACAACAACAAGGGGCAACACACGACGCCAAGTGCAGGCAGAGATGGCAACTGACAGGTTGACATACATGCAACGGACACCTGCTTATCGCATCGCTTTGGGGGTTGTCGTACCCCGCATAAGAGCACCTGCTTGGAGTGGATAATAGATCATCTCGTGAATGCAGCAACGCTCCCCGTTGGGTGTGCACAGAACGGGTGGTTCGCGATAGGACGACGCGGACCATCGATAATACCGCCGCTAATCTTGTCTATGCGGCAGATGATCAGCGCTCATCATGGACAAAAACATGTTGCCTGTCCGCGCTGTGCGCCCATCCCTCCTTTCTCCCCAGCTCTTCCGGTTCTCACCTTAACACACTCGTTATACAGTTTCTTTCCTTTCACTCACTGTCTATTGACACGCGTTCGTTTCCGTCTTTCCGCACTTTAGCCACACAACATTTCGGAGCCAGTTCCGAAACGAGATCACTGCTAGGTCTCGACAACAAAGGTTCTACGCACGGTTTATCGCAAATCTAGGCGGCTCTACAACCTTGGTCGGTCGACTGCACGGCACTGGATAGTGATGTTCATCCGCGTCATGACAATATAGGCACCGCTTGCGATACCACAAGGAGTTTACGACACTTCTCAAACACTATCGACTACTACGAACGCATCTGCAAACTCACTTGCAGTAGTGCTTAGGAATTCTGAAGCGCTTGCGTGCCACGGTGCAGCGTGTCCTGAAGTGAAGGCGGGAGGCGCGGAATCTCAAGGTTGGCGATCTGCACGGATTCTGTATTTGGCAAGTACGAGTAGCTAGCGCCGTTGTAAGTCCTTGGCTTAGCTCCACCAGCTCTTGTTCCCAACAGCAGCTTGCGCAACTCTTTTCCCGCCTCCTCGATAATCCGCCGACGACATTACCCGTTTGGCTTCTCTGTCTAAGCGCAGCATGCTGACGCCCATTTGATTGACCAGGTCCCCAGCCTGCGGCGACACTGCTCAACTGCCCAACTGCTTCGTTCAGGCTCAGGAGCCCTAAGAGGCGGCACGACTTCGCGACATCGCCTCCTATCGCGTTCAACCCATATACCGCGCCGACAAATCCGCAAGACGGCATTTCTCCTCTACCTTAATCATCTGTTCACGACACTGGAGGCATTCAATCGCTATCCCTGGTCGTTATCTTCGTGAAGTCCCCAGCACGCCGATCAATTCACTACGGCATCTCGAGAACTGCACAGGCTCCCCGAAGGATCACCCCACTACTCTCCAAGGAAGCTTTAATTCCCACCGTCAAATCCAAGCGCTCTCGAAGAAAGACATCGAAATATCTACTCAACTCAATCTCATCATGTCGCTCGCCATGGGTCGTGTGTTCAAGTCATCGTACTCGGGTATCTTTGCCACGCTTGCTATACTACTGTCGCTTTCGCCAGTGAAAGTAGCCGCTAGTGGGGCGTATTGTTCAAGTCAAAACACCGCTACTGGTGATGCTTGTAAGTATTGCTCCACCATTGTCCTTACCAACCTAATCGCCGTAGTTTTCTGGACATTTCAATCAAACGGCAAGTGTACCGACTACTGTAACGGTCTCGGCACGTATGCCTTCGCTGTCATCCAATACACAAACTGCTGGTGCTCAAACTACATTCCTTCGGACCAAGCAGACCTCAGCGGTTGTCAGGTTGATTGCCCTGGTTTCCCGGACGACAAGTGCGGCAGCAAAGACGATGATCTTTATATTTACCTCAGTCTCGGCGCTAAGGCCTCCGGTACTGTAGGAGGCTCCAAGTCGACTTCTACTACTTCTACTACTACTTCTACTTCTACTACTTCTACTTCTTCTAGCGCCGCGACTAGTTCGGCACCTGCTCCAACTTCGACAAGAATTGCGACTTCGGCTGCAGCGATTACTGTTAGTACATTTTGTTCTGTCACATTGTCTACGCCAATCTCACCTTTCCTTGTTGTCTTGTCAATCCTTTCTTATCGTTCTCCCTCTATTTGGTTCTGGGGTTTGACATCTCAGGTAGCCTACACCGGCTCCGCCACGTGAGGTCTCCACAAGTCGTCGCATGTCCGGTCCAGCAACAGTCATCCAGACAGTTGTTGGATCGGTGATGACTACCACCGTGGCGCCTTCTCCAACTTCAACTTCTGCTATTCCTGTATTTGTCCCATTTCTTTGTGACACTCCGCGTTTCAACTTATAGAATCTAGCTAACCCTCAACACAGAGCGCAAGGGCTTCGACAACCCTTCAAACAATTCCCAGCAGCGTTGATCACGATCAGGATCAGACGACCGTTCAAGTTGTTACCGAGAGTGGTTCTATCGTTACCCGCACTGTTGTTTTGACACCAAGCAATGCGTCGAGTTCGCAGACAAGTACCCGTAGCAAATCGAATACTGCCGCCATTGTAGGGGGTGTGGTTGGTGGTGTTGCCGGAATCGCACTCGTTATTGGCGGAATTCTGTTTTTCCTCTGGAGAAGGAGAAGGCAACAGTCAGAAGAACAGCATTCACCTGCCAGCATCACACGCAATACCAGTACTATGAGCAAGGCTGGCTTGCTTGGAGGCAAGACGGAGAAAGGCATTCAGTACCCGCCGAAGATCAGCACGAGATTCGGTTCACAAAACAGTCGACAGGATTGTGAATCCATCAGTCCAGGGTCAGGGCGTCGTTATAGTCAACCGCTTGTGTTTGACTCGCGTCTCAACCCAACACAACTGATGGTATTTGACAATTCAAGTCACGGTAGCATTGACGACAGTCATGACTATGGGCGGCGATTAGGCGTATGTGCTTCCATTCACTTATCTAGATACAACACTGACAAGATACAGGTCGCCAATCCCGATCCGCCGAATCGCGATTCAATAGACCGATCATGATCTGCGATACCAACCATCTCAAGGATTCGATATCGCTAAGCGCTAGCGGTAGCAGGTGGATGGCCGCGGCGCTGTCACGACCTGACGAACTCGCCACCAAAGCTTTGGCTCACACCGCTCCTTACACCTGTACAGAAACATACTATGCTTAGCATTGGCGAACGGCGTTAGGGTTGGCATACCCGCTGAACTAATTCATGATTTTGAGCGGCATTCTCGGAACCCACTCTCATTTCTCTGGAGCGACATGCACAGATCATCTTCGAATCGACTATCATAGACATTAATGCCGCCTCATATTGTATACCACCTTCTTTCGCCCACATCTCCTATCATGCTGTCACGTATATATCGGAGGAAGAACGACAGGCGCTAGGGCGGGAACATGGGAGACATCTTAAATCACAGTATAAGATAAATGAGCAACCGGATTGGCTGCGACGCTCTGGACAACGCCAAGGAGCGCACCTGCAGCAGTAGTTCATCGAATCACAGACCTCGCTTGGCCGCTTGCAAGCGCCGCGACCTAGGGGCGCGAAGGGCTGCGGGCCGCATTGGCCGCGTAGTGGTATATACAAATCAAAAGCAAACAAAGCACAATTATCCATTGAAAACAATATGCACACCACGTCTGCGTCCCGAGCCCATCGCGATTTGTTCGAGTTTCACTATATTTTGGATTAGAGGCGCGTCCCACCACTGAAGTAAAAACATATTCTGGGCTAAACAGAGCGGCTATTGAAAAGACATTGGATTGAAGTGATTACGAGTTTTCTTTCTCTCGTTCTCTCAATCATTATCAGGGTGCACAAACTCACAATGTCCACAGCCGGCCGGCCGGCAGAGGCAGAAGCAAGAGGCTTTTGAGTTATGCTTTTTGTTTTACTCGCCAAGTGTCCAGACCTTCTTGATACGACCGGAGTGATTAAAGGAAATTCGGTACGTGATGCTCATTCATTGTTTGGGTGAATCCCCACCATCACGATTAGACTTCAACCAAATGTATACAGTGAATGTAATTTCATTCGCCGAGTATACGAAAGATATGGAAAAAAGAAAAGTAGATAAGCACGCTTTTGCCATTCCGGCCATGTCCATAAGCTTGCAAACCGTTGATATGAATCAGATGGGGCCGAGGGAAGTGCTGGGTTATTGAGAATGATGGGAACGTGCAGATCTCGGTGCTCGGTAAAAGAGGTGCAAATCACCGTAATAGTTGAACGCAAATGGAAAGACTAAAGTGGAAATGAAGTGTGTGGCCGAAATGAGATTTCGCCGCTCGGTTTTGGTAAGGCTCATTGCTCCGCTAGGTGTACATCTTCATGTATCGTGAACGAAAGTGTAGCTGAAGAGCAAGCAACCGAGATTTGAGGACTGGATCTCGTCGTCTTTGCTTGGCCAGGTGAGCTGGCATTAAGATTCGTGCTTGACTCGTTTGGCCTCTGTAGTAGTTGAGGATTCTGTCCTCGTGCGCTTCGCCATCTTGTCAAATATGAAAGCGAAGTCTTCGTCCTCCCCTTCCTCAATGTCTAGACTCTCTGCTGACGCTTTCGTTAAGTTATCTTCTTTTTTGATGCGTAGTGGGAGTTTGCCACGCAGCTCAGCAGCCATCTCTAACAACTTTGGAATTTGTGCTTCGACATCAGCTCGAATGGACTCGCCATCTCGCGTGATTATATAGTCAATCGGTGCCTCGCTTCGTATCGAAGTGCTGAACTCTTCTAACAGCTTCTCAATACTGGCAAAATGCTGTTCTAACAGCGAACGCATGATCGTGTCGAACTCACTTTGGAAGTGTTTCAACAACCGGTCGACGAGATGGTTTTTCGGGTCCAGAAATAGCTCTTCCATACGCTTCTTTTGAAACCCGATCTTGGGAGTCACATATCGCTTATATTGCTTCTTTTTTCCAGCCACGGGCGGCGGCTTGAGCTCAGGTTCCGACTGGAAGACGTCAACATAGATATCATCTGTGATCTGTGCTATGAGGTTGTTCTCTCGTCCAAACTCCATAGTAGCCCACTCGAGCGTCTTCTTCTCCAGCTTGTCGACTTCATCCATCAGTATCATCAATTTTGCCTGAATTTGGTGGCGTAGCGGGTTCCATTTTCTCTTGGCTTTGTCGACAGTGACCAGATTCGCGCTTGAGTCGTTCATCATTACGTTAGTCTTGTCGTGAAGCTGATCCAATGCTTTCCGTAAGGAGGATGCCATCTTTTTCATGCCTAGACTGTGCGTTTTCGACCACTTGGTGAACCCTGGTGATAACACTTTTGCCAGTTCTTTGTTCCAGTTGCAGCCTTCGTCGAGACCTTTTGCCTTGGAAGCTCCCTTGAGAACTTCGCCACGGCACTTCAGAATCCTAGTGAAGGCGGCACCTTTGTGCCTGAACCAGTCTTCTGTCACCTTCTCTTCCACCTGTTCCTTGAATGTAGGGATGTCTTTTTCAATTCTTCCCAAACTCAAGTCGGATTGATACTGGAAGGACGACTTTGCTTGCGCAAGCAGTCGTGTCATAAAACCTCTGCGAATACTATCGAACTCGTCAGCGATAGTACGGAACCCACCATCGCGGTCGGTGTCCGACACTGTTCGCTTGATTTTTTCAATGAATGCTGGAACAATGATATTGATGTGTCGTTCATAGTCCTTGAGATTCTGCTCAGCGGGGAGTGACATCAGGAATTTTCGGATTGCTGGCACGCCGGTCATGCTCGGGGACAAGGCTGGTTGATTCATAAACCCAATCTTGGCCTTCTTGATTGATTCCATGTAGTCTGAAGCGGATGCGTGAAAGACCTCGGGAAGATCATTCAGAGAACGACCTTGGAGCTTCGACGCCAATTCTGCCGTGATATGTTTTGCGCGCTCTGAAATCTTTCTCTGTTTGATACAACGATCCTGGTAAGTCTTGTATCTGGCGATCGTTTCTCGTTTTACGGCACTATTGCTATCGTCATCCTCGTCTTCGTCTGTCTCTTGCTCTTCGACACGCTGAACCATCTCTCTGATTCGATCGTATTCCCCGCCACCACATTGAGCAAGTTGATTTGGGGTAAGAGACTATCAACTTTGTCAGTTGGGTTGCTTGTTCGGGCTCTTGAACACACTCACATCAATCTTCGTTGCTACCACCTTGACTTTCGAAGCGCCATGATGAGCCATGGCTGCCCGCACACTGTTGATGACCTTGTCATCGGAAGCGATCCGAATCGTGTCAGCAAGGATGATCTCCACATCCACGCTATCCTTGATCTCCTCTGCATGTCGGACTCTCGAGAGATTGATATCACCCCATCCTAATGAACAGTCAGCCAATAATCCTATGTAAAGCAGGGTAGCTACGAACCTGGAAGATCGAACAGCTCAATTCCTGCCTGGAGCAAGTCGTGATGGAACCTGATTGCGACATTGTCTACGAGTGGCCATAGACAGCTCTGTCCCTTGATACCGGTCAAGAAAGGCCGAATTTGCTTCAGGAGATCTCTCTGATCATCCGCGATTTTGAGGGAGATGTTTTGCGTGTCGACATTCTCTTTCTTAAGAGCCTCCTCACATTTGAGTTGGCAGATTCGAACAAATTCTCCACTCTTAAACGCAGGAGCGCTCCAACTCTCGAGAAAGGAGTCACGAGACCCAAACAGCGTTCCAAAGATATCTTCTGCAGTGTCTTTCAGGCTCCTGTCTATCTCATCCTGACGGATTGGCTTGACTGGAAAACTATCTTCATCATCAGAATCGTCATCTGCGTTGTGATAGTAATAGTATGAGCGCGCGTGTTCTTTGAGCAAGGCCTCCCTCTTTGCTGCAGTTAGGAATTTGATTTCGCCAAAGTACCTGGTCTCGCCGTTGCTTATCGGGGCCTGAACATATCTGGTAATAGAGCTAGTGCAGGCTGCACCTTCTGCACTAGTTAGCGAAAGACCATCAAGGTCAAATAATGCATTAATTATGAGGCTCTTTCCAGCACCTTGAGCTCCTAGAAGCGCGACTTTGATTGCTGGGCTTCTTAGAACATAAGAAAGAGTTGATGCAGTCCGTAGAAGGTGTTGAAGTTCTCTGTCGCTTTTAGGAGCACCAGTCAACAAGTTGATGATTAAATCAGACAGCTTCTTAAGCAGAACGTCAATAGTAGTCTTGTCAAGGCTCTACTACAGATGCTCTTGCTTAGGTTCAGTTTTAGAATCGTATCTCAATATGGTCTTCCTCGGCTGGAGGTATGCCGGAAACTCGTCAAACGTCAGAAGTGGATCCGGTTCCATGATGTTGTGTCGGTATTAGTGACAGGAAGCAATGCAAATCTGTAGGAGGAGAAAGCTAAAGACGAGGACGTAACTTTGAGGAGAACCCAGTTATATATAGGGGAGGAGGGAGGAGAAAACATCCATCAGATGGGCGATCAACTCAGAAGTGAGAGAGAAAGAATCTGGCAACACTTAATCATCTGAGGTAAAGGACAGCCGACTGTAAGGCATGGTGAAATAAAATCACGACTCAAAAGATCTAACCGTTTACCTTATGGATTGCGGGACAAGTAAAATTTCGGCCAATTTCAACTGTGATAATGACAATATATGTGACATTTCATCGCAATGTGTCCCTGATATATTCTAAAGCACCGGGTAATGTCAACCGCTCAATGTTTGACATGCTAGAGCTACCGATTCCAGACATATAGGAACCCGTGAGGCCATCATGCAACCTTCTGAGAATACATCCGGCGCAACAACCAGAACTGTTTTGCTGGAAGCGTTGACCGCTCGACTTTGAAGGCGAATAGACCTCGGTCGTATTCCTTACAAAAGCCAAGCTATGAGATTGTCACTGAACGGTGGCTATTCAACTTCGAAACTGCTCGTCAGTGTCGATGTATTGGATTTATTATTGGCACATTCAACTGTACGCGTAAATCCAGATGGGTTTCTATGTCCCAGTGCTGACATCGCTCGCGCACGTGACATGAGGCTTCACTCTAATTCGTTCCATATGCTGTAGTGCTAAAGAATAGCGGCGCAGGAAACGAAAATTAACTAACTGATCAAAACATTTGTTGAACATTGTTATTGTCCCCAATGACCATACCCGAGCCCTCCTTGTCTTCAATCTTATCGCGTTGTGAAAGAAACTTCAACAGTCCATGCATTGAGATGTATATGACATGGGAGTAACAAGAACTGTTCTATATCCTTAAATTGTATAACCTAGCCATACCAAATGAGCTCATAGGGCTGTATTGACGGATAGTATATAAACTACTCTATCGCAAACTTTGACATAAAAACCGTATAACAACATGGAACGCTACAAGCAAAGCAATTTGAGATTGTTTCAATGATACATAAAGCGCACCAGTATTCTCTTAGCCAATCTCGACCGCATTTATGGTTAAAACGAAGTCTTGCTGAGGACAAGGCAGAGACCTCTACTAAAAGACATAACCAGTCAATCTGGCCTACCTTTGTCGGCCCATGGTTTTGACAAATAGCCCGAGTTTAACTCAATAAGGAGCTATACTAGATATGAAGAACAGAC
The DNA here is from genome assembly GCF_010015815.1 of Dothidotthia symphoricarpi CBS 119687. NCBI lineage: Eukaryota > Fungi > Ascomycota > Dothideomycetes > Pleosporales > Dothidotthiaceae > Dothidotthia > Dothidotthia symphoricarpi. Next base: position 165,245 of record NW_022985025.1, read on the forward strand.
GTAAGATGTATGCAATTTGTCTTCGAGGCACCCCCAAATACTGTCTTCAAGTCCCACACTCAAAATGATATGAAAGCTCCAGATGCTCAACAACGGAACGAACCCCTCATCTGGACAATGTACAAAAATCTCATGCTAGAAGCCATGGCTCTCGTGCGTGGTTTTACTTCAAAGGTCTTTCTACATCAGTGGTGATCTTTCCTAGCTGGAATCCACCCTGGCTGCTACCAAAAATGGTGTACGAAAGTATTGTAGAGTTACGGCTAGGTGTCAGGGTGATGGAAACCGAGGTGGTTGCCTAGCTCATTGAATAACGTCTTTGCCTCATTTCAAACCTTCACACCCAAACTCCACCAAATACTCATCTACCCGTCCTACCTCAATATTTTGTTCCTATCCCATTGTCCCGAGCCCACGGATTTCGAGCCGATCACTGACCAGTTAGAGCTTGATGGTACATCGGCATTCAACTCTTCCATCTGAACGTTCAATTCCCAGCACTCCGTTTTTGACGAGCTTGAATTTTGGTATTCTTGAGATGCGGTTCTACCGCGCTGTTCTATTGGGCGAATCCGCGAGTTCAATGTAGCGGAAAATGAGATACAAGTCATTAGTCGCTCTCGTAATGGCGCAGTACACGAGATCCGCACTCGTGCGGAACTCCGCATGTCAGGCAACCTGCGAGATCGCAACCATGACTTGTTGAGAATGTATCAGACCACCATTTGCCAGGTGACTGAGAAGCGATGTTGACGCGTCCGGGCAGTGTAAGACGCGTATCTGTGGTAGGTACGGTCTCCGCATCGTTTGTTGTCGCTGGGCTACCACTCTATGCACTCGACTTCAAGATCAACTGCGACACTCTCACCATAACACAAGACGGGCATGAGTGGAATCTGCTATCCCAAAATGAAGAAGGCACAAATTGGTATGGCCTCCATTCCGTTATGTGGTTCCTCAACTCACATCGATCTGCTTTCAGTGACACCAGCCGTCGATGAGGCATTCAAAGCATTCCTGACAGACACCATATATCTGGCTCTTCCGTTGATGCTCGTGGATGATACGCTTCTACCACTGGCGCCCATACGTCCCAGGGATCTTGACTCCTCGTTCCAAAGTAGCCTGAACCAGCTCGACGACATCCTGAACACTCGAATACCACTCTACCTATTTTTGCGCCGCAACAACTCCGTAACCGCTATAACATACGTGCCTTATCTTTCAAAAGAACCTCACAGAGCTTTCTTCCTCGAAAATCGCCATGACCTGGTGCGCCAGCTGGGCGAAGAGCATCTCTCGTCATCTTTGATTTGCAAGGAGATCGGAGAGATAACAGACGCTCGATCCTGGGCTGAGCGAGACGAACACGAGCAATCATGTACCGAAATGGAGGGAACTTTGAACGGCGGCATCAAAGACATGGGACACAAGCAAAACAAATGTCGCCTCTGTGATCGGCGTATGAAGAATCCTATCGATGATAACGCTGTAGATGCATTGAAGAAGCTCTACAGCTCCGGAGCAACGGTACAGATAGTACGCACTGCGTTCTACACCGACTCTACGTGCCGCTAACTCTACATAGTCTGTCGACATCACCATCAACACACTGAAGCTGAACTTCTTCACCTTGCTCCCACCAGAAGACGTCACAGCGAGACTCCCTACCGAACGTCCAAGTTTTACCTTCTACCGACATCCCTCCACAAACATCCTGTACTTCATCTTCTGCTCTCCAGACAGCGCATCAGTACAAGAACGCATGAAACACACCATGGCGATCCCGGGACTCGTCAACGTTCACGCAGAAGATAACGGTGTGCATGTGGACCAGAAGATTGAGATCCATGACCCAGCCGATCTGGTGTTCGAAGCAAAAGATGATCGTATCGGAAAGTTTCGAAGCCTGTACTTGAGGAATGCGACCGAGGGCACGGAGTCGACGTATAGCGCTATGGAGGCCGACAAGAGCTTTTTTGATGCTGTTGAATAATTCGGGTGTTGTGTTCTGAAGGGAATAGGTTGGTGATTTGGTCTTGTCACGGTTAGCTAACTCATCATGCATATCGCTCTTTTGCGTATGATCCTTGTTGGTCGTCGCGGAAAGCCCAACTTGCCTTTTTTCCCTAAGAAATAACGAGAATATAGATTGTGAACCCGTCACATTCTTGTTACCAATCGATCTCCAGCAGACGCCGGTACAGTATGTATGTTACATGTTCACACTGCAAAGGAAAACAGCAATCGCCTATGCATATCAGATCCCCAAATTTACACATCCGGACTTGACATACTGCATACTGCCACTCCCGATACATCTGCACATTAGCGCTGCTGACAAGTCCCCGTGACACGACAACGACGATCTTGTTTGTCCGTTCGGGACCAGCTCATGCAGTGCGGAACGTTCGTACCACCCAACCCAGCACCTCGAGCAAACAACTCGCTGTCTTTCAGCCCACACACACCCCGTATCCAAACGCCATATGCTCTTGTTCTCCATTCTCCCACGCTCATATCTTTCACTTCACTTCACTTCCTCGCATCTATGATGACCCCCCGCTAGACGTTTTCATTGGTCTTTGATCCCCCCTCTCTCTGCTACCATCCAGCCGTAAATCGGGAACACACTGGTTTCTCACCTCCATCGTACCATGGGCGCAGGTCAATCCACCCCACCCCCTCTCGTCAAAGTCTCCGCACCAGGAGGAAAAGTGTTCGTCCCAGCTGGTACTTAACCCCTCCCTGCCCCATCCATCTTCCGTATTTCTAAAAACAAATGCAGGTTCTGCGTTTTCCGTACACCCAGCACCAACCCGCAACGCCGCAGGCCCAGTCTACAGATCGCCCAAACAGCGACGCGCACATCGGGATCTCGACATCGGCACCGAAGCGAGCGAGAGCGAGTTCGACGTGGAGATGGAAGGGTATCCTGCACGGGGAATGCGGAGGGGCATGGGGTATGGAGGACGAAGAGGGGGCATGGGGGTTCGCGAGATGGATATGCGATCTAGATCTGCGCCGGAGATGTATATGGGACCGCAGCCGGGGATGGGTATGATGGGGAGTCCTAGGATGGGTGGTAGGGGCATGGCTGGGATGGGCATGGGCATGGGAATGCCGAGTCCGAGGATGGGCGGCCGGGGGATGAATGGTATGGGGATGGGGATGCCGAGTCCACGGATGAATCCTATGGGTATGGCTGGGATGGGGGGAAGGGGCATGCCGCCAGAGTACACTCCTATGCCCGCCATGCCACACTATGGCGGCGGCGGCGGTGGTGGTGGTGGCGGTATGCCCAACGCTGCTGAGAACCCCTATGCATATCCGCCCGCGCCATCAGAATCCACCAGCTCCCCATCCGTAGCACCCCTACAGCCACAGCCGCGACGCCCGGGTCGACCCCCAGGCCTCTACGAGCGCGTCCCCATGGCTGCTTACACTGCGCCATCGAAACCCACACGCTCGTATACCGAGCCGCCTACATCTACAAAACTAAACCGCAATCAACCTGCTAGCAAAAAGGTTGGACCTTCAGGTCGTGAATGGCTGGACGGCGACGCGTTCCTCGATGCCTGTGTGTGCACGACGAACTGCACGTGCCGCAAGGGCCACCGGGTGTTATACCGGTCGAAAGACGACGCATGGGACGAAGATGCCGAGGGAGAGAACAGGTACGGGAGTGGAGAGATACGGTACATCCTCAAGGAAGACTTGGGGCGGGATTGTGGAGATCACGAGGGGTGCAAAGAGAAGAAGAGCACGAAGAGCTCTGACGACGAATCAGCGAGAAAGGAGCGCAAAAAGGGGAAGAAACAGGTGAAGAAGGAGAAAGAGAAGTTTGAAGGGTTCAAAGAAGAGTTACTGGAGGCGCTTGACGAGCGCTTCGAGGACATGAAGAAGAGTCAGAAACCACAACGGGGGACGAGGTTTGCTGCGGATCTTGGCAATTTCGAGCCTCCAGGGCCGAGTCCGTTCGGCATGGAAGAGCCGGGCATGCATATGGATCCGAGGATGGCGCAGAGAAGGGGTATGCCCGCTGACCCGTATGGTATGAACATGGGCGGTATGTCTGGAATGGGCAAGATGGCGCCTGGTATGGCTGATCCCATGATGGGGAGAAATATGCCTGGAACGGGGAATTTCCCCCCAGGCATGAACGCCATGTCTGCCATGGGAGGAATGAACCGAATGCCTCCGGGCATGAACCCTCGCATGCCCATGTCTATGCCCCCTCACGCCATGACAAACGGCATGGCCTTTGAGGACTCGCTGTCCATCTCCGACATGGGCATGGACAATCCGTATGCCATGGGACCAGGCGGAATGAACCGCAAAGGTATGCGCGCAGACATGCTCTCCCCGCGCCGCCAGAACAACCCCATGGACTACCGCGGCATGAATCGCCGGCCTCGAGGTGCGCGCCGTCCCCGACCAGACGATGGTTTCGACCTGGGCCCTGCACATCGCCGGATGGGTAGACAAGGTTTCGACGAAGATGACGATGAAGCAGTGTGCGGAGGATTGAACCGTACGTTTACATCTCTTGGCACCGGTACTTCATCGTTTAGCTTTGGGATAGTCTCGCGGTATGCTGACTAGCACACAGGTCGTAATGGTGCTGCGCCACCGTCATCATCCTGCTCTTCGCACGCAAAGTCCAAGCTGCGAAATCCCAGCAAAAAGGCAAAGGGGAAAGACTCCGGACAAACGGCAGCAAGACAAGCTTGTGCGGAGACAGATACAGACGACGACAACGACGCATACTAAGCCCCTTACACGCCCAGTCCCCAACGCAATGCAGAAAGATCCCAACGAACCAGATTCATGACAGACAGACAAACAAAATGTATGGGTGTCAAATCAAACTCTACCACATACACCTTCGCATTCCCTCCCCTTCTCTTTCCCAACAACGCCAATAATGCCAACACCACAATTCCCCCTCCCCAAGAACCCCCGATATATGCTCATCACCAATCACTCACCAAAACCCTTATCTCCCCTCCAACATCTCCTCATCTCTCCGCAAACACCCCGCTCTCTACCAGTCTATTATTACAACGCCCACCCTGAAAATCTGCAATTCATTAGCAAATCTCGCCGATTCTTCCGTACACATGCATGCATGTTTTGGCGGACGGTCCGCGGAGGTGCCTGATTTAGTCGCTTGCATATTAGCGTGCAGCACAGCTACCGACAAGTCGGCAAGGGCCGGACAAGTGTTAACGTAGATACAGCATCTGGGACTGGGGACCGACGGCCTGCAGCCTGGATGCAAGCGCTAATTGCGTGCTGGGTAGGGAATCGGGGTGTTGGGCATTGGCATGTGATAAGAAGCTTTTGTTTGTTTGGTGCGGCTTCGGCTTATCTCGTATCGAAAGGAGCCCGACCTTTCTGCAGTGGAGGGGTAGCGGGGTATTACGTGTGTATTGAAGGCACTCGATCGGAGTGCATGTTAACGTGTTCCAAGAAATCATCTTCATTGGCTGGCATGGCTGAATTGTGCTGCCTAAGCAAGGTAGGGAATCGTAAGTAGGTAGAAAACATTAGGATACCAAGGGCCGTAAAAAGTGCCCACTGACGCCAAAAGTCCATCCCATCGACTTGTAGAGTGACACGAGGCGGGCATGTGTGGAGTGTATCCACAGATACCGGCTCTCGCTCAATTTCAAGTCCCAATGAACCCCCAATCTGTCCCATAGATGCACCGTGATTGTGCGGGTAGATACCGCTGACTCCTCGCTGAAAAACAGACATGATGAGCAAAGAGATTCGTGTAACAATGTAGGAAAAAAGGAAATCCGTATCGAAGGAACCCGTGTACGAGAGCACTCTGAGGCGATGTCCCCAGCAGAGCGACTCATGCACTTCGTAAACCGCGTGTACAAGAAAGTGAGAAGACCCACTTCACTAGCGACTACGGAGCGGACCAGCCCATGCCCGAGGAAGACACACCGTGCATCGCAGCCAAACGCTTGCCCTTGTAGTTGAGGCTTAGGATGCTGCACTTCTTGTCGGCCCACCAGTTCTCAAAAGTGTTGACGTCCTCGGCGGCGACATTGCCAGTGCGTTTTGCTTCGTACCACTCGGTGTCGACCTTGCGGCCCAAGTGACGGAGACGAGGAGTGGCCTCAGTGCGTAGGTGCGAGAGCTCGGTCGCATAGTAGGCCTCATGCGGGTCGAGTGGTGTGGAGAAGGAGCGGTCTCGAGAGCGACCTCGCATATCGGCAAAGGTTTCCTTGGGTGGACCCAGCGACATTGGCGAACAAGGTATTGCGGGGTGCCCCACTGAGAAGGACGACATGGCGGGCGATGTGGAACCAGACTGAGAGGCTGAAGAGCCACAGTAGAAGGGAGACGAAATGTCTGACTGGAGTGCACTGCTTGCGTTGCTGATGGTGCGGTATTTGGGTGGTGGAAGATCTTCGAACTGGACTAGGAGTTCATCCTCAGCAAGTTTGTGGTCAGGACGACCACTACCGGTATCCCCGGTGTGCTTTTCGAGACGCTCGAACCCTACAGTAAATCAGCCTCTATTTGTTTGTGTATGCGGTTATGATGGATAACGATGCCGCGTAACTGACTGCTACGTGGCACGAGTGTTGTGACAACTTACCAGTGAGAACAGCTGCGCCAGAGTGCTGCACGGCGGCCAAGGCCGACTGGAGCTCGGCCGGAAGCCGATCCCATAGCTCCTGGGGGAGGTACCAGGAGTGGAGGTGAGAAGGGTGATAGCTGAAAGCATCGCCGTCTTTGGGGCAGGGTGTGCGGGGCAGGTCAACGTGAGAGCCTGTTCTAGAAAGCGTAGAGGCGAAACTTTTGCGGCTTGAGTTGCGACGGGTGTGAGGGCGTGAGGAAGGTTGGTCGAAGTAGTTGGGGTTCGCAGGCTGGAGGGTATTGGTAGCCATGTCGGCGATGATCTATGTTTCCTATGTATGTGTCGTGGTTGTGGTGGTGGAAGGAGTGTTGGTGTACCACTTGTGCTTGGTGTCCGAGGGGGAGCCTGTTATTTGTAGGCTAGAGAGCGACGGAAACTACTCGACGGGAAGAGTGAATGTGCCGAGACGCCGTGGAGGGTGAGTATTGCTGTGAAGGTGGGATCGAAGGCCTAGCGTGGGAGTCGTGTGGAGAACAGCTGGCGGGGGTGGTAAGCTTTATGTGGGTGATGGGATTTTGGCGCTTTCCCATCTCATAGATCTGACGTAATTTCCTTCTAGACTGTAAAGCGAGACTGCTGTACCGGTTAGAGGATGATTTACCTACGTCGATTGCAGGAACCGCAATCCGTGCGCGGACAATGAAATCAAGGCAGGGGTGGAACAGCCCAACCACGTCCAGTTTATCGCCCGCAGCGATGCGACAACGTTGTGTCGATGCATGATCGCCTTGATAGGGGTAGTCTAGAAGCGCGCCAGTGCAGCAGCCAGTCCGCGTACTGGTTGTGCGAATTGGACGGCTTCGCGAAAAATAAAACAAGACTCACCATGTGATGTCACAGGGTCGTCCTCGCCGCACCAGTGGTGGCTGCCACTCGGAGCGAGCCGGAACCGATTGGGAAGGTTGGTTCGGGATGCCGAGAGTGGGTGGCGCGTACGTTTCCCAAGCTGGCTCTGTAAACCATCAGCGCGTAGCTCGCAACGGCTGAATTGCTCAAAGGTTGTGGTGCAAGACGCCTACACTGCACTCGTACCTGAAGAACTCTCTTCCCGTAGGACTGTTGGGCAGCTATGCGTTTGCGTTGCAGAAAATACCGCACAACGCGTGTAGATATTGAATAAATTTCCGAACCCGTCGATTAGGTAGAGGGCGCGACGAAAAGATGCGACACCTACCAGCGCGCCGCGTGCGATAGATTGTTTTCCACGGTCGTAGGTAGTTTAGGGCTCTACCATATTCTGCACAAAGTCGATTGTGGTTTGGTTGTCGTCAGCTCGCGTCCTTAGCTCGTGAAGCTTGATCAATGAGTCCGAGAAGGTTATCTATGCAAACAAGAAGACGACGAATGAATACGTGTTACATGTACAGTTATGATGAGTCGTAACGAGCACAGCCTGCCACGTTGGAGTGTTGAGCACTTTCTGACGCTGTTGGTCTAAGCCACTCTCCCATCAATTCTCTCCAATGGCCAGCCTGTCTCTCAGCAGCAACGCGCTCGTTCTGCAAATCGCGCATCCGCCAGTCCGGTGTATTGCCATGGTAGACCAAGCAGCACAAAGCGCTGATCCCATCGACTACTCCAGCCTGTTGCACATGTGGTCAGCGTTGAACAACCCCATATGGCCTTTGTCGCAAACCTTTGAATCAAGTGAATTCCTGACGCGGTCACAACCATGTCGCTCACTTCGCCTTTGTTTAGCTTGAAAGCAGCTTCCTCGAATTCTTTCTGCATGTCTCCTTGGCCGAAGAAGCCCCTACTGAGCGTTAGCTGCTGATCTTCGTGTCCATATGCTACCTCGTCATGAGCGCAAGCTACTACTACACTCACAGGTCGCCGCCCTTCCGCGCGCTGCTACAGTCCGACTCGGTCGTTGCCAGCTCCGAAAGTGACTTGGCGGGATAGTTCCCGTATCCTTCGACGCCCTCGTAGGCCTTGATCTGATTCTGGTATTCTCTGATGAGCTCTTCGGCCTCTTGCTTGTCGCGCGTGATTTTGGGTTCCCGCCAGCTAGCAGGGCGTCGGCTGTCCTTGTGCTTGACCAGGAGGTGGGCGCATCGAATCTTGCCTGCTGAGCTGCCGAAGCCGCCGGGCGCAACGCCCTTGGAGCTGTGGTTGGCGGCCATGTACTGCTTCAGCATCTCCGAGTCTGTCCCTGCAGGCGGTTCCCATCGCGAGTCTTTCGTAGTCGAGTGGAAGTAGTAGGGCAAGTTCTTCGAGTTGGAGTGGCGTATCTCCCACCCTTCGGGAAGACCTGTTTCGGTTGACTGCGTGGAGCGTGAGTTGCTAGCTAGCACGTGAGGCGGACAACGGAGCGTACCATGACTGCAGTGTGACTTGTCGTGGGTCTGGGTGATGTTGTACGATTGGCGTGAGCAAGGAGCAATCTGCGCAAAGCTGAACAAGGGTTGGATACAGAGAACTGAGGTTGCAGGGACGTCTGCACTGGTAGGCGGCGGTTGGCGATCCAATGCGGGGACAAGGGGACAAGGCGCCAATGCAGAGTCACCGTGACAACAACGCGAGCCGGATCCGCGTTGGATATCAAAATCCACACTCACACTTTCTCTCCGCCACCACGCTCTACAACCACACGTGTGCCGCGCTCCCGACCTGCAAAAGCACGACTGCAGCCTCTGATCTGACACGCGCCGCAAAGCCACACCAACATGTCGTCCCCAGCCGCGGAACACGACGGATCGAACAAGAAAGAGCCCATCCTCTTCCGCTTCTGCTCAGAATGGCAAATCTCTCCAAGACCCTGCACGCCACACCTACTGACTGCGCCCAGCTCTAACCTGCTGTTCCCCCGCGAAGACAAGGCGGAGAACAGGCTCATGTTCGCCTGCCGCACCTGCTCGTTCGTCGAAGAGGCCCCATCGTCCTGCGTCATGCGCCACGAGATCGCGTCCACGGTCGGAGCCACTGCTGGAGTCACGGCCGAGGTTGCGCAGGATCCTACGGTTGGTCTCTCCCACTCCGTTTCGCAAGCCTCGCTTTCTCCGAATGAGGATCTTCCCTGTTGCACCATGTGTGGGATGGATATTATGTGTGTGGAGTGCGGTGAAGACTGGGCTCCTGGGTTTGTCCTGGAAGCCGAGGACGAGGAACCACAGACAAATCATCAGGAGGAATACGAAGAATACGATGACGACGACATGGAGGATTTCTCGTCATGAGCACACGTGCATCTTGTTCTGTTGCTTGCCTGCTCCTTTCTGAGCCTGCTGGCTAACTGTACTTTTTGCTTGTAGTTGCCGCGCGTCCAGAAGCAGTGCATGAAGTGCGGCGAGAACGAGGCTGTCTTCTTCCAGTCTCAGCAGCGAACCGCCGACACGGGCATGGTGAGGTTTCCCTCGACACATTCACACAACATCTCTAACATGAGCAGAAACTGTACTACGTGTGCTGCGGATGCGGTGTCGTCTCGCAGCCAGGTGACAAAGACGTTGATGAATGAACGAACGAACGACAAGTGCACGACATGGCATAGAATAGGCGTTTGATCTCTTGATATTTACGGCACGGAGTCCTGGAAACGAGTCTTCTGATACCCGTGGGTACTGAAAATGGCATACATCTGTTTTACATCATCCCAGCGCTCCATAGACTCCTGAAAATGCACTTCTTCCCTCATATCATGTCTCTTCGCAAATGCGTGATGCTCCCCCTCATACATGCATGGGTGCAAGCGACAAGATCTTGGACCACTCCTTGTGCTTCAGTTCTGCTGCCACGACGCCGCTGACTCTCGATCCAATGGGCTCTCCAGCCTTGTTGATCAGCACACAGGCGTTGTCGTCGAACTTGACCACGCTGCCGTCTGGGCGCTGCCACTTCTTCGCTGTGCGCACGACGACGGCATGTCGCACGTCACCTCGTCGGACCTTGTTCGCTGCGCTGATGGAGACGCTGTTGCCTGTCTCGGGGCCGAAGTTTCGCTGCTTCTTGACGACAACTACTATGCGATCGCCTGTCCTCGTCAACTCTTTGTCCCCTCATCTCATCTCAGCCAAATCCCCCACATACCAACTTTGGCGGGCCGCTTTGATCGCAGGACGTTGACGCACTCCACTATGGCGGCGCCGGAGTTGTCGATGCAATTGACGAGGGTCTAAATGCGATGTATGAGTTGGTGTGCTGCTGTCGCTGTTTGCGGCCAAAGCCTCGATGCCGTTTCCGTACCTTGAGCTGAATCATCGTGTCCGCCTTTGTCCAACCGTGCAGAGAGTGGCACCTGTCTATGTAGTTGCACACTGTTTGCTGCAGATTGTCGCGATGCACACAAGTTTGCAGTGTCGTCGGAAGTTGGCCGGCAATCCCCGCCCCATATCCTAGCCTTCTCGCTTGCGCGTGCAACCTTCACTGCGCGTCAGTCTGGATCCCAGTCCGGTACATCGGACAAGGGTACTAGGCCTTGCTCCTCCGTTAATCGCACTGCGCCCTTGCGCTATTTCACCGTCTTTGTGTTTGCTGCCTCAAGCGCTGCCGCTCCTTGCTCTGCTGCTGCTATTGTCCCTCCTTCTCTCGTCTCGTGCACACGTTCCTTACATGTCCACGGCCGAAGTGGAACTTGCATGGTCGCTCTCTCCAAGCCTCATATACGTCACGCCAACCACCTCCTTTTACGACAGCGACGGCCGCTTGCCTTTGACGAACACGACCGACATCTCCCCGCGCGCCATTGCTAATCTTCCGTTGTTGCGACCGTTTGCGCAGTCATGGCGCCTGGAAGTAGCGAGAAAAGGGGCGGTCTGACGCTGGAGAAGCTGGCATCGTACGACGACGTTATCACGGACGCGCTGGTCGACAAGGTAGGCCACTCCTCACGTGCCCGCGACAACAGGGTCGCGAGTGTATCACGGGCAACATGGCTGAACGAGGCGCTTCTAGATCTACTACTGGACCGCGATCCGCAAGAACCGCGGTGGGCGCTTCTCCGCGTCTCGAGGGCTGCACGAAGAAGACATTGCCGACATCATTCGCAGGCACGTAATATGCGAGAAGGACCCCGTGGAGGCAGTGCAGGGACTCTTGCGCCTGCCCGGACTGCGCAAGTACATGGCCAGCCTGAAGGATGAGAAGGACCAGGAGCACTTCAAGCGACACCTCCGGAGATACGTCAACATCTACCTACCGGACTGCGCATTCGAAGTCACAACGACAAACCGCTATACGATTATCGACCACGAGGCGTCCATCACCGCGCGACGAGACATCAACCCGCGCGAGGAGATCAAGTACCTGACTGGAGTTCAGGTCGCTATGACGGAGGAGCAGGAGGCGGCGCTGGAACTGGCGCGCAAGGACTTCAGCCTCGTCATCTCGAGCAGGAAGAAGACGCGTTCGCTTTTCCTTGGACCCGCACGCTTCGCCAACCACGATTGCGACGCGAATGCCCGACTCTCCACCAAGGGCTACGATGGAATGCAGATTGTTGCCGTCAAACCTATCGCAGAAGGAGAAGAAATCACCGTGTCATATGGTGAGGATTACTTTGGCGAAAATAACGAAGAGTGTCTCTGTCACACATGCGAGGATCGACTACAGAATGGCTGGGCGCCAATGAGACGGATCGAGGATAGTGAGGACGAGGATGAGAATGGGAATGAGGAGGGAGAGGGCTCAGAGCAGGCGCAGGAGAAACTAGCAGGAGAGGCAGCTTCAGACGAAGAGGATGCTTCCACAAGAAAACGACGACACGACTCAACAGCATCACGCGACTCAACCCCAGCCTCGAAGCGCGCCAAAACCAGCACAAAGACTTCCCCAGCCAAGCGCCACGCCTCCGATCTTCTGCGCGAAGCAACACTCAAGAAGGCGCACAGCACATCCTCACTCAGACAAGAACTGCCCGTATCCAGCATCGAAGACCCCGCGACCGACCTCCCCACTTTCTCGCGCTCAATCCGCACCCAGCAGCGCGACGGCCTCCTGACAATGCACATGGACGAAACCTCGTCCTCGCGTGAATCAACCCCCCAGTCCTTCCTCGCAGCACGGTCGCCCCACTCCACACCCTCTACGGATGCAACCTCCATCGACGAAGACGTGTCCCCCACCATCAAAGTCGACCCGGAAGTCCTGCACGAAGTCCCCACCCTGGGCGTCGCTACCGTCAGCGACGAAACGACCACAATCACAGTAACAACAACAATATCAGCAGCAGAAACAAGCACTACCATCACAACCACCCCCTGGGACGACTCCCCCTCCTCCCCCCTCTCCTCCCTCTCCTCAGACCTCGACTCCACCCCTCCCACCCCTATAACCCACCTCCCGCCTCCCCCCCCACCCCCCCGCACAACCCGCTCCTCCTCGCGCTTCACCCACTCCCCCCCCAACGCGCCCATCCCCCTCGCCACCACGCACCTCGACGGCTACGAGCCCAACCCCCGCACCCCCGGCGACTACACCCGCAGCCCCTCGATCCTCAGCGCCAAATATTCAAAATGGGTCGAGTGCCAGACCTGCGACGCGGCGTTCGTCCAGCAGGATGGGTATCTTACTCGCAAGGAGTGTATGCGGTGCGAGAGGCATAGTAAACTTTATGGGTTTACGTGGCCGAAGACGGAGAGGTGGGGGAAGGGGGATAGGGAGGTTAGGGTGCTGGATCATAGGACTGTGCATCGGTTTGTTGGGCCGGGGGAGGGGAGGGGAGGGAGGGGGAGGAAGAGTGTGAGTGTGAGTGTGGAGGGGAGTGGGAAGAGGGGTGGGATGTAGGGTGGGAAGGTGTGTTTTTGTGGGTTTGAGAGTGGGAGGGGGTGTGTTTTTGTGTTGTGTATTTGCATAGCATGTAGCATTTTGGCATTTTGGCATTTGGCATGTAGCACGATGTGGATGTACGATAATATGATAGGCAGATAGCAGAAGTTATGGGAATGAAAGGCAAATAAGTTCGAGTCACATCACATCACATCATTGAACGGGAGAAACTTGCAGTCATCCCATGTGTATTATCCTATCTCCGCATCTGCATATGCTATTGCATCTCCATCCAGTCCAGTCCATGCCAAGTCCATCCCACATCCATACTCGCATGTCATCCGCAATGAATCATTAAGATCCCAATCCAATCCGATCCGATCCAAACAGTCAGTCATAATCAAATCGCTCGTAGAGAAAAACCACACAGCCCCAAGACAAAAAAACGCCAATGCCAAAAACGCTCAATCAGACGACCACCTCCCAAACAGAGAAAAGGGAATGTGAAGTAATGACAAACAAAAAATGAAAAAGAGAAGGGAATCAAGAGAAAGGAAACACCCCCAGATCTCGACAAACTTGATTAACACAACCCCCACCCCGAGAAAATCACGACGAGCGCGCAGCACCCCTCGCTCTCTTCCGGCGGAGCCAAGACCTCAATCCGAGTCGGTGCGAAAAAGACGGAAAATGCACCTGTTTCCAAGGGACACGATCCAAGTAAGTGAAATGTCCAAAAACGATAGATGAGCGACCGGTAATATCGATACTCTTGGTGATGAATAGGGACAAAGTGCTTAGAAGATCATAGATCGAACCTGCTCCCTGCGTCCCGACTGTGAATGCCCAGCACCATCCCGCTGCTTCGGTGCGGGAGCGTGTCGCGGGTCCTTGGCTGGCGGTACCGGCCCGTACGACGACTGAGGGCGCATCTGGGTCTTCACGGGGCTTGTCGAGCCTGGTCTGCCGGTTCCTACAACATCGTGTGACTGTGTGCGTTGGTGGTGTGGTTTGAAAGGGATCGCCTGTCCCGGGAGAGGTATTGATGACGGGGTTGAAGCAGCTTGCGAACGCGCAGCCTTCTCTCGGCGCTCCTTGTCGAGGACCATGTTGGTCCAGGCTTTCCCGGAAGCGATGTCCTTGCCGACAGTCTCGGAGAGGACCTTCATCCAGCCTTCTTTCTGCTCGCAGTTGTCGGCGTAGAAGTCGATGACTTCGCCATTGGCAAAGCGAATACGGAAGCCCTCCTCGACGAACATGTAGCCCTCCTCGTCCTCAGCGAATGCAGACTTGCGTCGGCCGCCAGTCTTGGTCGATGATGGTTGCTTGAGGGCGCTCTTGTCATCGAAAAGCTTGGTAGCCTTGGCCAAGTTGATCGTCGCACGCGGCTGGCGAGTAGTCTCGTGAAAGGCTGTGAGTTTTGTGCCATTCAGTCGGAAATAGCGACGACGCCAGAATGGGCAGTCACCACCCTGTTGACTGAGGTGACCCTCCCAAGTTTTGTCCTTGACTTCCTCTGCCTCTCGAAGCTCACGGATGCAAGCGTTCATGCTCTTGGGCATATCATCGTCACTCGCGTTCTTTGGCTTTGGAACGTACAGCAGCTGGAGAGTGAGTTTGCCGATGCGGTAGGGTGGGCGTCGAACAACCCCACCACGCTTGCTCTTGACACTGCTCGCACCTGAGTCGTCAACAGCCCACTCGTTGAAGCAAGGAATGTCAACTGTGTAGGGACGGCCGTAAGCTTGGTTCTCGTGGTTGTTGAGGCAAACGTAAGCACGCGCAAACGAGCCGTCCGGACCAACGAGGTCATGCAGAAGGTCCCAAGCAGTGGCCTGGTGGTTGCGCTTGGCAGCCGCCTGGGCTTCTTGCTGCTGTTGAAGTGCGGCACGGTCGGCTTCTTCCTGTGCTCGTCGCTCTTGCTCCTTTCGCTTCTTGGGGGAAGACAGAAGATTGCGGAAGGTCGAGTGAGACTTCTTGTGGTTGACAACAGGGTTGATGACAGCAGCGGTGATCTGCCGTTGAACCGGAGGCTCGAGCTTGGTCTGGAGTGTAAGCTGGAATTCAAGGTCGTCGAGGACAACGAGCTCAAACTCCTGGCCAATGGCAGCGGAGTGACCTAGCTCCAGCCAGGACGTTGTCACGCAGTGCAGTCCGTTGTCGAGAGTCAGTTGGAAGGGCGTACGCTCGTCTGTAACTAGTTTTAGCAAGAAATCGATTGCAAGTAGCGAGACACTTACTCTTCGGCAAAGGCAAATCGAGATCCTTCACACCGACAACCTTGACAAACACTCTCCCACGCTCCTCACCCTCCTCGAGCTCTTCATCACCTTGTTCAGCAACAGCCGCAAGTCCACTAGTCACAGCAGACTCCTGGCCCGGAAGAGGAGGAACTGTTTCAGTAGGTGGGGCACGCCGACTTCCAGATGCTGTTCGCAGACTCTTGCGACGAGACTTGCCGTTCCAAGGCTCGGTCGTCCACGCAGGCTTGCGCTCAGCGCTCGACTTGCGGGAGGTAGGCTTGTTGACCTTTTCTGTGGCAGGCTTCGCGTCCGCGGAAGGCTTCTCATCACTGAATTGGCGGCTGCTGGCAACGACGACTTTGGTGTTTTGACGCATCAGGTAGCCCTTCTGTTCGTTGACATGGTTGTTAGTGGGACTGTTCGTATGCAGATAGTCTTCACCTGACACATAACTCGCAGCAGCATCGTGCTGTGCAGTTGTGGGGGTGGGGAAACGGGCGAAGGGGGGTAAAGGAAAAAGGTTGTGTACCTTCTGAGCCTCGATAATGTTATCGAACTCCTTGTCAAGTCCGAAACTAAGGTCATTGGAATCTTCGCCAAGGTTCAGATCGAGCATGCGCTTCTCGTGGGTTGCGAGGCTGATTTCAGAGTCGTCGTCGTCTTCAACATGGCTAACCTCAAGGGAAAGAGATTGACGGTTAGGACTGCGCGCAGGGACAGGTGGAGGGTAAGTTCCGCTAACTTGTCGGCGTGTGGCTGCCATGTCAATCTCGTCTGGGATCAGCGACGGACGGGTCTTCAGCCGACCACCAGCACCTCGGATGGTAGCTTCACGCTCAGGGACCTCGGGGGAGGACTCGTAGTCTGGCGGTGAGACGACGACGTTGTGTCGGATGACAGAGTCTGGTGTGCTGGGCGCCTCTGTGTCATTATCATCCTCCTCGTCAATATCTTCATCGTTACCTTCTGGTGTAACAGGACGCCTCAGGAAATCGTGCATTGCCTCCATCTTGGGAGCGGTATCGAGAGGGCTCAATATGGGTGTGAAAGATTCTTTCTGGGGATCAAGATCAAGGTTCACTTCCTTGTCCTCAAAAGCAGCAAAGAACTCGCCTTGTTGCACTTCCTCGACAGGCGCAGACGGAGAACAGTTGACAGCTGTAGGCGTTGACGGCCCCGAAGTGTCAACAGTGCCGTTCTCGGTTGGGTGCTCCTCAGGTTGGGTGGAGTACATGCTGGCGTCGTCATCCTCTTCTGGCTCGTCTGGGACGGGATGCCGGATGACAGATGATTCACGCTCGTAGTCGTTCATCTCAGGAGGTTCGAGTTCTGAGACCTCGGACTCATCTTCAACTTCCTCGGCTTTAGCATCAGGGTATGTGCGGATGACACTTCCGTCCTCGTCATCGGCGGCAGCGAACTGGGGAGGAGCAAGCTCATCGAAGTTGGATGAACATTCGCGCGATGGGATGGGAACATCAGGATCCAGATCAGCCAAGTCGCCGTAGCTACGTTCAGGACTGAACTCAACATCGTAGCCATAGCTATCTCCTTCGTCATCTTCGAATGTGCGGCTCTTAACCCTTCGCAGGATAGACTCGCGGGAGATGCGCGGGACGTGGGGCTGATCTTCGTCCGCTAGCTCCGACTCGGTTACGTCTTCGATTTCGTCGACATGGACTTGAACACCCACCTCCTCTTCGGGTTTCTGGTCATGAGTTTCCTGAGTCGGTGTTTCTGTGTTGCGGTTGCCATCGAAATTTAGTAATCGCAGTCTGTCCTCGAGCGACATAGATGTGTCGCGCATGTTGAGCAGATCGGACTTTGAGATGCCAGCAGCCTGAGGAGGCAGGGGCAGCGATCTCCGCGCGTCGCTTGCACGTTCTGCAGCAGCTGACAGACCGGTGCTAGAATCACGTCGTCGACGATCATCCAGGGCCAGCATGCCAGGAAGAGGTGGAAGTGGCCGGGACTCGCCCTCCGACGCGACGGAGCCGTGGCGTGCACCGTTTATTGGCCCGTTGGGACCAGCATTTGGCATCGGGCTCTCGTCGCGACCATCAAAGACATCGTCGTATGTGTCGGTGAGCGACGTATTTGCTGCATCTGGGCTCATGTGACGCCAGTCCTCAGGAAGCACAACGGGTGTCTTCTCAGTATCCTCCAGCGAAGCGTCGAAGCTGTCGTCCTGGTCGAAGCTCATCTCCTCATCCTCATCCGACTCGTAGCTCCCCTCACGCGAACCAGACGCTGCAGAAGGGTCGGGTGTGACCATCTCGAACTCTGTGATTTGGGGCGGCGCCGTGTCGAACGTCACACTTTTGGCGTGTCGGCGCAGTGGAGGGCGGGCAGCCTTGTGCTGGGAGTCTTCGTCATCGGAGTAGACGCTGGAATCCGGGTTGAACTGTGGGGAGTTGAAGCGACCGTTGCTGACGAGCGAGGATTTTGTGGGAGAGGCGCGGCCCTCGGAGTCTCGTGTTGGTGATGATGCAAACGACGACTGTGTGGGGAGCTTTGCTGGGGATGTCTTGGATGGGCTCAGGATGGGAATCTTGGTGGAGCTGTCTGCGCGACGGTGGCCGACGGGCGAAGCGTTTTGTTGGCGTAGTCCAGCCAGGCCGTTGCCTGCGTAGGCGTTGCCCTGTATGGCGGCATTCAAGGGCCGTCCAGCAGCCAGTGGTCGGTCAAGCGAGAGAATGGAAGAGGGGTCATACTCGTTCTGCTGCTCACGGGCGAACATGCTGCTGTTCTTGACACGTGACTGCTTCTTCAGGTTCTCGATCGAGTTGCGCTTGGGGGACAGCAGCGAGGGTGGGTCGACGCCCTCGTTCTCATTATCAGACTCGAAGCGCGACTTGGGCGATGTGGTCTGCTCCCTCCAGAACAGGCGTGGGCCGGCGGGGTTGTTGAAGGGCGACGACGAGGCAGCGAATGGGGAGCTCTCCTTGGCCAGATACACCCTCTGGGCCACGTTAGCTGGCTGCACGGGACTGGTGTGGTGGTTGGGCTGGTGAGTGCAAACCTTTGTTGTCTGGTCAAAGCTCGGAGAGTTGCGCCTGGGGCTCATGGCTCCAATCTCAGACAGCGGGCGGCCACTTCCTTTTGTCGGCGTCTTGTTGATGCGCAGCGGTGACACCTGCAGGCACAATGGTCAGCACGTGGGTTGTCAGTATTTGATCGTCGATGGGCCTTACTGCTTCGTTGCGTGACATGTTACGGTGCTAGCGCCGGGCGTTGGTGGGCAAGACAGCAGCCAGGAATGCGTGGAAGAATGGGCCGGCGGTGAGGGTGCGCGCTGCAAGGGAAGCCGTCAGGAGGGCTGATGGAATATGGAAAGCCCTTGAAGTGAAAGTCGGCCGAGCGCACGCGCAATGGTGAGAAGAAAAGCGGAGGAGAGGAGAAGATATGCACGCTGGCTTTGGGCGGGTGGACAGTTGCGTGTGTTGATAAGCGGTACGGGATCGATTGCGGCAAGGATAAGAGTGTTGACGTGGCAACGGCATCGGCGGCGCGAGTCAGGACACGGCTGCGAGCCCTGCGCGATGCGGTGGCGCTAGAATTTCGCGAACCCGGTCAGTGCGGCTTTTCTCCATGGTAGACGAGCGTGTCGGGACATTGATTCTATTGAGACGCTTTCCTTTTGCGACCAGCCACGTCCCGTCGTCATGTTGCGCCAGGCCGTCCGTGTGTGTCCGTTCTGCGAAGTCCGCGCCCTGCTCGGGCCCCCCCAGTACCACCAGACGAGACTGTACACGCAGGCCCAGCGCGAGCGAGGCATCCAGCGCGGCCCTTCACAAGCCCGCCCTCGTACAGGCCCAGCGCCGCCCAGAGGCCGCGATGGCTCCAGACCCGCGCGCATGGTCCTCTCAGAGACGGTCGATCGCCCGCCGCCGCCCTCGACAGCAGACGGAAAGCCCGCACGCAGGAAGCAGGATGCCTTTGCCCACCTCAACCGCACGCGGGCACCGCCCATCCTCGAGAGAACACGGGACCAGCGGGCACGAAGCAACGACAGGCCAACGGGGCGCGACGACGGCAAGCGCAGGACCAGGTCCGAGCCGTTCCACGCCCTCAAGATGCAGAGCACCCTACACGAAGTGCCGTACGGGTCGCGCCAGGCCATCAAGCACAAGATTGAGCAATACGACGCCTTCACCAAGATGCCCCTCTTAGACACCGTCCAGGCCGCCGTCAAAGACGCCCTGCCCGCCCTCGAGTACCGCAACCCCACGCCCGCCCAGTCCGTCGCCATCCCCGCCCTGCTGGGCCTGCAGGCCAAACGACGCACCAGGACACCATCGAAGAAGTCTGGCCACGAGTCGTTCCTGCTCGCCGCTGAGACTGGCTCCGGCAAGACGCTCGCCTACCTGCTCCCCACGCTCGATGCCATCAAACGCGACGAACTGCAGGAGAAAGAGGAGGCCGAGGAGCAGGCAGCACGCGACGTCGAGGAAGCAGCCACCCAGGCCAAGGACAAGCGCGACGACATCTTCGCCGTGCCCGACCCCGAGCTCAACAAGGCCGTCGACCCAGCGCGCCCCCGCGCCATCATCCTCGTCCCCTCGGCCGAACTCGTCGCCCAGGTCGGCGCAGTCGCAAAGTCGCTATCCCACACCATCAAGTTCCGCGCCGCGCCCATCTCCGCCAAAATGTCCGCCACCACGATCCGCAACGGGCTCTTCAACATCAACGGCGTCGACGTCGTAATCAGCACCCCACCCCTCCTCGCCAGCATCGCAGAAAGCAACCCCAACATCCTCGCCCGCGTCACCCACCTCATCTGCGACGAAGCAGACTCCCTCTTCGACCGCTCCTTCAAGCCCAGCACAACAGAGGTCCTCGACCGCGCCACCCCGTCCCTCAAACAGCTCATCCTCTGCTCCGCCACCATCCCAAAATACCTCGACAAGTACCTCGCCGACAGATTCCCCGACATGCACCGCCTCGTCACGCCAAACCTACACGCCATCCCGCGCCGCGTCCAGCTCGGCGTCGTAGACGTAAACAAGGACCCTTACCACGGCAACAAGGACCTCGCCTGCGCAGACACAATCTGGAAAATCGGCAAAGCAGCAGCCGACTACGATCCCGCAGACGGCAAGGAATCAGTCCCCACAAAACGCATCTTGGTGTTCGTCAACGAGCGCGAAGACACAGAGAAAGTCGCCGCTTACCTCGTCAAAAAGGGCGTCGACGCAATGGCCTTCCACCGCGACACAGACCCCTCCCGCCAGGCAAAAACACTAGCCACCTTCACCGGGTCGGGACCTACATCTTCCCCGGAGCATCAGCAGCCCGCTAAGTCTGAGCTAGGCGGGAATCGCACGCTCCCCAATACTAAGGTCATTGTTACGACAGACCTCGGATCAAGGGGTATCGACACCGTCGCCGTGCGCCACGTCATTCTCTACGACGTCCCGCACACAACAATCGATTTTATCCACCGTTTGGGCCGCACGGGGCGCATGGGGCGGAGAGGGAGAGGCATTGTGTTGCTTGGGCCTGGGGATCGCGCGGATATTGTTAGGGAGGTGAGGGAGGCGATGTATAGGGGGGAGGCGCTGATTTGAGACGTTTTATGGCTTGATATGACTTATGGGAATGTTGTGTGTATGAGTATGTATGAGTAGATCTGTGGCTGTATAAACCCATGGCATGACGTTCTAGCAAGGTAGTGTGGCGTCGGAAAAAAATAGCGTGAACGCGAGTGTTTACTCGCTTACCCTTGTCCCTTCCCTCAACCAACTTCACCTCAGCTCCATCTTCAGCTCCGGCTTGTTTACACTACACACCATATACTATACACTACCCTGCACCACGTACCACGAATCCTGTTTCACCCCAAACTTCCCAGTAACCACCCCAGTTCTCACGCTACGGCCTTGTTTCATGTCCATAGCCATGTCAACAAACAAGTCTTACCTTGTATGTTGTGTAATGTTTGGGTAATGTGACGGGGGTGCCTGGTTAGTGTTGATGTGAGCTATTTATATATGTGCTCCGTGCGGTGGGGTTGGTTGCTTGGGTGGATGGATGGATGGATGGATGTGGATGTGGATGTGGATGTGGATATGGGTAACGGGTGGATGAGGGAGGGAAGGAGGGGATCCACAGACACCGGTTGATGGAGCGGAGGATGGAGGATTGAGGATGCAGACGGAGGTTGGGTAGGTAAATATTACCATGGGATTTGGGATTTGGGCATCAGTATTCGAATGCGTAATGAGCCATGGCGGTGAGTTTGCTGGTTTGTTATGTTGTTGTGGTGTGATTTGTTGTGTTGTTGAAGAAAGAGTGGGGAAGTGTTGTTGTGTGTTGTTTTGGAAACGGTGGAGATGGCGGATGGAGATATGGGGAATTAAGTGGGGACTTGAAGTGCGACGTAACACGGCATTGGAGATGGGATGACAACGAATTGACCGCTGGATGTTGAACGAGTGATATGAGGACATAGGAATGTATGGATACAGATGTACATAAGGATGTAGGGTATGGATATATGTGGGTGGATATGTGGGGTATAAATTGTGAAAGTAGTCAAAATGTGAATAGGGTTGGAAATAAACATCTACGCAACGGTGAACAGGGTGTTTGATAGTACTCCGCCAATTTATCAGATCGGCGACGTGTGAAGCAGTAAGTATGGAGATGCTGCTGGGCTTTGTTGCGCGTTTTGTGTGTTGCTACGTCGTCTGCATTATGTCGTTTGCGGATAGGACGAGATGGTAAGTCCTCGTTTGATAAGTTGATGGTTTCACTATATGTACGAGGATGTAGAAAGTCTTTCACTGAATGTATTGTGATATAATGGAATTGATGTTTGTGGTATGCTAGCTTTGGTGGTCGATATTCCGGGGATGGTGGTCTGGAAAAGCCGGGAGGAAGCTGAGCAGAAATGTTGGCCGTTATTCGTGGGCGCCGTATGATTTCAACAGCCTGACTATTAAAACCTTTCGTCGTCTTTTTGCGAATACTAGCGGCGTTTCTCCTGTAACATCCCTCCAATTGACATCAACCTTGTTAGTCTCTAGTAGCGTCTCAACTGTACTCTCACTTCCTCCCAACACTGCCCACCATAGCGGCGTCATTCCATCCCTGTCCTCTAGATTAACGTCAACCCTGTCTGTGTCTAACAGTAGCTTTACTACTGCCTTGTGCCCTCTGTGTGCTGCCCATGATAGCGGTGTTCGTCTATCTTTATCCTTCAGATCAACGTCAACCCTGTTCGTGTCCAGCAACAGCTTTACTGCTGCTTCGTGCCCTCCGTGTGCTGCCCACAATAGCGGCGTCCGTCCATCCTTATCCTTCAGATCAACGTCAACTCTGTTTGTGTCTAGAAATAGCTTTACTACTGCCTCGTACCCTCCATATGCTGCCAAAAATAGCGGTGTCCATCCTTTCTCATCCTTCAGATCAACGTTAACCCTGTTTGTGTCTAGAAATAGCTTTGCTACCGCCTTTCGCCCTGCATATGCTGCCCACGATAGCGGTGTGCGTCCTCTCTCATCCGTCAGATCAACGTCAATCCTGTTTGTATCTAGCAGTAGCTTTACTACTGCCTTGTGCCCTCCATATGCTGCCAACGATAGCGGTGATCGTTTCTGAGGGTTGTCTTTGGAGTTGACGTCAACATTACCTGTTCTAATCACTAAAGCAAGTATTGTCCCGTTTCCATGTTCTGCAAGATATGAGACCATGTCCGTTTTTCTCGGGAACTTGAAATCGCGCCCGACTATTCCACTTGTGCTTTCGCAACACTGTTCGTATATCTCATGAGGGCAAGTCTCTGTAGGCTGGTTCCTGAAGAGAGCTTCTATGAGGGCTCGGACAGCGTCATTGCTCCCGGTCGCCATGGCTGCGAAAAGGGGAGGTCCATAGCGCTCTTTTTTAACTTCGAAGCACAGATGGGCGGATGGGTGGATTCTGATAAGATTTGGCGTATTGTGCTCGGCTAACACATATAACAGACTCGCATATTTCGTGTGCCTGCGCACTTCATGCTTTTCAAACAAATTATCAAGACTGATCCAACGAGTCAGTGGAAAATCCATCATGAAGGCCTTCTGAGAAATTTCCCTTCCTTCTGCCATATCAGCATGGTATAGCACATTTTGTACAGCATACTCCATGAAAGGGAATGCATCAGTAGCTGATGCGCGGAATTCTGCAACTTCTTGCGGTGAACCTTTTGGGAGGTGCTCTGGAATCTTCAGAGCAGTAAAGATGTCCATATCCATGTAGGCAAGGCAACATTGCTTCAACCGCTGGTGACTTTGGCCTGGAAGGTTACTTCCAAGATCAGACCAGATATTTCCCAGGCTGTCTTCTTTCAGCAGAAAGTCTCTGACCGACTCGTGAATGAATTGAACCTTCTGAAGTTTGGAAGTCGTGATTTCGGTGAGACCTTTGGAGGACTCCAGTATGAATCGTCTGATTACATCCGTTGTAATCTTATCAGAGTCCGACATTGTTAACGCGTCGGGCTCGGCTCCAGAGAGAATGGCAAAGTACAGCTGCTCTGGGCTCAATGGCTGCTTCGCAAAAAGTACCCACTGAATACACAGAGCTAGTTCGTCTTTATTGTGCGAGTCGCGCGTCAAAATGTCGCGAAACAGCTCGTGGAGGTCCCTAGGAATTTCCTGCAATCTCCGTCGAAGTGCATGTATCCGACCGCCATCGTGCTCTTTGTTCAGGATGCCCACGACAAGAACGACCCACATGAAGATCCCTGATGCCTTTTCTTGGAGATCGATTCGAATTTGCTGGGCAAGCTTGCTCTTCCCAATCTTCAACTCGCTCTCCAAGTAGTTAGTTATGTCCTGGCTGTGGCCATCTTGCCCTTCCAGAATCAGATCTAGCCCCCTCTCAATTGTGATATGTGGGTAATGTCTACTTGAGAAGCAGACTTGAAAGTGGATGTTGTTTGACACAGCGAGCTCGCCGACGTTTTTGAAGAATTGTACCATATCCCGGATCTGCTCTTCATCGCATTCGTCTAGGGCGTCGATGAAACAGACTACGGAGGAATTTCCCAGACTTCGTACAGCTTGTTCTAACAGCATCTTGAGTGATTCGACACTCCATTTGTAATCTGTGCTGATGCTCAAAATCGAGAGACTGAGGGAGTCGAAGACACTCTGGAACGCTGGAAGTCGTTCAAGAAGCTGCAGGAGCAGTGATCGATATGTTCCAATGGTGGACTTCTCCATATCTTCGCCCCGCGCATTGAAGAAGAACGAGACCACAGTTGTGTCTTTCATTGTCTTCCGTGCCTGGGCAAGTGCAAATTTCATCAAAGTGGATTTTCCAGTCCCAGGTTTTCCTTTGATCCACAAGAAGCCATGGTGCTCGCATAGCTTGGTCGGGTTAAGCCAGTCGAGGTACTCCGGTTTGTGCAATAGCCATCTACAGGTCTTGACGTGTGCGTTCTTGATGCTCATCTGACGTGCATCAATCTGATCGAATCGCAGCGACTCCAACAGTGTCCGCTTCTGCTCTTCATTCAATGACAAGACCTTGTTGCCCGAAGACTCTCTGATCTCTTTCCGAAGCCGCCTGAACGCATACTCTTTCCCTTCACTGTAATTTGGGAGCATATAGACACCAAATATACCCAACAGTGAGTACGCTTTGTCTTCCTCGCGTGTGGTCTGGCGGTTGTTCGCCCATTTGAATCGCTCTTCAACACTGAACTCATCTAAAGGAGCTCCTCGAAGGACTGGGATAGCAATGTCTGTAATCTCGTGGATCTGTCGTTCGAGAGATACTTTGTCACCAAGTTGCTGGCCTTCTTTAGAAAAGAACTTGACGGTACGTGGGGCAAGAAGCTCTTGGAGAGTCCAGCCACGTGTAAACCATCTGCTGTCCCGGAAAGCTGGCTGCCAAGTAAAGCAGAACGTTTCGTAGTCCGCTTTTCGCTTTGTCGTTGAAACATCCGACAGGTAGGCGTAGCATTCTTTCGCATTCTGATACCAGCGGAACATGGAGTTGATCGCTTCTGATAATTCTTGGCTGCTAGATTTGTCGATGCAGCAGGTATCACTCCAGAAATACTGCAAACCGTCGCGAGAAGCTTGCTCGCCACAGAACATCAGCTTGCGGTAGCCTGCCCTGCTCTTGCCTGCATCACCTATTCCTTCTGTCAAATCTTTGAAGGTGACTTCCTCTCCATCTGGCCCCCAGGTGTGCGAGAGAATCGCATAAGGCGGGATGTCGTTGTTGTTGAAGGGGCCGACGAGGCTGAATTCCCCATTTTTCTCGATCCGCAGTAAACGCATGGAAAAAGGTCTATTCGACAGTTCAAGCAAAGAAAATAGGAAAGATGTGAAGAATAAATGTACGAGTCCAGCGGTGAAGGAACTCTACTGTTGGTGGTTGTGTAGGTGATGGAGAGAAGTTCGGCTGGACGATTCGAAGTTGACGCCTGGTGAAAGCGGCTGGGGCTGAGCCTTGTGGCTTAGGCACGGCACAGCACATGCATGCATGGCAACAATACGTACAATCTTGCTACACTTCTGCTACAACACAAAATCTCACATGGAGAGCAAGATATACAAGGAACGATAAATCTAGTTGTACTACGTTCACGGCAGCAGTCGCATTCTACAACTAACGCCTAGATCGAATTGCGTAATGAACTACCGTGTAAACTTGTTCAATCCGTAGATGCCTAGAAAGGGGTTGCAGCGAAGCGAGTCGACCTGCAAGTGGTGGAATAATCACAGCCACTCAGCCACCCTGAATACCCAATCGCCAGAGGACTCGCTTCGTTACAACCTTGTCTAGCTATCCACGGATTGAACAAGTTTACACGGTATGGGGCTGTACGCTAGCGTCGCACTAGCGAAATCATAGCGTACCCCGATCTCTTGTGGTTTATGAACTCACGATTAGTCAATTTCAATACCTATTCCATCCCTCAACCCAAACTTCCTTCCCAAGATAGCTGGCTCTCTACAACAGCTCTGTTGTGTTTTGTAGTAGTGGGAATATCCAGGCATGCTTATGCAGGTCGGAGATACTTCCTGTCCTCTTCCAACGTTTTGTCAACTGCATCGATTCCCTGACATTTGCACTCGGGTCTTCTTGATCAAGATTCAGTATAAAATCGCGGGTGTTAGTTTCATGTTGAAGTTTATAGATAAGCGGGTAGGTATCTTTGCTCTACGCATCACAGCATCTTTTCCATTACACATACCTTCAAGAGTTGGACACACTAGCCTGCCATTAAGGAGGTACCGGCGCATGGTTTTGCATGGTGTCTATTCGTGGTGGAGGCTCATCCCAAAAGGGTAATACTTCATGTGGTATGACTGCAACAATAACAGTACATCCTGGTCGTTTAGAAGATTGGAGTAGACCCTTACGATACCAAAGTCGTTGCAATTGCTTTTGCCGTACAGAGTTGAAAGGGTACGAGTAGTTCGCCCGCTGCAACGTCTCCACCCACGCTCACAGAACAATCGTTATCAGACTCTTTCTGCTCAATACCAGGTGAATTTGGCTTTTCCAACCGCTGGCTGTGCGTACATCTCTCTCCATACAGTGAAATGTATATAATATTCAAAACACATTGATACTAAGATATCCGTGGGGGACAAGTGAATAGTGTGTTCTCCACATAGGGTTTACATGAGGTCAGCGCTCGGTGCAACGAGTACCACGGTTGCTCCGATATTGGACAGGATTCTAGTGATGTAAAGGTTGTGGCGCATTTCGGAACTTCGTCTTCAGCCGTATTCCCAAAGAAACACGAAGGAGCTCATGTCTTAATTACGCCGATATTGTGCACCGATCATCAAGACCGGTAGAAAAAACAACTAGCTTATTCGTATATAGTTTGGTGGTCTGTTCGTTTCGTTGAATTCGGAGATTGTGACGACCGGGCTGGTGCGTTCGGAGCTCGAGTAATAGGTGCAAGACCTCGTAATGATTTGAAAGGGATCTCCAGGCAATTTTGAGCTGAGACTGAATCTGATAGACGGAACTCTTTGGTACTAGTTCGTGCAGTTTTAGTTGTTTTGCTGTTAGCATGATATTAGGTGCATCTTTGGAGACTTCTTGCCCTGTTTTGGCAGGAGGTTTTCCATGGCCAATCAAACATGAGGGGTGTCCTCATTTACTGTGGTACCCCCCGAAATATAAGCCATTTGCCTCATGTGGGTACTTTTCAAAACGCCCACGGATTGTTCAAGATGTCTGTGAAATAGCACTTCTAACGAATGGGAGACTAGCACCTAAAGTGGGTAATGGCTTATACTTCGGGGGGTACCACAGTAGTTTGACGCACTCGAATTCTCCTATATTACAAGGCTGTGATAGGATATGTCTGAAGTAGCCTCGATTGAATACTTTGGCATCCTTCTATCATTCCTCTTCCTAGACAAGATGGTGAGAAACGAGGGTGTTGCGGTATCTATCATTGTTGTTGAATTTGGAGGACTAAAAGCCGTGAGATAATTACTACCGCATAGACTGGTCAAAAGCCATACGACTACGCTCGATTAGACACGCGCTTCTTTCGGCCAATTAGAAGCAACGGAAACTCCTTTCGATTGGTGATTAGGACTTAGCAACGTTAGTAAGCCCGCGGCGCCACACAAACCAGTTCATGCGGTATCCTACAACGTACGGAGTATTTACAAGGTGGATCTGGGAGGGGGTGGCTGGACGCTGCACTTCTTATTTGTTACATGCAGTGATGTAAGCAGGTTGATTTGAGAGCAGAAAATCTTGGCTGTGGCGGCTCCGGGATACACCTTGAATATACACCCTCCGTACGTTGTAAAGCATCAACATCGTATGAGGATTCAAGATCGCGACATGTACGTTGTGTGTCGAATTCCGCGTCATCCAATGTCATCGCCGTCACTCCCGCGGACGTCGTTCGTTCTCATCTCCCGACCTCGTCTTCCTGCCCCACGTCGACTTCCCGCCCCACCACACCACGACTATGTTCCGTAAAAGCCCACCGCTCCGCGCCTTTCAACTCCCCATCCGACCCCCTCCAACGAACGTTCGACCCCTCGCTCACCATGTCCAAGCCCGCGCCTACCAAAAGATCCCCTTCGGCCGCCGTCCGCAGTACTCGCGCTTCCAGGCAGCATCCAACATCTTCCACCGCTGGGCGGCGCGGCCAACCTTCTATCGAGATGTCGGTCTGATCAGCGTCGGGACAGGCGGTTTCTACCTCTACAACGTGGAAACGGTGCCCGTCTCCGGACGTCGCCGCTTCAACATCATCACGCCAGGCATGGAGGAAAGCATGGGCGTCGCGACGGTCGACGAAGTCAAGCAGCAATACGCCGGCCAGTTCCTCTCCGACCACGACCCGCGGGTACTGCAGGTGAAGAAGGTGTTGGAGAGATTGCTGCCGTATGCAGAGGGCACAGGACTGAAGGATCTGAACTGGGAGGTGCATGTCATCGACAGCCCTGAGCAGAACGCGTTCGTAGCGCCAGGCGGGAAGGTCTTCGTATTCACTGGTATCCTCCCGCTCTGCGGCAACGAAGACGGGATAGCAGCAGTCCTTGGCCACGAAATCGCGCACGTCGTCGCCCATCACAGCGCGTATGTCCCCATCCCACCCTACATCTACCCACCCACCACTAACCCCCCACTCAGCGAACGCATGTCCACCGCGCCCATAATCATGCTCCTCGCCCTCTCCCTCTCCCTCTTCGACATCTCCTTCTACTCCTCAAAAATGCTGCTCGACCTCTTCCTCAGCATGCCCGCGTCCCGCAAGCACGAAGCAGAAGCAGACTACATCGGCCTGATGATGATGGCGGAGGGCTGCTACCGGCCCGAAGCCGCCATGGAGTTCTGGACCAGGATGGAGAAGCTGGGACAACAGGGCCCGCCGCAGATCCTGAGCACGCACCCTAGTAATCATAACCGCGAGGAGAAGATTCGCGAGTGGTTGCCCAAGGCGCATGAGAAGGCTGAGGCGTCCGAGTGTCATGCTACGAGTCAGTATGGTATGTTGTCTTGTTTCTTTTATGCGTGAGATTGATTGGGCTAATGGTGTGTAGTGGATCAGTTTGGGTCGGCGTTTAACAGCTTGGGTCGCTGGTGAAGAGATGCTTGTGTCGAAACAAAATGTATACTAAGACGGGAATTATTGTTGCATGCTTTCGTAGTTCTCCTACGTGGTTGGACGGAGCGTAGTGTAGCATGGAGTATGTGTAAATGACTGTATATGAATTGATTCACGTTGGACCCACAACACTCAGCAGACTCACTCTTGGCGCGAGCACAACATCCCTTCACCCTTTCCACATAGAAATCAGAGTATCGTAGTCAGAATTTCTGTCATCACGTCGACCCATTCTTCACTACTCAAGCAGAAAGTCAATGATTAACCGAACAAGACCCATGATGCAAACAAATACTGCTCGCCTCATACGCACAACAAGCTCACCACGACTTCAACACAGCATCACACCACATCAACCTAGGAACACATACAGAGTCGAGTCAGGTTCTCCACTAGGTAACGCATCTCTAGGGACAATACAAGGAATCCGAGGGATGAGAATCAATGTCCCGGCATGCCATGCTCATGCACCAAAACGCCTCAAGTCGTGTCCATATCTCGTTATTCATGCCATCGTATAGACTGCGCCGATTTGTATCGTGCCATACGGCTGATACCAGTTCGACACACTCCAGACTAGACCTGGGTGTCTACAACACCTACGCCAACACAGCGGAGTAGCAGTATGCCGCAACAGCGACACCTACGACCAGAACAGAAACACTAAGGTACAAAGTCAGCGTCGTCTCTTCGAGCGAGTCAACAGGAAAAGAAGAGGATAGTAAAGTCCGTGCATCATGGAGATACGCGCTCCATCGGGCTTCAATGAGAAAAGAGTGAAGAAGATAGCGGACTGCTCACCTAGCAGGGCGGAACACAACGCGTAACAAATTCTGTAGGAAGCTCTTATGAGGCCGATCGAGTCGCTGAAGCGCGTCAGGCGAGACTATACGAGCGACCTTGTCTTTGATGCTGTTCTTGGTATCCTCGGAAGGGGCTGATGGGGTTGTAGTTACATTCGCAGAATCCTTCTCTAGTTCACGGCGCTGGCGAGGTTCCGACTCGGAGGTCTCTTTGTCGGTCGATGTGGATCCGACTTTCGGCGTGAGCGGTGCGATCAATGAATTCAAAACTTTGGCGGGAGTGGCCGCTGAATCGACCAACTTAGCCAAAGGAGTTGGTAGGTCCTTAGCTCCGTCGTTCTTGCCCAAACTACTAGCCTCACTAGACTCGGCTGTATGAGTGTTTGGCTCATCAGCCTCAACTTCTTCGACTAACTCCAGACGTCGATTGTCCTCTGACACAGGCGTAGCATTTGGGTCCCGTGCAAAACCAAAGAACGAGTTTGGAACCCGAGTATGACGACCACCCATCATCACTGGTGAGCCGAAGTCTCCCGCAGCCTCATACTCGTCGTCGTCACCTTCTTCTAGAACAGATGGTAGTGATGCATACGAATTGATCTGCCTAAGATCAACCGAAGAGCACGCCTGAGACATGACAGACATCTGCGGGGAATGCTGCTCGTCGACGACTTGGTCTTCTGGGAGGTGATGACCAATGGTTGCCACTCGTTCGAGGATCTGCTCGCGGCTAGTAGGGAAGGGCTCAAGCGAAGCGTCGTGCAGGTTGTCGTCCTCTTCATCAGACTTGGGCAGCTTGTGCGGAAGGGAGCTACTGTCAGTTCCTGTTCTAAAGATAGAAGAGCGTCCGCCTCCACCAAAAAGCCCCCTGGCGTTAGAGGTTTCGTACCCAAATGATGGCTGTGCGTTGGGGAGGAACAAACCATCATCCATAGACCGCTCAGAACCGGAGATGCTAGCAGCTCTCATATCGCGCTCATGGGGTAAGAGGGGAACGCCATTTTCCTCCTCATGACTATCGTCGAACCGCGTGTAAGGCTGTGGCTCCAAATCCTCTTCGCTGTACTCGGTGACGATATCGCTACCCTTAGATTGCGGAAACCCGGTTTCATGCGATAGAAGTGGGGATTTGGCAAGCTCATCCCCATCATCGCTGTGTATTGCGCTATCATTTTTAAAGCCAGTCTCGTGCGAGAGAAGAGGTCCATTGCTAAACTCATCGGTGCCGTCCTCCATCTCGTGGGAGAGTAGTGGAACACGGTCGAACTCGCTAGCCCTATTACCAAGCCCTGTCTCATGGGGAAGCAGAGGCGCATGGCTGAATTCATTATCTTCTTGCGACTCGTCAGCTTCAGAGGGCGTGTGGACAATACCACTAGAGCTCGTTTGGTCCGTGGACGATTGAACAGACTCTTCGTCGGGGGTCTCCATCGACGGAGATTCTGGTAGTTGCTCGCCTGTTTGATAGGTTTCGTGTTCAAATAAGGGAGCAGATTCCTCTTCCTTTGTGCTAGGCTCCACATGATCTTCTGGGGTGATCACGAGCTTATCAGGCGATGCATCCGCAGCTCTCATTTCGTGTGCTACCTTCTGAGCCGTCGTGGCGTCATCGCCGAAATCGTCTCCATATGTAGGCTCATTGTCTGTTTTCTCAACAACGAGCAGAGGTACCTCCGGCAGCTCCGGCGGGTCCGCATCGACTGGAGAGCTTGCCTTGGTCTCTTCAAAGTCGGGTTCGGCGTCGGCGGCGCGTTTATCAGCATCGACGGGTAACTTTTGTGGCTCTGCATCGCCAACATCTGGTTGCTCTTGATCCGCGGCTTTCTCTACCACAACGAATGGAACCGGGGAGCTCGGTAGCTGGGACAATGCGCTGGCGTCCGTCGTGCTGTCCTTGCGGATATTAGGTGGGGGACCCTTGGCATGGATCACGTTGTTGCGGTTGCCTTGTTCGTCCGTGGCTGCAGTATGTCAGTATCTGTGTCAGATAACCTCATGCATTGACCTACCAGTCTCTTTTGACTCGTCCAGAACCCAATAGCCCTCTCCAATGCGGATCTTGTATTGGTAGCTGCCCTCGCCGACATCATTGAAATGCCGAGTAAAGACGAGGTCGCCAGAAGGCATCTTCTCATCATCCACGGTCAATTCAAGTGTCTCCCATGGCGGATTGCTGAGGGGCGTGACAACATATACCGGTGGTTGCACGCCCGGCTGCGAGAAGCTGATGGTTGCTTTGGCGGTCATGGTGACATTAGCGGCCTTAATCGAGGACGAGGGGAAGCCCGATAGAGGAGGTATCCGAGGATCTTGGGAGGTTGGATCGCTCGCGTGCCGTATCAGTTGTGGGAGTGTATCTCGAGGATAAGCGTTTGTCTTGCGAGGAATATCGTCAGTAGTTGAGGATGTTTGTTTATTACCCGACCACAAGGCTCGGATACGTTGTCGGTGGGATAGTTTTGGAGTGGTCATGAGGAACGAGAAGGGAACGAGAAGGATATCACATAGAATGGATGGTGGTGCTTTTGAGAGAACTTACCAGTTTGAAAGGGGTGCCAGCTGCAAAAGAAACTATCGGGCGTGCTGAGGAGGTCCTTTCCCTACGAGAAAATCTACTATCGTCTCACCCTGGATGGGAAAGAAGGAAGTGTTGAAGTGTTGAGAGGGGCCAGGGAAGGAAGGCGGGCTCAGCCTGTTGTTGAGTGCGACTTCCCAGGTTCCCACTTCCGCGCAGAGATACGAACGACGAAAATGGCGGACGCTCGCAGAACCATGGCCCACTGGAATAAGTGTGTCTTTAGAGTCCTGTCAACCCCGATCGACGTCGTGCAGCTCCACCTCCGCACTCTCTCTGCAGGGTCGTGCGCCCCTCCGCTTTCACATGCTTGTCGTAAGTTGTTGAACTTCAAGGTGACGTGACAGCAGCGGTGTGTGGGCCCAGGCGCTATGGGCGTCTGCTGGTATGGTGCGGTCCCGCGGATGATCTCCAAATCACTAACGTGGAAAACACTCAAACTCGACTTCATCTCTGTCCAAGATGTCAAAATCCGTGTATGCGTAGTGATAGTATCGATGTAGTGCAGGGGCGTAGGACAGTTGCCGTTGTACCACCACCACGTGCCTTGCGAACGATCAGTTTTGGCTAGTCTTTGATGAACTTTTTGCAAGCGCCTGTTCACGTCCACGCTTCGTCTGAAGTAGTCAACAGAAGCGAACTAGCAAAAAGCAAGGAAATGACACATATTTTTACTTTAATGAAGTATCTGGCATGATCTTGCCCGCCTTATCATAGTATGAGGCGCTCTTCAAGTATACTCGAACACACAGATGCAAAGCGCTGTTGCTCGACTTTGGTAAGACGCTCACGTTGGAATGGAAGTCGTAAGAAACAAGGCGACGCTTCCGTCAGAGATGAGCGGAAGAACAAGAGAAGATGCTGACCCGAAGTTCTGGGAGACATGACATGCGACGAGAAAACACCCTACAAATGCATATATTGTTAAAAACACGATGAGAACAAATCGTGTATATTTAATACGGACTGCAAATTTTGAGTGATATAATCGTGAATGGTCATTTGCTACAGACGAGTCTATAGTTGAAGTAAGATGATTCATATCCAGAAGTAACCCAAATTCTGTCCCTGAAGTCGTCGCCAATAGATATTTTCCTAGACCTAGTGTGCGTGTGCGTGCCCTATTTGCGTGACAAGTGGTAATAGCATGCCGAATATAACGATGCCAATGTCTGTTTTGGAAAGAGTCTTCTTCTCTGGGAAGGCGTCTATGTAACCATTTGCGGTGGGGTCAAATTGCGACTGCGATGACGTTGCTTCGGTCATGGAGTGCATGGCTACATATCTTTTGTTAAAGTTAGTACGTTTCATGTTGCAAAGATAGGAGGCTGAAATGAAGACTGACAAGAAAGTTCCACCAGAGAAACATAACACCCAGCCGGTGGTCCAGGTAAGCCCCTCGTCACCACCCAGCGCGCTACGTCCGAGCGCATGAACAAGGGCCCATGTTGCGATAGCGCCGGCCGGTGCAGCTAAGCTAAAGAATCCGAGGTGGGTTCGCGCCGTACGTTTCGACAGTCCCTGCTTGAGAAGAACGGACGTGAGACCAAATGCTGCGGGCGCTTTGTGAAGCATGATTGCTATGAAGACAACGAGCGATAAAGAAGTAGAAGGCGCTGTCGACGAAGCACCTAGCGCTATTCCATCTGCGCAGGCATGGACAACAAGGCCTATGGTAGTCGCTGAACCGCCCTTCCTTCTGGCAGAAGGTGCCATAGGCGTTGGGGTCAACATGGGCGGAGACGGCGGGCGACTCATTGGGTTCAGGCTCAAGGTCGAAGCATTGTGCGGTCCTCGCGCTAGATTCGAGAGCGAAATGTGCATGGGTTGATACTTGGGTCTTGTCGATTCGAGGGCTTCCGGTAGATGGTCCACGACGAACATAAGTATGTATCCCAGGATCAATGCGACACCGATGAATGCATGGGGGCTTCCTCCATCCTCATGCTCAAGGTAGCCTTGCTTGTCATCGTCATCCTCGGGCGCGTGAACGCGCGTGTGTCCTTCCTTGTGTCCCTCGGTTGAGTCGTCATCGCCGCCCTTCTGCGGGTGTGGGTCTGCGCTCACGGTCTTGTCCTTCTCCTTTTCCTTCTGCTTGGTGTCCTTTGCTCGCTTCGTTCGAGGTTCGATAAAAGACCTCTCCACAATTATGTCCGCGCTAGGAGCTTTGATCGCACCCCCTCTCAGGAAGCTGGTATCCACTGCCTCTGACCTCTCTAACATGAACTCTGCAGGGTGCTTAAGGCCAGATCGCAAAGTCGACCCAGACGGGATAGTAGGCTGTACACTCCGGGACGCGTATGTGTAGCCTTGACTCCTTGCGCTGTACATGGTCTCGATACCTTCCGGAATGATGACAATGAGCGACGTCCCCACGAGCACGCCGGTGCCCAGGAGGGTGATGACACGGAGCTGGCGCGGAGAGAGGCTAAAGGAGAGCGGTACGATGCCCGCGAGAAAAGAGCTGCCATGGTAAGCTTCAGAGTCCAAAACATGCACACGCCAACGCATGAGGAGTGAGGGACGTACGCAATGGCCATAATAGTGCTCAAAGCGAGCAGCATGAAAAGTCCGTCCCACATGCTGGGCGGTATGTGCGGCGATCCCCAGAACCTGCCAGAGGAAAATGCGCGTTGATATACAAGAAAGAACGTAGAGCGGGTAGCGAGGCGTCAATCGATGCTGTCCATGCTTCGGGGAGAACGGAGTGGTGGACAACAGTCTCCACAAATCTTTGACTCTTGAGGTGTGCGCCATACAAGGAGCTAATACAAGGAGCTAGAAGCGGCTAGTACCGTAGGGCTGATCACCAAAACGCGTAATTTCGCGCTAACATCCTCGCTGCAGCGACGCGCCTCTTGACATTTCTAGACTTACTGCTCCAGTAGACAGTCATCTTCGCACTAGCCACTCTCACACAAATCACAACCATGGATCTTGACGACTGTAAGTATTGTGTCGCATGGTCTTGCTGTCTTGGGTACATTCTGCGATGTCACTTGAGCCGTCGCAGACGTACTCAAATGCATCCAGCCCTCATGACGATGAACTGCATAATGACGAGGCTGACAATCGCTAGGGGTCACAAACTCGAATGAGTGCTTCCACATCAATCTATATCGCCCAGGCAGCGGCGAGTCCGAGCGCATCCTTGACGACTCCTTCAACCCGACCTGCACATACACCGTGATCGACGAGCAAGAGGCGATCGCCGGCTACAAGAATCCAAGCATAGAACTTGACTTCCGCGCAAACGACCTTAAGCCACGGCTCAAGATACAGTTTGACGAGAAGTTGGAGCTTAAGGGTATCTCACCCGACATCAACCAGGTCGATCTCACGCCAGAACTATTTGCGCAATTTCTACCAGAGCCATCAGAAGATGTCAAGGATGCGACGTCAAAAGACTGGAAACCTCCAGGAGAATGTCTGCACAATTTCACGCTGCAAAACAAGAAATACGAGATCTGGAAGGCGCCCATGACCAACGACGCGGCGAAGCAAATCTGGACAAATATGAGGATTCTGGTGTTGCTGTTCATCGAAGGCGCTACATTCGAGGGCCTCGACGACGAGGAGACGATGGACCGTTGGTCGCTGTATCTGCTGTACGAGGTGACTCCTCTCAGCGATGCTACGACTACCCCATACACGCTCGCAGGATTCTCTACCTCATATCGCTCATGGATCTTCCCAACCTTTGACATCATGCGCGCCACCAAGATGCTCCCATCTCCTCCGCCAGAAAGCTCAGACAGTCATACTCCTAAGTACACATCTCAACGCTTGACCCAAGATCCAGAAACCTTCCTTTTCAACGAAAAGATCAACCGTCTCGAAACTCCCTCGCGGGAACGAATCTCCCAGTTCTTAATACTGCCTCCATACCAAGGACAGTCTCTTGGCTCTCGACTATACGACACTATCTTTGAGGATCTTGTGAAGAAACAGTTCATCTACGAGATTCCTGTCGAAGACCCCAGTGAGGATTTTGATTCCATGCGAGACTACAGCGATATTGTCTACCTTCGCAAGTTGCCCTCATTCCGGACGCTTTCGCTTGCATCAAACCTCCCGCCAGAACTATTGAGAAAAGACTCGCCAATCCCCAGAGACCAAATTCTTGGCAACGGTATCGATCTGGAAGAGCTCCGTCACGAAGCCAAAATCGTTACTAGGCAATTCTACCGGATAGTCGAGCTTCATCTCCTCTCTACTATCCCGCCCAATCATCGCAAGAGAGCACGGATTACGCGCAAAGCAAAGTCAAGTAATGAGAATGACCGCAAGTACTACTTCTGGCGATTGGCCCTCAAACATCGCATATATAGTCAAAACGCCGACACCCTTGACCAGATGGAGGATGCCGCAGAGAAGGTCGAGAAGCTTGAGATGGCAGTCGATAACCAGCAGGAAGAGTACGAAGAGCGCCTCGAGGGTATTCAGAAGCGCCTCAAATGGGCGACTCAGCCAGTCTCGAACGGCGCCAAAAGCAGGAGCAAGCGGAAGAGAGCCGTTGTCAGCGACGAGGACGACGATTGGGAGGACATGGACGACGAGCCAGTCACCCTGAAGCGGAACAAGGCGTGATGGATTTTGGTATCTAGTAGTACACAAGGCGTTTCGATGGGACGGGAGCCCTTCAGGTGCTTGTGTAAAAATGGAATAGCAGGCGTATTAGGTATTGCAGACATCTAAGCTGCATGATGCGGTGGTTGGAAGTAAAGGTACATCCTCCAAGGAGCATGGCCGGAATACGCTAATCACATGAATCGTTCGACATCAATGTCTCTGAACCTAGTGAATGTCGTCCATCATGTGTACTCGGCAATTGCACGACGTACCTCCGTCCTGGTGGGGTGAATTTACCCCACATCCTCAATTTTTGGACTCCAACACGCGTGAGCTTCGTTCCCTGCAATACAACACGAACCCGTGTCTCTGGTCTCAAAATCCGCCCTGAAACCTCACAAAATGGCAGACACACAACACAACCTCACCGTCCTCATATCCGGCAATGGCTCGAATCTCCAGGCCCTGATCGATGCATGCGCATCCGGCGCGCTCCCCAACACACGAATCACACACGTTATCTCAAAGTCCGACGCCTACCTTTTCTGAGTGCATAGCGACTGACAAGACCTGCAGTCGCAAAGCAGCATACGGCCTCGAACGCGCCGCGAAAGCCTCGATCCCAACAACCTACCACAACCTCGTTCCCTACAAAAAGTCGCACCCGGACACGGATTCCGCGCGCACAGCCTACGACACCGACCTCGCGAACATCATCCTTGCGCTGTCTCCTCGCCCTAATCTCATCGTCTGCGCGGGCTGGATGCACATCGTCACTCCATCGTTCCTGACACCCATCGCCAACGCGGGCATCAAGATCATAAACCTGCATCCTGCGCTGCCGGGCGAGTTTGCGGGCGCGGATGCGATTGGACGTGCGTGGGAGGCGGGGCAAAAGGAAGGGCTGAAGAGGACGGGCGCGATGATCCATGAGGTTATTGCGGAGGTGGATGCTGGGGAGGCGATTGTGACGCAGGAGGTGGAGATTAGGAAAGGGGAGAGTAAGGATGAGTTGGAGGAGAGGATGCATAAGGTGGAACATGGACTGATTGTTGAGGGGACGAGGAGGGCGTTGGGGGGTTTAGGGCGGTGATTGAGAGGGGGTGGGATGGATATTTGATACCCTTTTTGAGAGCTTGCAGGATGGGAAGATGTTGGCTCGTCGCAAGATATAGTGCGGAATGCCAGACGTTGTGTTGCTGTAAAAGTTGATTGTACAATCGCGAACATCTCCATGTTCTATCGCCGGTACAATCTGGTGCTGGGTGGAACAGTGTCCCGACACTTGTTCTAACAACTATAAGACCTGCCTAACTGTCTAAACGAAGAGCTAGTGTCTCAGTGTTCATACGAAAGCCATTACTTTGGTCAGTTGTAGAGCAGTTGTTGGTACAAAACCAGGTGAATACAAAGAATTCCAAGGAAGACAACAACTGTGTTCAAGAGTTATTATTGATCTGACCAAACCGTCAGATATTCTACACCCATAAACAATCTTCCACGTCTAGCCGAACAATGCAATATCCTCATCATCATCCCTTACAGCAAGTCCCGGCACGCCAGCATGCCGTCAACCATGTCTGCAAGAATACATCGCTTACTTGTACCCATACTGATCAGATCCGAACAAATGACCGAGCCTAAACAAAGTTCCTAATGCATCTTGGGCATTTTCCACACGGATACTTCATTTTTATAGTCCCCTCCGCTGGATGGAGAAAAACACATACCGTGTTGTGCTGTGCGACGACGAACCGTTCGGGTGTAATGTAGCCGCACGTGTATTCTTTGTGCTTGGTTACACACATGATGTGGTTGAGAAGGTATATTGGTATAATATGGATCTAGTGTAAGTTTTTGCTGCGTGTGAATCGATTTTGGTTGCGGGTATTCTAGAGTACTTGTGCTGGTTGTTGAGTGCTTTGTACAGATGTGTTGGTGAGGATATGTTACCGCCGGCAGATTTTTATATTGGATTTGCTGGTGGGACTTCACGGTGCTGGCTGGCTTTCGTTCACAGAAGAAGACTGGCTTGCTGTCACAGGGATATGGCTCTGTTGTGGTTGTGGATATGAATCTTGTACGTCAATCGGAAGTGTGAAACTATCCGACATTGTTATGTCAATAATCGACTCCGATGTTGTCACTTGAATTCGATCAATGCTATCAATAACACATGCCTTCAAGTGAGTCGTAGATTGACACTCCCAAGCTTGCGTGCTGTACTTGAACTGAGCAATGCACACGTGTCTAATGCTTTGAGATAGGACAGTGGTCAATGCTTGTCCTTGCTCTAGCCCCCTACTACGACATACGAGACTTGAGAACGCTGAACACATGGGTTTGAGAAGCACAGTCTGTAGTTGAACGTCAAGTAAAGTACTTACTCTCAATTAAGTATTTGTGCAGCGGCAGGAAACGTGATAAAGCAAAACCTTTAACATGTGTGACACTTAATATTGAGACAACCATATATTCTACGTAAACATTGGGCAATGAAAGAGTATGTTCGGGGTCGGCTTGCTTATGGAATGTGCTGTAAACGGATCATCATTTGTTCGATCACTACACAACATGGTACAACGACATAACGAAAATTTCATCTATACACGGGAGCTGACCAAACAGGACTACACGATACTTGCGTATGATGTTTCATCTAATACGTTGTAACATACATATCCTAGCCTAACACATCATGGCAGTACAGGTTCCTGTCCCGCTCAAGTGACAAAGCATACACATTAGGTGTCATCGTTGTCGACCGCAGAGATCATCGTGGTCCCCCACGACCTCGGGACCCCCAATATAGATCTCCGTGTCCAAACTCTCCGCCATAAGTTCTATGGAAAATGGTGTTATAGTACGTCCTCCAGTCTGCCGTAGTAGCTTCTCTCATATTATCAGGAAGGGTTGGGTCATGTTCATAGAGATCTGGATTCCGAAGCCAGCGATCTCGTAATCTCATAGACATTCGCTGAGACCGACGAAGCTCTTCTGCGCTACCATCAGTTCCAGTATTTGGAGCATTTCGCCAATAGTGCCCTCCATCCTGGCGAAGGACCTGGTCGGCGATTGCGGGATTGCGTAGACCTCGGTGAAGAGGGCATGGATAGTCCAGAATTCTACTCCCTACGTATTCGGCCTGTCCGCATCTTCCGCCTACATTATCCCTGCCGGTAACGTCGCAATGCGAAGTATATGCAACAGTCAGTTCAGTGCAATTCGTAGGGGGTTGGGCGCATGAGTGGGAGATGAACTCGTATCCGCACATTGCTGTGTAAATTTGTTGAACACTGTCGATAAGTTTGATTCAGTTGCGAGAGCTCTTGTTGATGGGGTTTTACTGTCAGTAGTATGTCGATAGTTGACTTTTATGTGTAGTAGATGTTTTGAGTGATGTGTAGAAGCAGCGTTAATATACTGCTCAAGTTGGTGATAGGGCAAAAATCTGTACCTTCATGTCTTGTCCTCCAATTATCTAGGTACATATCTTCATTGATTGATACACGATGGCGCTGTAATCCACACGTGTATGTCAGTCTCTCGCCCTGAAGTTTCATTATGGATTATAAATCTTCACTAAGCCAATCAAGACATGCTATGTGAACCACTACCTGTGTCGCATTCACTTGTGAACAAGTCAATGGGGTTCGATGGCGAGGCAAGCTCATACGTACTATCTCGGTCAAAACTTCAACCATAGGCACGGTCGAGATGGATGTTCAGGAAGACGAAGAACTGACGATGTCTTATGTGACTATGGAACAAATCTTTCCAAGAGCACTCTCCGCAAGTACGTGTCTTTTATGATAGCATTTACCTAAACCCCAGCCTTCCCATACATCACCCCGGTCAGAGCTATCCTTTCGTCCGGTGGTGAATGGCTACACTTTCTCAAAGCGCCGTAGAAAATTTGAGGTCATAAGGAATAAACCGAGGATTGTTTAACAACTGATAACTTCGATCTATACTGCTCCAGCCAAAACCCAATCCGACCATACGACCCAGGCTCTAGGTCTGTATTGCTTGATCCTTTTGTGAAGTTGAGGTAGTGTGGACTCATTTGATTCAACCCGTCCCAATGCACCACCCATCTTGACATCAGTGGTGTTTCCTTTCGCAAATCCAAACGGTGACAGTGGTACAGAGAGCTGTGTCTGTATAGGTGCATCTCAGCACTCTGGTATAGACAAACTGAGTAGAGGTTTGGATTTGAGAA
Source organism: Dothidotthia symphoricarpi CBS 119687 (assembly GCF_010015815.1). NCBI lineage: Eukaryota > Fungi > Ascomycota > Dothideomycetes > Pleosporales > Dothidotthiaceae > Dothidotthia > Dothidotthia symphoricarpi. Next base: position 207,124 of record NW_022985025.1, read on the forward strand.
AGGAAACACCACTGATGTCAAGATGGGTGATATGTTGGGAAAAAGCGTGTTTGATGTTCAACATATTTAGGGGATAAACATCCCTCAATAACTGCGCCTACATCCTTACGTATAGAAATTTGATATGTCTGGTCTCGAGCGCAGGTCAAACTTCACCGTTGCTAATCTAAAAGCTCAAGCCTTGACACAAGGACCACGTGCTTCGAATTAGCTAAGTACATCACACACGTGGTGTGAGTGATCGAGATCGATTCAACAAGGAGCGGATATGTTCAGAAGTAGACAAAAGCGTAGACGGAAGATCACAATATCTCCGAGAAGCCCTATCCGTGCGTTCAAAATTCTCCTTACCAGTGCAGATATCGATGATTCGTCAAATGCACACCTCTTCTACTGAACCGTGACTACCTGTCTTCTGCCTTAATCGGGTGAGACGGGTGGAGCATGTATCAACTTTTACGTCTCATTATCCAGGGCGGAACTGACAAAGAACATTCAAAGATCTGCAAAGTCAGCCACCTATCGCTTGGGTGGTGCCTGCACAATCCAAGTCAATAGTCTTGACCTCTTTCGAGCGTATGCAGGAGGTTGAGTGCCAGTAAGACTCCGCGGAGGGAATTTGTGCAAGGACATACTGCACCACCCATGTTCCCTACGTCGGGGACTACTTATTGGTTCTCAGCGCAACTGGCCTTGCATCTGAGACGTCGTTTTTTTCATTATGGTCTACTGTTTCGTTCACGTCCAACCCATGTGGCGTATCTGAAAATGTGCGGATGGAAGTAGTACCTGCATATGTATCTGATTAAAGAGAGGCTGGGTTCATCGGCGGGCGCCGCTTTTTTGTGACTGTCAACAACCGTGTCTTATGTGATATTCCATGCATATAAGGCCATCAAATGTCAAGAGAGCTTCTTTTTCCAGCCCCATGGCTCCGAGATGTCAGTCTACCCCGCATTCATCTCAGGAGTATTGACGCGAATACCTCGGATTACGCGTAACAAGTCCAATCGAAGAAGCAGGCGTGAACGGAAGCTTCCGCATGTGCAGATCTCAAGCCGGTTATGGGCAATGAGGGAGAACAACAACATAATTAGTTCTAGCTCAGTGTATAGCGTGCTGTACGTCGTCGGATAGTATATCCAGATAAGTGAGATGCGCGTCAGATATAGACATGGCATGTGTGAGTATATGTTATTGTCTCACTGTTCCATTGGTTCGAGACGTCTAGGAGATCGACATGACGAGACACACTGATTGGATACCGTGCTAGGAGCCATCGTACCCTTCGGCGATATACTGAGAAACGAACAATATGGCGTGTAAGAGAAGTGTAAGAGACAAAGGGTAGTGTAAGAACGAAAGAAGAGGCGGGAACATCCGTGCATCCACAACAACGGAAAAGGATACACGGAAATACCGCTGTTTTTTAAGGCGGCCACTCTGGCCGTGCGTTTCCAACGTCGTCATACCGAATGCCCGGATGATCGCTCTAGCGGGCTCACTTCTCCGAGTCTAGCTCGAAAAAGAACAACATCAGATCAGAAGGAACCACTGTGCCGCATCATAAACTCGGACGTCAGGTTCAGATGCCCCACCCTCGGAACCTGTGATCCTTCGCCTCGCGGAGCGTACCAAAAGCAACGCGACGAGACACCATCGATGATAGCGCCGGAGAAGACAGGAGTCAAACACGTGGAAGCGAGAGCGGAAGATTAACAGGGTAAAGGATGAGACACGTGGGATGGGAAGGTCGACCGCTTGTCGCGACTCATGAAACCTACCGAGGAAACCCCATTGAAGATGAAGCGGTACAGAATCCAAAATTTACATCACAGCGACGCACTTGTCTTCATACCGCGGCACTTTTTTCCTGCATGCATGCAGCCCTCCTGTTGCTTTTTCATCCTTTGGTGTAACTACACCGTTATAGCAGTACCCCTGCTCACTGTAACATGCATGCACACCCGAGTTCGTACCTAGCTGTGGCTAACGAGTCGTTGTGCCGCTCGCCTCGGTAGCTTGATCCTTCGCTCCGTTACCAGGCGCTTGTATTGAATCTTTGGTACGATTCCGTAAGAATACACGTTCGGGATTGAGGAACCTATCTGTCGCATACAACGTATGGAGAGGCTTATATTACCACCGGAAGCACAACCCGTTTGCCACTACGTCTACAAGCTGGGCGCCACAGCGTGAAGATGTGATGACTAGATTATACCCCCGGGGATGCCGACGGATGTTGGTGGAAAGAAAGAAAAAAAGTCGGACAATAATCTTGCGTATTTGCGAGAAACTGACACCGCACCGCACACCTGGTTGTACGTAATTTAAGGCGGAGAGTAAACTCCGTTCCATGCGCAAGGATGACAGCCGTTCCCGCACACAACGGCGAATATGAGACTCGATACAGTGACCTCTCCGTTCCCACCCTCCGTTTGATGTACATGAAGGAGCCGACGGGTTGTTTCATAGCCTTGGCGGTTTCTTGTCATCGATTCCCGTTTGCATTCAACTTTTATTTGTGGCGTAAACTGGAGAGGAAGCGGGAAGAGAGTTACACAATATGTGCGCCGGACCGTTTGCATGCCAGGTTCCACCAAAGCGGGCAGCGACTCGGTTACCCCTGGCATATTCGCATGCATGGCGCATCGGGAATGTATTATGTATGCTTTTGCGGGGGAGCCATGATTGGAGAGTCGTTGAAAAGAAGCTGTATATGATTTGAATCTTTCGCCAAGTGCGGTGAGATCTATTGCTCTGAGACTGCGTTTGGTCAGCTCTACGGAAATCTACGTAGCGTCAATAGTTCTTGTGTGTTGATGATGAATCTAGGGTAATGGACAGATGGAGGCGTGATGGTGGAAGAAATTGAAAATTCGTGATTCTACGTATATCGAAAAGCTGAGCAGATGGTGGTATCCTCTAACATGTAAACACAATGAAATTGGACGCGTAGGTCCATATCGTTCAAGCCGGGGGAATCCGCAAGAAATCAGGGAATATTCGCCAGATAAAGGAAGACAGAACCGCAGTGGTATCGTTCGTAAGCAGGCTGACCAAGTCAAAAATAAGGAACCCAGAAGAAAAGTTGCCCCCAATAGTCCACCCATAATCGTCCGTTACGATCGATTGCCGGAGAATAGCGGCCGTGAATCTAGAAACAAGTGTCCAAGCATAATCCGATATTGTACAAGGGTAGGTTATAAGAGTAGAAAGAAAAATGTGTCGTTAGTTCTCTTCCATAAGGGCTTCGGTTTGATCGCCAGATTCACGCCATTCGCGCGAACCTACTGAAAGACGCTTGACGCCCGCGATGCGCCCCGCCCAGAGTGATTCGGAAGATGATCGGAAAGTATATGCGCGTTGCGAAGAAATAACACCGATTGCCTGCAGTACAGCTTTGCGCGAATCTCGACCGAAAACCGCAGGGTGGTTGATCCATTCCAGGCTGGATTCGAGCTCTGCGTCGAGCGCTTGCATGGTTCTCGCATCGATCCCTGCTGCAGGTGTGAAAGGACTGTTTGCATGCGGCGAGGGTGTTCTTCGGCGAATCTCGCCGCTATTGCTGTTGTTGGTGGGCGATGAGCTTCCGCTGCCCGTCGTACTCGAAGCGTCGTTCCGTCGGTGACCGGGAGGTGGAAGAGGTGGCAGGCCTCCCTTTCCAAGCCCTTTCAAGATACTTCGCGTCTCTTTAAGCAGATGATGCGCTCGGTCATGCTGTCCTCGCGAGACAAGTGTCAGTGCACGTGCCAGCATGTCTGAGGTCAACAATTCCATACGGCGCTGGACGACGTGGGGATGAGGCGGAATAGGCGGCGTCGGAGGTCGGCCATGATGAGTGTTTCTCTGTGGGCCCGAAGGCAGTAAGGTGATGGCTAGTAGTGACGGCCTCGGCAGGTGTGAAAGTGAGCCTTCTCGAAGGATATCTCCATATGTGAGGTCAGCCTGGATCAAGGGTACCTCTTCGACACTCAGAGTACGAGAGTCTTCTTGATCAAATGGTCCGCCCAAAGCCTCTAAGCCTGACACAATGGTCTCCCAAGGGTCCTGTGGAAGCTGCTCTGGTGAGCCAGCATCAGGTGCAATGGCTAGTTGCACAAGAATATCTTGAACGATTGTCAGTAATGTGCGCTATCGCCGAGTTTGATCGATAAACTGACCTCTTTTATCACCGAAGCGCAAGTCGCCCAGAGATGCTTCGGCGTCCCTTCCCGTGGCGCGTTTGGTGATTTGCAATGCTCCACTGATCTTGACAAACTTTGCGGGCGAGCCTTCCGGCAATCTCAACTTCAACTTCACGTTCTGATGCGAAATAGACTGGAGTGAACCAAGGCATCCTGCCGCACATTCGCGCAACATCATCCAGTCCTTGACGTAAGTGTAGGAAGCCTTGGTGCGTGTCGACAATTCGATCATGGTATCGGGCTTGTGGGTCAGCCCTAGGCCAAATGAGTGGATCGAAACCCTTTATGATGTTAACATTGTACTCCTCAAAGATGGATGGCTAGACACTTACTTGGCGGCCTCAGCGCGAGAGATGACGAAGTCGACACTCTCGGCATCCGATGTCGATGAGTCGCTGATGAGTAAGATGCTCGAGATCGGATTGCTTGACTTGCGCTGCATCAATAGATCCATGGCCACATTGGCACCCTCAACCACATCGGCGCGTAGACTCTTCTGTCCAACGGGTCGTATCGAGTCGAGCACTTTCGGCCAGTCCTTCCATGCCTTGCTCGTCATTCCAACAATAGGAACACCACCTCCGCTAGAGCCAAAGGTGACCAAGCCCATACGATCACGCTCACCAAGACTCTGCACGAGGAACTTGAGGGTGTCGCGTAGGAGGTTGATCTTCAAACCTTGCATCGACGACGAGACGGGGATGACAACGACGATGTCGATGGGTACGTGAACCGAGCCAGAGATGCGAGGCTCAGGCATTCCAATGCGCGAATTCGTATATTCGGTTGGCGCAGTCATGGTCGACCTAGCTCCGCCGTATGAGGAATTGACCGATGACACTCGTCTTTGCTTCTGGTAGTCGTCATCTTCCGTTCCAGAATAGTCGTGATCAAAGTCAGGCATTCCATTGCTGGTGGGGAAGTCCAGACCGATGTCCATCAAAGCGCGGCGCCATATTTCCAGCTGGTTCCTGTCCTGAAACTGCAGATGGAACGCAGGCAGTTCCGCGACGGATAGGCTGAGGGTCAGTACCGAATCCTCTGGTGAATGCTCGACTTGCTTAAGGTGCTTTTTGATGAGGATGGAACCCTTCAGTGCGCATTTAGGCTTTTTGTTGGACTGCTTTTCCGAGGCATCCCATTGTGCGTGCGAGGCGACCTTCTTTTCCTTCACACAAATAAGCATTTCCGCAAACAGATAGCACTCCAGCTCCTGCCATGACTGGCGATCCTTCCCAACCCGGATGTGGCCATGCAGCCGCAGCTTCCCAAACCGAGAGAAATCAAGACCGTGCCAGTTGTCAACACGCGCATGTAAATCCTCGGTGATTTCGTCCAGGATTTCCGTCGATACAGATGGTGTGTTGGACTGTCTGCTGCGAGCAGGCGATCTCTCGCGTCTGTGGCTTCCGGTGGCGCTAGCGATTGAGGGAAGGGGTAGGGCGCCACGGATATCCTCAGGGTCAGGCCGCCATTTCCCCTCCACCACCTCGACGGTCACTAGACACGTCAAACTCTGCTGTTGTCGCGATCTGCTAAGAGTTGGGAATTCGCTTCGAACAGTCACTGTCGGCGCAGGAATGGGACACTTCAAATGGCCGCGCGGGCTGCTTAGACTGGTCTCCATCGACTGCACGTCATAGTCATGGCGCCTGCCGTCTTGCGTCGCTGCGTAATCGTTCGAAGAGGTGATTCCGGTTGCGCCGCTGTCGCTGCGCAGATGTTGCCGTGACCGCGATCCGCCGCGATCCGAGCTCTGGTCCCGGCTGTGGCTGTGGCTTCTTTCTCGCTGCTGCGTTGGGTGAGGAGTTGTGTATCGACCAGAAACGTCGCTGTTGTTGCGCGAGCGGCCTTGCGATTTTTCTTCCGAACGCGATGTCAATGTTTGGTCATCCCATGGGGTCGGCGTGCTCTGGGTACTCCTTTGGCTACTGGTCTGGGTTGAATCATTTTGGACGGAACGCACTATAGTGCTGAGCTTCTCTATACATCCACGTCAGTACGGGTTGGCAACGCTTGTTGCTGCCACGGTTCTGCGTACCAAGGTCAAGCACGTTCCCTCCGCGACTTGTATCGAGCCCCAACGTCGCATCGCACGTGGGGCAGTGCTGTGATTCAAATTCGCGAATATACTCATAAAAGCAAGCCTCGTGTGACACATGACCGCACGAGAGCTGTAGTATGCGTTCACCACGAAGCGTATGTTCCAGAGGCTCGTCACAAACGGTACATTGGCTGCCAATGAAGGTTCGATCTCGACGCGTCCTGGACCGCTCAATGTCAAGTACACCGGCCATGCCTCTAGTGGAGCGGACAGGCGCCTGGGGGTCAAGAGTCGCGTCGCTCCGTCGCGATTGAGAAGTCAGAGGCCTCGCGATACTGGCAGGTCTGTTGTCGTTGGAGCTGCGCGAGCCGGGACGACGCCCTCCTAGAAAGTGCATGAGCGGGCCTGGTCTTTCAGACAAGTCTTGATGGTTCGGGAAGCAGTACTGATGCTATTGACCAAAGGCGATTGGAACCCGACAACCCTTTTCGTGTTCTTCTTGTGGGATTTGTTGCTCAGTAGACCAGCTTCAATAAGGTTTGCTTCAACACGGCTCGATTCGATGAGAGCCTGTTTCTGGTGATGGTGGGGGGAATTAGAGTTGTGGCCAGACAAAGGGACATGAAAACCGTTCGACATGGAAGGGGTCTTTGGGTCGCTTCAAGAGCGTTTCAGCATTCGGTGAGCACACGGAGGATCGCTGGATAATCCGCGGTCTGGGTGGCACTTTTAGGTTTGAGGCAGGTACCGGCTCGTCTGCACCATGCCAGGGTGGGGCGGACCGACTGATTCGAGTGCTATAGCAGGGGACTGCTCTAGGGTGGTTACGAAGTGGTTACGAAGCCATGTGCATGTCGGATGTCAAAAAGGAAGAAGAGACGATGCATGCGTACGGAGACGGAATCCCGCTGCAGGATAGGCTGCTGCGATTATATCTCGTGTCTGGGGACCGGCGACCACTGCATGTGCCGCGAAGCCCAGGAAAAGGCATGGCTGCAAGGACCAAGCTGCTGCACTGTCTCGGACCCGCTTGTGTTAGTCCATGCAGTGAGCCATGTCAGTCGTGAATACTCGGGGCGAATCGAATAGGGATGGTTAGCGACAGCCCGCCACTGCGCCACAGCTACAACCATTGGCAGATATATTACGCACAACCTTATCAGGGATAGTCTGTCCGAATCGACGGGATGGCCGCTCTCATTGTGCACTCTGCGGCAACCAGCCCAAGCTTGTTGTCTGATGGAAAAATCGGCGGGGGCTGGAGAGGATCAGGGGATGCTCAAACACGCAAAGTCACACCTGCCAAGTACGGTTGCCTCGTCTGGCTGGTTGCCGGCAGGATTTGGAAAGCATCGGTAAGTAAGAAAATTAGTATCTATGCACCCACGGCCGCTAGAAAAAACCGCCTTTGTTCTTCGGAAAGGTGCTTTCCACTCGTCACCTTGCGCAATACTCCAGCGTTGCGCGTTCTTGCTTCGAGTCAGACACATATCTTATAAAGTTTTGCTCTGACCGGGATATGCAGGCATGAGACGACAACGCCTCACAGATTTCTACGTGGACCCTGCCGGCAGCAGCTTGCGACTCAGTAACATGAAAGTGAACATCTGTGCTTAGACAGACCAGTGCTGTAAGGCGTCATTCATTCGCGCATGCCTTTGCCACATGATCCCCAACCGAGTACAAAGTTTATCTCTCCAAGACGGCGCCGGCAGCATTCACCCTAGCATCGTGGAAAGTCTGGGCAGACGGAGAAGAGAGCAACCGCTATGGCAGGAAGACAATAGGGTGTGCCAACGAAGGAGTGTTAGTCGCGCAATGCGTGGCCTCTATCCAGAAATAGCAGCCACCCAAGGCATCCAATTTCAAAGTAGAAATGCTAACAACAGTAATAGGGACATACTCGACGATCGCTGACTCTCTTTCTACGAACATCCCGAAGTTGATCAGATGCCAGCCCGGTTCCGTTTCTCCGAACTAGGATTGCCTTGCGTGTTCATGCACCGCCTCTCAATTCTAGCACGTTCAAAACTCACATCTAACGTTCCCCCATAGTATTTCCCCTGAGTCTCTCCTCCACCGTGTCGTCTTCCTCAGCCCTGTGAAGGCGCAGGTGCTAAGTAAAGCCCAACCAGCAAACTGTCCGCCCATCGACTTAGTCATGACCATGTTCAGCTCTCAGAACTGGAACGATAAATCATCCGACACAGATATGATTCGCTTGTTTGTCTGTGGAATATGCAGTTACACAGGATTATGATGTAGACGAAGCCAGTACATTCGTCAGCTTTTTCCACTACGGGTGCATGCATACGGAGCAACCATGGACACCGCTTGCAACGGGACCCGGGTACGAACGTGATTTACATGTAGGGTCTGCGCTACACATCAAGCACCCCGCACCACCGGCAGGCTATTCGTAGATCACAATGACATATTGACTCCTTTCCAGATCGCGTTCGTCAACACGCTGTTAGGCACACGCATTGATGACTCTTGCAATCTACATCAATTATTATGTACGGGATATTCTGTACCTCCTAAGTAGATCTTGCATTCATTATGTAAGTCTACGATAGGACTAGTTGAATCTGTTTCCATCATTACCGATTTCTCGACGGGGGCTTCTGAGAGGGTCAGGCACTCGTCAGACCTACCTCAGTTTTCGTCGACAAGCTCGCTGCACTGTGGTCTTTGCTTGCCCTAACATTTAGATAACCAGCTGACCTTGACGCCTCACTAACTGTTCGATGCTAGCCCTGCATTGCCGACTACCCGTTCCTACATCTTTCAATATTTCCAACAGGTTATCGTTTCTTTGCGCTACGGAGACGAGGCTACATACCTTCCAGAAGCCAGTTTTTGATCGGCTCCAGTTTAGCGTCCGCATGTCAAACCACCACACCAGCGCCAGCTAAATGTAGCTCATCGGGTACGCGTTGCGTGACAAGATCGTGTTTCAAATAAGCACCTACTTCCAAGTCCCCACCACCCACAAGCACTGCCCAGGCGAGTCTACGTCAGTGTGCCTAGGATGTTTTCGCTGAACGAGTTTTTGGGGAGAGTTTTCATCGAACCCTGACGAGCTGAATTCAAAACTCGTCCAACAAGGCAAAACAACGCCATTTCTTCTAAGATAACCCAATTACATGTAGTCCTCGATAGAATGTGCTGCAACTCATTCGAGATAGGGGTAATATTTACCGGGCCAAAGAAAAAGTGCATACGAGATGCCAATCTTTGGGGAGTATGATACATGGGTGTTGAGCCCCTTGCTGCCTTGGTCTCGGCGAACCTACCCTTCCCACGTCATTCTAAGTTTCCCTTCCTCTGCTGCGCGTCAAGGGAATGCGTTGGCAGAGAAAGTGTGGTCAGCACGGACTGTTAGTTCGGTTGCCTTTGGTGTGCCTCCGATGCGCGTGAAAGCCACGGCGTTCCGATAACGACTCACCGACGTTTAGAACTCACATCGGTCGCTTCTTCTCCTCACTTACATCAATGACATCATCTACCAGTACATATCTTGCTCCCGTCCAAAAACTGCGAAGGTCACCGCGCAGTAATGTATGCACGCCACAACACTACAAGACCGCGTAAGTCTTGCCTGTATTCTTACTGCCATTTTGGACATCGCACACCAAGAGACCTAAAGGAAAAAATACATCGATGTCATGGAGTACAAGCGTCCAATCTCCGATATGGAAAACTCAGCATCGCACCCGATCTACGTTTAGTCAGGCACAACAAGTCAGACACCTATTATCGCAGTTCGTCGCGCGAGGCCATCCCCCCTGACACCTCCTTGGGCCGTTATCCAAGGCACTGGAACTGGGTGACGGGCTAACGATGGAATCCACACCAGCTAGAATTTCGCTACACATCCTCCCACAAGATCTTTCGCTATGCCATTTACGGCTTCGTAATTTCTAAACATTGCGCTACCACTCGGTACGCTAGGCATAATGACCCGATGCAGTTTAGGAATGACGACAATTCGGAGCTCGTAAACAAGTCGATTAGCTCGCGGTTACAACCTGTGGGCAATTTAAAGGTAGCCTGAGGATCAGGGCGAGCAAGACACGTCGCTTAGGTTTGGCAATGCGCTAATGCTCGGTGCATTGTGCAGCGTATGTTCCAACGTTATCATAGTACTTTCAACGTTATAATAATAGCGAGCGAGCAGGTAACTCTGGCGTCCGGAGGTGCTTGTGTGACTATCTACGTGCAAAAGCCGCGGGTAAATGTCACCCCGCATTGATCTGCTCGTAGTACTGCATGCTGGTGCTTGCGGTAGGAGATCACTGCGGGCCCTACTGACATGCACCGCTCAAAACAAGTTAACGCATCTATCAGTGCGCGCGGAACACGGTGAGTCAAAAGTCTTGTGAGCGAAGAACATCTCATCTACAAAACATTATTCGTATTCTATCCTCAGACCTCACTTCTCCTACCTGGTTTTGCGCTCCTCATGGATGTCGTTCATGATTACAGTGAGCACAGGCTCTACAGTGTATGCACGTGCCGTGCATGCACTATTGTGTGCCTTCCAGTCTCGTTTCCAGTCGATCTTGGTGGCCTTGACTGCGACCATTGCGGAGCCGAAGCGCGTACATCGCCATCTGCATGTCTGTCCGACGAAGGTACTTCCACGGACCAAGCACCGCAAATAGTACGGATTTGCACACCCATTCAAGCTCGCGCTCTAGTTCTTGTCGGACACCGTCTCCACGCTACCATGATATACCATACACATGAAACCATTCAGCATACGCGATATGCAGAGGGCGAGACAGTCACACATAGAGGCGGGCCGGTTTCAACATGTTAGGGGACTAGGTAGTCCAGGCTCGCCGATCGCATGTTTTTACACGAGTAACATCACATTGCTGTAAGAGAACCACCCTTTAGTTCAGCTTCCGGTTACTCGAAGCGACGGAAGTGCGCTGCTCCATGCGTTCATGCATCTCATTACTCTCGCGACCTTGGCAAATCTGGGGGAGACGTCGCTGCTAAGGGTCCGAGAGTACCGATCAAGCTTCTGCACAAGTAGCCTGTATGCGAGTGAGCTCACTCGATCCTCGACCACGTAGCAAAACTTACTATACAGGGCTGTAATGCCTCTCTACGTTGAGAAGGAGGAAAGTTGGTCTGTTTCACTCTTCACACATGTTCCATGAATGCCAGTCCACTCACAGACGATCAATTCCTTTATCAATGGTGGCCAGGATTGATCTGATGTGTACTGGCAAGTACAATCGTTGCTTAGTCACGATATGTCACCTGCGTTAAGTCCAGAAAACAATCTCTTTCACACTGGATCACAGCTGTGCCACATAAACTAGCCGGCCGTGAAACTAGATCTGGAATTCTCCGCGCGCCCCGCAGCATGTACCCTCCGGCTCGCGAGACTATCATGGATCATCCCTGTCTGGTAGCCTTCAACTCTCTAAGCCTGATGGTATATGCCAGGGATGTCTGAATGGAGACACTCGTGTGTGTGCTAGCTGGCTCTCCCAATGCCTCATCTTCGGCTAATCTTCTGACGCACTGGTATCAGCGCTATCAATAGCTGTTACTAGACGGCGTTTTGTTTTCTAACCGGATCACCGGTTCGTAATGAATTTCATACTCTAGACCCCACTCTTCACAACTATCATTGTGGCGCATGCTTCAACTGCCGTCCAAGTCACCCTTTCTGTTCAACGATCGCATCGATATATATTGGCATGGTTGTTGAGCCTTTGAACTGTCGTTCTTATCTTTTTGACTTGCTCTTTTCGTCTAGTTTCTAAAGAGAGCGATATAACGAGACGAAAAAGAGGGGGAAGTCCCACAGATAACAGAGTCAGAGTGTATGTTTTCTGGCAAAGTGTGTGCGATTCACAACGTAGTGTTCATAGGAGGAAAAGGAACAAGGCTACTGGAGTGTCAAGGGTAAGTTGTACAGTTGAGACTGTACGGGGGGATCAGTAAATGAGTATGCGAAGGTGAAAACAGGGAGAGAAGGATCGTTGACCGGCATGAGGTCTCAAAGGTCGGACTGAAGTCAAAGGTTCTTAAATGCGAAAAAAGTTAACTTGGAAGTAGAAGATATCCGGCACACTACAGGTCTATCTGCCATCATACACTTCCATCTTATCACCTCCCTCTTTCCCAATCCGCGATCCATCTCAAGACGGACCATCTCTCACAACGTTCCCTCACCAAGACACCTCCTCAACGGGATCTCGTCGCCCGTGCAGAGGACAATCACACCATCAACCCACGCAAGCCCATCGTAGTTCTTGCTCTTGAAGGACTCCGCCTGGTAGTACGTCAAGGTGCCATCACCACCAATGCTTCCCTGCCAGATATTTCCGCTCTCACGGTGAGTCCACGCATTGCTTACAAAAGCACCGTACTTCCCAGCCGGGACCTCCGCTGAGAACCCCTGGCTCAGGGTCGACGTCCATGTCTGGCTGTAATCAATGCTTGTAGAGACCTCGAGGAAGTCCTTGACCAGCGTCAAGCTGGCGCCCACGCCGACAGAGATTGAGTTGGCAACGTTGTAGCCGCTGGACACGGTGAGGGTGGTGGGTGCGCCCTTGACTACGGCGCTCATCTGCGTGTCCCAGCCGAGGAAGTCGGAGGCCGGGTTGGGGATGACGATGGTGTTTGCGCGCTTGCTGAGGGGGGCTGCGCCGATCTTGTTGACTTCCTCGCCGCTCGCGGTGGTGAGGGTGTCGTTGAGGTAGCCGGGCTTGGGGGGCGTGACGCCCGACTCGCGGAGTGCTTGGAGTTCTTCGATATCCGCGCGCTTGACTACGGTGAAGCGGCCGTTGCCGTAGAGGATCGCGTCGTCTTCGCTGACTTGGACGGTGGGACGGGCCGCGACCAACACAATGCTGGAGGCCAAGGCGAGGGCAGTGGTGAAATGCATGGTGAATGAATGAGTGGATGGGATATCAAGGCTGGTTTCCAAGGACAAGCTGAAACGAATGTACAGCGATGGAAAGAAGATAACGTGAGATGTGATGATAAGGCATATGGTGCGGGTTGGATATGATACTTATACAGAGTTCTAGCCTACGTCCCTCACTCCTCAATTACTCTTTACTATCGGTCGGTTTATCGGTTACCATCTCTTGATTGAAAGTACTGGCGGTGGGGTAACGGTCCGAAGCGCATGATGAAAGGAATGCCGTGCAGCAGTATTACGGACGGACTGTTGGTGTTCAGATGGTGATCACCAACACCCACAGTTGATTCAACGTCAGCCTCGTATTCGTTCGTCTCGATTAGATGCAAACCCAGGGACAGAAAGTAAGTTTTCCGGACCGACACGCACAACATCCATCAGGCTTGTTTCATCGCAAATCCGGGACGCGCCATATGTACCCGGAAACGGTTCCCATAACCAGATATAACGGCCCCAAGAGTCTTGGTAACCTTATCTGGAGATCGAAGTCAAATTTGACCGGTTTTGTTCGGCCGATCGCCTCCTGTTTCGTCAAACGCCGTTTCAAACATCACGATGTTCGCCACAATACGACCGACACCCACCGATATAATCTCCCAAACTATCAGACGACTTGGCGATGATGCCGTTGAAGTACGCTGTGGCTGTGGATACAAGATATCTCCCTTTGCATGTGCGGATAAATATCTCGTCGCGACCTGCTTATACTAACAATACATAACCAAAGACTCTCGCTCTCACAGTCATCCATTCGTTTTTCCCTCCAACTTCCATTCATACCCTTCGAAACCCCTCAACCCACCAACACCAACAATGCGTTCCACTCTCCTCCCCCTCCTCTCTCTTCTGACCCTCGCCCCCTTCGTAGCAGCCGACCTCCACCACGACATCATCTGCGCTACAAAGGTCGGGGGTGCAACCGTCTACCACGCCGACGCAACAAACAAAGCCTGCGCCGCGTACCGAGCACGCAACACGGGGTCCCAACAGTGGGATACATGCCCAGACTGTACAGTGGTAAGTCATGTGTTGAGAATACATAGGAATTTGGACTGTAAAGCTAATACTTCGTGAACTAGGTCCTTGTCGGAAACCTCAACATCTGCCACTCAGAGGGGAAGCATATTGGCGGGGATGAAATGCAGTACTATTGCAAGCAGAATGGGGCTATGTCGGTTGCGTAGATGGATGAAGCGTGGGCGTGGCTTGGAGATCTTACGGTGAAAGGCTTATTGTGTCTATTTGGTCAGCCATGCATTTGTTCATGGAGATTGTCTGTGAATCAACATCTGTTCTCTTTTGTGTTCATCTTGCTTGCTGGCAACAAAGTGTTTTCCACCCAATGGAATCTAGTGTACATCTCCTATGACAGGGTAAAACGAACAAGACCAATCGAGACAATTATGAAGAGCATACTGTTCACTTGCCTTCAAAATACGGTGTCATCGTTAGATTGGAAAAACTGCTTGTTTTTCTGCCTTTACATAGGTATTTAGTATGAGTTCTACCAGTGTTTGTCTCCTCACTGTTTTGTTTCACTGTTGTTTAAAAGGACCATGATAATCTTCAACTTATCCATGCTTGTCAAAGTAGCCACTAGACAGACTACAGTAAAAGCCTAAAAATCTCATACACTACCAGAATTGAAAACGGATCTCCTTACGCAGGACCTATTGGTAAGAGAACACAGTTTTGGTAATAGAGAAGTGAGGCCAATAAATTCTCTTTTGATTAGTTTCAACTTGCAAAATTTGTTAAATGAACAATTTAACACAATTCTAACCGCTAAGAAGAGATGCCAGCGGCAGCATTGTATGTAGATAAACCAGTACATATAAAGCTTTCGCGCCTAATCTCCCTCTACAACCAAGATCATGAACAACTATCAAGCCATCCCTACTAACGAAACCTAGATATTTCGCCGCGGTGTCATGCAAAAGACCGAGCAGAGTTACACCAGGGCGAGCAATTCCCAGTACAAAAACGATGCTCCGAACATTCATGACGCAATCTCCAAATACCCGAGCCGTTGATCGTTGATTATCAGATAATGTCGATAACCGGTTTCAGACGAGAAGTTCGTCTTTAAATAAATTTGATTCCATATCAGTCGTACTACATTTATGATGCACACTAGGCGTTAAGGAAAGAAACAGACCAAAGTGCCGATATGTTGGAAAGGGTCATAGTCTCCATCTCATTTCACAGCACGTCAAAACCAAGATGCAACTGACAGGATATATCGTGATATCATTACTATTTTCTACTCATAACCAGGTTGGCATGGAGAAATCTAGTTCTCCAGCACATACCTGTACCTCGCCTTGCCGGCCTCCATATCAACAACCGTCTTGTTGGCGTCCTTCATGGGGCGCTTCTGGATCCAGGGCTTGACCTTCTTCTCCGCGGCAATCTCGAGCATCTCTGAGATTTCCTTGGGCGTGCCGATGGCGCTGCCGCCGACCTTGATGCCGCTTGCGATGAGGGTGAAGGCGTTGATGTTGGGGAGCTTGCCGCCGTCGGGAGCACTGAAGGGAGTTAGTCGTGTTTTTCAGAAACCCCAATGGGGAAAATGTATGAAAGGGAGCACATACCCAACCTGGATGAAGGTACCCTTTGTCTTCAACAGCTGCAGGTACTGGTCCAATGGCATCTTCTCGCTGCTCACTGTGCAGACGATGAGATCAAGCGTCTGGGCGTTCTTCTTGGCCCAGTCCTCGTCCTCGTCGGTCGCAATGTACTGATCCGCACCGAGCTGGAGCACCTCGTCGCGCTTCTCCGCTTTCCGCGAGATACCGACGACCTTGTCTGCCTCCAGTGCCTTGGCGAACAGCACACCGAAGTGTCCAAGTCCACCAACACCGACAATACCAACCGTCTTGCCGGGCCCGCATCCGTTCTGCTTCAGCGGCGAGAAGACGGTGATACCACCGCACAGCATGGGCGCTGCGTCAGCAGAGTCGAGACCCTCGGGGATGGGCAGGACGAAGTGTCCGTTTGTGCGGTTGTGTGTGGCGTATCCACCGTAGGACTTGCCCTCGTCGTTGGGGTAGACGGAGCCGTATGTGTTGACGTTGGCGCGGCGGCAGTGGTTCTCAGCGCCGGTGGAGCAGTCGGGGCAGTCCTTCTGCAGGCAGGAACGGGCCTGGGCGCCGACACCTACACGGTCTCCCTCCTTGACGTGCTTGACGTTGCTGCCGACCTTGACGGCCTTGCCGATGATCTCGTGGCCGACAACGCAGGCTGGGGGGGTGTTAGTCTCGATGTCATCTCCCACAACCCACTATGTGCGATTGGGAATCGGGGCAGGACGTACGGTAAGGAGTAGGACTCCACCCTGACTTCAGGACGTGAAGGTCTGATCCGCACACTCCGCAATGGGAAATCTCGATATCGACATCATCCTCTGACCACTTCTTGGGCTCGAACGAGCCCCACTCCATCTTGCCCTCAACGGACTTCTCGTCCTTGCCGAGCCATCCCTCGAACTTTGTGGCAGCCATAATATCGGTTGGAAGTGGTGTAAAGTGGTGTAATTTAGGTAGTTGGTGTGTTGTTTGTTGCGTAGATTGATGAGCAGAAACTTTTGGATCCGGCTCCCCCGTCACTTAAATATGCATCCAGCTCGTACCCCACCACGTCACAAAGCCATTATGTCCGCCGCAAACTCCGGAACATGACGTTCTGATCCCCATATTGCTCCGTAGACAGCCGTACACGTCATGAAGAAGATTTGATAGCGACCCAGAATTTTTTCGGCGGAGCTCGGCTCCTATTGGCTGGAGGGCTCTCGCGGAGGTGTGTGGTGGGGAGCTTATCGCCACAGCGTCGGACCGAAACACTGCCCCAGGTAAAGACCGCCGATGTTCAACCATGCGCGAAATCCGGGTGCATCCGCGTTGATGGTCTAGGAGGTAATGCTTGGAAAGACGGCGTTCTTAGAACTTATCCTAAACTCCATCTCGATGCAGCTAACTCCGTCATAAGTAGTTTTTCGACTCTTGAACGAAAGACTTTGATAGAGTAGGTTTCGATATTCATGAGAGGAATGTGAAACCTAGAAAACGAGGCTCTCAACAAACGTAGTGTTTAGAGACTGTTTGGCGAGAAGAAGGGAGGGTTTGGCATTTTATGCAACCTGCTGACAGTGCTAACGCAGGGCCCATCTTTATATAGGCAATCGTGATTGAGAACCTTGTTGGTTCGATTACGCACCACTACAGGGATTCGGCATCAGAGTAGTACTCGGTACCTAGGTAAGCTGACGTGAGGCCAAGCCATACAAATAACCTCTTCTATTGATCAACGTTTGCGACCTCTGAGTATCCAGGATAGAGAACCAGGCGGTGACGATGTTTGTTAACAAGACAAAAGCTTTTCATATCTTTGGGTTGACGTCACCGAGAAGAGGGATGGCTGTTGCAATATGTGTAGTCAGTTCGAGCTAGACACTCTCTCGCAGGGCTAATGAAAAAGGAACTTACACCCCAGTCCTGTGTGATAGTTATTACTAGTAGGTGTCTTAGCTAAAGAGCTCGCCAACGAGAACAGCCAGAGTAAAGAGTATCATGTTTGAAGTCTTCCCACTGGGCTGGCGGAACGCTCGATAGTAATGCTAAGCGACGATAAATAGAGCAATGGATAATCATGATAACGGCGACGGGCTCGTTGTCTTTTTAACCCTAGCTCTGTTGCTCAACTAGGTGCTGATGTATAACCGAGGAGCGGCGCTTTGCGCGTATTGATTCCTGGTATCTCGACCGACTGAGAGCTTGTCTACGTATGCTTGCAGTTAGTCAAGATAGTTGCAGGTAAGTTGTATTCTTCATAGCTTTAAAGCGCATCAAAACTAGAACGATAAATGTTGTGGAAGAACAATATTTGATGTATACAGATAGTAACCAACACATTCATCCATTAACCATTACATTAACCACACACACACATGATACCATAATCTCGCATCACCTCGACGTTTAGACAAAAAAACCACTGTCTATACCAACCAACGTTAGAACCTCCCATGATTCATGCAACACGCTCAAGAAACACATAATTATATTAGTCGAAAACATAATGTACAAAAAAGCTTTTCTACACGTCCATCGCTCGACGGGGTATTAATCTTTTAGCCGGCTTAGCACCTCATGTATCTGTCTGTCTATCGGTCCACATACCCCATAGCGCATCTACCAAGGTTTTCGCGTCCATAACCTACATCGCCTTCCCCCAGCAAGAAGGGCGATGATTCCTCCCCCCATCCAGCCTCGATGGTGATAAAGAAAGGCCCCATAATGCAGAACAATCCCATTCGCAACATGAAAATGCATGATAAACTCCCCGAAAAAAAGCACTGGCATTCGCATTGGCATAGTATCGCGCGTTGATTTTACGGGTGTCTCAGCCCAGTTTCTCGAGCAACTTCCTCCTCCTCCTTTCGACCAATTCGTCGTTGACTTCTTCGAGCGTAGGCACGCGCCACCGTATGCCATCTCCAGCATCGCCCGGTATCTCCATCCACTCTTTCTGCATCTTGGTCTGCTTCTCGCTCAGGTCGTCTGCCAGGAGCATAAAGTGATCCCACGCCTCCTTCTCCTTCGCCGCTTCGTAGGCTAGCAGCGTTCCGTCCTCCTCATCGAGGTTGTAGCCGTAGTAATTCGCATCCACGCGCTGTCTGAGCTCCGATCTCTTCTCCCTGCCCTTAGCCGCCCCATTATCATCTTCCGGCCGCGACTGCCTTTCGAACAGCTCCTTCACGCCTGGCAGTTCCCGCGCCCGCCCAAAATACCTGTACCCCTTGCCGCCGCCAGGAACCTCCTTGCCGTCCTCATCCAGCACGCGACCGCCGCGCATGTAGTTCGGGCCACCCATATTCCTGATCTGGCTCTCCCACATGTGTTTCTCGCGCATGAGCTTGTTGATCTCGTCGTTGAGGTCGCGGATCTGGTAGTCGGAGAGGGCCTCGTCTTGGATCTTTGTGACTTTGCGCGAGATCTCTTTGAGCACTTGACCGCGCCATTTTTCGCATACGGGGATCGAGGTCACGCCTGTGATCAGCTTCGGGCGCCGTGTGCGCGAGATGTCGATGATTCCTGCTTCGGCGGCTTGCGCCGCGCGGAAGCGGAAGAGCATCGAATGCGCCTTCTCAGAGTTACGCGCCATGGTTGCGGAGGTGTGGTGTTGTTGTTTGCGGTGGGAAGTGACAGTTCTTGCAGATGATGTGCGTTTTTGTAGTCGTAATCTTTCAGTACGTTTCGCGATGCGATTGCGCTATGCAAAGGCGAGGGAGGCTGTCGCGCTGTGCTTTGTTCTGTTGCGCGCGGACCAGAGAGTTGCCGACGTTAAACTTATTCAGCACCGAGGGTTTGTCAAGGCGGATAAACAAGTCGCTGCCGGCAGTCGTAGAAAGGAAGATCGAGTGGATATTAGATGAGCGCGGTTGGATGGTGTTGTTGAGAGACGAGACGCGTGATGAAAGGGAAAGTTTGGTGTTTCGGGCTACGGTGACGCACGGCAGAATCGTAAAAGCTTGGCGTGCATCAAAATTCGGGGTGCTCCTGGAGGAGCTCATTTCGTCACAATTGCATCCAATCATGTTAGAAGTACGAAACGAACGTGTCAAATTACATAAACCTCTTCTCCACGAGCTGTTATGTGGAGAAACATAGGTGGATCCCACTCATATCACTGTTTGCTTCGACGAGCTCTCGGTCAACTGAGTAGTAAACTGCACTCTTTAAAGCTCCTAGAAGTGAGAAGATTACACACATATACTCTATACAAGTGCACGTAAGGTGTAAGCTACTCGTTCTATCAGCGCAAGACTGTTACACTAACTGTAGATATGGATGTAGTTGACAAGCTGTAACATGATTTGCTGCAACTTTGTTCTTGGAATTTCGATCAACCGAGAGCCAGGATGACCATGACTATGGCACAAATCTGTGCTTCGACTCTCTAACTAATATGGGTATCATTCTCTTTCTGTCTTTGTTTTCTCTTTCCTATCTCGTCCTGCCTTTCGTACGTTTCAACGGCTCCTATTCAACACCCCCAATTGATATTAAAACTTTCATCTCCCTAATTCCCTAGTTCAATTGCGCTCATTTTTTCGTAACCGTACTCCCCGGTAACTCTACAGGTCGATCTTGGCTCATGATCTCCGCAACATCATGACCTGAATTCGGCATCTCATGTTTCGTTGCCCCGTCGTGATATAGCTCGTACTTTGTCAACGGCGCCCCAGCAACTTCTTGTGGGTTGTTGTAACTCGGTGGAGGCGTGTATGCGGCTCGACGCTGTTTTCGTTTCCGCAAGAAGAGTGCGAGGACAACGAGGGCGATGAGAACAGCAACACCGACACCGGCGCCGATTCCTGCTTTGGCGCCGGTGGAGAGGCCAGAGGGGGTGTTGCCGGTGGATTCGCCAGAGACGGCGTTTGTGCCGGCACTTGGGGATGGGGATGTTGAGGAAGAGGCGGATGCGGATACGGATACGGATGTAGATGTGGACGTGGACGATGGTGTTGAAGAAGTCGTTGTCGCAGCCATAGCCGTGGCCCCCAGTAACTGTCCGAGTCAGTATCGTTCGCCCCATGCTCCAAGACCGAAACCTACATTAATACTTGAATACGCCGGGTCGTTGATTTTCGCAATCGGCGAAAGTCCCCACCGCTGCCCATTTTGCGGGGCTGTTATGTTGGGGTCCATCGCCATGAGTGTGCTCGGTTTACGAGTCATATGATACCCCGTCCCATTCTGCGCATTGCTCAACCACCATGTCCCGTCGCCCCATGCGCCAAACGTCCAGTACACGCTCGTGTCTGCAACATCGCCCCGGACCATGCCTGGTTGAGTGTTGCCCTCTGTATCTTCGGCGGAATTGAACGCCGTACCAATAAACGCGTTGCTGCCGCCCCTCTTGGAACGGAAAGTGTAGACGACAGACGAATTCACACTGACGGGGAAGATTTGCCATCGCATGTTGTCTGCCGAGGTATCTGTAGCGTTGAAGAATACTGCGCCTCTGGTACCATCTTCACTGTACAGGGGCGAGCCTAGCATGGCGGAGTCCTTGTTGTTGTTGACGTAAAGGTAATACCATTGATTCGTGTCTACTTCTGGTGCAGACATGATGGGTGGTTGAGGGCACGTCTGATATCCAAAAGTAAAGAAAGGCGGAGATTAAATGGAAAGGTGGAGACTTGGGGATGAATCTTGTGGAGTTGACGAGACTGAAATGGGTGGGACGGGAGGGCGTCTAAACAGGACATACTGGGATAATTATATCGCTGCAGTGAAAGATCACCCTTGCCATTCTGCCACCCTCATATGCAGCACTGCATTAGCGAGAGGGGGCCATTCTGGGCAACAGGGGTAACTGCCAATCACGCCGCTCACTGACTAGTTTGTTGCAGATTAGACGCGGCACAACGTTGAAGCCTCTCAGCCTCAGCCCCGTGCGCCAGCCTTGTGTAGCATTAAGCTGTTCGTAAGTAGACTGCAAAAAACCGTGTAGGTTGTGCTTTGCAGCTGTTTGAGATGACTGCAAAACCGCTCCATCTTTTCGTTCCCCACAATCTTTTGTATGTGTAGGAGATTGCCGTCTGAGATCAGCGAGTGAGATAAGGCGTCCCGTAAGCGCTCATGTCCACTACGTCGGGACTTAGTGTTGAAAACGTGGCGCAGACGACACAGGTGGCAGTGTTCGAGATGGGTGTGAACTGTGTTTCGCCGAAGGGATATTGGCATGGCGGAAGAGAGGAATATAAGTAGACGACAGATTTTGAGGAAGGAAGCTAAGACAGCTCCAGGCGCCACCTGCCATATCCGTCAGGTTCAACCAACCATGCACTATTAATACTCGATACATGAAGCATACTTTAGTCTGATTGGTGTCGAGACCACATCGAGAATAATTAGAACGTTCAGTACAGCCTTGAGTAGGGCAATTGTGTTGTGATTGAGTATCTTGGTTCATTCAACCCAACATTGACATCACGACTAACTTTCCTGTCGTCTCACCTGCACTTCTGTTCCGCCTGTTGTCGCAAACCCACTCGGGAAGCCAGCATGATGTGTCCAGTTGGGTATACACATTGCTGCAGTCTCGATGCGCTGACAGTTCCTTCTTTATATCGCCAAAGTATATAGTTGCATCTCCCTTTTTTGTCGCTCAAGTTGTAAAGAGAGTGTCTTCCTCTCTCAGATACTCGCCAATATCCGTCTGTCTGAAGGTAACGACACCTGTGGGGTCCAACTTCCTCGCCTCTGCCGTCGACCGCGCGCTGACACCAAAGCCCTAAGTAAGCAGTCAGCCAACCTGCACGCATAGTAATTGAAATCGAATCCACTCACAAGAGGCGTGTCGTTCATACTAAGCACTATAACGCCCTGATGTTCTGGGCAGTCCTCACTCCAACGCCCCACATGCGCCTTGAGCACATTGCCTCCGTACAGGTAGGGCATCTCGCCGTTGGCCTTGACCCAGACCTTGTATCTTGCGTGCGGGGCGATAACGGAGAGGGCAGTGACATGGAGGCGGAATTTGCCCGTTTTTGTGAATTTTCCGAGGCAGATGCCGAGCGAGAGCAGGTTGTCGCGCGCTACAGATGTGGCGAGGTTGGCGAGGGATTCACGGACGTAGTAGACTCTTGAGCCCTATGCGACTGTCAGCATCGTGTGTCTGCAAGCATATGCTGTGAGGGAGCGCACCTGCACACGGAAGACATTGCGGTCTGAGCCACCAGAGGGGTCGGCGATGAGGTTTGCGATGCCCTTTCCGCAGTAGCCGGCGAGCTTCTCGAACAGCGTCTTGGTCTCGGGTTCTGTAAGCGGCCTCATGTTATGCGTGTGTGTGGAATGGGTGAAGTGTGAGGGTTGAAGGTGCAGCGCGCAAGTCTGCATCGACGTGCAGCTCGAAAATTTAAGTGGGTCCGCAGAAAATAGGCTGGCTCGCCCAATGCCAAAATTTCCAGCGCAAACTCTCTGCCACGACAACCGACCCCGAGTCCGACCAAGACTGCATTTCGCAATGTCACGAGTACCTGCCGCCAAGAGACGACGATTGTCTCCGCCAGAAGACGACGCTTCGTCTGCCTCGTCTTCGTCTTCTCCCCCGCCCGCTGAGAGCCACAAGGCAAGCTTCATAAAGAATGCCGCCAAGTGGGACCTCGAGCAGGACTACGAGACGCGGCCCCGCAAGCTGAAGAAGCAGAAGGAGAACAAGAAGCTGCCCATCCGAACCACCGAGGGATGGGTCGCCCACCCAACCGCCCTAGACGTGCAGGTTAAAGACGCCGACTCGGACAGTTTCCTGGGCTCGGGCAGTGATGGCGATGACGAGCCCGAGGAAGACAAGGCTGAGGAGGAAGAGCAGCCCAAGATCCCCGCGCGGCAGCAGATACTCGAGGCCAAGGAGGAGCTCGCGCGCATAGCGGGCTTGGTCAACGAGGACCCGGAGGAGCACATTGGCGCCCTCAAGGCCCTGGCTGACCTGGCCGAGAAGTCGGACAACACGACTGTCAAGAAGCTGGCCCTGGCTACCCAGGTCGCCATCTTCAAGGACCTCATCCCCGGCTACCGAATCCGCCCACTCTCGGAAGAGGCCATGCCGGAGAAGGTGTCGCGCGAGGTCAAGAAGCTGCGCAACTTTGAGCAGAAGCTGGTCTCGGGCTACCAGGCCTACGTCAAACACCTGGGGAAGCTGGCCAAGGCTAGCGGCTCCAACAACGAGCAGCTGGCGAGCCTGGCCACGGTCGCTGTGAGCTGCGCCTGCAACCTGCTGACGGCAGTGCCCCACTTCAACTTCCGCGGCGAGCTGCTGAAGATTCTAGTTGGCAAGCTGAGCACCAGGCGCGCAGACGCCGACTTCCTCAGGTGCAGAGAGACGCTGGAGAAATTGTTCGAGAACGACGAGGACGGCAACGTCTCGCTGGAAGCCGTCACCATGTTGACCAAAATGATGAAGAGCAGAAACTACCACTTCGACGAGAGCGTCCTCAACACCTTCCTCCACCTCCGCTTGCTGTCCGAATTCTCGCAAAAGGCTTCCTACCACTCCGTCGACAAGGCAGAGAACGAACCCCTCAGCGGCAAGAAGATGAAGCAGAAGCGCGAGTTCCGATCCAAAAAGACACGAAAAGACATGAAAGAGAAGAAGGCAATCGCAAAAGAATTCAAAGAAGCAGACGCCGCCGTCAGCCATGAAGAGCGCGACAGGATGCAGGCCGAGACGCTGAAGATGGTTTTTGTAGCCTACTTCCGCATCCTCAAAGCGCGCTCACCAAAGCTCATGGGCGCCGTCCTCGAGGGCCTCGCACGCTACGCCCACCTCATCAACCAAGACTTCTTCGGCGACATCCTAGAAGCCCTCCGCGACATCATCACCACCGCCGAAGTCTCCGCCGCAGCCCAAGTATCCGAAGACGAAGACGGCTCCGGCGAATCCGACGACGACGACGACGAAGCCCCAGAACGAAACCTGACCCGCGAATCCCTCCTCTGCGTCATAACCGCCTTCGCTCTCCTCGAAGGCCAGGACGCCGCAAAAGCAGCCTCAACCCTCAAACTAGACCTGAGCTTCTTCATCACCCATCTCTACCGCACCCTACACCCCGTCGCGCTAAACACCGACATCGAACTCAGCGCAAAATCCCTCCACCTCCCCGACCCCTCCGCCCCGACAGCCCCCCACCAAACCCCTCAAACCAACAAAATCAACGTCCAAACCACAATCGTCCTGCTCATCCGCTCCCTGACCTCCGTCCTCCTCCCCGCCACCGCCTTGCGCGCCGTCCCGCCCCTCCGCGTCGCCGCCTTCGCTAAACAACTGCTCTCCATCTCCCTGCAGCTGCCAGAGAAGAGCTGCACCGCTATGCTGGGTCTTGTGAACCGCATCGCGAGGTCGCACGGCAAGAAGATCGCGCCGCTGTGGAATACGGAGGAAAGGCGGGGAGACGGCGTCTTCGATGCGCTGAAGGGCGAGATCGAGGGGAGTAATCCGTTTGCTGGGACGGTGTGGGAGGGCGAGCTGCTTAGGCAGCATTTTAGTCCTACGGTTAGGGAGGCGGTGCTGGGGATTGAGACGGGGGTTAGGGAGGCGGCGAGGTAGATGTGTAAATGGGGATTTTTTTTGTGCGAGGGTGTGAGGTGAGGGGGTTGATGGGTAGATGGTAGATGGAAATGTCATGTCATGATTGTAAATGATGCGCTAGTTGATACTTGGTTTGTACATGAACCCCCTCTGACTCCCATATCTTGCCTTTAATCTCCAATTTTGTCTTCTTCACCATTTGGCATCCCGTGCATAACAAAACACCCTTCTCTGCAACGCATTGTATCATTTTTTCTTTCGGGGTTATAGCGTATTCACACTTGTAGTACAAGCAGATAGACGCAACACAGTAAAAAATCTAGTACAGTAACTCAATGTAGAAGCTACTACCCAGCCCCCTTTGCACACAGGAAGCATCAGTAAGAGTACACAGTAATAGTAACAGAGAGCTGATCAACCGTCTCTTGACGACCTGGCTGCTGAATGTACCAATGCGGACGGTAACGCATTGTATATCGAGCATGTTATGGTAGCAAGCGAGTAAACACCTTCCCTGTCCTAGAACGCAAATCGATGGCTGTGTCCCAGCTTTGTCTTCGTTTTTCTTTCCCCGTCGTGTTCCTTTGCGGATGGAAGATGGGGATGGAATGTTGGGTTGGGTTGAATTAAGTTGATCTAGTGCTATATAGGTATCTTGCGTGAGTTGCGGATCTTGCGTGAGTTGCGGATCTTGCGTGAGTTGCGGATCTTGCGTGAGTTGCGGATCTTGCGTGAGTTGCGGATCTTGCGTGAGTTGCGGATCTTGCGTGAGTTGCGGATCTTGCGTGAGATACGAGACCTTGCGCGAGATGCAAGACCTGCGCGAGATGCAAGACCTGCGCAAGTTGCAAGACCTGCGCGAGATGCGAGACATGCGCAGTTCTGCAGCTTGGAGGGTTTAAAATGGTATGGGGGTATGGACAGGGGGTGTAGAGATGTAGGGATGTGAAGATGTGAGTGGTCGGAGTCTAGAACGCGTGTAATTGTTCCTCATCTTTCTGCGCCGCTCAGCTGCGGGTTCTAAGCTGTGTGTCGTGCGCTCGTAATCCGGCATTGCAAGGATGGCATGGGAACCCTATCCTAACTTGGTTCCAGGGCTGCGGCACGTTGGCATGAATCAGGTTGGCTGTGATGTGGAACTTTGTCGTTCCTTTCGGTACGGGCGTGGCAGGGGTGTATGCTTCACATCATCCCGGTCTGACGTGTACGCGAGAGGATGGGTGGTGTCGATCATGAAGGTAGTGAGCCTCGAGTCACCACGACACGGTGCGGACCCGTACAATCTCGTGAAACGGGGGTTTATCGCGAGTGGTTTGCCGGTGGCTTGCGTGCCGGGACCTTTCATGGATGCAGGTGGCACTGCACCCGCCAATTCAGACGTTATCAGAACGGCGAACCGGTTCTGTTCTAATCTTGCGTTACGATGTGGTCCAGTCACTTGCGTGCTGTACCTGTAAGCTCCAAGCAACTATTCCTAAATTGGATCGATTCGCGAGATGGGCGAGAGATCGGGGCACCACTGTTGCTGTACCTCTGTGTGATGTCACAAGGCCGGCGCACCTATCAACCAGGTGGCTGGCTACAGCAACATGGTTTATCCCATGCATCCAGGGACATTGACAGCGTAAGAAAGGGCCGAACGGAGAGCGCTCCGAATTGCACGCATCAGGCTCGCATGTGGAGGTGATGTGCATAGGCAGATTCCTCATCCCGGCCGTTGCATACGGTACGCAATAATCAGGGACTAGTGATGTGTTGCTTTTTCTTGTGCCCCTGGAGGGCGGCCAGCGGTCCAATTCAGGGTGCTGTTTGCGTATTGCAGTAGTCGCGTCTCCGGTGATCGTTGAGTGGTGTGAGGTCTGTCCGTCTCACCGGTCGGGCTGTGTAGGTACTCAGCACTCAGACTTCAGTCGAGGGACGGATAAGCGAGCGGGTCGGTAGGCTGACAGAAGACTTCTCGGCTGCAAACGAGCACGGCAAGAAGTGGAACGTGCGTACGGTCCGACTGGTGTCAAGGTCTAATTAAGCGTGATGGGAAATACGAATTTCGCTGTAGACTACGCCTTACGAAACGGTTCGTTGTGGCAATGTTGTATTGAAGAAGTAGGAAGAAGTCTAATACACTATCGTACAAGAGGATTGTGGCGGCGCGAAACAGTGTAAACGAATATGATGCCAAAGCATGTGTGTGCGTACATCAGGGGTCCGTCTCGACAAGCCCTGCGGAATAACGACTTCCATCCATCGCCACCGAAGCACTCTGCACTGCTACCCAATCGTTCAACTGCCACTTATCATTCTCATAACGCTGAAGTGGCAGGTCGAAGTCGAGTTCTTGACCAGCCTCTTGTAAAGCTGTAGTCCTTACTTCCTCTTGAAGTTCAAACACATTTTCGTTGTAATGCATTCGGATAACTTGTGCAAGCGTAGTCTCAATACGTTGGCTGTGCGAATGGCTGGAGACATGAGAGGTATCTGCCTGCTCGTTGCGGTTTGATGGACGCGGCTCGTGGAAACTTGCAGGCGAGACATGGAGCGAGTTGTCATTCGCGCTGATGTTTGTGTGTGTGTGGGTAGACTCATTTGATGGTAATGGTCTTGTTGATACGCAGGTTTCTGAAGCAGAGTGCAAGCTACCGCAGCATGTAATAGACCTGAAGACATCATTAGCGGTAGGTCAGTATCGAGGTGATGTATGGTGAGGGAAATAGTTGAACACAGACACAAGAAGTCGAGATGAACAATGCCCCTCGAGATAGTGATAAGACACACTTACATCCCAGAAACGCTAGCGCAGTTCGTGGCCGGCGTCATTGTAGATTGGGAAAGAGCGGCGTGATGGAGTGTCTGAGCGAGGGCGAATTTAACGATCACTGTCTGAGTGACGATATGCGATGGACACAAATTGGTATGTGGAACATCCACTTGTACTTATACCCCTAAAACTCACCCTTCAACCCAGATATACAATACACATATCTTGGTAAAGTAAGACATAAACAAGGGGGTTGTGCCGTTGCTGCCAATGGGAAGACTTTGTAAGATTTTCTCATAATTCGTACATGGCTTGAAATCCTCAAACGGCGTTGTACGCTAGAGGCAAGGATGCTCGGAGGCGTATCGATACGCATATAGGATTGATTAGGGTTGTAGGCGGAATCTGCAAGACTAATGCGCCCCGAGAGTCCGTTCCTGACACCTTAGACTTCGGTTGCGGTCGTGCCTGATTACAATGCCCGCAACTTTTGTCCGGGCTTGTCGATCACCCTAGATCCCTGTCCTTCAAATCCGTTACTCGCAGAATTCCTGACTGTCAGAAGCTAGCCCGGACAAGGGTCGGTAGACCCTCTGAAACAAACCCGGTCAGATCGCCAGCGCTTCGCATGCCGCGTATAATGACTTCTTCGCATATTCGGGTTGTGGCGTTGCAAAAACCGCAAGCCTCGAGGTTGATGCGGTGAGAACATCGAGAGTCTGTCGTTTGCATGTACCGCTGGTAAACACCTTTGTCTATGATCAATTCATGACGTGTGTCTTGTCTGAGTTGTCTCAGGAGATGAACAGTACGAATCTGCTTCTTGATAGGGTCGGCGTTTCTCGTCGCGGCAACAGTCATGAACGGGCAGCCGTGCCTCGGGGCGAAGCGCAACGTTCCGTAGTATAGGGCGGGCTGAGAGGATGGCCGTGCTAAGTCTTTGCGGAGGCCCAGGGCACTGACAAGGTGGCTGAGAACTATCCGTTCTAGACGTTGACGGTCGTCTTTGGAAGCTTCGGCGTCCAAAACGTAACGCGATTCAGTTGCAATCTCACAAATTTCGAATTACGAGCTTTCTGTTGTGCCAAGCAATTTGCCTGCTTTTGAACCTGCTGACCGCAGATTTGCGAACCGTTGATTGTTACGCCTGATTCGACTGTTTCTGCAAGTCAGACTGGCCAGAATCTGGGTTAAATGCGGTAAAGTTAATGGTGTAGTTCAGGGGCATGTATGTGTTCCTGGTGTCATGAGTAAAGCGACTCGGATCTGTCGAAGTCGATACCACACTGACGGAACTGTTGATTGCAGTGTGCCTTGACCGCTTCGACTTGAGAAAAAATCTGTCTCACCATGATACTGCATGAGCATTCATGGATAAGATTACGAGTGGTTGGCTGAGCTCGAAGCCCTCGGAAATTGACATGCTTAGCTAGGAAGGACTAGCCATTGCTGTGCCTGATCTAAGCAGCGTTACAGTAGAAATCGGGGAGATTGTCTTTGCAGCTCACTTAACTCCATTTTCCACTGCAAAGCCGCCACAGGAAGTCATACGGCCACTCATAAGCTTCATTGGGGGGCAAGTGACCCCCTGTGCTTTCAAGAGATAGTGATCGTCCCCATGATTTCGCTTCAGTGTTACTGGATCCCTTTTCCCCAGCTTATCCGTCAGATTCTTGCAAAAACTAGCGACACTGGCGCGAACGTCATGTAGTTGGAAGGGCTGAGATAAAGTGGGCCTTGGCTTGTTTGAATGAGTTTGGCGTTTGCTCGGCCAACGCACGGCGATGGCTCACACAACTGATCGGCGCAACCCGCAGAGACGCTTGGAAGGCTTGATGAAGCGCACCTAGTGGATTTTTGTTCCTCTCATGAGCTCAGGCACACTTTGCTTAATGCCGGGATCCCCAGACATACCGCTATGTGGTAATTGAGCATTGGTGCATGAGCTCACAGCTTCGATGATGGTCGGCTGATGCAGCCTCGCAGCGGTGGCCGTGTGCGCTAAACCATTTGCCTTTTTTGCCTAATACCTGCCATCCTCTTCCTCGTGCCAGATCATGCGGACAACGTTTCCACAATGCAATTTCTGCAAGACGCACAGGTGAAAGCGAAACATCCTTCCCTGCAGCCCTCGCATGTAAGCACGAGCATACCGCGCTGTTCCCCTATTCTTTTGCAGTGGGTATGAGGAGCATGTTGTTCCTGAGCCGGTTTGCCGGGTGTGCCGCCGTGATTTCAGGCAACGATGGAAAAGGGTGTTGATGTGTTGTCGTTCAGCTTGGCACCGCCTTCGCTTATACTTACACACGTGCACAGCATGGGTAGTAAGATCATCGTATTGTAATATAGATAGCCGAGTATGATGACCGTCTGGCAATTAGCGGCGGCAAGCTTCGGTCGCGCCCATTGCGTCGCGTCTCACAGGCAATGATGTTGATTCCTGACTCGAACGCTACTTTTCACGCATCCCAGGGCTCCCTTTGTGCGACCGAAAGACTCCGAGGGCAAGATTCACCTTCTTCTGATGTGAAACCGGGTGCTTTCTACGTCCAAAGGCCCACTCCATTGAAACCAATCGCTCTTGGTTGATCGCGCCCTGTGAGCGAAGGAGTAGCACTGCCGATCAGTGCTTCAGTTGATCAGACCTGAGGAGATATGCCATGGACCGATCAAGGTTCACGCCACACGACTCGGTCGCCTATTTATGGATAGCTCTTGGTCTTCCAGAAGAGCCTTTACATTCTCTCAGTCTCCCGATTGACGCAGAGTGCTGTCCTTCTTCGTTCAAGGTCGAACACTTAGCACAGTCCACCATTGCTACCTCAGCACTCGCAGCTGCCCTGTTTTGGTCCATCCGCCACCAATCTTCTGTTCCTCGGGTTACTGTTCCTGCCGAGCATGCATGTGTGGAGTTCAAGTCTGAGCGACTTTATACGCTAGACGGCAAGCCGGCGCCCTCGGGCTATAGCGCGGACCACCGCCTTTTCAAAACAGCCGATGGGTATGTCAGGATACACGACTCATTCCCGAATCATCGAGAGAACACTTCAAAGATCCTGGGTCTGAGCGTAGACGCCACAAGAGCAGATATGGCGAAGAAGATGCTGACATGGAACTCTGTTGATCTCGAGACCGAAGCATTTCGGAACGGCACTGTCATTGCGGCAGTACGCTCTTTTGAGCAGTGGGATGCGCTAGCTCAAGCACGCGCGATCGCAGACTTCCCTATCTTGCTGAATAAGATTGGTAACTCTGCACCCTACCTGCCACCCGTACTCGATACAGATCTTGACAATAAATGTCTCCGCGGGATCACTGTCGTTGAGATGAGTCGAGTGATAGCTGCCCCAGTAGCCGGGAAAACACTTGCAGTGCATGGAGCGGATGTTACCTGGATTACATCACCTACACTCCCCGATCTTCCAGATCTTGACATTGATTTATCAAGAGGAAAACACAGGGTCCAACTTGACATCAAACGAGAAGACGACAAAGCGAAGCTTCTCAAGCTCCTTGAAACGGCAGATGTATTCATTCAAAGTTACCGTCCTGGAAGTCTCGCCGCCCAAGGCCTCTCTGCAGAAGATCTTGTCAAAGCGAATCCAACACTTATTATTGCGAGCTTGAACGCCTACGGTCCAGACGGTCCCTGGTCACACAATCGAGGGTTCGATTCTCTCGTACAAACCTGTTCAGGCATTAATTTCGCAGACGCTGAACGTTTTGGCACTGATGAACCAGTACGCGTGCTACCCTGCCAAGCGTTCGATCATGGCGCTGGCTATCTCCTTGCTTCTGGGATTATAGCAGCACTTTACAAACGTGCAACTGATGGAGGGGCGTACAGTGTCAATGTCTCCTTGGCCGGCGTGATGAAGTACTTGAGATCTCTGGGTCAGCATGAGGGGAAAAGTGGGTTTGATCGTAGGGACTTTACGCGGCCTGGTAATGTGGAAATGTATCTGGAGACGAAGCAAACACCGTTTGGAGAAATGAGAGCCGTCAAACACGCAGCACATATCGAGGGTGTAGATGTTGGGTGGGATACTACGTCTTATGTGTCGACAAGCCGTTAAAATGTATGATCTGACGTAAAGAGGTACTGGTAATGCAAATTTGACCAAGATGATACATACTCCCATCCTTGGCTTTACTTGCTCCATATTAAGTGTCTGATTTGGGAATGAATTATGTCAATATGTTGCGCAGAAGGGGTCCATAGGCGGGGAATCCCAGGGAAAACGAAGTAGAACATCATCTCTGTTCATACACTCCCAACCCCTTCACATGTCATGCTGTAATTTTAGCCGCGTTTCGGGTGTCGAAAGCTCTAGCGATAAGACGCAAAGACGTCGCATTTCCAGTTTCTGGGTGTCGTTCAAAGCCGCTACAGAACCAGTGACGTCATGATGCGTCGTACCTGCATTACTTCGTTCACGCCGTTCACCCCCAACCATACTCACCTTGAGCTTCGAGCCCTCATATATCCCGAAAAGCCACTAAGCTCACACACGCCTCCAGCATGGCAGAGATCGCTGCAGTTGCCTACGTAGCTTCCGAGGTTGTTGAGCACACGGCGGAAGCTGGCTATGCTGCATACATCGTCTCTAAGCCAACCCTGCCTTTGAAAGCTACATTTACGAGAATAGCTACCGCATCGGATGACCACACACGGTTTGTTCCTCGTCTCTCAATGATTGTCGTCAACTGACATCCCCAGACGCTCATTAGCACGGTCAAATCATACGATAACTACTATCAAGAACAAAGCGTATATTTTCGGCGGAAAGACCGCGACCAATACTCTTGCAAGTAACGATGTACACGCAATAACTGTTCAGCACTCGGGTCAGCCAGAGATGGACTATGGCCTTATTCCAGCACTTCCAACCCTTGAAGACGGGAGAGTACCTGTTGGACGAACAAATCACGCAGCATGTGCCTTTCATGGAAATATCGCTGTATATGGAGGGTGCGATGAGAAAGACCAGCTCATCGACGAAGAGTCCGCGATATGGCTATTCAGTCCAGAACGAAAGGCCTGGGACTTGCTCACGCCGTCCAGTACTGAATCTACACCTGGACCACGCCAGAGCGCCCAACTATT
This sequence comes from Dothidotthia symphoricarpi CBS 119687, assembly GCF_010015815.1. NCBI lineage: Eukaryota > Fungi > Ascomycota > Dothideomycetes > Pleosporales > Dothidotthiaceae > Dothidotthia > Dothidotthia symphoricarpi. The sequence goes on from NW_022985025.1 coordinate 240,268, forward strand.
TGCACAAGAAACGCATGTAATTTTGTTTGGCGGCATCGATCCCTCTGGTTCCACCGCTTCAGATCTCTGGCAATTTGATATCGCCTCACGCATCTGGTCTCAGCTTCCCACTGCCCCAGTTGCGACGTCAAATGCCGCGCTGTTCAACGGTCAGCTTTGGCTGATCTCTGGCTCAGACCCGATGAGCAGTCAACTGCATCATCTCGATATATCGTCTCCTAGTGAGGAGATGTCGTGGGAGTCTTTCACTTTCCCCACCAATCCGATGGCACCTGGACCTCGTGCTCGGCACGACGGGGCTCTGTTACCTGTTCACACGGGATATGGTCGCAACTACTTGATCTACCTTCTTGGAGCTCGCGAAGACTCTGCAGAGTCTACTCACTCATACACATCGGAAGATTTAAAACATTCGACCGAAGCCACCCAATGGAGCGACACATGGGTCCTGCAGCTTCCTTCCAGTAATCTCGAGGCTAAAGCTGCGCTTAGTCTCAAAGAAGCGATCAAGCCCGCGAAGATCAAAGACGCCATTCGATCTGCGCTTGGAGCTGAGACTGGGCACCTTTCGTGGGCGGAAGCGGTGGTGCAAGTACCCTCGGACAAAGAGCTTGAAGATGCGGAAGGAAAATTGCATCCAGGACCGAGGGCATTCTTTGGCGCGGATGTGATGGAAGACGGGAAGAGTCTGGTGTTTTGGGGTGGAGTAGATGCGAGGGGAGAGAGGGTAGGTGATGGATGGATCATCAGGTTGGAGTGAATGGGTGAATACGATACACATCTTCGTAAATATTACAACGTCGTTATTCTACAGACGGGAAGGTTAAGTTCCTAGACGAATGTTCAGAAATGGTAGGCACACTAGCCCCCTATAAACCATGTATTGTATATCGGGATGTTGTGAGCAGAATTACCCACATGGCACGAGGATGCATACACAGATGCGAGGAGGTAGACAAGCATCGGACCACTCGCCTTTCTGGATACTCATGATATAGCACGTCGTAGTCTACTACGCTGTCACATAAAGCCACACATAGAGTGTTTTCTGGGTTTCTCTACCTTAACCTGACAACCGCTATATCCGAGATCCACCAGCAGCACAAGAAGATCGCGAAGCGGCAACGTTATGCCTTTTGAGACGTGAGGTAATGCATTTTGGTGGTCTGACGAAGCTCTGATGATAGAGCCGGAGTACCCTACCTTTGTTCTGAGGGTAAACATCAGTTAGAGAAGGCCTGAAACACAATAAGCGATCCTGGCGTACGAGGATCGCTGTGGAGTTTTGGCGTCGATGACAGGCGAATCATCTCTAGACATAACGGCCTGTTCTTGAGAGAGATGAAATGCGTTCAGTGTGTCACTATGCTTGATAGTTTGATCGTTGCAGGATCAAGTTCTAAAACAAGGCTTGAACCGAGAGAAAAGTCAAGTTGCAATGTTCAGGTGAAGATAACTGAAGAACGTCCCAAGTGAAGGATGTGGAGAGTGTTATCAGTTGTTACAGCTTGTGGTAGGATGACGAGTGTCCATACCTCAAAGGAAGACTTATAGGAGGTCCTGAGGGGGAGGTTAGGTGTAAGGACACGTCTTGGCAAATCTGAGGGATTTGCCTGAGGGATTTACCACAAATTACCTCAACCTGTAGCTTCCATAGGCTCGCTACTTAGCGATATGCGTACATGAGGGATTCCGAACTACGCCACGTTGACAGTGATAGCTAAGATGTGTGTCGTTTGAAGGACGGTCAAGTCACGGGGAACAAGCATCGATGAGTAACATCACACTCACTTGTTTCAGTCAGAGAAAGTGGATGGAAGGGTAGATAAAATATGTTCTGGTTCGGATGCTTCGAGATGCAGTGCGTCACTAATCAAACTGTGCTCCCATATGTTCAAGTTCCAATTCACACATGCGTGGGTTTTGTCGGATGAGCACCTTTTTCGAATCGGTATGGTGAGATGTGGTTTGAAGGTTGCAAATCGTGGACGTGGCGGAACCAGGGCGTTCTGCGTTAACACTTATCACCCGAATTAATTTCCTGTTTATCGCAGTCTTTCGGATGGTAGCATGACTTACGAAGATGTATCAGAGTTGTCCTGCTTCAACTTTTGGTCCTCGAAGTTCCACACAGGCACAGGCATCGTTACCAATCAAAAAGGGTAGGAAGTAAGAAACTGTTTGGTTTTCAAGTTGAGAGAAAAAGATCTTGACTGATGCAAATGAGATTTGTAGTGGTGATGAGAAGAACAGGAAATAGGTAGAATTATATACTCCGCGAGGGAGGACCTCTTGCGCCGCTTTTCTTGCTTCAAATTATTGTTTCCAGCAATTTCTCACCCAGTAAGACCTTCGCAAGCATACCACCTACATAAGACGGCTTTTCTTTTCATAGGATAGATATTACTCGTCGGGCCGTTATCAGAGTGTCCGTGCGTAGACTTTGAACCAATTAGCAGAGCGGTGGAATTGTTTTGCCATACAGCCCTAATACGAGTCGGAGTAGTGCTCGCATGTATGAACCAATGAACGATTTTTGTCCTTTACTGTTGGTTTGAGCGGCCCGGACTACGCCAGGGCTGTGATTGGGATTAGGCCTCCCATCCGTCACGTGCTCGTTCATGACATCCATCGCAGTCATGCTCGAGGTGATATCCAAGTCATCATTACACTTGGGCCTGAGAGACATTGTAGATCTTTTCGATAAATCCTCTTGGTCTATCGACACGGGTGCGCCACATAGAACTACCCAATAGCCCTATCTTGCGAAAGTGGATTTTAGAGCCCACATGTCAGGATCCGAGATCTGCAGTGCAATGGTTCCCGAGCCCCCGACTTTCCCTTTTCTCCCAAACCGAAGCTTCCCGCTTCCCCGGCCTTCCCCTTACTCTCAAGCGTTACTACGGTCATCTCGGTTGCGCGGATCTGTACCGGTCACTCCCTGCTGACACGTTGGCGGAATCTGCCTATCTTCATGCGTACCGACGCCAAGCTCCTCCAGCTGGTTTCTCAACGCGAGACCCATAGATAGTTAGACACGTATGATCCTGACGTATAGTCGCGATCTTGGTGCACTGCAAGAATTTTTGTATGTAAGCATGGATCAATGACTGCTCGTTATCGTGCCGTTTGCCGTCGATGAGTCGTCATGAGATAGGTAAAGCGGTCTAGCATTAAATAAAACTTGCGCAAGAGCGGTAAAACTTATATTTTTGTGTGTTATGGTGAGATTGAAGAAAGCAAACACATTGTTGGTACTTTCGATGCGCCATAATCGCCGTCCTCTGCAATGGTTCGGTAGCTGCATAGGAATGGCGTCTTTGCTACGTCAGAAATAGCCTGCACTCATAGGGCGCTCAAAGATCACCACCATATCCACGTCCAAACTGAGCTCCCATATACCCAAATTCCAAGTTACCCAAGTTTGCGTCACGGGGTAAAAGTTTCGACTTCGAGTCGTTGTTGGACAACTTGCTCTGGGAGTTCTGACTTCCCCCTGTAACCGAACTCGAGGGCTCGGCCTTTGTCCTTCCCGTGTGTGAGCTCGAACGACAGACATACAATGGGATGATTACACACGATGAGGTATCAGAACACTTTTGATCGTCCGTTTTGGACGCCGAGGTTTGTTGAGTGTACACAGGAACGGGCATGGTAACACTGGGCCAAGTTTGTGGCGTCCACGCTACTTGATTATTCAGAAGTGAACAGATATCTTAGGGTTGTGAAGTTCAATGGGATGCAGATGAAATCCAGCGTCACAGTGAGCCTTTATACGTCAAAGAAGTCCTCCAGCAACGCCGTGTTGTTGTGAGATTTCCATGTCAACTTGCAAAAGCATACCCTATAGGCTGGCTGTGCTAAAGCATAAAGTCACTGTACTGCAACTCGGCCAAGAATATATGTGGGTCTTTTGCATATGGGTTCATCGGGCTGACTTTCAGATTACCAATCAGCACCCTGAAGAGGCTCTTTGGAGTACAATCTGCGTACTTCACGTTCCCAGCTTGCCAGGTTTGACATCTGGTAGAAGTCTATGCAGCTGATCAAACTGCGTCCTACGGCTTTATTGATTCGCATGGTTCGATCTAGGAAATGCATGTATATTCCCTTCCAGCTTACAATCCTCTACTCGCGTACAGTTGAGTTGGTATGACCACGTTTTTCTCAACAACCGAGCTTAGGATCAGTGGCGAATTCTAAGATGCATCGGAGCTATTAAGCCGACATGGATGTGAGTATGTGAGCCCAACGGGCTTATTGGCATACCAAGCACCAAACTTCTGGTGTTGCTCATGTCTCACCCCACGGGCGTTGCTTTGTTTTTCTTTCTCTAGACCGATGTCAAGTCTTCCGTTTCGGTTAATTTATTATCTCATTTTCGACGGCTCTCACCCCCACGCACCTGGATCCGATTGAGGATGTGCGTTTAGGGAAACGAAACAGTCTCAGATCATACACCACTCCCTGTTCAGTACTTTGTTTTCACTCGGGATGATTTCGTGCATGGTTTGGTGTGCGTTTGTTGGACGCCTTTTGGTAAGTGAAACAAAACGACTAGGCTATCGGTCGTCTATGGAATTTGGACGCTCAGCTGTTATGATCAACAAGTTCGTCGCCATCTGACATGAATAATCTTGAATGATAGTGACGAATGGGAAGGAAGTATCAAGTTTGAGAACGCTGTAGCCGAAAAAAGGATGGATATATTGCAAGTGCAAGCCCTAGCCAATCGAAACTTGTTCTTTATTAGTCGTATCCCCAGCCGTCTCTCCGACGCACCGTTTGTAATCGCAAAACTATGAGACGCAGTTCGCTGTCGGGCGTTGACACCACGTGGAGGCCGGCTTGAACCATTCTCCTGGGCTCGAGATCTGGAACCTTGAAATAATATTCGGATTGGTGGGGTTAGAGTGGCGAACATGTGTTGGCTTGTAAACGATGCGGAGTTCAGCTCAGCCCTGAATGATTTCTAGGCAACAGTTCATCACGCAGCCTCGGGAAGAAGGCAACTATGCATGATGGTAAGAGTCGGTGAATCACATTTGTTGACACTTGTCCGAAACACCTAACCGTGAGCTTCGATGTCGTCGTAATTACGAGTTTATCATCCTGTTAATGTCGATATTTGTAGGCAACACGGGTTTCAGTCGCTCTATTTTGATTGCAAATCCAGTAGTGAACATCGACGTGCGCTTGGTTTCTAATAGAACAGCTGTTTGACCGCACTCGTAAGTAGTAGCTTGAAGTTGAACTCGTCAGTGCAATGCTATGATCCGACTCGTAGGCTGACAGATGTACTGTCGTCAGGGTAGGGACCTTTCCAAGTTGACAGTAGTCAACGGAAGCTGTCCGAGCAGCATCACATGGGACAAATAAGTCGCCACACTAACGTTGAACGGAAGGTCGTGGATCAAAGACCGGTTTACAAAGTCATGAATCGTCGACGTAGGGAGAGACAGTTGTGAGACGTGGTAATGATACGACATGGGACCCAGGTCTACGGAACCTTGCATGGCGCAGCTTGTCCATCGTTGCACCACACATCGAATGCCCTTGTCCATGGGAGGCTAGAATCCATCGGAGCTATGGTCGGCTCGGCCGCATTTTCACTTTCTCGGGAGTGTACTTTCGTATCGTACATGGTTTCACAGTTCCTATTGGTGGGGATAGACGTGTTTCGAGTTGGCAGGTTGCTGAGGAAGGTGAACAGAAAGAGGATTGAACGCAGATATACGTGAGGCTTTAGGGCTGCAAGAATAGTATTGTCCAGAGAGACAGATGAACCACAAATAAAGATGTGGTACGAAGGTGGTGAAGTTTGGTACAGTGCTATGAATCCAAGGGCGCTAGGGCCGCTAGCGGCGGGGCTATCTTTCAGCCGGTACGTCAGCCTCCACGTTGCAGTTTCGTGTCTCATTGGCTACCGAGCAATAAGTACATTCACTCGTCCCCTTTTCTTGACTCCTCAGATTGCTCTTTACTTTTTGAAAGTGGTCGTTATTCGATGCGTGTGGTTATCGGCAGTTAGCATACGCCTCAGATCGTCCGCCCTAGGGCATTATACGTCAACATGTCCAACCGCGCGAACAAGGCATTCGATACAAGCTTTCAAGGCGCAGGCTATGGCTTCGAGAGCCACCCACAACAGCAGGTAGTGATGCCGCCGACGTGGGTGCTCGTTTCGGCCTTGGGTTTCCTGCTGGTCGCACTCGGATTCTGGGTATGTAGACGCGTGATTTCATCGACCCAGCGCGCGAATCATGCTAACAATTGCTTTGTTTAGGCTTTTATTGCCCTTCAGATGCTTGCGCCAGTCCCGCGCGATCCACGCCGCTCTGAGAAACAGTATACCACCATTCTACCAAACGGCGAGCCTAGTCCGCCCAAGGAACTTCCCTGCTGGCACGACAAATGGTCGGCGGAAAAGGAAGTCGCGAAGAAAAGGGCAGGTAATGCGCCAGGCGCAAAGGTCATTGTACCGCCGCAGATGCCAATTGAGGATGCTGAGCTGTTCATGAGCGTGGTAGTACCGGCATACAACGAAGAGGACCGGTTGGAAGGCATGTTGGAGGAAGCTGTGGAGTTTCTGCAAAGCGAATACGGCGGGGCACACGACGGGGAGAAAGGCGCAGCGAAGGCCAAGGGTTGGGAGATTCTGATCGTGAGCGACGGAAGCACAGATGGGACGGTCGAGAAAGCGTTGCAGTTTGCGAAGGAACACCAATTGAGCCAGCACCCTGTATCCGTTCCAGGACCTTGGTCGAAGAATGGGGCAGGACAGACACCACACTCAACGCATATTCCACATGGTAGCATCCGTGTTATCACTCTGGAGAAGAATCGAGGCAAGGGTGGGGCCGTCACTCACGGCATGCGACACGTCCGAGGACAGTACGTGGTCTTCGCAGACGCCGATGGCGCGAGTCGGTTCAGCGACTTGGGCAGGCTAGTCGAGGGCTGCAGGAAAGTCGAAGACAAAGAGGGTCGAGGCGTTGCAATTGGCAGCCGCTCTCACCTCGTAGGCAGCGAAGTTGTCGTCAAGGTTTGAACTTTCCTCCCACCATCGAGCTTGCGCTAATTATCTCTCCAGCGTTCCAAACTCCGCAACTTCCTCATGCACTCCTTCCATATCTTGCTTCGAATCATGACTCCGCCCGCCACGGCCCGCATAAAAGATACACAATGTGGTTTCAAGCTTTTCTCGCGCCCCGCGCTTCCCTATATTGTGCCGTACATGCACTCCGAAGGCTGGATTTTCGACGTGGAGATGCTGATGCTGGCTGAGACTGCGGATATTGGCATGGCGGAGGTTACAATCGGATGGAAGGAAGTCATGGGGAGTAAGCTGAATGTTGTTTGGGATAGCATTGGTATGGCATGGGGATTGGCGTTGTTGCGCGTTTGTTGGACGTTGGGCATTTACAAGAGGGACTAGAGAGATGGCGGATAGAATATGCACATGCTCATTAAGTTTGTGTAGACGTTGTTCATGAATGTGTCTTGCTCTGCATACGTGGTCTTTATCAAATCCACTTCACCGCACACGCAGCCAATATCTCCTGATAATTTGTTCCCAGTTCAGAGCAAACCGGAATCAAACACGCACGAGAAGTTCTGTTCGTAGAAGCTGCAACGTACCACTACACTTACTCCGTCAATGTGATGCGTGCATGGAACGTGGAGTCACACAGCCCCACAGTTTCACCCCACCACTTCCCCGCTCACTGCACATGGACGCACTTGTCACCATCCTCTTGAATCTCACACCACAAGTCAATCACCTTGAAATCACGGCAGAACATATAGTCACATATCCCCAGTCTCGTCATCAACAACAACCAAGGCACTTTGGCGGAGTGGGTAAGTTCACTATCAATCCATCGTCACATGACCTAAAGCTGACCTCATGCTGTTAACGCGCGGGCCTGCTAAGCCCGTTCCTTCGGGAGCGAGTGTTCGAATCACTCAGGTGTCGGAATATCTTTTTGCTGTTTTTGCGCGGCCAGGTCATGGAAAAAGGCTGCAAGGCAGTGAGTTTGAGGCACAAGGCCGGCCAGTGATCTGGCAATGTTTTTGATCAGTCGGCAGTTTGAACTTGCTCGCGCTGTGAATTTCAATGGATTGCGGACCACTTTCTAACTTGCCCAGGCATGTATGTATTCGCCTTCGCCCTCTGTATGTGTGTTCGAAGAGGATATGGAAAACGCCGTTGCCCCAAAGTGAAGTATTACTATGGAAAAATAAATAGAGAGACGACGAGCAAATCCGCAGACTACGCGTTCTGCTCCAGCGAATCTTGATCTTCTGGTTCCTTATCGTTGATATACACTGCAACTCAATCAGAATCCATGATCCAAAGATTTAACTTCGAAGTACTCACCATGTGGTCGAACAAACCAACTGCAAACGAACGCCAAACCAAAGGTCGCCGTCAAGCTAACAAACACTGTTTGGCGGAAAAGGCTTACTGTCGCGCTGTAGATGCCATTAAATACGGTAGGACCAATTATTCTGGCAAGTGCATGCAGCAGGCCCGTCGCACCAAGCAGCTGTCCAACCTTGTCCTGGGGTACATGCTTCGTTAGAGCAGCGCTCAACGCCGGACTGCCTATACCACCAACAGCAGCCAAAGCTCCAGATAATGCGAAAAACTCGCCCTTGCGTGCAAGCGTGTATCCGAGGTAACCGCACATGTCGAGTAAGATGGCGAAACGAACGATCGAGAGATCGAAGTTATCACAACCAGAGCTGCGCTGGCGAGGTGGTGTTTTGCCGCGAACAATTCTCGTGATCAGAGGCAGAAGAACGATGAGACCAAGAACTCGAGCTCCGTTCACGATAGTGACGAAGTGCCCAGTTTCCACGTCTTGCCAGCCAAATTGACGACGCGTATACACGAGCACGACGCCCATGCCGCCCATGGCAACACTAAACACGATGGTATCTATGGCGGCAAGCAAAACTAGGTTCCGGCGAACGGCGGATGAAGTACCGGGACCGGTGGGCCAGAGAATCTTGAGAGGAGCGAAGAGGTTGACGTGGCGAAGCTGGTTTATCCAATCGGACGCTGGGCCCAGTCTCTCCATCTCCTCCTCGTGTTTCTCTCTTGCAGCTGCTTGCCGTGATTTGGAGAGTGACTCGGGAATGCAAAACGACAAGAAGAATATAAACATGCCGTGGGCTGCTAGAGCAAGGTAGAAGATGAGAAGACGCGCTTCAGTCTTACCAACTGATTTTGTACGCGCTTCAATGATGTAACCAGCCACGACAGGCCCTATCGCTATACCAGCAAACAGACAAGCGTAAAAATATGAGAACGCCGTACTGCGTTTCTGCGGGGAAACACAGTCAGAAGCATATGAGTGAGCAAGTGCCATGCCAACGATGAAAGAGCCACCAAGCCCCTCGAAGGCGTAGCCAACAAGGATCCAATTGACGTGTACGACATCGGGGTATTTTGCTGCGAGGATCGTGAGCACTTCGCCAAAAAGCGCAGTACATGTGTTGAAGATCATAAAGTTCTTCCGTCCATATCGATCGGAGAGCGCGCAGAGCTTCGGGCTGGTAACAGCCGCAAGTATACCAGCACATAGGCTGCCATATAGAAGGAAGAGTGAGGAGCGTGATGAGACGTCGTCATTTCGGCACCGATCAGATTGCTGCCCCGGGTCCATAGGTCCAGATGCTGGGTTGGGTCCTTGTGAAGCGTAGTACTCTTCGCATACCAGATCCATGATGAGGTTGATCTTGGGCACTATAACACCCCCAAAGGCGATGGTGAAGAGAAGGAATGGTGGCAGGAGCCAGAATATCTATACTTGTCAGGCCATCAAATTCCCATACTTCATAGGATATCGTCGTGTGCCTACTGATGGTTGTTTCCACCAAGGAAGCCCTTGGAATTCTTTGTCAAATGTCCATTCTGTTTCACCGTTCCCACTGTCATCGCCGTTTGTGTTTCCGCTATCGCTCCTCGTAGGACTTAGAAGCGGTACGTTTTCCTGATTACTATCAAGACCCGACGAATTCGCCCCATATATATTCGGCTCCTCGTAGACGCGGATGGGCGCTTTCGAGTTCGTTTTTTGGGCGTTCGGACCGGATCGCAGCCCTTGGTCTACATAGATGTCCTCCACCGACGGCACATCTGTGTTGGAGGCCATGTTGGTATATATGCGCTTCGGTGGTGTCTAAGCTGGTATGTATCGCGAGTGGCGGAGACCCGGGGCTAGGGTGATATCGTTTATGATCGCGAGTGCATTACTATTCTAATCACTGTACAAATGTAAGAATAGCCATAAGAGAAGAACTCGGCTTGTATTAAGAGCGCAATGCGACTCTACGAGCTGAGGCAGTCCGCGTAAGGATGGCACCTTCATGTAATCCTGGGCAGGGGGCTAACTTTCGGCTTACCAATATTGCTGGGCGATTTACCATCAATCACGATCGTAATGTTAGAAAGAAATGAATAGAAGCACAGAGACAAAGAGGCGCAGGTCTATGTCCGCGAAATATGGTCCGCTGTGTTCCCACGCAGAGATGACAAGCAGTTGTTTGGTAGCCCGTCGCGTGGAGATGGCACGTCATGACGTTGTGATGTGCAGATCTCTTCAACCGATCCGCCAACGGCGCGCGATAGCGGAGATAAGACGGCTGATCAACGGTCCGCGTCAGCTGACGATGCTTCGCCTTCCATGATTCTAAATATGTTTGAAAGCGTCTGTCCACCACTCTGACAACTCTGACAACTCTGACAGGACCGGGTCCCCACGACATCGCCGGCTGTGTCTACAGTGCGACGAATTGCTCGGCTAGGAGGCTACATAGATCACTTGTGCTGAAGTGATTTGGAAAGAGTCGGAGACGTATCGCTTTGCGGTTGTTCCCTCTACACAAGTCTGGTTACCTCATATCACGAGTGTGAGATATTCATTGGTGGAGATCTTTGCGAAGCAGAAACCTGGCAGACATGATGGTGAAGAGTCGGAATGCATGCTTCAACTTAAATTCTGGTCGGCAAGCTAAACTAGGAAGTACTCACAATTCATCTACACGAACTACCGCCGACAACTGTTGTGCCAACCGGTTTAAATGCATACCATCAGTAGTTTGTCACCCTCGACGGGCTGTTGAACAGTGGAAGGGATGGTATGCGACACGACCTTGAAGGCAAGTTATCGATTGATGGCCCACTATGCCATTTATACCAATTTTAATATCAAGGCCCGTAACGGCACCGATGAGCCACGTCCTTCATCGTCAGCTGGCTGGGGTAAACGTGTCTTCAGCCTGATTTGGGTATAATCTCAGAACATGTTCCTTGAAGACCTAGCAGCTGAGCCACGTCGACATACGTAAGGCAACATACTACCGGTTATACCTCTCGATGTCGATCGCTTCCGGTGAACTCTGTTCCTTGTACCATGCGCGAGAAGTCACAGATTCCTCAATATCCACAAATTATCCACAGTTCTCTCAGCTTCATCGGTCTCTCGTATCTCAGCCCATAGAGAGATTCAACACTTGACGTCAAGTCAAATCTGCAAGACGCTCTTGCCAACCTTGGCCGTATAATACCGTCAAAAAAACACAATGGGGTAGCCAATTCACGTCTTGATACCATTATCTCATTATTTATTTCTCGACCTGTCGCCATTGATTTGGGTAACATCAAGTATGACGGAGTTCTGGTTCCTGCAAGGTTTTAGCTAAAGATGCTTCACATTTCTTTCTTCGTCTCGTTGCTGACTTTTCGTCTCTTACGTACAAGGCAGGACAATTGATCAACTGACCCTGCCTGACATCTTCTCCTTAGAAACCCCACCACACGAAGCACGCCATCGTCGACTGACATACTCATCTGATCTGTTATTCTCGGCCTTGTGCTCACACCAGACACGTCCACCACGTCGACTTTCAGTAGCAGGATAGGCTAGAATACGATGTCTCACACTACTTCTTACACAATATCTCACACGACATCTCTCTCCACTTTTCCGTTGCCTTCTTTCTTTATTGCTTTTCTCCTTCCTTTGTCAGACATGGCGTAGGCCGAAATTCCACTGCTCTAGGCGATGTCCGAATTGTGAGTGACATCCTCAGAAGTCAGAACTTGCTAGATTTGAGCATGAGTCCGCTCAATGTAAAATCATTTGATTCAAGTGACATCGCATGTGCATTGAAGGTATGAGACTGATTTATCTCCGGAAAGTCACCAGTACTTCAAATTTGTAGCGAAATTAACGGTATTTCCTTATGCATGTGAAGTTGATTCTGTTTACTTTGCGATGATATGTGGTCATGCAAATTCTAACGACAAAGGGACAGGGTTTATTCCTAGCTACAATGCTAGCCTTGTTGTGCTTCTACCTTGGATCTGCTATACTGAATTCCTAGGTCAAGGGTCTTCAGCCTTATAACGCCCCTGTCTCAAGTTTTGGCCCCCAAGGTGATCTTTTTTCATCACTTCTCGCCTACTGAAATCGGTGGTCCTTCTGTCATGCCGATCTACTCATCGCTAGTTCTCAGCCTTGCCAGCCACATTCACGCCACGTGTTTACTTTTGCGAGATTGGCGGGTAGCGTGACATACAATCTTTTATGCACCAGTGGTATGGATTGATGACCGGCCTCATATACTCAAGTTGCGTTTACAAGAGCCGACGATAAGCCTTTTATCTGTTTCCGGTCATAAAATTTGTTGCCCCGCTTTAGATACTTCTCGGGCGGGTCGGGAAGGCGGTCTCGCGTCAAATCCAATACACTGGGTATTGCGATGGAATCAGGCAAACAAGGCAACCGTTTCACTAACTAGTTTAGGAATAAAAACTGCGACATGCGACCAGATTTAATAGACGCTGATTCTCTAGTCTTCCTTCTGCCTAGTCTCAGACCCTCAATTTCTGCACTAGTCAGACTGTCGATTCAAGCGGACAGGTCATGATGACAGGAATGGAGAAGGGTCTTTCAAAGTTTTCAAAATGACCGTGACTCTCGTAAGATTTACTGTGTGACTAGGGTAAGGCGGGTAGTTCCGGTGCATCTCAAACACGGCACTTTGTGTAACGTTCGGTTTCCTCTTTCCGTGGATGAATTCCGTGGTCGGTTGCCTTGTTTCTGTGAATATTCTACTGAGATCGAAAATGCATCATGCTTGTTCACCTCAGTGTCAAATAACCTGGTCGAATTATGCATACCAACTGGTTGAACTAATTGAATGGAGGACTTCTCGTGTATGAAGCAGACCGATAGTAGCCAGCTCACCAACATCCTCTGTGGATGAATCTATTTGAACACTATGACGTGGACAGTCTTGACTGAGATATGCCTAGAGTTTATATACGCATGAAACGATTACACACATGTTGGTTCTGTAAACATCAATGTCTAGAAGTGCTAGTGAGTTAAATATACGAAGTTTAGATCATTAAAAAAGAGTTGGTTGATATAGCTTGCTCATTAAAGTACATGTTTCACCGTTATGGGCGAGACTTTAGCATGAATTTTTCATGTAATGGTTTATGAGCAGCCAAGACAGGGGTGCCTACAATGACACGAGAACACATTGAAGGCATAGTCATCCTGGACCAGACTTGCATGTCCTGCAAAGTAATGACAGAATTAGAATACGAGCCAAGAACATTCATGTCTTGCCGACCATGCATGCCACAAGACACCGGTCAGGGCTATCAAATTCAGTTCTGTTGATGATTATGGCTAAGGCTGGAGTATGCTTAGATTATCTCTTGCCTCAAGACACATCTTACTCTCTTATCAGGAGATATACTACACGCGGACATATTGTGAGATAGCCTACCGACCACCTTGTTCTGGAAGCCCCATTTGTCAATATTGTAGCCTTATTGTTGACGGAGACTCCTCAGCCTTGTCATCGAATGGTGCTCACGTTTCGGCCCCCAATAACCGCCTTCGCTTATCTGGATCTCAGCCTGGTCGAACTTGCCCTAATTTCTATTCTTCATGATGACTGCATGAACTGCTGTTCACATCCTTACTCCTATGGTATTAGCGCGTCGAGTTACTGCATACTAAAGTTTAATCCTCTGACCCGAACTTGCATCTGCTGGTCACGGCTGTGCTCAAACACCCAATACATATGCGCGCGTGGGTAGATGCGTTAGAAACCTTCCGATTGGTGAGACATGGCGAAATGTGTGGAAGTGTCAAGCCGTCGACATTTCTTTGGCGCGAGAAGGCCGTCATAAGCGCAGAAACCGTGGTCCCTCACTTTAGTCAAATGCCAGTACACCAAACCTAGCAACTGAGTTTCAAACCTGAGGCATTTGCATCCAAGTCATTTATAGGGATCTTGAATCGGTAATACAGAACGTCGTGCATGAATCCGGATAAGCTATCTACATCAAACGATCGCCTTGCCTTATGGTACCTACCGGTACAGTGAGGTCGGAAGGGTGCAATAAGTGAGACACACATTGCTGATCGTCAAGGATTACACAGACCACCATGTATGTTGTGTCCCTCCCGACAGGCTGGTACCTAGACTTGTTCGAGAATGATAGACTGTCTTCTACCAGTATCTTCCACGAACAACAGCATCATGATCGTAGTAATTATAGATAACGTATTGTACGACATCAATCAAATGCTACCTCCCATCGTAGCTTGCGTAGATCTGTTCTTGTCTCTTATCGACGTGAGCCTTGATTTCTTGCGAGGACGAAGATCCTTGATAATCTCTAATAAGTCCTCCATGTAAAATTGAGCGCTGAGCTCTACATGCGTACACAGATGCTAAGTATGGCAGGGAATGTGTCTTAGCCGGACTGAGAGCATGGGTCGATGTGTGAACATAGATCATCTGGGATAGGTTGATATTTCTTTCGCTTTGTTCGATGTCCACATCTGAGTGCGCTCATGGACAGTGTATGATCGGTAGGATGACGCTATTAGAGTCCTCACGTGTAACTGGAACCGGTGATTCTTTGAGACACATGTCGTAGTAGGCGCTTGGCTGCAATACGCTTAGCGTATTCGTAGGTTCGTTCTTTGAGCCTTTTTGAGATAACCAGTCAAACAGACCTATTTCGAGCACTAAGTCAGGACTGCTAGGCCTTAGACTTCTGCGCTTATCCATCCATCTAGTAATCTGGGTGGGATGTTCAATCCTCGTGACACTTTTGTATCTATACATGCTACCTTAGGCAGTCTTTGAGAAGCATTGGTGGCGTCTGAGCTCCAAGTGACATTTCGTTGTGGGGTTGATCTGTCCTATGGATGAGCAAAAAGGCGACTCTTTGTTCATCAATATCCGGAAACTTCGATACAAGCTTGGAACTGTACCACATATCGAATTTCAAGCTGCAGGACACCAAGTTAACGAAAGACGGCCCATGGGTTGACTGAATTTAGCCGCCCAACAACTACATGTCGCCTTCCCGTTCGTCCACGATCACAGCCCCTCTAAATATGTTCATATCAACGTTGTACCATCGACCACGTTGTTGGACGCCATCAATGGACAGCTTGAAGCAATGACAATTGGTTGGCTTCAAGATACTGAAGAATTGTGTAGCACAGAGGAATGACGTGCTTCCCTCTACTGCAGATTCGTTCGACGTGTTACACACCAGAACGTAGCATGTACATCCCTAAATGGCATGGTCATATGGTACGAGAAAAAGTCCTGTACAATCGTTATATTGTAGTAGTGTAACGGCTACGTAAAATCGTAATTGTTGAATAGGGTCGAGGTCCTCCACTCTAGGCAGATGACCGCAAAGAGTGGACGTTGGCACAGAATGTCTTTGTCGTCTAGGGGAAGCGTCAGGCGCAATATGGTGCTAGCTACGGTGCTGTTCCAATGCCAGTATCTCCTGGAATGATGTTACCTTCTCATCTCGTTAGTGGCTTGCTGCAGATGGGTCGCAGATCCTTTTGATGATGAATCGATCGAATAGATTACGAATACGGCAGTTTGCTTAATCACTGCGTCGCGCTCGTCGTTTGTGTAGCGAGACGCAATGTAGAAAAAGGTCAGCGTAGAAGCTAAGTGGATTTCAAAAATTTGTCAACTTACGAGCGGCTGACCGTTAGCGTAACAGACTGACTTGAGTCAACTCGTCTTTCCTCCTGAGTATAGGTTACAGATGAAAACTCAGCACACCGCTTGAAGCGTTGAGTGGGCTGGTCGGTGAGACTTCGATCCCACCAAACAGTACCTGGGTTGCTCCACAAGGCAGTCATGGCGAGAGTGACATGCAATGTCGATCAAATATGCGTAGCTGCTGAGGCGTTCGAAAAGTCTTTGCATAAGCTGTGTAGTTGTATAAGATCAAGGGACGCCCACCTCGAGAAACGTCGCTCTAGCTGCCTGCTTTTTGTACAGGGCGACCCTTATGCAGAGAACGAGATGCAACACTTGCCGTGTTGCAGGCCGCCACGCCAAGATATGCCTAGTTTGCCTAGTTTGCGAAATTGCGAACCACCGACATGAGGCTCTGCCGCACGTAAATATCGGGATGTTCTCGAAGGAACTGTTGTTGCATCAGTCCAGGCTTCTGAAATCCCAGTAACCTTGAGTTGTTAATCGTTTTCTACATCGTCTCGATCACGTCGCGCACGAGTCAGCTATTACTGTCACCGCGTATTGATGCCTAATTAGCGAGGACCTCGAGCAAACCACCGCTCTTCTCTCGTCTACTCCGTTCACGCACGAACAATTGAGGTTCTGATAACATTTCATGCGCCACTCCAGACCATAAACACGCCCGCCTGTAACGTTAGCATTCGCCCCGGATTTGGGATAGCTCTCACGTCACCTCGGGTTACTTGCAAGGACACGTCTTGGCCGATGCTGGGGTTACAGCCAATCAAATTGTATTGTGGAAAATTGTTGGACACACGCCGAATACCGCATTTGGTTCACGAGCGGAACTACTACACTTGAATTCGAGGCTTACAGAATGCAACCCGAATATGTCGACATTCAGTCACGGTGGGTGAACGCACTACGAACGCAATCGAAGTCGGAACACCCACCTACAGGTGCACTTCCTTGCCCGTTCGATGGTCACGATGGTCGGATCTTCCTGAACATAGACCAACTCTTTGATCATGTGAGAGCCGACCATGCCTCTGAGGTTAAAGATTTGGAACCAAGTCAAGCACGTGCGTATCTGAGAGACGCGGTTGCGAAGTCAAGGTGAGATTGCCTACCTCATAAACCTAGCAGACAGTTTCTAACATAAGTTTAGAAACACATATCGATCTTCAGATGCTACCGCGGGTGGCGGATCTACGCTAGACATCACTGGATTATCGTTAGAGCAAAACACACTCCGGCAATCACCTCCTTACTCTGGTAAGAAACGACCTGCTGGATCTGATTTCTATGGACGCCGAGAAAAAGGTCCTATCCAGGTTGGGGTCTTTGATCCTGATTACTCTAGGGATACAGTCACGCCCGAACGCACTCAGCGCCTTTACGATCCTAAGCAGAGCACTGCATCGCCTTATCGGTCTACACCGGAGCTGCCACATCGAGATCCAATTCTCAGAGCTCAGCATCCCCAAGGGCCAGCTCGCCAGCCTGGGCTTATCGAACTGCAAAAATATGATAACCGGTATCCTGGACTTTTACTCCAGCCAGACAGTCGCCCAATCTCTCAGGAACAACTTGCGTCCGAAGTCAAGTCGATATATGCTGGCTTAACTATGGTAGAGACTAAGTGTATCCACGTTGATCGAGCTCAGGCTGCTGCTGCTGCTCAAGAGAATTCTGACTCCAACCGTAAGCTTGCTCCTGATCACTGGCAAGCTCTAATTGCACTACATCGGACTCTTCTTCACGAACACCATGATTTTTTTCTCGCTTCCCAACATCCATCCGCCAGTCCAGCTCTACGGCGACTAGCAGCAAAGTATTCTATGCCAGCTCGCATGTGGAAACATGGTATTCACTCTTTTCTTGAATTACTACGCCGCCGGCTTCCTGACAGTATTGACTACATGCTTGCGTTCATATATCTGGCCTACCAGATGATGGCGTTGTTGTACGAGACTGTACCTGCTTTTGAAAACACTTGGATCGAATGTCTGGGCGATTTAGGCCGCTATCGAATGGCCATCGAAGACGAAGATGTTCGAGACAGAGAAACTTGGGCTGGTGTTGCCCGATCTTGGTATTCCAAGGCTGCTGACAAGACCCCCATGGTCGGTCGTCTGTACCATCATTTGGCAATTTTGGCTCGTCCAAATGCTCTCCAACAGATGTACTACTATTGCAGATCCCTCAACTCCGTCGAACCATTCCCCAGCGCCCGCGAATCAATCATGACCCTTTTGAACCCCATCCTTGGGCGGGTACAAGCATCATTCTCTCACGCCTTACCAATCGACAACAACTTCATCATGGCTCATGCATACATCTTTGAGAAGAGCCCGAAAGCCGACTTTGATACGATCCAGAAAGACTTTCTCGGTCAACTCGATAATCACATTGGTCGTGTGACAGCTAAATGGAAAGAGCAAGGTGTATACATCGCTGTCACAAACATCACTGGCTGGTTTGACTATGGTATCAAGCACAACACCCTTCGTCAACTTTTCCTTTTTATTGCTCACCAACAGCCAAACTCCTCATCACAGGTGGTAAACAAAGGTCAACTTAGGGATCCTCCATTGCCGATCGATGGACAAGAACTCGAAGTCCCAATGATCACCGAGAGCGAGATTATAGCCGAGCTCCACACGCTTCATTCGGACGCGAACTTCTCCCGTGCGTTTGACATGACTATGAATACGTTCTCCCTGGTTCTCCGTCGTATTGGCGACAAGAATGTACTGCCTCATGTACACGTTCTGCTTTCTTTTCTTACCACACTCGCTTCCGTACAATACGTTGCCCATTTCATCGACCACGCTCCTTGGACCGAACTCGTTTCTTTTCTCAATACGTTAATCAAAACCGAAAATCAACAAAACCCGACTCAAGACATGAATACGTTGTTGACCAGCCCGGTCTTCTCAGCAGATGGTGAGAAGGATGGAGATGTGTTGCCGCTGCCCGAGGATTATCTGGTGCGTGGTCTGATTTGGGCACAAGATTATCTGCCAGCGAAGTGGTTTGGAAAGGAGCAGGATGAGGAAGAGAGATATCTTGAGTTACCGAGTACGGCGAAGAGTCGTACAGAGAGGGTGCTGAAGCTGGGATATCAACTCTCGACTGTAAGTCTTCCTGCTTTATTTGCCTAAGTTCATGGGTTTTCTAACTGTAGGCAAGTATAACCGATATATCTCATATGACGAGATTGCTCATACGTTCTCCGCCATCGATGTTTCGGCTGTCAGGGTCTTCTGAGCTCTGCTACTCACTTCAAACTAGTATCTTTGATCTCTGGTATCTGATAAGCCAACAAGAGCACATCTTCTTCCTCGCGTGTCTTGCACTGAGTATGATTGTAGTGGGTCATTTAAAGGTCGGTCTTGGTACATAAGGCTATCTGTGTGAGACCAATAGAACACAGTGATTGGGGAAAAGAAGATGTGCTAGAGGTGGAGAAAGTCGTCCTGATGACGCGTATTCTTTGGTGAGTGTTCAGGGATGTTGGGCGGCAAGCGAAACATCGGACAAGTGCCGAATCCAACAAGATGCAGGGTAAGGGTGATCAGCAGCCAGACCCATCACCAAAGTGAGAATGTTCACCCACAAAAGTCATCAGGCTGAAGTACATCCAGGCGCTTGGATGTACAAATGTGGCGCTGTACTTGCGTATCGCCGATCGGCACTAGATTCACGTTCCCGGCGGTAAAGCAAAGGATACAAATATCGAAAGAAATATCCTCTTATTCTCATTTATTCTCATTCATATATAATCGAAACACCATGGCTGTTCTATTCTATCGGTTGAGCCATTGATATCCTGAGCACCCCAGCCTCCAGCTTGTATTGGGATGCCATCTCATCTTTGTTTGGTTTGTCGTGCGATCCCATATGACTTCTGGTCCAAAGTTCACGATCAGAAAGAATACTCTCAACAAGCGTGTGTTCCATTACAGTCATTGGAATGTATGCGGGGTGAGGCAGCAGATGGATGCCAATTATGTGAGATCCTCTTCGAATCCACAAACGAGGTACAGGATCAGGATAGTTGTATCTATTTGCAAAGATCACACAGCGCTCCACATCATATATTCACACTTAAAATCGGGATGAACGGGGACCCTATATCGCAGGCATTTTTCTATCGGGTTCCGCTTTGGTGGTGTGGTAGGTTTAACAATATCCGCGTGATATGATATACATATGCACGGGTTGTATTATTATCTGCAATTTTCCAGATTACAAACTAAGAATGTTGGCTTACTATGATCAGAGTTGTTTGTTTCTCTTCAGAAACAAAAACACACACCTATGGAAAGAAACCTTCCGGTAGAGATACACGAACACGTCGATAACATCCGGACGATGAGATCATGGCTAAATCGATGTCTACACAAACACCTGAATTGTTCCAGTCTACAAAAGGACTTTCTACCCACTCGACTCCTTGATATGCAAGCCTTCAAAACTGAGCAAGATATACAACTTGTTGATTCTCAGGATGTGAAAATCCCTGGCGACGCAGAATACTTGACGCTCAGTCATTGTTGGGGCCCACCTGCCAAACACTCTGTCAAAACCGAGGGACGGAATCTCAAAGCTAGGATGACAAGAATCTCTATAAACGACTTATCAAACACATTTCGAGATGCTGTACGGATCACACGTGAGCTAGGGCATCGCTATCTGTGGATAGACTCCCTCTGTATCATTCAGGACGACAAAGAAGATTGGGCTCGAGAAGCAGCACTCATGGCCGACGTATACGGCAACGCTACCTGTACGCTCGCAGCTCTGAGTTCCGAAGACGGCACCAAGGGATGTAATATCATCTCTGATATTCAAAGATCGACATGCTGCTCCTTTCTCGATCTCGAAGTCGAATTCGATCGCTACTCTCGGCTTCGCATATTCCAGGACGAACCAGCAAATTGGGTCACTGAATACGGAGAGACTCCAGATCAAGAATCGGAGGAAAAAAGCCCTTTGAGATTTCGAGCTTGGACACTCCAAGAGAGTGCACTCTCACGCCGTATAGTTTATTTCGCAAAGACCCAGCTTCTATGGCAGTGTAGAGAGTTCAAAGCAACTGCGCAGCTTCCTTGGGTTGAGAAACGGCTTGAAGGTGAATCGAATCTGACACCGTGGCCCCTGGACGCATACATGACACCCGGTGGACCTGTTTCGCACAGCGAGCGCTGGTATCGATTGGTAGAAGACTATTCCCTTCGAACGCTTACATATGCTACTGACAAACTACCTGCGCTCTCAGGCTTGGCAAAAGGTTATGTTGGGGGAGGGCAATATGGAGCAGGGATTTGGGGTGCACATTTCCCTGGTGCACTGCTGTGGCAGACTACAGATGTGAGTCAAGTCTCGATCAACTGTCTTCATGAAGTCCATATTATCTATCTATTTCAGTACTGGACTCGCTGATTCTGTTTTCAAACAACAGGAACACGCCTGCAGACATCCCCCAGAAGACTATATCGCACCGTCATGGTCATGGGCATCAACATCAGGACGCGTATCATACGACAGCCAGCGTCTGAAACCATTCGAGCAGCGTTTCGAAGGATTGAGCGCAGAACTAGGAATCCCTTATGCAGACTTCGGGTTCCTGAAAGTCGATCGCATCGATGTTTCTCCAAAGTATGACGATGTGTATGGCGCGATCACCTCAGCTTCTCTAATCATGAGTGGTGCGCAGACGATCTGCGTTGATTGTCCGACTTCAAACAAGGGTGCGAAAACATCGGTATGTTGTTTTACCATTTCAGCTGGAAGTCACTAATGTGGCACTCAATTCAACCAACTCACCTAACCGACCACAGCCTCAATTCCTCAACAATAGACACGCAGACCTAATTCAAGCCATTTCGCACCAGATCTCCGCACTGGGCAGCCTTTCGCCCGAGCCTGCCGAAAAAGGCGACCGTCTGACGCAGGATGGCGTACAAATAGGCGTTCTATATCGTGACATAGCAGATGAAGGGTCGGGGGAAACCGTCTGTCTGCGCATCCGCAACGAGCCCTTGTTCCCACTCATCGAACACCAGTTCCACAGAGAGAAAGATATGGAGATGCTAGATACAGCGATGGGTCTTGTTCTCACCAAGCGCTCGGATGGGACGTATGTGAGGATTGGGCTTGCCAGGTGGGTTGACGAGACGCTATTCGAGGATGTGGAGGGTGTGACGATAGAAATGGTGTGATGGTCAACTTAGGATTTGGCGTTTTATGTACTCTACTACTGCTGCACCACTCGAATGAGATACTTTGAGAGCGTACCGATCTTTTGGTTGAGTGGCCAGACAGAAGGATTGTTTGTAGTGAGCGTTTACAATACTTTGAGACATTTGATTGATGGGATTGCCAGTATGAGGGACGAGGGAAGATAGCCGATCTACACGTGCTTGCGCGGATGTCTACTTATCGTTCTTACATTCGCACATGAACCACCCACCGCACTGCGATGATCATAGTTTCATTCACAGCCCCTTTCCTTCAAGGTACTCCTGCACCCTCTCAAGAAGCTCTGCCTTCTTCCCCGTCGTGCTCTGCCCCCTATGGCTTAAGAAATCCTTCAGATTAGCAACCGTCTGCTTCGTAATCTGACCCTTATTGTTGATCTCCGCCATCTGCTCATCGCTCACGCCATCATCGCCATTCTCATCCTTGACTCTAGCTTCTTTCTTGACGCGCTTAGCAGGCTTCTCCTCCGGATCTGCGCTGCGTTTCTTCGTCGTATTCGCCGTCGTCTTGGCGCGATGCGCAAGTGTGGATTTTTGCTGCTGCGCAAACGCTTCCTCAAACTCCCTGCCGTAGGCTTCGATGTATTCGCCGCACCGCTTGTCGATCTGCTTGAAGCGCGGGACCGTCTTGTCCTCTGGGTCGAGGGGGATTTCGTCACCCAGCGCCATGGCTTGCAGACAACGGTAGAACCACTGCAGGTCTGGATTCGGGTACTTGGCTGGCTCGTATACTCCTTTGGGGAGCTGCAGCTGCTCCATGATCTGTCGCATTTTGTCCGTCAGTTCGTCGGTCGTCTGGAGAGCGTTCTCTGCTGCTTCGGGGAACTGGCGGATGTCGTCTGCAAATGGTAGCGGGATGAGCCACAGGCCGGGAGGCATGCTTTGCTCACCCTCTTCATCCATCTTCTCTTCGGCAGGGATGAGCGCGCAGAGTGTGGGTGAGGCGTTGCGACGCGGAATGAACCATACAAGACCCATCTTCTTCGACTTAAGGAGTTTCTGCTGCAAAGCGGAGAAGACGCGTGTCGAGCCTATGTAGTCTGCTTCCGAGGGGTAGATGAACGTTGCCTTGTTGGTGTTGGCCCAGATGGGAACGCTGGATAATGGTTTGAAACCGATGATTCGAATCACTGGATCGCCGAAACATTGTCGGATTTTCGTGATCTCGTCAGGTGTGAAGGTTATCGCATCTCCGCCGAACTTGTACGCCTTTCGTAGTTCAGTCTTCTCGACGACACGCGCAGTGTCGTCGGCCATGTGGGAGGTTGAGGAGGAGACGATTTGCGTCTTCTCGCCGCCGACCCAAACGTAGCATGATTTCACGTGTTCCTGTCGCTTGATCAGGATGAAGCCTTTGACCCCAATGCGCAGTTCGGGGCTTAGTTCGAGGGGTAGGCTGAAGAGGGCGCGACGTGGTGCGGCTTTTGAATTTATGGAAGAGATAAGCTGTTTCAAGAGGGTGATGCCTTCGCCGCTCTTTGCGACCTTAGTTGTGGAAGCGACCACTACAGGAGCGTCTGGGTCAGAGGGAGATGTTGGGTAGACCAAGTCATCGTAGAATCTGGACCGGTCGAAGTCGTGCTCTGGCCGAGAAATTGGGAACAAGTCGATTGTACATCCCAGGTCGTACAGATCTCTCGCTCGCGTTATTGCCGTATCTTTGTCTTGCTTAATTTTGACTGGGTAGTCGTTGTCGGTGACTATGAACAAACGTCTTGACGAGAAGTTGGGCGCCTTGGTTGTGAAGATCTGATTCGCGCAGAACAGCACCGTCGCCAGGCTAGCTCCATCTTTTGAAGGTTTGAGGATATGCTCCGCCTCTTCTTCCTCTTCAA
This sequence comes from Dothidotthia symphoricarpi CBS 119687, assembly GCF_010015815.1. Classification (NCBI taxonomy): domain Eukaryota; kingdom Fungi; phylum Ascomycota; class Dothideomycetes; order Pleosporales; family Dothidotthiaceae; genus Dothidotthia; species Dothidotthia symphoricarpi. The sequence goes on from NW_022985025.1 coordinate 264,440, forward strand.
CCAACTCTCTCAGTCGCTTCACGTCTTGGGCTGAAGGAACATCCAAGTCTGCTAGAAGATAGCAGTGTTGGAATGTGCTGTCCCCATCCTTCAGGTCTGTCTTCTCAGTGCCAAACAACAGGATGCCCATCATGTCGTTAGGGTTGGAGATGATGCGCTGCTGCATGAGTTGGTAGGCGCACTTCAGCGCAGCAGACGTTGCGGAGTCTCTGTCTGCTTTCTTGTCGTTTGAAGGAGGGGGACATTCTAACATGGTGGAGCTGACGTCAATTGCGAAAAGCACCGCGTCTTTCATTGTCTTGTAGCTCTGGAAACGATAAGCAGACACACGTTTGTAGTTGGTTTCCTGATGCATACAGAGTCATCAATCTCCTCTTCCTCTTCCTCCTCTTCTTCGCTTGGACGATAATTCTGCGTATCCGCCATTGTGTGTGATGTCTTGGCTTGGGTCGTGAAGTGGTGTGAGTCTGCTTTAGCTCTTGTAGACCAAGATCTTCAAAGTCGTTCACACAACTACAGAGCAATGAGGCTTTCTACGATAAAATAGAAAAGCGAGGGCGTGGACGTGCGCTAGCTGTCGCGTTGATTGAACGTAAGGCAGCAGTGAGACGCGCCTGGTTTAGCTTTGACGCGTTTTCACGTGCCTTCACTAGCTTGGTCTCAGCGGCATTAACGTGTCCGTGCGCGTAATGGGCGGATTTATGTAATACACGCTGAACACTCTTTTGTCCTAACTTACCGTTAGAATAAGTCTATTAGAGCTACATATAATGGCTACGATTATAGGATTTTATAGTAAAGTAGTAATCCAGAAGACGGCAAGTCCGCATCAGGAAACAGCTACATCCCATTCGGGTATGGGTGCTTTCCGAAATACCTTCGTATAACGTGACCTGCGCTAAACCAATGAGGAATGAGAGATAAGACCGGAAGTCGAGCCGGGCAATCTAATTGGTGGAGCCAAAGTCACGTTATACGAAGGTATTTCGGAAAGCACTATCCCATGCCCCGGCTTGCTGAACCCGCGGATTTCGGCCAGTAGAACAGCAGAGTACAATAGCCGAAGAACATCAAAACCAGAACTCGACACCAAAGATGTTCCAACGCAAGGCTTAATGCCGACACGCCGACGCGATTTAATTGGTTGAAAGTCGGTCCGAAATCCGCGGGTTCAGCAAGCCGGGGCATGGGATAATCCGGGTCTTCGCTTACTATCTCTGAGCTACCTCCCAAACCGGCAATCAACCTCTTTCTTTTCCACAAATCGCCTTCCCTGCCTTGCGATGTTCCCGGCGGTCTCTCTCGATTATGTTCGCATTGTGCCAGAGCGGGTTCCCATTCTCAGCTTTAGCTAGCTTTGAACAATGTATACTGAGATGTGGACTTTGGCGATAGTCTTAATGGCGACCTACAAAAGGGTGCTCAGTTTGTTGACAAACCTCTATCTTCTCATCACTCAATTATTTGAGAATACAAGATATGGTCACATCAGAATGGCTTCTACCTCTTACAATAGTATCTACACTGTCCCTCTGACTGCAACTATGACGCTTGTCCCTTAGGTTCCTCAAGCGTCCAGGCCCAGACCCAGACCCAAAGCCACAGTCAAACGAAAGACGAATACACATATCAAAGTCGAAGAACCTAAGTCTCACAAAGCCAACTGTTCCATAGGCAAGGAAGAAGGATCGGGTCTCGATACATCCTCATCTACAGATTCTGGCCCATCAAGTTTTTCTCCTATCACTGTACCTGATCCTGTTCAAATCACGGCCTCTACTCTTCTGCTGCATGAACAAGGTGCGATACGGTTGTTGACCAACCTGGTACGTTGAACACTCGTTAACACATGATTGTAGAAATATTGAGTGGCTTCGGAAACGCTGCCTTTCCTGGAAAACTGGCGCAACACCTGCATTCCCGAGACGGGCCAGATGGAAGAGATGCAAGCCACGTTACAAACCTCGGAATAGCTAATATAACGATAGTTGATCTCGAGGTTGGGTATATTCCAGGCAAGTTCTAAGGAAAGAACGGGTCGTTAATCTACTGACCAACAGTAGAACATCAAACGATCGCTGATGGCGACTTCACGTTTTTTCAAAATGGAGAAGGTTGTCTTAGATTGTACGATGGCTCCAACACAGCTACCATACCCGCGCTGCCTAGAGAACGCACAGGAAGCTTGTAGTAACGCTCTGTAAGGTGGCCCGCTGCACAAGAGGGAGCCAGTAGGCAATAGTACTATAAATAGCAGTGTACTAAAAACACGCAAACGAGCTCACTCTTTATCTAACGAATTCTTTTTTTCTATCCTCCTTCCGCATTTTGAATAGGCTATTAAACAGGGTTAATCATTCTGCAAGCCCTAATCGTCAGCGCTAGGTCATTATTAGTAATGTTGGCTCAGAAGTGATGCATTGTGTAATTAATTATGCATTAAATGTGGAAATGAGCTCTCCATGTACCTAGAGTGTAGCCCGACAATGGGCTGATTTGCCTGTAGAAATTTCAGGCGCTTACAGCTCACATTCACCCAGATCCAGGTAATATGCATCCAGCCAAACTACTTGAAAAAATAGTTTCGAGGTACAGATGTCGTAGGTCCATTACTATGACTACAATGTTATATACTTCTAATACTTCACTCCCTAGTGATATTTTATTCACATTGCTATAAGTTGCCGACTGGTCTAGTACTTGTATTGGTTTTCTGACCCTTGATATTGTTTATACTAGATCCTCCGTTCAGACTGGAATCTTGGAAGCTTAGTATTTATTAGACGGACTAAAGCCGTACCGTGGCAGGGGGGTGCAAGCCTATCTCTCCTCTTCACCTTCATCCCTGCCATGTCAACCGCAAACAAGCTTACAAAAGATCTATCGGTGCCGCATGTACCTAACCGCAAACAAGACATTAGATCAAAAACCCCTAGACACGTTGTCATGATAACCAACCAGAAGGATTGAAACCAAATCTAGCAACGCCACGATTTTACGACGCAGCTAACGACTTACCACATGATGTGGAACCACAATCGATCTCATTGTACAATTGATTTCCCTGTTGTGTGTTGTTGGTGGCCTATCCCTAGTGAGGATAACGAGAGCGAGATGCCCGGTCGACAAAGTATAAAGTCCAGAGCATTTCTCACCTTCTGTAGCAAGAGAATTCAGCACCGCTCACACCGGCCCAAGTCTTTCCTTGACCAGTTGTCTACCTTGTCAATTGTTCTCTCTCCTCTCATCAGTCGAATTCTCTCTTCACCATGACTACCCTCAAGCAAATCCTCATTGCTATGGCTGTCGCCGCGGTCAGTGTCCGCGCTATTCCGCTGTCCGCTGATTCCACCGCAACGACTATCATCGGTGCTCCGGTGTCTGCTGTGACCGAGGCCTCAAAGCCACTTGAAGGAAAGGAACTCGAGGACTTCATGGCCAGTGGGCCATACACCCCCGAGGGCGCCATCGACATCACCAACACGACATTGGGCTTCGAGTTGGTCAAATTTATCGATGCTCATCCCGATGCCAACGCCTTGGCTAAGAGGGGCGGCCCCTGCAGCCAGGGCGATTGCCCCGATTTCAATGCTCCCTTCGACTTTTACTCGCAGCGCTATGTGAATGCCGTAAATGGCGCCCCCCTAGTAACCTGGGCGTACTGGGGCCGCTGGAATGACTGTGGCCAGTGCGGAAGAATCCAGATCAGCTCAGATGGATGCTTCGACTTCACTTCGTGCGGCCGCAGCCAGAGCATCTGCGTCGACAGCGGCAAGGCTAGGGCCCACCGTATCTGGCATGATGTCAACCACAAAACATGCTACACGGCCACCCGGGCAGATCTCGGTAACTGTGGCGTCGTCCTGACAAACGCCGTAATCTGGTACCCGAATGGAGAGACCGCGTGCAATTGGTAGTCAAGCAATATTTATACTGCAGCGACGGGGGACTTTTCCTAGTACGGAACGGTCGTTACTCGAGGAGGGGGTGGGTGATGCAGTCGCGGGAGCGACAACAACGGCTGGGGCTTTTTTAACTGTTGTTTAAATGGTTGCGTCGTTCAACTGTGAGGGGTGTTGGCTCGAAGGGCCCCACTGCGTTGATGAGAAGTTGCTGCTGGAAACTTAGATCGCTCTTCATAGGCTATGAAGCAACCACCAAGAGTACAAAAGGCCAACCCAAGCTGGCTTTAAAAGTCTCAGGCGCAATCAAATACCACCTGCTATCTCTGTTCATGATCTTCCAGCATAATCTCAGTTTGCACACATTATAAGCTGTCCTGTTCTTAGTATATCAAAACTCTAGAAGAGCAATTAAGGGACAACAAGAAGATCTCGCGCAGTCTCTCTGAACAGGTCGAACACTTATCGTAAGATGAATTGGAGAATCCCAAACAACGCTGTTCGCCGTCTCAAATGGAGTGAGGAGACGCTACTGAGGTGACTCCGAACAAAAGCGCGGGTGTATCGCCGGCGAGGGATATGGACATGTAGCCTGGTGGTGATACAAGCCGAAGGAGCACCTCTCGACATACAATATCGCAACCTACGCATGCCAGCGGTCGACATCATTCCTTGACATCCCAGATCTTGATAGTCCTGTCATAAGACGCCGACGCCAGCCGCGTCAAGTCATGCGAGAAGGCCACGGAACTAACATAGTGGCTTTGGTCCTCGAGCGCCTGCAGACATGTGCTCCACCCGTTGCTCAGAGCCAGCCTAATACTGATTGCTTCTGGCTCTTCGTGCTGGAACAGCTGTCTGATCAGACTACCTGTCGGACTAAACATGAGTGTGGGTGCATAGGTCTGAAGAGGGTAACCCTCAATTGCTCCTTTGTGGTACATAATGAATCGCCGTGCGTCTTGAACAAGCTGAGCAAGTCTATCTTGGTCAAGCACCTTCTACTAGCGTTAGTATCTAGATCACACCAGACAGACACGCAAAACTCTAGACAACGTACCTGCACCAATGACCACAGTTTGGTCATTGGTACGACGCCTTTCCCTATGCCCCTGCACAGACTAAGCCCTTCTAGCCAGTAAAGATACTTCTTCCTCAGAAAATCATTGACAACGTCTGCGGCTCGCAGGCCACCAACACTGCTCCCTAAAGACTTGAGCTTCGAATTGTGCAGATGCACGAGTAACTACAATCTTTCTTGCAGTCTCCGCTTCTCTTGTAGCCTAACCTTAGTGCGCATTACGCAAATCCGCGCAACATGCGCACGGACACGTTAGCGTACGATGGCTGGCGATCGCCGTGCTCGATGTCATCAACGACAACGGGACAACCGTCATTGGCTGAAGCTTTATACCCCAAAGTTTATTCATCCTGTCCGGCCTCGGCTGGTCTTCTCTCCTTGACTGTTTGACAGCGTGGTTCCTGTTTCCTTCTTTACACACATACACTCACAATGGCACTCCGCACGCCACTGACGTTTGCTGCAAAGCGTATAACATCGACAGCCCCCACCACGGCCATACTCTCGTCATATAGTTCGCAAAGGAGAAGAGGCAATGCCACAGTCGCCCCAGCGGCAACAGGTGCTGCTGGTAGTAAGGGCCCAACGGCTATTATGTTCATGAACATGGGAGGACCGTCCACAACGGACGAAGTTCATGGCTTCTTGAGCGCGCTATTTGTATGCACGTCGACACGCCAAATCAGGACCACAAACTAACAGACATAGGCCGACAAAGACCTCATCCCACTTGGTCCTCTACAAAATTACATTGGCCCTTACATCGCGCGGAGACGAACGCCGAAGATTCAGAAGCAGTACGCTGAGATTGGTGGCGGATCACCCATCCGAAAATGGTCCGAATACCAAGCATCCGAAATGTGCAAGATCCTCGACAAGACATCTCCCGAGACGGCGCCGCATAAACCTTACGTCGCCTTCCGCTACGCAAACCCACTGACTGAGGATACATACAAGCAGATGCTAGCAGATGGGTTTGGTGGAGGAAATGGTGGCAGAGCCGTCGCATTCACACAGTACCCCCAGTACTCGTGCTCCACAACTGGGTCATCACTCAATGAGTTGTGGAAGTGGCAGACCAGACTAGAAGGCAAGCGAGCAGGCGAAGATGTTGACCCAGAAGGTGCCATCAAATGGAGTGTAATTGACCGATGGCCCGCCCATTCTGGACTTGTCGAGGCTTTTGCGCAGAACATCGAGAAGAAGCTGGCCGAGTACCCACCCGAGCGAAGAGACAATGTCATCCTGCTGTTCTCCGCGCACAGTCTTCCCATGACGGTTGTCAACCGTGGCGACCCCTACCCCGCTGAAGTCGCAGCAACCGTCTACGCTGTCATGCAGCGCCTGCAGATGAAGTACAAGTACCGCCTCGTCTGGCAATCGCAAGTCGGACCACAGCCCTGGCTTGGGGCGCAAACCTCGGACACAGTCAAGAACTTGATGAAGAAGGGTCAGACAGACATGGTGCTCATTCCAATTGCTTTTACGAGCGACCACATCGAGACGTTGTACGAGCTGGACAAGGAAGTAATTGGCGAGGACGCGGAGGGTCACGAAGGTGTGAAGCGCGTGGACAGCCTAAACGACAGCCCAGTCTTCATCCAAGCCCTTGCAGATCTTGCGAAGACGCATCTTGAGAGCGGAGTGGCATGTAGCCCACAGATGAGTCTACGATGCCCGGGGTGCACGAGCGAGAGGTGTTTGGCGCAGAAAGAGTTCTTCGCCGGACAGGCGAAGCACCTGCCTACTATCGGGGCGTGATGCGGGGGAGAAGTAGGGGATGTATATCATGTATATCTAATGTATGCCAGCATAATGAAATGTACACTGAGCTTGGACCCTTGGATGTCGAACTTGACTTGGAACCAATTTCTCCAGCAGTCTTTGCAACCGTTCTATTTGGTGAGATGCAGGGTGAATAGCTGCAGGTTGTGTGTATAATCTCAATTTTAGCAACTTCATTTTCAATCGTCCAACTCATCGCGTACGGCCATGATGGATCAAAATGCATGTTTCTCCAAGCAGAGACAAAAACCAATTCATGCCTAGCGTTTGTTGAACCGTAAGCAGGTGTTGTTGAGCGTTGACAATCACTTGGCGAAGCGGATCCCCGAACTTGCGGGCGGAGCTCAACCTCAAATCTTTGCCAATCGAGCACCGCCTCCACCTCGCCCTCGTCCACGACCCCTCCCACCTGCCCCCTCCCCACCGACATCGCCATGCTGTCCAGGACAATCAGGAGGAGCATTGCCTCGCCCTTCCGGCGCAGTGCCTTCGCCCCCGCTGCTGCGCGACCCGCCTTCAGGACCGTCACCACCGACGCAGCATCGTCGCATACCGATCGGGAGGCTGTCCCAGAGGTAAGAGAGCCGTGCAGCACGCCAATTCCGCGAGGAGCGGCGCCGAACGGATGGCTGACGGCCCGCAGGATGATGACAAGCACTTTGAGGTGCGCCTCTCGGACGAGGCCTTCGAGACATACGAGCTCGACCCGCCGCCCTACACGCTCGATGTCACCAAGAAGGAGCTGAAGAAGATGTACTACGACATGGTGGCCGTACGGTACGATTGTTCCGCCACCCGAGCATAGCTGGGCACTCGCACATTCTGACATGCTTGTCTAGACGCATGGAGATGGCCGCCGACCGGCTCTACAAGGAGAAGAAGATCCGCGGTTTCTGCCATCTGTCCACCGGTCAGGAGGCCGTCGCCATTGGTATCGAACATGCCATTGAGCGTGCTGACCATCTCATCACCGCCTACCGCTGCCACGGCTTCGCCCTTATGCGCGGAGCCTCTGTCAAGTCCATCATCGGTGAACTGCTCGGCAGGAGGGAGGGTATTGCCTACGGAAAGGGAGGTTCCATGCACATGTTTGCGCCTGGTTTCTACGGTGGAAACGGTATCGTCGGTGCCCAGGTCCCCGTCGGCGCCGGTATCGCCTTTGCGTGCCAGTACGAGAACAAGAAGAACGTCACCCTCGCGCTGTACGGAGACGGTGCCTCGAACCAGGGCCAGGTCTTTGAGTCGTACAACATGGCGAAGCTGTGGAACCTGCCCATCATCTTCGGCTGCGAGAGTGCGTCCACCACTACACCAATCATCATAACTCTGCTAATATGAGACAGACAACAAGTACGGTATGGGTACCGCTGCCAACCGCTCCTCTGCCCTCACCGAGTACTACAAGCGCGGCCAGTACATCCCTGGTCTGAAGATCAACGGCATGGACGCCCTCGCCGTCAAGGCCGCTGTCAAGTACGGAAAGGAGTACTGCGCCGCCGGCAAGGGACCCCTCGTCTACGAATTCGTCACCTACCGCTACGGAGGCCACTCCATGTCCGACCCCGGAACCACCTACCGAGTACGCTCCCACCTCCCCCATCCCCCAGCACCCATGCGACAATACTAACCACAACACCAGACCCGTGAGGAAATCCAGCGCATGCGCAGCACCAACGACCCCATCGCCGGCCTCAAGACCAAGCTCCTCGACTGGGGCGTCACCACGGAAGAAGAACTCAAGGGCATCGACAAGCAGGCACGCTCCGACGTCGACGCCGAGGTCGCCATCGCAGAGAAAATGGCCGAGCCAGACGCCACGGCAAAGGTCCTGTACGAGGACATTTACGTCCGTGGCTCCGAGCCAGAGTTCCTCCGCGGACGTATCCCAGAGGAGAACTTTTACTACAATGAGCATGATATGGGTAAGGAGAAGGACGCGGTTGCGCAGACGGCGATTTGAGCGCTGGTTGGCAGTTGTGTGGATGGGAGTGAGGGGGGGAATTCTTGGTGTGTATTGTAATACTAGGGATTTATGGGTGGGTGCTTATTGTGCTGGTATATGGGTGATATGGGATGAGAGGTGGGGTCGTGTATGAGTGAATCTGACCTTTTCCATGTATATGTTGTTGGTTTTGGTGGTGTGTGATGTTAGAGCTGTCCATCCATGCACACAACTGGACTTCGAATCACATCACATCATGTTCAGATGGCAATTTTCACATCTCATCAACGGGTATCAAATGCCTCGTCTCGCCATCTCATTGCATAACCTCTTTACAATGGACGACCTAGCCCTCCCCTCCACTAGCATTCTCATCATCAGAATCCTGATCCCACTTCTGCTGCTGTGTCGTCGTGGCCTTAACCTCACGCACCCTCTTCGTAGCCTCGATACCGCCAGACGTCAGATACAAGAAAGTAGGATCCTTGTAGTTATCAAGGTGCGTGAAGAACGTATTGAACCTATCACTCCACATCAGCATTTCGCCTCCTAAACATCCATCACAGTGAAAGCGAGAAAGGGGGTATACTCACTGATTCCCCATTGCCTCCTCCCTAAAAATCCGCTGATAAATTTCCCTCTCCTTAAACTCCTCAATCAGGCTATCATACTTCTTGAAATCAAGCGGTTCGCGCTCGTGCTGCCTAGCCGCCTTCTCATTATACGAGTCGAAGACGGGACGCTCGAGGAGCAGACCCAGGCCGGGGGCTTTCGGAATGCGAACAACCGTATTCCCGAAGCTCGCACGCAGCATATCAGGATGCGTACCACATCGCACCGTCAGAGCAGCCATACCGACCATTTTGCGAATCTGATGCATCATGAAGCTCTGGCCGTGGACTTTCAGGGACAGCCATTCCGTGTCGTGTATGATGATTGGCTGGGGGGCGATAGTGAAGGATTTGATGTATCGCTGGGCAGATTTATCGCTGAATTTCTTCTGTACGGTGTAGTTGTGGAAGCGCTGGGTTCCGAGGTATTGGTTGAGGGCTGCTTGGACGCGGGATTGGCGGTCCGGGGAGATGCGGTAGGCTTTTTTGGCGTCGATGTAGGCGGTTTTGAGGGCTTTGATTGCTTCTTCTAGTGCGGATTCGTTGACGGTGCCGGGGGGGAGGGGCACGGAGCCGTCGGTTTGGGAGTTGAGGGTTAGGTTGGGGGTGTTTTGCTGGATGGTGGATATTGTGTGTTTTACTTCGTTGGCGGCTTGGTCGATGTCCATTGCTTCGCTGGTGTCGGGGTTGGTGTTCTTGTTCGCGTGGACGTCGTCGAGGGAGGCGTCGATGAGGGGGTCGCCTTCGGGTGCGTCCGTGGCTTCGACGTTGTAGAGGGCTTCTTCTACGAGCGGCTTGATCGAGTCGTCTAGCGAGTCTAGGATGGGCTTGATGTACTTCTCCTCGACCTCAGGCCAGAAGTGGGCTACCTCGGCCTGCCTCTTGCGGTACTCTTCGACGTCGTTTTCTTTTTCGGCGAACTCCTCGAGCTTCTTCCCCAGGTAACTCGACGGGTGTGGCGGGAGGAACGAATGCGTGGGGATCAGGTACTCGTACCATCGCGAGTCGCAGGCCTGGTAGCAGCTGAAGGATCCGATGGTGCGCTGGATCCCCCACACTCTGATCTGGTCTGTGAGGTTGCTGTTGATCTTCTCTACGATGTCGTCGTCCTCAACGATCAACTTCAGCGAGATGACGTTCCCTGCTGCGTGGACGCCCTTATCGGTACGGGCGCAACGGACGAGCGAGGACTTTTTCGGGTCGTCAGCGTTGGCCTTTGATATGGCGCCGGCGGCGACAAAGGCCCTGAACAAGTCGCCCTCAATCGTCTTCTGCTTGTGGTCGATCTGCATGCCCTTGTAGCCCGTGCCCGAGTAGCCGACCATGACTGCGACCTTGCGCTTCGGCCTGCGCTCTTCAGCCTCGACTTCCTCGGCGGGGAAGGCTGCAGGTAGCTCCGGTCGTTCGGTAGCATCCTGATCCTTGTTGCGCGCCTGCTGGGCTTCATTGCGCCCGCGTCTGTCTAGTTGCGCGGTACTTGCTTAGTTAGAGACGCGCTTTGGCGAGGCGGGTGGACACCTACGCATGTTCCGTACGTCCCAGATTCCTTTTCTTGCTCTGATGGCTGCCGTGCTGAAGGCCACGTCCACCTCGACCTCTGCCCCCGCCTCGGCCCCCGCCTCTGCCTCTGCCGTCGCGCCCTCGGTCTTCCCATTTGCGCTTCCTGTCGTGATCCGACGAGTCGTTGTCGCCGCGCGAGGCCTTGTTGTCAGCCATTGGCGGAGCGGAAGGCTTCTCGGCAGCTTGGTCCATTGTGTAGGGCTGGCGAGCATAGGTGTGGTCAAGGTGATTGGGGAGGGAGCTGCAAGGGAAATTGTGGGGTGGAAGCTTGAGCGACTTTTTTGTGAACGTCAAGCTTGGCGCGGCAGTACCGAAGGCGTTGATGACCACTCACATGAATAACGATTACAAACACTATTGTCCTCAAATCTACCATAGAATCTAGCAATGGTGGCTATATACAATTTGAGGCGTGAGTCAATCTGTAGTTATATAGACGAGCAGTTGTGATGTTGCACGCTGTGCTGAAGTCTTCCATTCGGTGCTCGTTCTTCCTCGGACCCTCACCGCCCGCGCGACCGCCTTGCAGCCTACAGTGCTTCGTACGGGCTTTCTTTTCCTCACTCTCACTGCCACGTCAACTCACTTGCGGGCAGCCTTAGTACAACGGGTAGAGAGGTGTTCGAGTACGCCCACGTAATTGTAGTCCTTAATTCTGAGCGTTCGACCTCAAACCCGTGCCGGCGCACCGTTCGCAGCAGACAAAGGCTGTGGCTGCCTTCGTTGGCCGACCCAGTCTTCCCAACCCCTTGTAATCGCTCTCCACCACCACCATGAGGGATCCGGTAGATTCCTCGAAAGAGCTCGTCCGGCTGGTGGTGCGCATGTTCTACGAGACCGAGCACATGGTAGTCATCGACGCGCTCTGCTACCACGGCGCGTTGACCATCCAGGATTTTGTCCAGATCCTCGACGCAGGCAAGAACTCAAAGGCTGTAGGGAAGATTGTTGGAAGGCTCAAGGAGGCAGGCCTGTGCATGGTGTAAGTCGTCTGGTGGACCTGTTTGTCCAGCGCTGACAGGCCCAGTTACAACCAGCAGATAAAACGTGAGGGCGCGACCAAGCAGACCAGCAAAGAATACTACTACATCGACTGGCGTCACGCTATTGACTCCTGTAAATACAAGATCCACAAGATCCACGAACGTGTGAATAAAGACGCGAAGCCCACGACCGAGAAGGCTGAGTTCAAATGCCCCCGGTGCAGATCTGAATTCACTATGATGGACGTAATCGACAGGCCTGATCCCGAGGGGAGGGCAAGCGGCTTTTTATGCGCGAGATGCAACTACCCGCTCGATGAGATAGACGAGGGCGGTCAAGCCGACGACGCAAACGACGATACACCAGCCAAATTCAACAAAATGTTCCACCCACTAATCACACTCATGGGCGAGATTGATCAGCTTCAGATTCCCGCAGTAGAAGGGAAGGATGCCGTCAACGAGCTTATAGAGCTTCCGCGCGACAAGACCATCGACCCGGGTACCAAGCACGAAGTCATCGAGGATGTGGTTTCGAGGCCCACAGCCGTCAAGGGAATGGTCACCGGGCCAGAGAAGATCAGTATTCAAATTGGATCCAGCGCCGAAGTCAACGAGAAGCAACGCGCTGCAGACAAAGCCCGTCAGGAGAAGATCGCCATGCAGAACCAGCTCCCGTCATGGCATACAAAATCCACTGTCGTCAAGGAGGCCAACGGAGGGAGTGCCGCGGCCATCAAACAGGAGAGCAACGGTACAGATTCGCCAACCGTCAAAACAGAGCCCGGCGATGCAAAGCCCGCGACCCAGGACCTGGACGGTATCTTCGCGCAGATCGAAGCCGAGCGCCGCAAGAAAGAGATGGAGGAGGAAGAAGACGAGGAAGACGATGACGACGACGAATTTGAGGATGTGGCCGTCGGGATGCCCAGTGCCCTCCCAGATGCTAAACGCGTGAAGCTCGAGCTACCCATTATTTCTACGCCATCCGCGGCTGCGACGCCCTCTGCGGCTGTGACTCCGGCTGTGTCTACGGGAGATGGAGGGGACGAGAGCGAAGAGGACGAGTTTGAGGACGTCAATTGATTTCTTTTGCATAGCGCTGGCGTTGGGATAGAAAAGGCGTTTTATACCTGGCGCTTCACGCATACTGGGTAAGGTTTTAACTGGAAAAAATTACACGCGCAGCAGTGAGAGGGAACTCAATGGTACCGTTGGTACATGGCATGAAGCGGTATATATGCTTCGATTAAAACATGAAATAGGGATAATCTGTGGTAGATCGCTTGACGTAGACTATTTGTAAACTAGACTTGGATTTTTCTTCGTATCAGTTATGTTCTCGAAATAAACACAATAAGCGGATCAGCTATTTCCAACATGCTTCGCGACAGTCGTACTCTAACAGATCTACAAAAGATAGTCCAGGGCCCTGTGGCTTATGCAGCTTAGGCGAACATCCACCTCATCATCCCCGCGCGCTGCACTTCGAGCCTCCGCACCCCCGCCAACGCCCACCACTCCCTACCGACCACCTCACCACCTCTGTCAATGGATGCGAGATAAAACACACACCCAACATGGCCGCCTCGACAAAATCCCTCGCCTCGCTCCTCGCCCAGACGTCCCTCGAAGACCACGATGAAATCTTGAAGGCGGCCAATGCTGCCACCAAAAAGTCCAAGACGGACCTAGACGCACAGCATGCAAAGGCCGTCGCGTTATTAAATCTGGACCGGTACGAGGACGCATTGAAGGTGTTCGACGACGCCACAGGACTGCAGGAGAGGGCGCAATTCGAACACGCCTATGCGCTGTACAAGACGGGCAATGCGACAAAGGCCGCCGAGATTGCTGCGCAGGCGGCGCCGGATGCGGGGCGTGGCATGAAGCACATGCTCGCCCAGGCTGTACGTATACGTGTACTGCTGTAGCGCGTAGCTGACGGAGGCAGGCCTACCGCTCGGAGAACTTCGCACAAGCCGCAAAGGTCTACAAGGAGCTGGCGAGCCACTCGGTCGAGAGCGAGGAGTACGACATCCGCATCAACTCTGGCGCTGTCGATGCGCAGTTGGAGTGGACGGGACAGGGCGAGCTGGCGCAGAAGAAGAAGCCCACCCGCGAGGATCTCGAGGTCTTTGAGACGGCCTTCAATGCGGCCTGTGGAAGCATCGCGCGTGGCGAGCTGGGACAGGGCGAGGTTTGCCTGAAGAGGGCCAAGGATCTGTGCAATGCGCTTTCGGATCTCAGCGAGGCTGAGAAGCAGGCCGAACTACTGCCCATCACTGTGCAGCAGATCTACGTCTTGACGCAGGTGGGCAAGATTGACGAGGCCGAACAGCTGGCCACTTCCCTCCCTTTCGCCGAGTAAGGCTGTCACTTAATACTGTGACTTGGACATAACTGACAGCAACAGCATCAAAGAACTCTCGACCCGATACATCGCCCAGGTGAACAGCATCGCCGCCTCGAAGGAGCACTCGAACCCATACCTATCGCACCGCCTCTTCCACTCCTCGCCGAAGCCCCCAGTGACTGACCAACATTTCTCGTTCCAATCCAACATCCTGCTCCAGGACGAATATGTCATCTCGTTGCTCTCGCAGAAGACATCCGGCGTCGCATCCTCGACTGCGAAAGTCATCTCCGCAACCCCAGCCCCTACACTCCTCCCAGCAGTCAACATGGCAGCGGTACTGAACGCAGCAGCCCACGCGCGCAACGCCGACACCGAGAAAGCCGCGCTCAAAGAGATCGTGCCCCTCCTAGAGAAGCGACCAACCGACGTGGGCCTCCTCCTCACCATCACGCACCTCTACGTAATCACAAACAACTACGCAGCAGCCACCCACCTCCTAGAATCCTTCTTCAAGCGCCTCTCCGAAAGCAACTCAGCATCCGACCTCGACGTGCGCTTCGCCCCAGGCCTAATCGCCGCCCTCGTCTCCCTCTACGCCCAACAAGGCCGCCCCGGCGCCGCAAAATCCGAGCTAGCAAAAGCCGCAGAGTACTGGCGAAAACCGCACAAATCAAAAACAGAAGCCCCCTCAAAAGCTCTCATGGTCGCTGCCGGCACGGCCCTCCTCGACACACACAGTCCCGCCAACGTCAACGCCGCAGGCGAAATCTTCAAGAGCCTGTATGATCAGGATAATGAGGATAGAGCGGCCATCGCCGGCCTCGTCGCTGCTTACAGCATCACGGACCCAACTTCCATCCCCGCAGATCTGCTCGCCTACCTCCCCGAAGCAGACCGCCTCATCTCTGACGTCGACGCCGCAGCCCTCGAAAACGCCGGCGTGCCCCTCGGCTCCCTGACCACGACGAGCGTCGCGGCCGAGGCGCGCAAACGTGGTGTCGCGCCTACGAATGCGGTTGCGCCCCGCGCGAAGCGTCTGCGTAAGACGCGCATCCCCAAGGAGTTCGTCGAGGGCAAGAAAATGGATGCAGAGCGCTGGCTGCCCATGCGCGATCGCAGTTACTACCGTCCGAAGGGGAGGAAGGGGAAGAAGAGGGCGGAGGGGTTGACGCAGGGGGGTGTTGTTAGTGAGGAGAAGGCGCCGGGTGGGCAGCAGAAGGCGGGCGTGGAGAAGGGGAAGGGGAAGAAGAAGGGGAAGGGGGGGAAGTGGTAGATAGATGACGTGAGTCGATTGCGAATGCAGAACTTGGGTGGGAAATGCATGTTGTTCTTTTTTCACTGTGAGCTGAGTGTATCGACCACATCATATCACAAGAGAGTAAAGTCGAAGAGAGTAGTAGAAAGTAAAAAGGTAAAATGTAGACACATAAGTTTTCATCCATCCATCCATCCATCCATCCCACATCATGTCGCAACGACATCAAAAACGCCAATAGCACATACACACACCCCCGACCCCCAATCCAAGCCCAAATCACACGACCCCCCAACCCACCACATCTCCCCCTCCCACCCCCAGCCTTCTTTACCCACACCCTCACTTCCTTGAACTCGCCATCTCGCCATACCGCCCCCGCTCCTGCGTCGTATCATACGCCTGCAGCACCCTCGCCTGCGACTCATCCGTCTGCGAGAAAGCATATCCGCGCTGTTTGCGCATACGCTGCACCTGGCGCACTTTGCGGATTGCTTTTTGGAACTGCTCCATCCTGTATCCCATCATCAGCCCATATACATGTTGTACGGAAAGGTGCGGAAAGGTGCGGAAAGGGGAAAGAAGGAGATGTACATACCGCGGTCGATAGTCCTGAATATTGTATTTTTGTATCTCTTGTACGTGGTGGTATGACTGCGGGAAGTACATGCGCTTACAGTACTTCCAGGCAAAGTCGCGTATCAGACACAGGGGCGGGAGCACAATGACCATAGCCCAGAAACGCGGGTCGGGGAAGAGACGCTCGATGACGCCGACGTACTCTGTGCTGATGCCCGCCATGGGCGCGACGTACGCGTACAGCGGCATGAGGATGAACCAGAGGAGGAACGAGCCGGGGATAGCGAGGAAAGTGTATTTGGTCCAGATATTTGTGATGAGTGAAGCTTTGAGGAGGACGGTAGCGAGATTCGCGGTATACGATGCAGTGCCCCAGACCCAGTGTCCTGCATTCAGACCATCCCATTGCGGCCAGTCCCAGAGTATGAAGGCTTGCGAGCCGAAGTACAGAATCAGCGAGTGGTAGAAGCCGTTTGCGACCCAGGACCAGAAGGAGTGCATTTTGAAGAAGACGCCCGACTGGCTGAGGCGGTAGAGTTGCGGGTAACGGTCGAGGAGACGCGCGCTGACGAACTGGTCGAAGATGCCCATTACGAAGGGGGGCGCGGCGGTGAAGAAGACGTTGTAGAAGGTTAGGGTCCAGGATTCGTAGATGATTTGCCCCGAAAAGGCGTTTTGGAACGCGTACCAGAACTGTGTCATGAACATGGCGATGTTCTTGTAGAAGGAGTAGAGGATCACTTTGCTGACGCGTTGGTAGCTCCACGCTCCGTGGACGAGGAGGAGTTTGCGCAGGTACCGGAATTGGCCGATGGATATGTCGGCGCTGCGGGCTGCTTGGAGGCCTTCGACGCCGCTGATGCCGACGCCGACGTGGGCGGCTTGGATCATGGAGACGTCGTTTGCGCCGTCGCCGATGGCGAGGAGGATGGCTTTGAGATGGCGTTTGACGAGCTTGACGACGAGGGCTTTTTGTAGCGGGGAGACGCGGCAG
The DNA here is from genome assembly GCF_010015815.1 of Dothidotthia symphoricarpi CBS 119687. NCBI lineage: Eukaryota > Fungi > Ascomycota > Dothideomycetes > Pleosporales > Dothidotthiaceae > Dothidotthia > Dothidotthia symphoricarpi. The sequence goes on from NW_022985025.1 coordinate 281,491, forward strand.
CAGATGACGGCTTTGCACTTGATAGCCAGATCTAAGAACTCCTTTTCAAGGTCTCGCTCGAGCGCGTAGGTGAGAGACTTTCCGTCGATGACGAGAGCGAGGACGTCCATTTCGGCTCCACCTGCACCTTGGTTTGCGATGGCTTGAGCCTTCTTCCGGATATTGTCTCTCGTTGACTCCTTGTCTTCTTCGTTGACGATCAGGAGACTCATATCCTCGCTGATCAGTTTGCAACTCATGCCAATGTTGATGGCAGTCTCCTGACGATCTCCAGTCAAGACCCAGATCTTGATGCCAGCAGACTGCAGTGTGGCGATAGTATCCGGTACACCATCCTGCAATTTATCCTCAATGGCGGTCGCTCCAAGCAGAGTGAGATCGTGCTCGATGAGTTCAGCAGCCTTGTCCAGTTCCTCGGCACGGTTCCCGCTGACGGTTGTTTGCGCCGTGTTGAACACCTTCCACCACTGCTGAAACTCATCTTCAGTAACCTCGCGCATAGCAAGACAGAGCGTGCGGAGACCCTCAGCAGCATATTCTTCCAGATGCGTCAAAGTCGTCTCCGTGTATGGATTGTCTTTGGAAAGTCGCTCCAGAATGACTGTGTCAGCACCCTTGCAGTAGAGGACGAGCTTGCCCTCTGGTGTGCGGAAGATGGTAGACATTCGCTTTCTTGTCGAATTGAATTCGCATACAGCAAGGAGCTCGTACTCCCGTCGCTGGCCCTCCACCTCAATGATGACAGCTCGCGGTTTTCGTGCAACAAACTTGTACCCTAACTGCACGGCTCCTTCGACTAGCGCGCCTTCGTCAGGAGAAGCAGCTTGGTACTTGATCGCATCCTTTTCGCCGCCTCTCTCAGGAATAACCGTGTGACATGTCGACAGCAGCGTAAGGAAATGGTTGATGATGTAACTGTTCCTATGGCTTTGACGATGTTGTTCGAGCTGCTTGAAATCGTGGATGCCAACCTCGAGTCCATCTTCCATGGTCGCTCTTCGGTCTTCAGGGATCTCATCGGCGTACTGGATACCTGCAATCGACGACTGCTTGAACTCCATCATATTGCATGTCAAGGTACCCGTCTTGTCCGAAAAGATGTACTCGATCTGACCCAGCTCTTCCACCAACGACGAAGTCCGACAATTCGCAGGAGTATCTGTAGGTTCGTAATAGATATCCAAATCAGAGTCAATCAGAGTGCCCAGATAGTACTTGACAAGCTCGATCGTGACAAACAACGAAATGGGCACCAAATTCGAGTACAGAACCCAGTACGTCAGAAGATCAAGGAAGAACTGCTGGGCGCCATTGAAAGTGCCCAACACAAGATAGCCCAGACTGCCGCCCCGAGACGATCGAATGATAACGTCGCCGATGGAACTGATAATACTAAGACAGATCAAAATCGCGACAAGCATGAGGATCTGCTTGTTGACCATTCTTTCCACCGCAGTTGTCTTGATCGGCGTAGCGGTTGCGTTTCTCATCAACTTCGTCTCGTGTCCTGTAAAGACGACGGCGCCGTGGATCCAAGGGGTATTTCGGAGAACAGCACCACGCAGAAGTAGTTGATCTGGTTGTAAAGGCAGCTCTTTCTCTCCTCCTCCAGTGGCCATGGTCAACGTCGCCTCATACGTGTACAGGCTGCTGTTGGGCTGTTCAGACCGAATCTTCCCACCGAGTCTGCCCAACTCGGCTGCACTGACAAAATCCGCCGTCTCAGGAATAGCCTGCTTAATCTTTAAGTTCGTCTCTCCGTCCAGATTCGCCGTTTCGATATAGCACAGACCCTCAGGTTCGGACGAAGCGAGGAGTACTAGATCAGCGGGGAAAGGCTGCTCCGACTCGACTCGAATTATATCTCCAACCGCAACATTGATCCATTTCGCGTCCTCAAACGCCGTTCCCTTCAGAATCTGCGCCTTGGAGCTGTTCAGCTGTGCGTCCGACTGCCGCCGCCGATAGTCTTCGATATATTCCTTGACAGCCGACACGAGCAGGACGATCATAAGCGGCACGATAGTCGTGTATCGCGAAGTTGGTGAGACATTGGGTATTTGTTGCAAAGCAGCTGTAAACAAGAAGAACAAATTCGCGTACTTTGAAAACTGTTCGTACAAGAATTTTGGGAAAAAAGTAAAGACATTGTATTTTGTGGTGGAAATGTGATTGTCGACGTATTTCTGCTCCAGGTTCGCGGCGGGGTTGTTCAGCTGGATCATCCTGGGTCCCAATGTCGACGGGTCCGGTGCTCCTCGTCCAAATCCAAACTTGAATTTTCCTGGTGTGCGCTTTTTCGTCTTGGTAGACTGGCCATCGTCGTAGGCGCTTGGGGGTGGCTGGTTGTTGTGCGCCGCATGCTCCGTCAACGGCAGGTCCATCTCGGAATAGTCCGAGCCTCGTCCAAACATGCTCTTGACCCGGCCGGTGAGACCCCCTCCCAGCGTCAGAACGCTATTCCTGTTGTGGCTGTTCTTGGAGTTTCCACGACGTACGTCTGGCGACGGTGGCTCGTAGGCACCTCCAGTGGCATAGTAGCCTTGCGCCGAGCGATCATCGTCGATGGGTATATCTGCGTCTGAGTATCTCTGGTAGTTGTTCAGGTCCGACGTCTGTGAATGCGCCCTGTTCCCCTGCAGATACGGCGATGCGCCCAGAGACGCGCCAGGCGCTCCGGGGAGGCCCGCCGTCGACCTTCCCCCTCCCACGAACTCGTCATACGACACCGAGGGCCGTCCCTGCGGCGCCGTGTCCGTATTGTCTATGTCATAGTGGTCGAGCAGGTCGTCGTCGTTTACGGGTGCGCGCGCGCCGGAGTAATATGTGGGCTGTTGGTCGTCGAAGTCGATCAAGTTATCGTGAGACGGCGGTCCACCTGGAGGCCGACCGGCCATAGCGGCCAGACGTATTTACGGGCGCTTCTCTCCACGCAGCGGTGCTGCTGTGCCTGCTCATGCAAAAATCCCCGGCGAAACTGTCTCTTTCCCCCAACTAATCGTTGCTGATGTGGGCGTATATGGGGTCTTGCGAGCTGCGTAAGCTGTTCTTGGAATAGTAACACAGCTTGGCTGACGCCTTGAAATGGACAAGTGTGCGCTGGAGCTCCCTTTCTCGCGGGGTGAGGGCGAGGTAAGTGAGAGTTCAATGGCTCGAGATTTCAAGACACATGTCTGCGGCTGTCCTGTAGACTTTGGCTGGCTGAACGAAGAGGAGGCCTGGGCACGGACGCGAAGTTGGAGGCAGTGCACCCTGGTCAAACGTGCAGCAAGCGCGACCCTGGCCCGCATTGTCACCGCAAACGAGTCCCCTCCAGCTCAGTCCTTTTGAACAGTCGTTCACCTCATCCAAGCATTCGAGTTTAACCCAGTCGCGTCATGGACACTTGAAGGACTCTATTCAGATACGATTGTTCTCTTTGTCTCCCAACGCCACGCTGCAAGACGAAGCTGGGGGCTGAAGCATTCGACATTGGCACTAAGCCCTGTCTACGCCTTACGAAGCTGATCACCGTTTTTGAAACCTGTCATGTCATCCTGCGATCCCACCCAACCACCCCAACAGCACCTTTCTCCGTCATACCACCGAAGAACACCATCTTATAATATCTAGACATATACACAGGCATTCCTCAGTCTTCAATCTGTCTGTTTCTGCGAATTTCAGATACAAATCAGCCTCAGAGCTGAATGTGAATGCATACGATACTACCGCAATGCGGCGTAGCTTTTAGTATCTAGACACCATGTGAGCTGGTTGTTAAGATGCCAATCTAGCTATGAATTATACACTATTATTGTACGCTACTGCAAGGTTGCAGAGAAAGGCGGAGTAGTGTGGCGGTCTTAAAATAGCTTCTCGAGCAGCAAACGCCTTGTAACCGCATCTTCATGTCAGCATCTGCCCGCTGTGAAGCTTACGCGGATGTTGATCGCAATTGCTCCCCACATTAAATAGAAGCAGAGATTGGATATTTGAGAGAACAGATCAGTGTGTGATTATGGGAGTCGTAATTGTGATTGTATATATGAACATCTTTACGGAATAATGGCCGATAGCCAATCTCAACGCACGTGGAAGCAGATATCGCATCCATCACTCTTAGTCAGATTCACTTTAGCATTGTGTAAACAGCTGCCAAAACGTGCAGATTTTGTGTAAATTTCGTGAAGATTTCAAGGAGTACGAGCCTCCATCATTGAGTATCCTACAGGTACAAGTACATTCAGAATACTGAGGGGTCATTTGCAACCTCCTGCCATATCCGCCGTTTCCGACGATGCCAGTTACGACTTGTTCGTAACGACACCGACTGCCTTCTCGTTCGAATGGGCGGGTCCTCAGGGACGATTGGAACCGGGACCGGCGCATCACTTCCACCCTTCCGACTCAACTTCAACGACAACAGGATAAACACACCAGCAATGAGAATAGCAAGCAGCAGCATGATCTTCCTCTTGACAGACTTTTGCTGGTAACCGGACGCTACCTTGAGCTCTTTGTCTGCCTCCTTGACGTCTCGCGACATGTTCTCTACATTGTAGTCTATGCGGTCTAGCATGCTGCCCTGGTCGATGACCATGGTTTGTAGCTCCTGAAAGATGTTTGCGAGCTCTATGATGCCTTGGGCGATGTCTTCGATCTCGCGCTCGCGCTGGGCGATGAGGGCTTCGTTGGGGTCGTGGCGCATTCGCTGTTGTTTTGTCTGGAGGAGGGTCGATTGCGAGTAGGAACGGTCGGCGTCGGATTCTTGCATGGCAGGGTCGTTGTAGGGGTTCTGAACAGGCGTTGCAGTGCGGAAGGGCGAGGCGAAACCACCGAGGTCGCGGAGTTCTTCAGCATGTTAGTTGAGATTTTCTAGTTGGATGGCATGTGTGTTGCTCACTCTTCAAGTATGCAGACTGCTTCTTGCGGAACATTGCGCTCACTTCACCGACGCGTGTGGCCAGTGAGATCTTGAGGTTCTGCGCCATGACTTCCTCGCCCTGGTTGATGTTGCCCTGCTGCTTTGCTTCGCGCACCATCATTTCTATCCGCTTGATGGCCTGCTGGCACTTCTGGAAGCTCCTTGTAATGGCCTGCGTGAGCTGCTCGATCTCGCGCTCCTCCCGCTTCTTCACGTCTTCGTCGTCGAAGCCAGGCAGCACGTGCTTCTGGTGCAGGTGGTCGAGCTTGCGCGTCTGCTTTGCAATGTCTGCGAGGTGCTCGGTGATCTCGTCCTGCACGTCTAGCCATCGCGGAGGCAGCAGGTCCATCTCTATCACCGCATCGCCATCCTCGTCGTATGCACCGCCAGACATGAGTCCCTGGCGCTCCTCGGACATGCGTCTGCCATCGCCAAAGCCATTGGAGGCTGGTCCACCATAGCGCGTCTTCTTGGGAGGGTGATGCGAGTAGGACTGGCGGTAGGAAATGAAGCTACAGGCTACGTCAGCGAGGACACGGCTCAGTCGTCGGACGCAGGCGCAGCATACAGGTTCGTTCGGTCCCGCCACATGTTGGGCTGGCGAGAGTCGAGGCGGCTATGTCATGGTAGAAGCAGAGCTTCAGCGCGCGTGCAGTGGAGCGCTGGCGTGCCGAGTGATGAATGGATGGGTGGGCTGGCACCGTTTGTTTCAGCCGCACGCTCCGAATGTCAGGAGCGTCTTGCCCTTGGTCTGTGTCCGCTTTCCCGGTGCTAGGCGCCCCGCTAAGCAAATGGCTGGCGGTGCAGCTCGACCACTCCTCCAGCCGCAATCGCTCGACAACTTCCTCCACACCGCACTGCTCCGCTATACATCGCCAGCTGCCCGCACACTTCCCTCGACACCCTCCCGACCACACCCCGCCTTTCACCCCTTCACCAGCGAATACTCCCCACAGCAAACATGGTGCGTCTGCCCCGCGCTGCCCATGCCTCCTGTCGATACCCCGCCTTGCAAAACATCGCGGCTGCCCGCCTCCACACCACTGCGCAGAGCTGACCCCAAGTCGCAGGCTGATTCTCTCACCGAGGAGCAAGTCTCCGAGTTCAAGGAGGCCTTTTCCCTGTTTGTGAGTCGTCCCTTCCATTGCCTGTGCTTGTACACCACCGCCTGTGCTGCACGGCTGCCTGGCGGCCTGGATGCATCTGCTCGGCCCCAAGATGCACTGCTGACACTACTCCTGCAACTAGGACAAGGATGGCGATGGTTAGTGCCCTCCCTCGACACGCTCACTCTCGCGACACCCATCCCTGGAGCAAACCACTCCTGCCCTTATCTATGGTGTTTGTCGTAGCCAGACAGCACCACGCCAATCACGTCATCATGTCAACCACGACCAAAGTATCGCTGACATTGTCGTCCCACAGGTCAGATCACCACCAAGGAACTGGGCACCGTGATGCGCTCCCTGGGCCAGAACCCCAGCGAGTCTGAGCTGCAGGACATGATCAACGAGGTCGACGCCGACAACAACGGCACCATCGACTTCCCAGAATTCCTCACCATGATGGCCCGCAAGATGAAGGACACCGACTCCGAGGAGGAGATCCGGGAAGCGTTCAAGGTCTTTGACCGCGATAACAACGGCTTCATTTCCGCCGCCGAGCTGCGCCACGTAATGACCTCCATCGGCGAGAAGCTGACCGACGACGAGGTCGACGAGATGATCCGGGAGGCTGACCAGGACGGCGATGGCCGAATTGACTGTAAGATGATCTCATCACATCCCCGTCTATATATACTAATACGCTACAGACAACGAGTTCGTCCAGCTCATGATGCAGAAATAAGCGTTTGAGGGTTTGCGTTCTTGGATGATTATGGCTATCATGACGGTGACGACAGTTGAGAAGTGACTACGAGTACACGGAGCGGGGGTTTTCTTCTTGAAGAACCGGTTCGATTGCTTGCAACCTTGCCTATGTCTCTGGGAGACTGGTCTATATCCTCAATCCATCTCTCCTGTGTCTTTGAACCATGTTTCTCTAAAGTGCTCAAACTAAAACTGTGCCACCTCCACAACCGTTTCCAAGCTTGACTTTCTCGCAACGCATGCAGGGCCCCACACAAGCTTTTTAGCTTGACGGGTGAGTGGGACCAGCCTTGCCCATCTATCCATCCATCCATCCATCACTTCACGTGTCATGTCATCATTCACTCTAGCAAAATGATGTAGTGTACTCAATCAGAAATGACCATTATTGTTATTCTCGCCGTCCATGTTAATACACACACGGTTGATCTGCACTTCCAACGCCACGCCATGCCGATATACCATACTATACAATACGCCAGCCCCAGCCCACCCATCCCATCCCATCTCAACACACAACCAAGCCCCCCTCACATTCCCCAGGGACGACCCGCCATCCAAGGAGCGTACACAAAGCGCGCATCCCGGCCCGCTACAAAGTGCCCATAAGCCATCGATCCGTTCTACCGATTGACAGCGGTAAAGGCCCCGGCATCGACCATATCCGTGTCGCCGTTCAGCGGCGCGGATTCCTGCGGTAGCGGGGGGTGCTGGGCGCCCGAGTAAGCGCGGCGCCGCCCCGCAGCATCGACGTCGTGGTCTGCAGGCGTGGGCCGCTGCTCGTCGTACGCGGGGTCGAAGTATGTGGACGGGCGTTGTTGCTGTTGTTGCTGGATGGGGGTGATAGCGTGGAGGGGCGGGAGCACAGTTGGGGTTTGTTGTTGCTGTTGCTGTTGTTGTGATTGTTGAGATTGTTGCTGCTGAACGTGTGCGCCGTTCACATTCACGGCATGCGGACTCCCCGCCGCGGCCAGGGTGCTGAAAAACGGATTCGTCGGCTGGCGGCCCGGGTCCGGCGTGCTCTGCGCACTGCTCATGTGGTGCAGCGGGCCTGCGCCGCCGAACGCGAGGTGCTGTGCTGCGCCGTCGGCGCCGACGGGCGGCGTGCCCTTGCGGTGGCTGCGCTTGCTGCGCAGGGGCTTGTCTGTGGGCGTCGGCGGCGGGGAGCTGCTGCGGTCCGAGTCGTCCATGTTGTACTCCTGGTGCTTTTGCAGCTGCTCGAGCAGGAAGGCGCGCTCGAGGCGCATCTTCTGGATGCCGCGGTTTAGGCGGGTGATGCGCTGCCGCGTGCCGTCGTTGTTCTCTTCAATGTCCGTGATGCGGCGGCGGAGCTCGATGCATTTCCGGTAGTAGGCTGCTTCGACCGAGGGCGGGAGATCCTTTTGCGAGAAGGCTCGCGCTGGGACTGGATATGGGGTTAGCGAGGTTGGGTGGGAGTGGTGACGGTGCTGTCGTGGGTATGAGGGACGCGTTTTCTCTCGCTTTTTTGCCTGTTACACGCGCTGGTGTTGGGTAAGTGGTGGAGCATCACCACGGTAAGCAGCTGGTGAGCTTCTTCGAGCGCGCAGTTGAATGAATAGCGATGCGCGCGGTGCTGGGAAAGAACCACGTACCTTGTTTCTGCATATTTCCAGAATGTGGCCAGTCCGTAGGCGTGGTTTCGATGTAGGATAGCAGTTATTCCAAGGGAGATGTTGACTGACGTAGTTAAGACGGTATGGGGTTTGTCTAGGAGAGGAGCGACCGAGCGGTGATGTTGGAGCCCAGACGCTGTACGACCGAGGATATGCCGAGCAGCCTCAAAAGTGGCGTCGATCCTCAGTTGCCCTCGTCATTCCTACGTAAATTTATTCAATCTTGCCTGGCTTCTATATCCTTCTGTTGTGTTCAACTCTATGGTTTACATTAATTGCTGTCTAGCAAATCTCGAAATATCATTTCAAACTTTCCTATCACTGCTTCCAGATACTGTGTGTTTTACGTCATTCAGGGTAAGCGGGTTAGATAGTACCTATTACAATTAGGTTTACATTCTTTCCACAAGAAATTTGTTTTTCAATTTGGAAATCAGTTCGCAAAATCACAGCCTTCGAAATGATAACGCACTAACGTTCCTCTATCTGCAGTTTTGACAACGTATTCTCTCGTCAATCCCTCTCAGACAATCTCTTCACCAGAGCCGTCTGTGTCTTCAGATCCCATACTTTTGCCATCATTGTGTTCAAGCGACTTATAACATTCACCTCTGTCAACCCCTGATGTACCAACAACATCTCCCTGGATCTCTTTGTCTCCTAAGCAACTTATTTCTCACTCCGCTCGTCAATTAGTTGCAAGTACCAAACACAGCTTCAGGGTATTGGGAAGGTTGAATATATTGGCAAAACCAGAGCCGTTACCTATCAAAGAATTCGACTGAACTGTGGAAGAAAAGACACTGCTAAATCAGATCACGTCACATCCTATCACATCTAGAATACATCTAAGCCAATAAACAATCAAGCGCGCTAGCAAACTCACAATACTAGGCCTGTTGGCTATGTGTGTCCGAGGGCGTCATGAGGTATGGGTTTGTAAAAAAAAAAAAGAGCATCATGATTTAAATATTTGATTAGTGATAGCCATCTCGTAAGACATAGGTTATGGTCGTGTTGACGCCAGAGAAAGGAACCCAACCGCCTCATATCTTCGTACCTTGGCCCAGTCAAGCAAGCATTGAATCCCCGTTTACGAGAATCCATCTCGACGTACGCTGAAGCTCGGAATTAGACAGACGAGTAAACACTAATCCACCCCCACCAACCTGGAGACAGTTCAGCGGATTCTCAATCCCGTTCATCCAATGCAACGCGCCTAGTGACCTCCCGAAGTTGGCAGCTGAGGAACGATTAGCTCATCTGCACAAAACGCAAGATCAGACATGAAACTTACACCCAGAGAGACCTTGAACGAGTCGTAAATCAGCCACTGGAACGCCGTCAACGTGCCAATCATAAAGATCCTCGTCGGCAGCCCATTCCACAGCCCCGCAAACCCAATCTTGCCGTAGATCCTGGTGAGCGCCTGGCCCGCGCCCTCACCCGCCTTTCGATCGCTGTTGAGTTTCGAAACCATGACATCTGCGAACATATCAGCGCCCCATTCCGCTTCACACGCACATTACACGACCCCGTAGGGAAAAAGGGGGGGTAAGGTTCCAACATACCGGCCGGATGGCTCACAACCGCACACCCAATACCCGCAATATACCCCCCCAAGAACGACACGCCCGTCTGCTGCAGCCCATTGAGCTGATCCTTCGGCTTGCCGATAAACTTATAGATCTGGTTAACCGTCTCCTCGAACGTGGCGAACTTGACCATGGTGTACGGGATCTGCCGCGCCCACAGCGGATACAAGCCCTTGTACAGCCCGCCCACGCCCTCCTGCGCAACAACCTTGCCCCAGCCCTCGCGTAGCGTCTGCGCAAACGGCGGCACGCTGGTCTGCATGCGCACCTTGATGGCCTCGAGGGGGCATAGGGCGAGGTCGGCGAGGAACTCTGCTGAGGCTGATGCCGCGAGGTAGACGATTTGCTTGGGCGCGCCGGGCGCAAGCTGCTCGCCGTACCAGTACTTGAAGATCTCGTAGAAGCCGTATTTGCCTGCGCCTTGCAGCGAGTAGCCGACGAAGGTGGGCGACCAGCCGAAGAAGACGCCGCGGATCCCTTCTTTGGCGTAGATTGATTTCCAGGCTGAGGTGTTGGATTTGTAGAGGCTGCTGTCGACTTGGCGCCGGCATTTTACCTGGTGGGCGTGTGTTAGTCAGGTGTTTCGTTTTGAATGAGGGGATTCGTAGGCTCGACTTCTTCTCTTCTGCGTTTGGTGTGTCTAGGACTCAAAACTCACCAAATCAAGCGGCGTAACCATTGTATGCGTAGGTCCACACGCAATTATTCCTCCTAATGTGCATGCTGCGAAATAGTTCCCCGAGTAGAGCTCGATCTTGTTCTGTGGCTTTAACGAGGCCATGATGCTTCAATTGCTTTTCTAGCAATCTTCTGAGTCCTGTCCAAGTATCGCGTGCTGCCGGGTCGCGGGGCCGTTAGAAAGAGAAACAGGGTATCAACGGAACGCGCTGGGTAGGGAGAACGAGAACAGGAGAACAGGAAAAAGATAAGTCTTGGAAGATAGGTATTTATTAAGTTTCCACGCGTCTGGCAGTTGGTAGTGGAGCTCGTCCGCAGTATCCGTGATTATGACGTCGCATAGCTGCTGCTACGCTAAGAGGCTTGATCGAGCTTATCAAGTTTAGTTACCAACCTTCGGCCCGGCGGGCTCTTGTGCAACTCCGAGTCTGATATTGAAGCCAGGAATATATTGCTCCAAGAGTCGTGATGTTCAAGGTGCAAGGACAATCACAACTTCGAGTTCTACCGTAATCGTCCAATGGGAGGCACTTGATCGTTCACGCGTGTCATTTACCAGATAGAGCCATTCGCCATATCCATGCTCGTGTATTCTATACGCACCCAAGCCCGAGCATAACCCTCCAAAACTAAACACCAATGTCCATGCATGTATCCATATCCATAGCCTAAACCCATCCGTCATTGACATCATGATCATTCATCCATAAGCCTATCCGAGGCGCCCAATCGCCTTCGCTATGCTCTCGAATATCAATACGCCCAAACACCCACAAAGACTGTTGAGGAAAGCCGAAGTTCCAACGTCTAAACCAAATCATAATGCGCCAAGGTCAAACCCGCTGAAGTAACTCAATCGTCGTGTCATAACGACTCATCAAACCCACTCCTTCTTCATATCAAACACATCATGTGTGACCCCGACAAGCCCAAGTCCATCCTCAAAAGTTGATCGATATATCAACCGACGTGTCGTGGCTTGCTTTAGACACGCCGTCCGCGCTGAACAAAGGCTTGGTAGGAGAAGAAAGAACTGCACCAAGCTCAGGTCAACACAACATCACCTTTCAAAGATCAAGGTGATTGTGGTCATCGTCTGACTCACTACCATAATCTGACTGCTCAAAAGCTTCCCCCGCTGACAGAGGTGTACCCTCATCTGGCCACTGTCGAAGTCGAGGCTCAATCTCCGTCTGCCACTGGATGATCAGTGCGGAGTCATTCTCGTCTTTATACTGCTCTTGCTCAACATCCTCAGTGTTGATTAAGTTGTATAACTGTTGGCAAAGCGACCGGCAAGACTCAATCATCGGATTCAAGTACGAACGGAGCATCCCAGCTTCCTGTTCGTAAGCGATCTTCACCATCAACTCTGTGGCGAAGTTACGGATTACTTGGTACTTGTGAACATGGAGTTTCGAAGGAGCGTCCTCTTCCAAATTGAAAAGCTCGTACAGGAAGTTCTGGGTCGCTCTTCGAATGAGTTCTTGGCCGTTGAGGAGTAGCGGTATGGCGAAGTCACGGCTCTTGAGCATGACGTACTTGTGAAAGATGTAAGGATCTTTCAGTTCGAAAACGTCCTCATTTGTCGTCGTCAAAAGCCCGCTCAAGAACTGAAGCACAACTTCGCCGCTAGGTGCACGTTCGTCTTCAGCCCGGAGAGGCGCCTTGGACACGGCGGTAATGACTCTCAGGACATAGTCGGGCACTGGACAAGCTTCGCAGAATGGCAAAGCTGCCCGTACGTAAGCATCGCAATACGGAGGATCGAGCTGAGAGATGCCTTCAGATACCGTATTGTATATGTGCATCTGGATAGTTCGATCAGGCGATTGGAGGATCCATTTCAAAACGTCCCCAGGATAGAAATTCTCCGTCTTGGTTCGATCAAACGATTCAACCATCTTGTCCAAAACAGCAAGAGCCTTCAAGTCTTGCGACCAGTAAAGGATCATCTGCTTCTCTACACGAGTAAGTGGGAACTTTTGGTACTCTCGATCGTATGTGGACAGTCGATCCATGTTCTGAGACTCGACAACGGCCGGCAGACGTATGTCCATGCGAGAGAGGAGTGCATATATGAATCCGATCATCCTGTTGAACACGCCCCGCTTCCTTTCCATGGCTCTTGCAAGTTCAGGGGCATCTTGCTGGAGTTTTGGATATGCGTGCATGACAAAAAGTCGAAGGCAGAATTCCAGCATGTTGTTGTTCAGCAATACGGCCGTTTCCACATTGCCCATTTCGGCCAGTTGAATCAGGGTCAGGTAAAGGTCGTCCCAGCCTCGAGTGCTCTTGTAAGAGTCCGTCACAAGGGTACGCAGCTGCCGGACCACACGTGCTAGTAGTCCTTCCATTGAGGCTGGAGAGTCCAGTTCCATGTCATTTTCAGTGCCTTCCAAACCATACAGGGTCGGTTCTTTCTCACGGAAGAACTTGAGACTGTCGATCAGGAGAGTGCGCGTTTGTGACCGTATCTTGGGGTGAATGCACCGCAAAAGTAAATTCATAAGGGCATTTTCGTCGAGAGCTAGCCACTTCAATGCGATGTTGCAACACATTGGACATGATAGCATGGATTTGCGAAGCTGGGGCAAAGTCTCCATGAAAATATCAGGTGTCTGATGGCGCCAAACAATCCGGCTGACATGTGCTAGTAAGATTTGCAGTGCGAGGCTCTCCTGTTGACAACGTGTCAGTAAGCAAAGCGTTCCAAACCCCACCTTGAGTGATTGTGTGGAACAGATCCAGCAGTCTCAAATGTCCGTGTTGGTCTGGTAATACGGGAACATATCGGGGGTGCTTACTTGTGTATGGTCTTCTGAGCAGGTCCCATGGTTGACCATGCGTGATGTAGCGTTCAACTGTCGCGTGAATCTCGAGTAATTCGGATCGAACAAGCAGTACTCCCGGATGAAATGCTCGTTGTTAACGTCGATGTCTTCCTGGAGCGATTGTGGAACTGGAACCTTAGGGGATTGACCACGCGAAGAGGTGGCCCATTGGCGCTGATCATCGTCGATAGCAGCCCTACGTTGATAGAATAGCATGTACGCAGAGAAGTTCTTGGTTTGTCGGTTGTATCCATCCTCGCATGTACCTCCAAAAGTACGCTGAGGAATCTCTGCTGCGTCGAACAGACTTACTTCGCGGTCGTTGAATTCCATCCAGGTTGATGCTGGGTCGCTTTCGGTTGGACAGGGCCGCTCGCGGATATACGAGTAATAATGTCCGTTCTCACACGTACCCATGTGTACGATGACACCGACGAGATCAAACATGTCTTCTTTGCGCGATTTGGCAGGATCATCGACATATTTGGCGTTGTACGGGCTCATATCAATGGAGTTTGGAAATGCGAAATGATCATGAATCTTCCTCCGACTGAAGTCGTTCAGATCGAATTCGAAACGCTTGAGATGGAAGATCATGTTATCCGGCACGTCGTTGAGGCATGTTCTAGTCATATTAGCCTTGGTTTTGGTGGGACACGAGCGCAACCTACCGCCTCACAGCGTCCACGAATTTGCCGCCGCACGCCTCGCACTTGTATTTGTTGTCTCCCTCCATGGCATCGCCGTCCACGAACGACTGAAGGCTCTCCTGGAGATTATCTTTGCCCTGAACATCGCATGGTACAGCGAAGAAAGGCTCCGTGCGCTCAGAGACGTGTTTGCACTCTTTTGAGCGGACTTGGTTGAGCGTTTCTCCGCCGTAGAAAGAGCGAAACTTCTGTTTGTGTTCCGGGCTGGTCAATTGAGCTTCCCATTGATCGAAGAGCAAGTTGTAAAACTCGTCGGCGTCCATCTGAACCGTGATATCAATAGGTGTTTTGTCCAGGCTACTTACGCAAGCTGCAAACCGACGTGGATCAGTCGATTTGCGCAATGAATTCTGCATCTCTGCGAAAAGTCGTTGTGTCTCAAACAAGAGTTGCCGTGAGGTATCGCCAGCTTTAATCTCCAGCCCTAGTATGAATCGCCGAAAGTTTACATTCATGAACAGTTGTGTTAACAACGAGTTCATGTAGCAGATATTTCGAGGGTTGTATAGGCCAACATATCCTGTGGAAGAGCGGATCTCCAGTAAACGGTCAACGGAAAGGGTCGCTAATACTGGGGTGCTATTCTCAGATTCGACTTCCTTAGTCAACTGAAGGAGAGAGTTGTAAGTGTTGCTGTCGTCGGCCAGAGAGATCATGAGGTCGTAAAGTTCCTTCCTTGTATGACCTTCCAAAATAGGAAGGGCCATGGGCTCCGCGGCGCATTCTTCTGCCTCGATATCCGTAGGCCGAGCACTGCAGCTGGTTAGCATGTTGAACTCCAGCTCACAACGGGATTTCATAGAATAGTATGCGTTACTGTGATCCATCGAATCACGGAAAGACGTACCTTTTCACGAAAATGTACTTTCTGAAGATTTTGGTCATCAACGTGCTAGCGTCGAAAGGCTTCTTGAAAGACTTGAGGGAGAAAATGCAGCACAGTAGGAGCTTAGTGAAGCCAAAGACAACGTAATCAATCTGTTCACGGCCCGCGAACTCTTGATGTTCATAGCCCAAGAGCAGATTGCTCCATTGCGTCAGAAACGATCGTAGTGATTCCTCGTCGCGCTTGTATTCGTCACTGGTCCGGAAAACGTGCTCTGCAATGTCGAACAACTGCACCGATTGTTGAGAGTAGTGGACTGCATCAGGGAGAATATCTGCAATGATATCCCAAAAGCGTGCAGCTATCTCTGCCTTGTCGACGGGGCATGTTGACGGAAGGTCGCCGCCGCAGATAGAAGCTATTTTCTGTCCGACGTGTTCTCGAATAGATTGTCGTGGATCGACCAAAAGAAGCATTCGGTGAATACGAGGCGTGTCGGGGTTGCTGATAAATGCCTTCCAGACAGCATGGGAATGCAGTGACGCCTCCATAATCGTAGCGTAAGAGTTTTCCACGATAATAGCGCCATCATCTGCTTGAAGTGCGACCGATAGTATCGTCATGAGTCGATTCGCAAGCAACGTTCCGTCAGAGAAGTAGTTAGATGAAACGTCGGAAGATAGGCGCTCTGCTTCATATTAGGCGTTGGCGATTTGACTTGGGAGCTTGATACTAAGACTTACCTCTCAAAAACTCCAAGAGAACGTTTACGAACACAGCCGCCAGCTGAAGTTCCTGAGGTTCAGAGAGTGAATCACTGATCAGTTCTCGGTTCAGCAGAGCCCTATCGAGGAGCTTAACAGCATTGGCCAAGAAGTTCTCATTCAATGCAGACTAATCATTGGTCAGTGGATGTACGCGAAACAGCTGGCTAGTCAAACGTACATTACGCAGTTGTTCCCTTAACTTCGACTGAAGAGCATGCGCAGAGTATTTGGCCTGGAAAAACCTCCCGGGTGGAAACAACTGGTCGGGAGATGCTTCACCTGTCGTGACGCTGTCTGCTAACGTTATACGGGCTGGGAAGAGACTGAGGAAGTCGAAAAGCTGATGAACAGGTTAGCGCAATAGTCCCAAGTTTTGGGTACAAGATCTTACCAGTCGACTCGTGGTGTCATCTGAATCCATCCAAGCAAACAGCTCATCAAAATGTCTCACCACGTTCAGTTCGAAAGCCGAAGATCCTGCGATTGACTCTGGCATGGAACGAGTGACTTCAGCTCCTTCTGCCCTCTGTACAAGCAACTGCCCGCCCAAATTGGTATCGGAGATCTTCTGACGTGCCTTTTCGCTGACGTTCAACCGTTGGCCGTTAGCGAAAAGGTTGATCTTGGTAAATCCCGTTGCATGGCACAGTCTCCGATGCAGGTCCTCCAGTGTATGTTCTGATGCCATGGATACCGACTGTCTGTCGTTGCCACATTGATACTTGATTGTGATGGCATCTCCAAATGGGATATCGGTCTCCATAGCCTCGACTTTAGAATCTGCTCGTGTGCGATTGAATTCAGGCCTTTGTCGAACGAACTCCAGCAATTGCTGCTGGAAGACAAGTATTCTACGGAAACGGTCCTGGCTCTGCTCGATCGTATTCCCAGAAATGGTGGGATCCATATCTGCTGAAGTTGGCTCTTCTGATGATTTCTCGCGCAACGCTAGAGAGGCAGTTCTGAGCTCCTGCATACATTTTTCCACAAGAGTGATGTGAGCGTCTTCGACTTCCTGTAAGTTGAAGTCTTCGCTTTCGCACATTGCCACGTAGCGAGCAGCAAGAAGACAAGCAGCACGGTCTTCGATCGTGCCTTGGGGAGCGGACAACATGATCGACCATAACAGATCCGCGCCAGGAATTTGCAGGAGGGAGACATCTCCAGTTTCTGTCGAAACCGTCTGTCTTATGGTGGGGAAACGGTAACTAGCAACAAATTCGAACATGGCCGGAGTGTAAAACTTTGGGTCCATTTTGGACACATACGAGAACACCAGCTGCTTGCAGAACTTGTTGTCTGGAAAGGTTTTGATCGTGTGGAGGAGATGCGTCCAAGCTAGGTCTCGGGCATTGTCCGACAACGCATGCTTGCCAACGATGTGATCCCAAATATCCGGATAGATGTCGGTTGGGATGCCTTTTTCAGCTCGACTGATTAGTAGTGCAAGAACTTCCAGTCGGTATCGCAGAGCCTGCATTTGGTGAGAGTGGTAGCCATTTTCACGCTCCTTCTTGACGAAGGATGGTATCTCTTCGAGAACTTGCCGCGTCAGATTGGGGATGTTCTGGAAAAACAGACTGTCGCCCTGGGTTGGCGGCGACGCAAGAATGAGGATAACCCGCACACTGCCAGTCGCTTGCGGCGATTGGTTGGTAATATGCTGTGCACACTCACGATAGATGGCCTGTCGCTCCAACCGGGGCACGACGGTAGCCAGTAAGCGGAGTTGTTCGTCGGCCTCAGCATGTAGATCCAGCAGATGTTTGTTTGCGTCTCGGCTTGGCGCTGTTTCTCGGAGTATCTGAATACAAACGTTCCAGGGGCGTGCACTAGGTCCTCTAACATCGTAGTCGATCGGGGGGAACTTGTCGACAAGTTTGACGGTCACCTCTCGTAAAAATCGTAAGATGTCCATCGTATAGTTTTCGATGGGTAGATCGTGGAGCTTCTGACAGAGATAAAGGTGGTCAGGAGGATGCATGAGGCCAATAATGCCTCGAAGCATGACCATCATTGC
Source organism: Dothidotthia symphoricarpi CBS 119687 (assembly GCF_010015815.1). NCBI lineage: Eukaryota > Fungi > Ascomycota > Dothideomycetes > Pleosporales > Dothidotthiaceae > Dothidotthia > Dothidotthia symphoricarpi. Next base: position 299,332 of record NW_022985025.1, read on the forward strand.
AGTTACTACCCGAGGATCAGGGCTGTTGGAAACCGTTTTCCAGATATCGTCAGCTTGGCTGTCGGTCCAACGATGGGTGACCACAAGGAATCCGACGATGTTCGCACTCCGGGAGATGAGTTGTGGATGCGAATCAACACTAATGATGTAATCCACCACGCGCCCGTGAAGAAGGAACTCGGCAAGATACTGCATGACAGTATGATTTCCGGCCGGTTCGATGATGTTGTACTCTCGGAAAATTTCGATCAGGGCGGCATCCATGTACGCAATGCTCATTACTCGCAGCTCCATTCGACCTTTGACGAGGTATCTGCGGAGAAGTTTGAACTTCCACGCGCTGGTAACCAGAGCAGGGAAGGCTGTAGGATCCTGCCGGTAGTCGCCATGATCAGTGATGGTCGTGTTTTGCATAGATGGGGTTGTGGGAGAATTCGGTTCGCTGAAATCCAAGAACTCGCCGACTAGCTCGGCAGCAATCTCGTCGCTCCACTGACAAAGCTCAAGAAGTAGAACAGAGAAGTTTTGTATGAGGTCTCTAGCAACGCCAGCATCGCCAACCGTGCTTGGGTTCTCCAGATCCTCACTGTACTTGCGAAAGAATAATAGGGCACCATGGCAGTACTCGGAACGACTGATAAGATGGTCCGCGTTTGGAAGCTCATAGATGGCCCAGCCTAACGAGCTGAGAATCTGGGATGCCCAGGAAGCTATCAAAGTCTGGGTATTTAGTGGCACTTTATGGAATGCTTCATCAGCCAGTCGAAGAATGTTCTGAGCGCCATCCGCATCGAGGAAACATTTGTGTAGACGATTGCTCATCTCGCGCACATCGGCGGAGTATTCCTTGTGCAAGACGTGTAACACCGGGGCTTTCTCAGTGCGGAACAGGGTATGGAGATGCCGCATATGTTTCTGGCTGAACAAGGGTAGGGGGTAGCTCTCGTTGGGCGGAGACCGGGAGAGCAGGTGGACATCGACCAGCATGAGGTGAGAACATAATCTCATGTAGGCGCCTAGGAAGCCGCAGAATATCTCGTTTATCTGCACATCGTCGTCGGCATGTTCTCCAAATGGATATCTGCTCGTGTCATTATCCTGACCGGCATTGAGAGCAGTCATCCATTGGTACCTCCGGTTCAACAACTTGGCCACCATGTTTGCGAACTCGTCCCAGAACATGGCTTTGTTCACGTAGAAGTTCTGGAGGTTGTTCGAAGGGTCGGGGAGGGCTAGGAGCCATTGGGACAGACGTGGGAAGAGTTCGGTGTTGATAGCACCAGCTGTGTTCTGTTAGTCGTGTATCTAGCGCACGGGAATGGAACAACGCGAGACTTACATCCTTGGATGTGCTGCGTGAGGGCCTGGACTGCCTGGAGGTAGTTTCCGTGTCGAGTGTGGGGAAACTGCTCGAAGTAGTCCTCTGCGTCTATCTGGACCAAGAACCCAGCCGACTCCTCATCGTCATCGTCGTCCTCAATGACCATGATGGGCGGGCTCTCTTCGTCTTCTGTGGAGGCTATAATAATTGGAGACTGGTCCTGGGCGGACTGCACGTCCTCGGAAGAGCCGCTGATACCATCACTATGCATGGCGTCGGCGGGCGCAGGTGACAAGGGCGGGTGCGGACGTATCGTCATTTCTACCTGCTTGTCGCGGGGCGATGTGGGGTCCTGGTGCGAAGAGTCAGGCTCGGTGGACATGGCGCGAAGGCTGTCGCTGCCGCTGTCTAGTCGGGGGCGTTTGCGGGTGTAGCTAGAGTCTGCGTCTTCGACGGGGTTGCGGCGCGACGGTGATGCGGGATTGGCAATTGCGGGCTCGTCTGCAGCCTCAGACAGCACTATATCATGGTCCCGCAGACTCATGACTTTGTGGAAGGCAGAGTGTTTGCACACAAGGCGTGGTCGGCGGCAGAAACGCGCAGGTAAAGCGGGCAGGAAGCAAGCACCTCTCCAGCGATACAGGCAGCAGCAGCTGGATTGAAGTTACCCCAAAAGACGTGCGCCTTACTAGGCTGTAGCCTCGCGTGGAATGGCGGTTGAAAGAGCCACCATGAGCTGCAGCGACCACGTTAGAAGCGCGAGTGCTGAATTGAATGCGACCGAGGAGACGTGGGTGAGAGCAAGAGCTCAAAGACGCGTCGTGGAGAGTTCACCAACCGTTCCCCACGTAAAGTTCGACGTCACCTCATTGGCTGATCGTAGTCTTGACCGCCTTGAGCCTAGTTCGTCGACTAGGATAGCCCTGTAGGTTTCAACATGCAAATCGTAAAATGTCCGCTGCAAGGCAACGTGCATCACCATTCCATGCTCAGTGATTGAGTGTGATTTGATACCATTCACCTGCCTTTCAACGTTACTCTCTATACTTCGACTCTTCGGCGACTCTCACAACCGATCAGCCTCTTCGTGAGTTTGCAGGGCGACAACGGCGGACGCCTACGCCAACGGTGCCCTGCATTGCAAACACGAGCAAACAAAGCTCCGACACGCATTTTCCGAGACCAACGACACTACACTCTTTGAGATTCCGTGCAGCAAATCAAGACGTGATGGCGCCTGCAGCAAAAAAGAATTCCCGTCCAATCTTTAAGACATCCTCGCCCTTCACAGAGACAAAATGGTAGATCGGACTTTGACACCAAGCATGTGAAAATGCTGACCCACAAAGGCCTCAGATCTCATATGACGATCAAAAGATCATCATCGACTTGGTGTGCAAGTAGGTACGGCCATTCTCATATCGTCAAACTACTCTCGATACACTTCTTCCAACTGTTCCATTTATTTCGTACAGTCTTTTTCCTCGTCTTCTACTTCCTCGTTGTACTTCCTACCTGTACTTCCTCGTTGTACTCACTACTTTTACTTCTTCGTTGTACTCACTACCTATACTTCCTGGCTCTATTCCCTCCTTATACTCTCCCATTCCACTCCCATGCTAACCCCCAACAGCCTCCTCACCCCCCTAGGCGACCACCGAAAAACGCACATCCCCCCCTCGCGCGGCAAAAGCAAAAAGCGAAAACGCGCCACCAACCCCGCAGAAACCGACCCTCCTCCGCCTCCCCCAGCGCTCAAACACCACATCCTAATCGGCCTAAACAGCATGACCCGGCACCTGGAAGCCCTCGCCTCTCACACCGCACCATCTGCTTTCCGCACAGAAGGGCAGGACACAAGCACCACTGACACCAGCAACCCATCCATCACTACACCCCGCCCCCTATCCCTCATCCTCCTAACAACCCCGCACCCCCCCTCCTCCCCCTCCCACGCCCACATCCCCACACTCCTCCACCTCGCCAACCAACCGCCATCAAAATCCCCGCCAACACTCCTCGTCCCCCTCCCCGCGACAGCAGACGCCCTCCTCGCAGCAGCGCTGCACATCCCGCGCGTCGGCGCGCTGGGGATCCACGCCGGAGCACCAGGCGCAGCGGCATTGGAAGCGTTTGCACGGGAGCGAGTTGCGGGGACGGAGTGTGCGTGGGTGGATGAAGCTGGTGGGGGGGCGTGGAGGGGGGTTTGCGTGAGGGAGGGGTGAGTGTGTGGGTGCTGTGGTGGTGGGGTGCTGTTGGAAGAAGAGGGAGGCACAGAGAAGTGGAAACGGCGGAGAAAGGGAAGAATAACAATGATAATTTTCCTGGTACAAGTACCACCCACACACTCCCGTCACGCCACGCCACAACAACGCCGATATCCGCATCCCCCTCCCCATCCCCTTCTTCAAAGTCCAAGTCCAAATCCAAGTGCCAATCCAAATTCCCACCAGACGTGCAAATCATCCCAAGAGTAATTCCGTCCTATCCCATCCCATCCCATCCCAAATCCCCAAACCCAAATGCCAAGACGAGCCAAATACCGTGCCAGACACCCCCAACGCTGCTATCCCTAGTGAAAAAAAAACGAATATGCCGCAAGCTATGAATATGGGGGAAAAACACACGCAAAAAAAACTCCCAAAATGCCAAATTTGACGCTCTCCCTTGTTCCTCAACAACAACAGCCAACAACAACAAAGGTTGTTGTTTTTTGCCAGGTGTGGATAACAACAACAACAACAGCAGCAAAGCCACTTCATCGTCGCGGCTGCCGAGTACGGTAGGATACCCCCAGTCTACTGCAGACAAAGCCTCTCCCGCACGAGAGCAACAGTAATGCAACATGATATCCAAACACCCTTCGCTCAAAGCGCGTCATACACACACTCGATGCACGACCTCAGTAGCGGAGGGTATGAATCGACCTACGCCTCGCCAGCATCCGCCATAGTAACGTCTTCGACCCTATCGTCCAGCGCAAGCGGCGACGTAACAGGCATAGCCGCTGATCGAGGGCGATTGTATTCGATATCGAGGTACCCCGCCGGACTAGCAGCGCGCGAGTTATCCAGATCGTCTTCTGGAGGCGGGGAGAAGTCCCAGACCTTTTCTCTTATTAGTACCTGAGAACTGGGATGATTAGGGGGAGAAGGGCTCCCGCTTACCTCCATGATGGTTCTACCACCTCTACTAGCCATGATGACAGCCTTTTCTTCCTCAAAGACTACTCGCCACACTGCTTCTGCGGGGCTGCTCAATTCCCGGACCAGCATGCCTGTTTTTAGGTCCCAGACTTTGACGCGGCCGTCGCTGCCGCCGCTCACGATCCGCGTGTTGTCGAACTGCAGGCTAGTAACGCTGTTGTCGTGCGCGGCCAGGCGGTGGATAGCCTGGTAGGTTGCTAGACTCCATACGCGGACCGACCCATCTGATCCACCGGTCACGAGGATGTCGTCGCGCATTTGGAGTTGTCCAACGAGAGACGTGTGACCTTGTAGGACAGCCAAGCATTTTCTATGGATGATGTCAGCGTCAGTCGAATGTTAGTAGAGTAGATGAACTCACCCATCAGTAGGATCCCATATCCGAACGCTCGTGTCTAGACTGCCTGTCGCGATCTTTTTCCCGTCGAAAGCGATCGCATAGATCTGACTGAAGTGTCCCGACAGCGTCCGCAGACACTTGCCTTCCGATATGCTCCAAATCTTTGCCGTCGTATCGTAACTGCCAGACACCACTAAATCACCGTGGATCTCGAGGCATCTGACACTTGCTTGATGGCCAATGAGGACGTGCTTGCACAGGCCCTTCTTCAAATCCCATATCCGGAGAGTCGTATCTCTTGAGCCGGATATTGCTGTGTTCGCGTCTGACATCTTAAGACAGCGGACTGTTGAAGTGTGGCCGCGGAGCGTAAATTGTGGATATCTGAAATCAAACATTAGTCGTTGTGAGTATATAGACATGCAGGAAAGCGTACCCAGTAGCAAGATTCCACACGCGCACATCGCGATCGCACCCACCGCTGACGAGAAGGTCGCCCCAGGGCACCATGGCCCAAACTCCCATAACGTGTCCCTGCAGCGTCTTCTGGTGGTCGCCGAGTGTGTCAAAGACATGGATCTTAGCGTTGTCGAGAGCAACGACGATGTACTTGCTGGTGAGGTGCAGGCTAGTCACGACACCCTGGTCCGGTGTTATCTGTCGTGCATCGCATGTTCCTCCGTTGCGCCACGCCGTCTCGACCATGTAGCGCTGCTTGAAGTGTGATCGGTAGGTGGTGGCCTGCTGTCTCCGCTGCAACGGCTGCCTCTTGGCCTCGCGGTCGAGGCTCTGTGTTCGCAGTCCCTCGGCTCCGGAGGTTGGCGAACCGACTTCTAAGTGCTCTTTCGGGGCCACGTCGTCTGTTCTCGAGGTGCGTTCGTCTTCAGCCCGCCACGGCTTCGGTTCGGCGTCCATGTCGTCGCCGGGGTGGTCGCCTGGAGTCCTCTCTTCTCTCGACAGCGTCCGGAACGAGTATTTGTGGCACAGTAACCTCCAAGCGCTGTCGTCTTCGACCAGTTCTCTCCACTTCTTGGAGACTTGCGATGCTCGGGCGAGAGTGGTCGGGTCGTCGACGCATTCGAGGATCTTGGAGCCTGTTAGCAACGTTGCATGACGTGGGCTTGGCATAGGCAGACACGACTCACCCGCAGACACAGCTCGGTAGGCAGCAGCATAAACGGATCTTTCTTTAGCCGCGGGCTGACAAATTCCGACACGAAGCTCAGCTCTTGGCTGTCGCACAGATTCAGCAGTTCGCCCAGCAGGCGCAGACGCTCCCCCCTGTTCATGTCGCTGAAGTGTGCCCGTATGCTCTTGATGTGCGAGTCCTCGTGCTCGGCCGCGGTGCTCCAGTCGGGCGCGCGCTGCGTGGGCGTGGGCGAGGGGGCGGGCGTCGGCGGCCGTATTGCGGTCGAGGTGATCATGCCGTCGACAGGGCTGTTGGGCGTAATGATGGGCCGCGGCGCCCCCGACCTCGACATGCGGCTCAGCTTGCGCGGGGTTCGAGAGGAGGACGCTGAAGCAGAGGCGGCCATGTCGCTGTCCGAGTCGATGGGCCGGAAGTAGTCGTCGCGCTCCATGGCGGGTGCTGGGCCGGCAAGGCGCTGTCTGGGCGTGTTCGGCGGGTGGATTGCGCACGCGACGGCGGAGGACACGGCGGGCAAGGCTGGTTAGGGAATACGGCGACACGGGCAAAGTCTTGCGGCGGAGGGCGACGGAGAAGGTGTTGCGAGGAGGAGGCCGGAGCGGTGTTTCGTCTGCATTCAGCACGCCGGCAGCGGTCGTCACGGCAGAAAAGACTGGGGGCAGCGAGAAGAATGGTGCACAGCAGAGTCGCAGCGCTGCAATGATAGTCAAGGGGCAGGGTGGGTCGGCTGTCAGAGTCGCAGGGCCGTCATCTTGTTCCCATCGCGAGTCCACGGCCTCGCACGGTCCACATACACATCAGCCTTCCTCCACGCACTCGCCTCCGCCCACTACTCTCCCTGCATCATCACCCGCCCGCGGCACACCTTTTTCTTTCAAGACATGTTGAGCCCGCCCTGCATATGGCACTGGTGAGACATTCGCGTTTGCCTCCGTAGTCTTTGTTTACCTCCTTCCCTCCAGCGACCCGGTCCCATCTCCAAACGCCCGCCGCCAGGTCAGGGGACCATCCATGTCTCACACTCGCGCTGAACGCGTGAAACAAGATTACTTCCACACAGAGAAGCAGCTGCATCGAACCCAGCTTGCATTGCATCTGCACTCCCATTCTCTGCTCATCCTCGTATGGAAGTCTCTCGACCTTTTGCAAGAGTACCACACTTCTATATTGATATGACGACATCGAATCTCAATCGCCCGAGCATGCCCGCTCGGCGCTTTGACTTCGACTTTCGCAGTGGAGTTTAAGCGAAGAACGGGCATGGGAGACTCGCTTTGCCATTTGTCGAGGTTCGAACACGCGTTTGCTGTTTCTCAAGAGCGTGCAGAGGGTTGTTTCTTCGCCCGAACCTCAACCCCGACATGTCGCGAACTTGGAAAACTGAGGTAGGCATGACGTTTCGAAACCGTGATCGGGTGACCTAATTTTAGCGCATCTCCGTTCCTTGCAGTCGGTCTTGCAGTCGGCCTTTCTCGTTGATTCATATTGCTTCTTTTCGTCGTCAACTCAGTCTCCATCTCTTGTATCCTCCCTGATATCAGGCAAGCCGGGCCATACTCTCAAACCCAGGTGTTGTCCTACCTTGTCGATACCAACTCCTGCGTCAACTTACACTCCTTCCTTGCATCCTTTCCTGTCGTTGGTGTGTTATCAAGCTTTCTAATGGTGACCATCAACGATTATACTGCACGCAACAGCCTTCTTTGCCCCTTCTGTACACTATGTTCTTTTGTATTCCACTCTCCATCTCCTCACAATCATTGAACTTGCTCGATCGCATCAACGACAGACCAAGTCTACCGCCATTCCTAAAGATCATCTTGTCTGTTTAACAACGACTTCCTGATCCCCGCATTCTCTACTATATTCTAGGCGTCGTCGTACCTAGCTCAAATCACATAAGGGCAGAATGACCACCAACCAGCGCGTTCGCGCACCTGCAGAAACATCCCTCCTATCCACAACAATAGTACATAAGCAACATAGCCAGTCCCAGTCCCTATAAATCACGCGTGGTAATCCAGCAAACACCCAAATCAAAAATACGTCGTCATGTAGTATCCCCAAGTTTCCGCAACCCAGATTTTTATCACAGCAAGCAAATCCTATGTCAGACTCCCAACTATGATATGCCATTGATTAAATAGACTGGTGAGAGCTGGTTTTACCACTGCGTGTCTATACTTCCCCCTCGCCTTGCCTGTTCTCACTATTCCCCTTCCAAACTCCCGCTTCTACAAATCCATTTAGCGATCAAGACACTTTCATGAAATCGCAAACGAGCAGAATATGTACAATGCCCTTGTACCTTACTTCAGCTCCTTAATTACAAAACGCATCTTCTTCCACCTGACACAAGACAATACAAATCGAGGCAGCAACATATAAGTAAGTTACTAACACGCTGTATCACCAGCGCACAAGTTATCCTATTTCTATACATGTATATGGAGTTGTATGTCCTACCAAGCCCTGGAGGACGGGGATTAATGTGTTACGTCACCATTGTATTTTTGCGCACGCGTTTTCAATTGTTCATCAGTCTTCATTGTTCACACTAGCTACAGCAGCTGAAGTTCAACCCGGTCGCAAATTACCAACCCTCCGCTTCCCATCAGGGTTCACGATACAATCCAGGGTTCACGACCGAACCAAACTTCAACCAACGACTGCCTGGGCTCTCGAATATGCCGTCCGTACCGGTACATTGAGCAGAATGTCGCTAAGAGACGGTTGATCTGCTTTTTGTTACTGTTACTGTGTACTTTTACTAATATTTACTGTGTATAAAGGCGCTAGGTATTAGCTTCTATACTGAGTTACTATACTAGAGTTGTACTGTGTTGCGTCTATCTGCTTGTGCGACAAGCATGAATACGCTAAAAACCCAAAAGTAATGTCCTACCAAGTAGCAGGAAATTGTAATCTAGCAGCACGGTATTGTTGACAAGGTGAGTTGATGATGTAGTTGCTCTGCTGATATGTTATTGTTTTGAGCTATGTTCTCCTGCCTGGGAGTTCGGGAGTAATTATGAAGGTGATCTGTAGGATGGACTTGAATGTGTGGTGCGGATCGAGATCGGGATTCTATGGAGGTGTGGTCCTGGGACGTGGCTGGGTTTGGGGAGGTGGAGTGGGGTTGGCGTGGTACGATTAAAGAATGGGGGGAGAGAAGAGGGTAAGAGGATAATGCAGGGCAGAAACGTAGTTCACTCTGTAGTTGGGATGTGTAGGGAGACGTATAAAGTTTTCCCATAGCAGTTTTCCCATATTTAGTATTTCATCCCTTCTTGACATCGTTTTCTGACATGTTGAGAAGAAGTCTATACAACAAAGCAAGGACATGCGTATAGGATTGTTCACAACGATATCTTTTTACTAACGACTGGGTACTCTTACTAATCGCCATTATGTATATTATTGTTTAGCATGTAATGGTTATGCTAGACTGGGTCACGAAATAATTTTATTACTACAATGTCACGTCTGTGTGCTTTTCTATTCCCTTCGTATAGGCTCGATAAGAGATGAAATGAAACCCACCACGGGTTAATAGCTCACATGGGTATTTGTAGTTCAACCCAGTATCAAAGTTCGAGGCCATGTCTCTAAAGAATGCTGGGCGATACATTTCCTCGTAACCAGTCTTACCCGTTTGTTGAAATATCCACTGTAGCAGTGTTCAGAAGAAAGATGGCCTGTCTTGGTAAACAAATTCTCACTCTCGTCAGAGATGTAAACCAGCTGGTTGTATTTTTCGGGTGTAGAAGGAAAGTCTGCCCATGTGCTGAATTAAATATTTTCAGAAAAAAAAAATGTTATCAAGAGGTAGATAAATTCAGATCTATTCGCTTTACATCCACACGACGAATCTGTATAACATGTTCATCTCTGCCGAGACATTAAACGAACTTCTAAACGGCAGGAACTACTTCCCAGCCAAGTATTGTTCGGTCTCTGGTTCGGTGGAGTCGTGTCCTGTACTACGTACGCTCAATCTTTGCCTCAAGATGATGTAAAAGTATATACTGAGATTGTCTGTTTCTGTTTTCCTGCACACTGAAACCTCGGTTTATACATCATGGAGTTGTTATAAATTCATTGAGATGATTCAAGAAAGGATGGTGTTGTCGTTTCTATATATCCTATCTTTCGGATAGTCGAATTATCGGGAAGTAAACTACATTCTTCTTCTCAAAACGAAACAACTCCACCCTGAGATCAAATGCTGCAACAAAACAGCCATTTTTCCTACCTGTGGGTGGGAGGGGCAAGTTAGTTCGTTTTATTTCTGGGTACTGGTGGGAAGGTTGCGTGGGTAGGGTCGTGGACTTGAAAAAGTGATTACTCATAACGGAATAAATACGTTCAAATGGCTGATGAACACACATGTTCACTGATTGTTGTTTGATGCTGAGATGTTGGGTTGTATCTAGATGGTGTTGCTTCTGGCGAGCATTGTTCAGTGCAGTTGAATTCTGATTTGGTGAAGTGATGGCTAGTATTAGGCTTGAGTTTCGTCTTGGGATGTTTCGAGGTGGGTAGCAGGATTGACTTTTTACGCGATTTGGATGCTTGTTTTGACATTGTGAAGTTATCACGATTCACTAAGAGATTACAATGTTTTGGTTTGATCACGTTTTTAATTCCAATTGTCACCCACTGTTAGTTGGCATTGCAGGCCAATTCTTTCTCGTCCAAAGGCGGCACAGATCATATTCGATGGACTGAGAATAGGCTGAGGCCGTGTCTAGAACATTCAGGTTTGACTACTGCACTTAACTACAACGAGCAAGAGTTAGGCTACACTGGATCATGTTTGCCACTTTCTATTGACTTGATTCGTTCGCATACTTGAGCCTTCTGCCAAGATCGTAGTGAGTGATAGACATCCTCAAGTGCATCTGTAGCTTTCAATCCAGTCGACCACGGTCTGTTCCTCGACCAAACTCCGTTTGGGTGACAGAAAGGTGTTCTTACGTTATTCGATCCGGATGCAGTAGGGCGGACAGACAGCTGCAGCACACAAGTGATGGATTGAAATCGTCGAAGAATCTTGGGCGGTGTGAGGTGCACAAGTAGAACTGGTAGGTTTGGTCATCGCCTTGGGCAGTCTTGAGTTCCAGATTGAGTTCTTTACTCACGCAGAGAGAGCGTTCATATAAACGAAAAGCATCAGTGGACTTGAAAGATTTGAGAACGAGCAAAGGAAAAGGGGAAGCAGCGAAGATCAGGACCACATAGGAGCACAATACCCTACGGAATCTTCCAAGAATCAGCAGCAGCGATCGCAATCCAACTCAAACCCAAGGACAAGTTGCTTTGAGCATGAACACTGGGGTCGCAACACGTGCGCCCCTGATGTTGTTGATCCATCCACGTACACCCTGCAAGGTACCGAGTCGCGCGTGTATTCGATGCTGACAGCCTTGGCAATCCCATCCTGTGATGGGCAGTGTCACCTGTACTGTTCGGATTTTGCCGTCAGGCAAGAGCAGGTGCCCACCTCCTGCGTCTTGCGTCCCTTACATGACTTGAGGAAGTGTTTCTGTCTTCGCACAGACGGTTAAACCTTGTCGTAGAAGTTTAGGACCGATTCTGTAGATCCTTTCAACGGTTATGGCGCGTGGCAGTGAGTTTGAGTAAGATCTTCCGCATATAATAAGGCCATATTTGGTTGCTTGAACGGGTTCATCCGTTCAAAAGACGTTGAGCATACACGCACGGGGACTAGATCGACAAGACATAGGTCGATATTGGATACGTGCTTCATCACACCAGAATCCGCTGCATAACACATTGACAATGTTCAAAGTAGTTGAAATGTGACAAGTCTCTCATTTTGATGGAGGATGGGTGAATGCTGGAGACATGGATGCCGATGTTATCAACCCAAGGGCCCACACGATGACGAACATAAAATAAACAGACCCGTTGCAGTGTAAAGGTACGTCTGCGGCGGAAAGTGGCTTTTGTGAGATACGTGTACGATCTGACGTACTGAGGCTGTCTAGTGATGATGGCTCGCACTAGTATTTCACTAACTTTAGACTATGACGATCGTGTTTTCCCGATATGCACGACCCTGAACAATCGGCTGCTCATGACTCGGTATGTCAGTTACCCGCGCTGGTCAAAATCCCACGTACCTGGCAGATCAACAGGGGCACTCGCAAATGACCGCGACCGAAATGTTACCGGTGCAAAGCATAGAATTTTACGTCGTATGCGTGAACCTCAGAGATGTCTTTTGCCAGACGTAACTTTCATGATAGCTTTGCAGTTCACATATCTTAGATCCCTTTGCTCAGCTAGCCAAGAGCTATTGGCCCTAGTTTAGTATTGGCAGTTTCGAATCGGAAAGCTTAACACCCGATGGCATAGCTTTGCGACTTCAGATTATAGTTTGCGGACTAATTCGTGATCGCCGAAACCACGGCGCCTTTCCTCTTGTGTTGGAGAAGATCATCTCTTCCCCAATTTTTAGTATGCCGATGGCATAGAGCGGGCCAATTGACAGTCTGAAAACAGCTACGCTGATCGGCGATTTGTGCATTAGAACTATCTCACGACAAGATTGTGTCATGCTCTTTCAAAGATATGCATGACAAGTTGCGTTTGGGGTTAGAAAAACGGTGAGCAAAACAATGACTTGGAGACTAGGACAGTGAAGGAGCAAATGGTATATAAACCTATGCAAGAGTCCACAATGAACATTATCCAACAGCTCACCATCACACCATCTTCACACTCACTACATTCACTTCTAATCCCAACTCATAACTTTTAATCTTAACCGATCCTCCCTCTAATCACTCAAAATGCGTTACAACTTCATCGCCGTTACCCTCGCCTGCTTGGCCACATCGGTCATCAGCGCGCCCCTGCCTCAGTTGGACAGCATTGTGGGCTCAATCACCAGCCCATCTGCTGGCATTGGAAACACCATCGCAGGCAACGGTGTTGGCAACGGAAACGGGAACGGAAACGGCAACACTGCAGGAGTAAGCAAAGTCCTTCTCACACCGTCTCAAACAACTACTTACCCTATCTACAGAACGGCAACGGCAACAGCAATGAGGCTGGCACCGGCAACACTGCGGGCAACGGCAACACCTTGAACGGACGCCAGACTATTCCTACCATCCCAACCATCCCAACCGTCTCCGGTCTCCCGACTATTCCTTCGGGCATTCCCAGCATCCCCAGCGTTCCTAGCATCCCAAGCATCCCGAGTGTGCCCAGCATCCCTGGTGCCATCCCATCAGTTCTCCCCAGCATCCCATCAGTTCTTCCCAGCGTTCCATCCACCCCCAGCCTGCCCATTCGTCAACTCGCGGGTCTTGACACAATCACCAACACTGTTGGCTCGATCACCAGCCCCGCTGCTGGTAACGGAAACACCATCACTGGCAACGGTGCTGGTAACGGAAACGGCAATGGAAACGGAAACTCCGCCGGGTAAGTCGAAGTTCTACGACACTACCATATCACTCAGCTAACACTCCAATCTAGTAACGGCAACGGCAACGGAAACACTGCTGGATCCGACAACACTGCCGGCAACGGCAACACCGTCAACGTGAGTCCATCAGTATCCCTGAGCCCAAGTGTTAGGTTGGTCTGGCCTTGGGCTCAAAAACATACCAGTACTAACACATTCAACAGCTTGACTAAGCGTTTCTCCGCATAAGCGTGCTTCGAAGGTCTGCGCATTTTGATATCCCCTCGGAGCGATTTTTTGTATTCTCATCGATGGTGTAATTGGTCATATAAAAGCATAGTAATACTACCTCCTATACTTTACCTATCTCATGTACCTGACCCCACCTGACTCCTGTTCTTTTTGGCATGATACTTGCTTTCTGTCTCGACCTTTCCATGTTGCTATAGAACGCAACAAACGAAACATAGCAAAAGCGGAATTTCTGACTCACTATATGAAGCAAACTCTCCAACTATTTATGTGTGTTTTCATGAGACTTTGCAATGATACATTTTGCTGGCTCGGATAGACAAGAGTTTTGACGCTTTCAGCCGACCGAAAGATCAAGACCAAATATGCAGTCATTTGATGACTCTTGAAATGATATGAGGATAAAGGTCCCCATCAACGACTTTAGTTACCAGTTATTTGTTATGTACGTACTGTTCTACTATTTGTTTATACCACCTTGGAAAGAGATAGGGAACACTGTTGAGTTTAGCTGAATAAATATCGATACTTCTCAGACACCCGTATGGTAAGGTTTCGAGAAGCATCATGCGCCCGGTAACTATTAGTCACAGTTCGCGACAACATCAACAAAGAAGCAGAGCCAATTAACAGTCTCTCGACGACTAGCCGCTCAATATACCAGTGCGAGTACGCGAGTTCGAGGCCCCGAACATCCGCAGGGTGAATTCGTACTTGCGTCACACTTTTTCCATCTACCTCTAGACCAATTTAGCGAACAAAACACATTTGTCGTCGTCGACATACTCGGTCCTTCTCCCAAGGTTCACACGATATGTCCTCGTTCGTCGCAAGTCGGGCATATATCTCCCTCCTTCTGAGGTGTACACGAGAGCCCTTCACGACTCGGCGCGAATATCTCCAGAGCACCATGGAAACTCAAACACTCCATAGATAGTATCTCCTCTGTCAGAACGTGTCTTCGAGATCAGATTTTAACGTCAGGTAGTCTACAGATTATCTTGCTGTTGATGGATACCGTTCTATTCATTCTAGTTGTGATACTCAGGTTATTAGGTAAAACCTATTTATTGTGATCTATGCGTATTCAAAGTGACGATGTATGTGTATAATCATATATCGTAGGAAGTGCATTCCACTTACTAATACTTATTAGTTATTCGGATATATAGAGAGCACAATGTTTCAAGGTCCGTTGAACTGATATGGATGGATATCTTCGCTAAGATGGGAGTTTACCGAGGTTTGTGTATGGTGACTGGACCTGGTTGGGTTAAGTTGATCAAATGGTCGGAATGGATGAAATGAGTAAGAGGGTGGAGGCAGGTGGGCTGTTCATTGCGCTTACAGTGTTTGTGAAGTTGAAGAGTTAAAATCAGTGTTTTACCCAGACGGTTATTGTGATCAATTGAAGGTTGATGATAACATGTGAGAGCGTGGACGTGGAAGAAGTGGATATTGATAGGGGTATAAACACCAAGCTCTTCTCTCTCAAAACAAATTCTGATCCAATGGAAACACTGCTTGATCTCACATTTCATGCCACGCCACAAAAATCGTGCAGCCTCGAACGAGGATACCCAGAACGCGTGCAGATGCAAGTACGCGCCAACCTCCCACCAACAACAATCCGTCTCAAACCCTCACTTCACGACCGCCCACACCCACCATCTCCCTCTCCCTCAGACCCTCCCCCCTCCAATTCTTAAACTCCCTCGCCCCCACCCCCTCCTCAAACATACAATCAATCTCCAGCACACTCCTCCCCTTCATCTCCGGAATCACCGCCCAACTCACCCCCGCGCCCAGCAAACAAGTCGCCACATACGTGAAGCCGACCTTCCCCCTTAGATTCCCGCTATCGGGGTTGAAAATATACGGCAAAGCGACGCCCGCAGCGGCCGCCGAGAACGCCGAGACGAACCAGCCGAGGCCCTGCGTTTTAGCACGTAGCTGCAGTGACGACGTCTCGGCGGCGATAGCGAAGGATGCGGGCCAGACGCCGACGCCGGCGGTGACGATGGTTAGCATCATGGAGATGGCTGTCCACCTATGTAGTTGTTAGTTGATGTGTTTTGCTACGACAGGGGAAATAGAGGGGGACGTACCATGTAACAGCCGGCACGATGGGGAAGCAATTCGCAATCCCCATGGACAGCCAGAGCGCGGCGCAGATCAGCAGCGTGGAGATGACGAGGGTGCGGCGGCCGACGCGCGCAACGACCCAGACGGAAACACAGTTTGCGATGAGGCCGAGGACGATGCCGAGGATGAGGAAGATGATGGATATGCTTGCTTTCATGTTGATGAGCTGGAGGAAGTACGACGATTTGGCTAGGAGCTGCAGGCCGAAGACTGCGGGTAGTGCGTTCGCGAACATGACGATTAATGTGCGGCGCGAATTGCGTTTGTTGAAGCATTCCGCGTACGTGGCCTTGGACGTCTGCTCCTCGTGCTCGATGTCGCGGAGGAGCTTGTCGACGATGGCTTTTGTGTCTGCGCCCGGCGGATCCAGACGTGCTTGTGCTTTGTACGCTTTGTCTAGTTTGCGCTTGCGGACGTACCACGTCGGCGACTCTGGGATCAAGAAAGCGACGACGATCGGAATGAAGGAGAACGGCCACTGGGAGCCAAAAGCAATCGCATATCCGTTGTCTGCGTTCAGCGCCCCGAAAATAACAAGCGCGCCGGCCAGTTGTCCCAGGAGTGTGAAGACGGGGAAGAAAGCCATGCCTGAGCCTCGTAGCGCGGGGGGAAGGATCTCACTCATGTACGTCTGACATGCAGCCATGACGGCGCCAATTGCGCCTCCTTGGAAGAATTTGCCCATTAAGAAGGCCACGCGGCGGCCGGTGATGTCTGCTGGCAGATAAGAAATGTACATGACTGCGACTGCGAGGGCGGAAAGAAACGAGGAGGTAGCCAGAGCAAGACGACGCCCGATTCTATCTTGCATCCAGCCGCCGAAGAGAGAGCCCATCATCGCGCCAATGGGGGACGCAACATTCCAGAGAGCAAGCCAGGTAGCAGGCAGAATCCATTTATCGTCAGCTTCGAAGTATTCACCGAAGTCTTTTCTGGTGGTGCTGGTCAGCATCTGCGTATCCAACAGCAATCATGAGAAACCAAAAACCTACTGAAACAACGGCATGGCCGAAACCGTGCCCACAACCACATTATCATACCCATACAGCAGAATCGCAGACGTAAGCCCAAACGTAACATAAGTCACCTTGCGATACTTTTTCACATTCTGCCACAGCGAGCGCTGCTCGTCGTCGTCGACGCCGGCGGGCAGCCCACTCGACACACTATGCACCTGGGAGACTTGCTCCGTCGTAACAAAACTCGGGTCATCCTTCAGCACAAGGCTATTCGTATCGCTGTGCGCCATGGCGTTCTTCTCCAGCCCACAAGCAAGCAAGCAAGACGAACGAGATGTGGAGAAACAGAGTCAGAAGCAGAGTCAGAAACGCGACACATCAACGAAGATCACGGGCGCTAGCCAGTCTGATATAACCTCACATCAGGGCAATAGATACGGGCTGGCTGACAGATGCGGGGAGGGGGGGGGGGCAGTAGTAGCACAAAAAGCAACAAATCAACTGCCTTACCCCTTTCCAATTGCAGGCAAGACCGATCGGCGGGGACGCGCGCGCCCGTTTAGGTGGGCGTCGAGATGAAGAACGTTACCCGTTGGGGGCGTCAAGGCTGGCCGTCAGCCATTCCCGCGGTTGCCCCACCGTCGCACAGGACGCGAGCTGTCGTGTTCAGCGTTCGGATGGACTGCGGGGAGAAAGAACTGGATCGTTCATGTGTTTGCATGACACTGATACTGACACAGCGTGTGTGAGAAATGCACTGGTTTATTGAATTAATATATAATCGTGCTACAAGCGCGGTTCAGGAGTTTTCTCACGCCAAGTGATTGTCATGGTCTCGGCGGGCGGTAGGCATATCTGCAGGGTTCTGACTGATTGCTGTGCTGGGATCATGGTCTCGAAAATCCACGAACCAATACAGAGCCTTCCTGTCACTCCGCTTGGGATGGCAACGCATGTCCACGTTTCTTCATGCATATCGATCCTGCATTCTCCATCCTTCAGCAGCGCCACGCGCAGATCACCATGCAATGCAAAGCGCTCACAGCCCGACATGTGACACTCCACGTTCAACAGACGTAGGTCTGCACGACACGCACATGCCGTACAACCGATTCTCTAACCCATCACTCCAAAAACGACTTCACGGCGCCACCAACGTTCTTCAAATCGAGCAAGAACGTGTCGTGCCCGAAGATGCTCTTCTCCTCCCCAAGCTCGATATGCGTGACATTTTTATTGCCCGTGCGCTTCAGCGTCGTAGCAATCTCGCGCTGCTGCCACGCCGGGAAGAGAATGTCACTCGCCACGCCGAGAATGAGCGCGGGCGTGTTGGCCATGGGTCGCAGGCCAGCGACCAAGTCTGCCGGGGGCTCGTCAGTGGCTGCGGCTTGTGCGGCGTTCGCTTCGATCTCCGCTGGTTGCTCTTTCTCTTCGTAGGGCTTTTCGGGTAGCGTGAGACTACATGTATCGGTAGTGTTGTCTGTTGTGATGGCTTGGCCGTCGAGGTAAGCCTGCATCTTGCCGCTGTTTGCTTTTCGCAGCTCGTTGATGCGGGTGCGGTGTTCTTGGCCGAGGTCGAAGAGATCCATCGCCTTGGACACGTAGAGCAGGCTGTTGGGGTCGTACTCTAGACACCACTTCTCCCCCGCGTGGTCGAGATATGTCTCGATGAGGAAGTCGGGGCATAGCGCTGGAGGCCGCGACGGGTCTGCGCGCCGGCGGCCAAATCGTTGTTCCCACTCTGGACCGCTTCGGTATGTGACTGTTGCGATTTCACGAGCAAGTTTCATGCCGCCGTGTGGAGGAACGCCGTCGTAGTAGAAGCCTCGAGACCAGTTTGGATCCATCATCAGCACTATGAAGAGGTCAGCAAATCATACAACGCTGCTGAGCTTGCGAAACTTACCTTGTCGTTGTGTATGCCGCATAGCAATGCTGTACGGATGACTGCGCGCACACCCACTGATGCTAACCACACGACCCACACGCTCCGCAAACAGCGTCCCAGCCGCAAGACTCTGCATGCCCCCCATACTCGAGCCCACACTCGCATACAGCTTCTGAATGCCCAGATCATCCAGCAGGCGAAACTGCGCACGCACCATATCCTCCATTGTGAGTATTGGGAACCTCGTCGCATATCGCTCGCCGTTCGCGGGGTCTATCGATGACGGCCCTGTCGAGCCATAGCAACCCCCGACTACGTTCGTGCAAATAACATGGTACTTGTCCGTGTCCAGCGGTTTCCCAGGCCCAATGAACTTCTCCCACCACCCGGGTTGTGGATTTGCCTCTGTGCTGTGTGCATGGCTTGACGCCGAGAGGCCTGTATGCAGCAGAATCGCATTGCTCTTGTCCTTGTTCAGCGTCCCCCACGTCTCATACGCAACATTAAACTCAGCCAATATGCCGCCCCAGTCCAGCAATATGGGCTGTCGCGAGTGGAAGTTGAGCGTGTTTCCCGAGGTATACGACGGCTCGGGGCCCGAGAGCGAGCGCTTGGAGAGAGATGCGGAGCGGGACTCGTGCGCGTCGAGACATGGGAAGGAGAGAGCGGGGTTCGTCGAAGCAGGTTCGTCTTCCTGCACATGCTGAGCATTGCGCCGTGCCTGCTGGTGAATCCCTCTGACGGCCTGCTGTCTCGCCTGCAGCAATGATGGTTGTGGGGCCTTTCTCGCCCGGCATTGCAGCACAGTCGACGGTCGTGAGTTTCGCGCGACTGCGAGGACTCTACGTGTGACGTTCATGGCTGGTGATGGTGTCCGCAACGCGTTTGTGGGCGTTTGCACGGGTGGAGAAAAAGCATCGCAACTCCATTATGACGCGATGTCTCGCTATGGATTAATAACGCGTTCAATAGCTGTTTGAAATCAAAAGTTGGACCCAATGGCCTTGTCTAGAAATTGCGTGCTTTCGCTGCCGCCGCTCACGTGCGTCATACTAAAGTGTTTGTGGTGGACGTCCGACGTGCCGACGACTTTCATCCGATATCCCGAATACGTTCCCAGAAGATTCCGTGGGCGTTGCTGCAATCCATGGAATGGTTGGTCAACCTACTGATTTAGGAAAGTAGTGTTACTAATGGCCGAGGTCAGCAAAAGCACGCAAGATTTGTTTAAAAAAGAAAAACGCACTGGAGAAACGTACCAATGGTGCTGAGAAAAGCAAATTGAGAAAAATGTATTGAGGAAAACGAAGCAGTTGACAGGAAAATTGAACCTCCCTGATTAGGCAGGTAGCGTTTCGAAAGGCTGAGGCTTGCACAGCGGCGTAAAGTTTGATGAGAGGAGAAAATGCATTGAGCAAAACGATTGAGCAAACAATTGAGGAAAACGAGACAGCAATCGACAAGAAAGCAAACCTTCCCGATTAGGAAAGTGACGTTTGGAGAAATATCTTGCCGCTCGGAAATGCCTGTTCGAGCTAGGAATCATAGCTTTCTCCATGTGCTAAACTCATCTGACAATCATGAATTTATTGATGTAGCAATACTCATTCCTTCAAAAATAGATACATCATAAAATCATGCTATGGATTTATGCAACAGCCGTCATGTATATATCAAGGACTATTACATTTAGTCAAGCTCCCTCCCTCTGCGGCGTAATCTGTCTAAGGGATTGTTCTTCCTATCCATGAATATAATGACCTTGTCATCCTCGCACACTGACCCTACCGTTATCACTTTAATCACCACCACCTTCGCTTGAGTGGAGCACTACGCTGCTGTACCTTCGGCCAAGTGAAGCCTGACAGCACCCTGTTTGTAGGGCGTAGAGGCATTGAATGAGGGACAAGAGACGGAGAGGTCACAGTAGACAACAATGCCGGTGAGTTTGCAGGAGGCGATGGGAGTAGCATGTTCTGTGCAGACGTACCAGAGGATAATGATGCTGAGGTTGACGAGAGTAAAACAGCACTCTTGCTCGGTTTGGAGTCACAGTAGGAATGTCCCGACGG
Organism: Dothidotthia symphoricarpi CBS 119687; assembly: GCF_010015815.1. Lineage (NCBI taxonomy): Eukaryota > Fungi > Ascomycota > Dothideomycetes > Pleosporales > Dothidotthiaceae > Dothidotthia > Dothidotthia symphoricarpi. Next base: position 320,106 of record NW_022985025.1, read on the forward strand.
TGCAGTGGTGGTGTTCATACCCTCTTGTGGATGTGGTAACTTACCAGATATCATCGTCGAAAAGGTCGATGCTGGGAGTACAAAGCTTGCAGACAATAGCTCCGGCGTGTAAGAGCTAGTTACCTCTTGGTCACTAGGAGGTGTTGGGGCTTCTAGAGAAGGTGCCCAAGTCGGCATTACTGGTATAACCCCTGCGTCGCTCGAGTAAGATTGGAATACCATCGTCTTGGCTGCACCATATGGAAGCCCGCTATGCGTTGGCGCTGGAGTACACTTGCCGTCTGGTCCTGCTGGATTAGCCGCCACAGGAACGTACTGGCCATTCCATGCGACATCGGCCACTGTCACACACCATGGGATGTTGTCGGCGAGTAGTTTTGAGATGGCTGCTGGGGTTATGGTTGGCGAAGATGGAACGTATACGGTCTGTGTGATCGTGGTAGTGGTTTTCTCGTCTCCCGGTGGTGCTGAATGTGCTAGTGAGTCTGTTGGATACACTGTGGTGATAACAGTCTTGATGACATGAGTTGTGCTTTGTAAAGTGAACGCCGAAGAAGGTGTTACCGCCGACATATTTGCTGGGAGATCCGGTACATCTAACATACCAGGACAAGTCAGGTCCGTGATACGAGGCTGTTTCGACGAAACATCGACAAGACCCCAATCAGGCTGGTCTGTCTGCGTATCTCGCGACAGCTCGAACCAGAATGTGTTGTATTTTCCGAATATAGAGCATCCTACCTCTTTCCAATACTGTTGATAGTTCTCAGTACTTGCAGCAGCCTCCCCCCTCTGAGGACCTTCAAAAGGCCAACCTGTCTCCGCAATCCATATAGGAGTGTCGCCAGCTCGACGTTCGACATCTTCGAGTGAGCTGAGAAAGCTTTCCTTTGCGTCTGCGATGCTTTCGTTGTTCCAGTAAGGGTAGACGGTCACACCTACGAAATCTGCGACATCATCGTTCACCACAGCATACTGTGCTGTGTCGATATGTCCGATTGGTTTTCCTTCCATGTACTGTGCGAAGGGAGACATGGCGATGTCTTTTTTTACTTTGCTAATGGTTACTGAGAGCATGTCTGCTGCAAGGCCCGAGGCGGTGGGTACGTTGTTCCAACGAAACACATCTTCATTCCCAACAGAGAGCCCGATGATGAGGTCGGAGAGATTTTGACCATGTTTTTCGAAGCCCTTCCCGAGCGCGATCATCTCATTCTTGATCATTTCGTCAGGCGAATCGCCTCTTGTGGCTGGTGAAACCCAGAAGCCAAGCAGAAGTGATGTGTTCGTCGCAACGGCAGCATCGAAAGCTTCAGTGGGATCGTTCAACGTACCATCTGTTTTACAAGTGAACAAGCGGGCGCTGTCAAAAGGTATTGTGGTATTGATACTAGAAGCTAACTTGAAGTTTTCGGCAAAGTCGGCCTCGTATTTGGCGTCGCCCTCCGACCAGAAGGCGCCATAGTTGAAGCCTGTATAGACCCGACTTGCGACCGGCGCAAGCCATTGAGAGAGGAGTAAGAACTTGTGTACTTTGATCATTGTGTGTGGGGTTTCTCAACAAGCGTAGATCTGAGAAATTGAGGTATATAGCTGACAAGAGCGCGCGGACAATGAAACAACAGACATGCTAAATCAAATGATCGGTGGCATTGAATGGTTGTGAAGGTCGGGGACCGAAGATGTGATGGAACGCAAGGAGTGACTGGAAGATGACATTGAATAGCTCGAAAGTTTATGCACAACGCCTTCTTGGTAGCTTACAGTGAAGTGCACCGCACCGAGGAGTGAATCAGCTATTCATGTCATTAAGGTATTTCCATACGAGTATCGCCTGTGGTGATGGCGAGGACGTCTAAGCAGATGATCGCCAACAAAAGCAATTCATGGCGCTAATCTCGCGGTTGTGAACGGATGCTCGAGAGCGTTGTGATGCGCATATTGAATGACCTGAGCCATCTCCTGCCATGAATTTCAATGGAATGAATGGCTGGAGGACAAAACGAAGTTTGTTGACGAAAATAGGTCTATCCCAAGCGATGACGGACAATACAAATCACGTCGGTGCTGATTGGCTGGTCGGAAATACGAGCAGCTCCGCGACCTCCGAGGTCGCCGCGACACACAAAAAGTACTCGAAAGATCCTGGGGAAGTGTGTAGTCCGCCACCATGTCTCTCGCACGCTTTGGAGGAGCGCTTTCGCGCGCAAAGTGCTCGTCACGGGCTCAATGGCAATCTGCGTAAACCCACCCACTGCAATATCTCCATATAATGCCTCATAATACTCACATCTCTCAGACGATGCCTCTCGAGCTTCGCACCCCGCTACGCCAGAGCCGACAATGAGCTCAACTCGGTCAGCAAGGTCATCACACAGCCCAAGTCGCAGGGAGCCTCGCAGGCCATGTTGTACGCTACAGGCATGGACGAGCAGGACATGAACAAGGCCCAGGTCGGCATCTCGTCGGTCTGGTACTCGGGCAACCCATGTAACATGCATCTCCTGGACCTTAACCACAAGGTGAAGGAGGGCGTGGAGAGGGCAGGTCTCCTGGGCATGCAGTTCAACACCATTGGCGTCAGTGACGGTATCTCCATGGGCACCAAGGGCATGCGTTACTCGCTGCAGTCGCGTGAGATCATCGCCGACTCGATCGAGACGGTCATGGGCGGTCAGTGGTATGATGCGAACATCTCCATCCCGGGATGCGACAAGAACATGCCTGGTGTCATTATGGCCATGGGCCGTGTGAACAGGCCCTCGCTTATGGTCTACGGCGGAACCATCCAGCCAGGCTGCGCGAAGACACTCGAGAACCAGACTATCGACATCGTCTCCGCCTTCCAAGCGTACGGACAGTTCATCACAGGCGAGATCAACGAAGATCAGCGTTTCGATATCATCAGGCATGCGTGCAACGGTCAGGGTGCGTGTGGAGGCATGTACACAGCGAACACCATGGCTACAGCCATTGAGACAATGGGCATGTCGCTGCCTGGCTCGTCTTCGAACCCTGCCAACTCAAAGGCCAAGATGCTGGAATGTCTGGCTGCAGGAGGCGCCATCAAGAACCTGTTGAAGGAGGATATTCGACCAAGTGACATCCTCACCAGGCAAGCTTTCGAGAACGCCATGGTCGTCATCAGCATCACTGGTGGTTCGACCAACGCTGTTCTCCATTTGATCGCTATTGCAGATTCTGTTGGTCTCAAACTCACCATCGACGACTTCCAGAGCGTGAGCGACCGTATTCCTCTCCTGGCTGATCTCAAGCCATCTGGCAAGTACGTCATGGCCGACATTCACGACATTGGTGGTACTCCTGCCCTCCTGAAGTTCTTGCTCAGGGAGGGTCTCCTAGATGGTAGCCAGATGACCGTCACCGGCAAGACCCTGAAGGAGAACCTGGACAAAGCCAGGGACTTCCCAGCTGACCAGAAGATCATTCGACCCCTCAGCCAACCTATCAAGGAGACTGGCCATTTGCAGATTCTAAGAGGCTCGCTGGCCCCTGGAGGCTGTGTGGGCAAGATCACCGGCAAGGAGGGCACACAATTCACCGGCAAGGCTAAGTGCTACGATGCTGAGGATGACTTCATCACCGCCCTCGAGCGTGGCGAGATCAAGAAGGGCGAGAAGACTGTCGTTGTCATCCGCTACGAAGGCCCCAAGGGTGGTCCCGGAATGCCGGAGATGCTGAAGCCCAGTTCCGCCATCATGGGTGCGGGTCTCGGCAAAGACGTCGCTCTGATCACAGATGGTCGCTTCAGCGGTGGTAGCCACGGCTTCTTGATCGGCCACATCGTGCCCGAAGCCCAAGAGGGTGGGCCTATTGGTCTCGTCAGGGACGGCGATGAGATCACGATTGATTCCGACTCGAATGAGTTAAACATCGGCGTGAGCGAGCAGGAGCTCGAACAGAGGAGGAAGGATTGGAAGGCACCTGAGCTGAAGTACAGCAAGGGTACGCTATTCAAGTACGCTAGGTTCGTCAAGGATGCTAGCCAAGGTTGTGTCACCGACTCGGCGTAGTGCTCTCCAAGATGTCACCTTTCTTGTTCAATCTTGTATGCATATCTTGTCAGTCTATTGGATCATGGAAAAGGTTACTGCGAGGAGTTTGGTTTGTGGATCTAAGGTCAACAGCGGCGGCTGCCGTTTCGAAAAATTACATGTCCTTCCACCTACTGCGTTACCCTTTGATCCCCAATGGACTTGCTTATCCAAACCCCTCTCTACAAAACTTCGATCGCTAACACAGCGGATGACTTATGTAAGTGCCGAAAACTGGCCGGGCACCCAGATATGTTCTTTTCCCAGTGGGAATGTACGTTCAACCCCGCTGTCTATGCGTTGTCAGGTTGTCGCAACAACAAATACCCAGAATTGTGTTGGAGGACTAAGATTGACTAGACCTGACTCAGTGACGTGCATAATTCTCTGGTTCCAAACGTGTGGCGCACTTAGTGCGCTCACCCTATTGGTCAGACGATCCTACATCACTCGCAGTCATCTCGTTTGTAGAGAATTGTAGGAAATGGGGGTCCCAATTCTTCCCATTCCAGCTCCAATTCTTGAAAACCCCCTATATGATAGCTGTTGGCTCTCCTCTCTGTTCTTCATCCACAGCACCTGCTACAAACTTTCCAGCTTTCATACCAGCGCTCTTCTCGATTTATTACTGTCCTGTCACTTTCATTCTATTGTTGGACCAAACTCATAATAATGGATCCGTGGGACGGCCAAGTTGCGAACTCAATGACGTCTTCTGAGGCGGACGCAGAAACCTCATTACCGTCAACTACATTGACAACGCCGCCTCCTACCGAGGCTCGTGAATTGTTTACCGCAAGTGAAAGCTCCAAGCCGTCTCGACCGCAAACAACTCGAATTCCATATGCGCTTTCAAGTCAATCTTCCGAAACGATAGTCGGCGACGAATACAATGCAGCCATTACGGAATCGTCGTGGTCCGGAACAACGTACACAGAGGACAATCAGGTTCGTTCTGTATCGTTGTTAGACAACGAACTCGTTACTCGCTCGCGGCCAGGGTCAGAAAACATCATATCAACCCCTGATCTTCCGGTTGTTGCAGGTCTCAAGACATCGTTATCGACGAATAATGCACCTTCATCAGCCTCTCCAATACTAGGCTCTCTACCCACTCGACAGCGTTCGACAAATATCCCTAAGTTCGGAACAAGCCGCGATACTGTTCGACATAGAAAACTTCAAGATTTGACGAAGCACAATCAGTTGGAACGTGGCTCAGCACCATGGTCTGTGTACAACTTACGGGTAAGTCTGGAGCCTTTGTGCCTTCGGACCTTGTGTCACTAACAGTGATTAAGACGCCTGGTACCGTGTGTGCGTTTTGTGCGGTTACCTTTACGGGCCCCCTTCACAAAGAGGATGCTATACGCCACACTCGCGACTTGCATCTCTCTCATCGGAAAAACCAGACGTCAAACCCCAAGCAGTTCGCAATGACCGAGACCTACGACATAGATATGGTTGCTCCTGGGTCGATCATTGCGGAGTGCAATCTGTCCACCAGAATGAGCGCAAATCGGAAGGATTTACGGCTCAGTGTTTCTCAGCCTCGTCTTGTCCCTTGTGACAACCGAGCCATACCAGAAAAGCAGCTTCTTTTCTTGTTGGATACCCTGGACCCGCAGGCTTGTATGGGGAGAGCAAATGACTTCTTCAATGGTCTCGACACCATCGTAGGGAACCTACTGGAGAGATGGTACGTATAATTCATATCTTTTATGAAACTTGGAACCAGCTGACAGAATATCTTCAAAAGCCCTGGTGACGTCGCGGTTCAAGGTATGCAACGCGCGCTTGCCCGTTTGGATCAGTTGTACCGACTCAACTTTGGCACCCCATCGTCATCGGATCAATGGTCTACCGCCACGGAGATATCGTACTCAAGCACCCGTAGCCCATCAGGTGATAACAGGGCCACGTCTTTGTCATACACAGGAGGCACGGGGTCTGCTGGAGGTCTCAATGACTGTCCGGATGAACCGGTCAAGTCAATCCCTAACGGTCAAGAACAACTGGTTCCAAATGCTCCTTTGAACGACTTGGACAACGGCAGCAAAAGAACTAAAGCAAAGTGCAAGAACCGACCCCTTGGTTGCCCCATCAAGAAGCACTACGTGATCCATAACCAGGTTTCCTCTTGTAACTTCACAGGAGCGGCTAATATGTGGGGAGTGGCCAAACACCTCAAATCGCTGGCTCACATACATTCTCTCCCCTTCTTAGCTCTTTGTCGGAACTGCTGGAAGTACACTAAGAGCGAAGTGGCATATCAGGAGGACCACCGACCTGGTCGATGCCAACATGCTGGCCAGCCTCGGGGTCCCAGGGTTGAGAAATACTGGTGTGATCTTTATATAGAGATATATCCTACGTTGGAGCGAATTCCACGCCCATGTGAGTTATCGCGCCAAGACTACGCGAAATTTGTATTGACTAAGTACGACAGTTGTCGACGACATGACATGGAGACCGGCAGCGTCAATGAGAAACACAGATACGATAGCAGTCAGAGACAACGATGATCTCGAACTTAATTTCAACAGCGCACCGGAATTTCAGTCTTTTTTAGAGTTTGAGCCAACGCATCTACCTGACGAACTTCCGATGGCATTCACTGTGCCAAACCAGACTCATCTCGTTACCATCGAAGCTGCCGAAGCCGCTGCGATCGAACTGTATTCTCAAATGTTTCTCGAGCACGTACATCAACCGTTCGATATAAACGACCATCACATGAGGCGTCTCATGGATCACGCGGACGAAACAGACGTGAATGCGTTCTCCAATGCGTTTCGTACAAGACTCCACCAACTGATCCAGTCGTCCCGTCAACAACAACTGGAAGGAGTGATACCAGACCTTATATTACCTCCTGCGCCGGAAATCTTCACATCGCACGCTCTCGGCGATCACGATCGTTGGTTAGAACAATTCCCAGTTCCAGAGGAAATGATCAATGCCACGCCTCCGTATCAGTTTCTTCCCGATGAGCAACTCTCAGTTGATCACGGCCCGTACCAAGACATTGAGTCATTGGACTTTCTATATACTGGTCTCACATTTGACCCGGAATCCGACTTCCCACCAACGCAATACCCCATGGGGCCAATAAGCCTCGATGGAACTCAGACAACGATCTCTGTGTAGTTTGGGTTTGTAACTCTCTCACATTTCGCATGACGTTCCTAAGAAGCATAACAAGTGTATCACTGTAGGCTACGACAAAAGGATGGGCTGTATCACGACTTCATGGCAAACAAGAAAGTCTCGTTTCATTTGGGGGTTTTCGTCTTGACCTTTAATGTTTGTACCCTAAAATATCAGATACTAGAATTCCGATTTAGAGAAATAGTATTCTTCACGAAGCATGTCTCGCCCCGCCAAATCCTAAACGTTCCAAGGCATCCAGCCCCCAAAGCGCCCAGTGACCGACCAACTGGCGTCTGGTTTGGCGGTCATTTCGGCGACTAGCTCAGCGAAACGGCTCTCGGCCTTGCGGGGCATCGCACAGAGAGCCACAATCACCGTTTCCAGCTGTATTTCGCGTCTACCATTGTGCATGAGATTGCCCACTGTGCTATGTTCTGGGCACATGAATACCCAGGTCGCGAACCCTTGTACCACCCCGGCAATGTAGCTTCAGAGGGCTTGAGCACACACGACCTTCTCGAGGCTGGTTTTGCGTGGGAGCTGTTTGCGTTCGGGGGGATGTCGATATCGCTTAGTCTGGCTATGATGGATAATCATGATGTGCTTGTAATGTGCCATGCGTCTCAAGACCAGGACCACATAATTTGTCGGATTGACTTGGGTTGTTTCAATGTATTGATAGTGAAGTGGGTAGATGCGTGGTTCCTGGAGAAAACGCGGGAACGCATTGCGAAAGAAGGCCATGCCTTCATGGTCTGAGATGCGAAGCGGATGAAATACCTAAGAGGTAATGCGAAGGCTGCGATCCTTGTCGAAGGTGCCAAGAAGCATAACGTCGTCCTGAAGGACGAAAGAGAGCGGAAAGACTTTGTCTTCGAGACGTGTGGCAGTAATGGCTAAGTCGTACAGTCAAGGTCTGCAAGCAGTATTTCAGCGATATATCAGGAATCGTGGTACTGTCGGTTTCATTCTAGCGGCGTCTTCTTTACTGTAGAGAGCATGTATCAAAGCTACTTTGTTGATCTTCAGTTGCTCTGAGTGGCCCACGACGATCCTTTCGTAGCTTTACCAAATCGCACTGGGCGTCGAAGAACACGAGTGGTGAAAGTCTCTAACGTCTGGTGCGCACAACGCGCCAGGCAACAACCTAAACCAGATCGATAGATAGGATATCGAAATACAAAGCCGACAGTGAGGCATATCAATGCTTTATCGTGGTCCACAAGCGCCGGTGAGTATTGCAGTCGAAACCCAGCGTCCTCATCCAATCAATCGCCGCGCCACATGCATGGCTGCATATGTACCACATTTCCCCTCATCATCAAGGCACCCAAAAAGTTCAGCCTCGTCAACATCCAGCTACAAAAAGCAACTTAAATCCAAACCATACCTCCTCTCAAAACAACACAGCTTGGGAATCAACCAAACCGACACCACCAACGCCATGTCAGAAGCCATCATCGCCTGGATCGCTGAGCATCCCTACCAAACATTCTTCCATGTGGTAAACGGTGTCGTTCTTCTCACACCCGCTGCTGCCACTGTTCCGATCTTTGCTACGCTAGGACTAAGTGCTGGTGGACCTGTTGGAGGTATGTCGCACCATTGGTTCAGCTTCCTCTTACAACGACTAACATCAATCAGGCTCGGCGGCAGCGGCGATTATGAGTTATTTCAGCTTCGTGCCTGCTGGAGGCATATATGCCATGGCTCAGAGCGCGGCTATGGGTGGTTACGGGGCGAGCATTGCTGCTGGTGCGGCGCAGGCTGGAGCTGTTGTTAGTTCGGCGGCGGCGTACTTGATGGGCCGATAGGGTTGCGATGGTGGAGTTTGTTCTGTGGTTCTGTGGTTATAGAAATAGAAGTTCTACGTTAGTTACTCATCGTCCTCTTCCTCACAAGACACGCTTTCGCTTTCGCTCTCATCGCCACGTCCAGTTTCAGAACATATCCTTACTGTTCTATCGGGATTTGTCTTCTTCCTCTCTACCGTAGGCAACCAGGCCCTAACGGACAGTACTTTTCTGACGTAGTGCGAACATTGCACTTCTTTAATCCATAGTTGATCGTCCTTGCAATTATGTTCAATCATGGCATCTGCTTTCAGCTCGTCGACGGTACATCGAATTATACCACTGGAGATGTGAGCAACATCGACATTTGTTTCGAGAGTGACTTTCGAAATGGTGGAAAGGTGTTGAAGGAACACATGTCTGCGAAGCTTTCAATTTGGACTGTTCAGGTACAGCTTGCGAACGAGCCAATGACATCAGGACCTCGGTTGTTCTATTAGGCTAAGCACCATGCACGTGATGTAAGCCAACAGGTATATACACATTCCCAAACTCTGTAAGCTGAACGTTCTCTAACTCTACTATAGCTAAAGTCTTCACATAACCACAGTCGAACCATCATCCTCACCAGAGAATACATCATTCAACACCGACCATGGAGCCCTCGATAACACCCCCACCCACCACCATCTCAAAGCCGCTCTCCGAGTTCCAAACCGTAGGCCACAACACCTATCTCTGGACTCCTCCTACTACCAAAGCCACCACCAAACCACCATTTATCCTACTCTTCTCATGGAACGCCGCCGCCGCAAAACACATCGCAAAATACACCTTCTCTTACCAAACGCGATTCCCCACATCTCAAATCCTGCTGATCCGCTGTGAAACAGCGGACATATTCCGCCACACCACTTCCAGCGCAAAGTTACTCCAGCCCGCCATAGAAATTGTCTCCTCGCACACCCAGGATGGTGGAGAGGTGCTGGTACACAGTTTCTCCAATGGGGGCGGGAACCAAGTCAACGAGTTTGCCAAAGCGTGGAAAAGGAGATTTGGGACAATGATGCCGATGCGGTGTCACATTATGGACTCTAGTCCCACGAAGGGGCCATGGATGAAGAGTCATGCTGCGATTGCGGCGTCGTTGCCGAAGACGTGGGGGTGGAGGATGTTTGGGGGCGTGTTGGTGCATTTGCTTCTTGTGCTGACGTTTGTGACTAACGTGGTGATGTGGAAGGAGAATAAGATGGTTGTACTGTGTCGGGAGATAAATGATGAGCAGGTGTTTGATAGGAGTGTGCCGAGGGTGTATTTGTATAGTCGCACGGATCAAATGGTGGGGTGGGAGGAGGTTGAGGAGCATGCAGCGATTGCGAAACGGAAGGGGTTTGATGTGACCATGGTGAGGTTCGAAAAGAGTGCGCACTGTGGACATGTGAGGGAAGATGAGGGGAAGTATTGGGATGCGGTGTTGGAGGCATGGAAGGCAGGACCGGGAGAGAGATAGATTTGGTGATGATAGATGCTGATAGCCTCGATACCCTGGATCAACAATAGATAGAAATGGCTCTAAGCAAGAGCGAAGATGTATGTATTGGATGCTGTGTTGCTTATAGTCGAGCAGCAACAAGACTGAGGTAGATATTCCAGATAAGCCCGCAGAAGCTGAGGAACATGATACGGCGCTCGACGGGGATATATGTGGTGCTGAAGAAGTTCGCAATGGGCCAGACCTTGTACGAGTCGAAGATGAGACCGAATAGCTCCTGCACAGTTGTTAGCATATCGCACTAACAGCACTCAAAAGTTCGGGAAAGTACTTACGTTTCTGAAATCTAGCACAATCAATGCCATAGTCTTGCCCTTCATGATGCCAAATAATATCAGAAACATCGACTGATTCAACAGCGCACCCATCGTGATACACTATCCTCGTCAGCACAATTCTTCCACCCTATCATCTCAAGACACAACTTACATCCGTAAACCACTTCCTAAAGATATTCCACCAGTTCCTCACCTTCACCTCCTCGACGCCCCTCTTATCCTCTCCATCTTCTTTCAATCCCAGCGCTTTCTCCTCGTCCGCACCGCTTGGCTGTGTGACCACCTTCCATCCTGGAAACCTGCGCTCAAGCCAATTCTGCCAATGGTAGTTTATTGGCGCGGTGAGCGCCACCATAAACGCGAACTGGAGGAACAGCACGCGGTCGAAGACAAAGGGTTTTTCGTCGCGCCATGCTTTCAGGCGTTGCGCGATTACATTGGAACAGCAATCGATTGCGAGAGCAGAGAGGCAGGCGACGACGATTGGGGGGAGCTTCATGACGAGGCTGGGTGTCCGAGCGTGTTGTGAGATGTGAGGATCGTGAGTTGAAGTGAGGGGTCAGCGCGGGAGCGTCAGCATCGATGTATAGTTGCTGCAGCTGGGATTGTCAACGAGGGATACCGAAGGTGCAAAAGCCTGGCAGGTAAGCAGGTGGGAAGAGCGGCATTACAGACTGCGTGTCGCTCCGTAATTCACTTCGGACCGCAAATTGATGATGCATCCTTCGGCACAATTGATGCCGAATCAGATGTTCGAGACGACGCGCCGAGCATGACTAATCTACGACGCGTTGGCTTGTTTTCGAGACGACGTGTCTGTAAATGTGTATTTTCTACGGCATTTGTGGGCTAGCAGTGGGGAAGGTGATTGGGAGTGTTTCAAGTTCAATTGGCCACCTATCGATTGCATCTTCTCGATCTCCGCAATTTGGCGAGTGCGGAACGCAAACAACACCTTGATGATATGGTGTAGAGATATCAGCTTTCGAAATCACAACACATCTTCAAGACATCTTAAAGCCCTTAAGTTCTCGGTGTGCGAATGCCTTAGATAAAAGGTATCCAGACTCGAGTAGTCTTCTTGTATACTTCGTAGTCGTGACCGAAAAATCCTATCAGATGCTTCTCTTCGTCTGTTCTCCGATTAGATGCTGGGGCTGTAGGTGGGATGGGAGAGATGAAGACATACGTGATATTCGTTGACTGAAGAACCACCACAGGACGCCGGTATAACCTAAGAAGGATACTACGTTGCCTAGCATGACTTGTGTTCCGATGCCCCACCAAAAGAAGCCAAAGTATGACGGATGGCGGAAGTAGGCGTACAGCCCGTTCGTTACCAGCTCATGGTCCTCCTTCTTGCGCGACTGGACTTTGTGATTGAAGTTGGTGCCTGCCTGCGCCATAGCAACGCTCCGAACGACCTGACCCACTATAATCATGGCGATACCCAGCGCAATTACCGACGGAGTGCTGACTCGAGTCTGCCACTTTGGAAAGAAGTAGGTTGTTATAAACGTCTCGATGAAAGCCATTCCATGGGCTATGCGATACTGAGTGCCATTCGTGAGGAGGAACGAGGACACGAATGCTCCCGGGGTGTTGTATCCGGCCGTTGTGTAGAACTCAAGGAAGTGAAATATAGACAGCGTTCCGAGGAAGAAGCAAGGACGCCAGAACTGGCTACCATGGTATGCAAGGAGCGCCGTCATGAGGAAGCCAAACACGGCAGCACATCCTAGACAGAAGGCACGCACCGCAATTCCTACGAGCGAGCGCTTTCCCCCAGGAAAAAACTCAAGCGTGATAGCATCGACGCTCTTTGTTTGTACGTTGGACGCTTCTCGAGCTCGTAGCTTCGTGTCTAGTTCGGGTGTCCACTCGCCCGGCTGTGTAGGACGGTTGACAGGAAAAGAGATGTCGACGTGCGACGGGGCGACTGATCCGTTGGAGGCCATGATGTGTAGCTGGAATGGAGGGGACGCGGGGGCAGACGAGGGAGGAGGGTCAAGGCATAGTAAATGACAAGGGCAGGAAACCTCGGAGTGGACTACTGCAACAGCTCCTTTGGGCAACAGCAGCACAATAGTAACTTGCTGCAGGTTATCCCTTTGCCATTGTTTTCGAGGCGCGTCCGGGCTTCAGGCGGGACGATCATTTATTAGCGTGCCAAGCAAGCGTCAACCATCCTTTCTGCCTCATGGCCCATCCGGTTCACGTCGCTGTTACCCATCCCTCGACCGTCAGGCATCCAACATGGAACTCTCCGAGAATAAGCAACGGATGGCTCGCGGGGAACTCTATCATGCCTTCACTCCTGAGCTGATCGCAGAGCGAGCCCGCTGCAAGCGCGCATGTACTCGATATATTAATGCTGATGACATCTCGCGTCGAAAGCTCACTGAACTTTTTCGAGAGTATGTGATACACCGTGAATTTACGAAAGTGGTATCTTCAATCTTACGCCGCGATCAGTGTTGTTCAGGACAGGACACCATTGCCACCGCAAGCGTCAACTCCTGAAGAAGATGACAAGCTATTCGAAGACGATCCCTGGGTCGAGTCACCATTGGCCATGGACTACGGCTACAATGTTCGTCTCGGCAAGAACGTCTACGTCAATTTCAATTCCATCTTTGTCGATACGTGCCTAATCACCATTGGATCTCGCACGCTTGTAGGTCCGAACGTGTCATTCTACTCTGGCACTCACCCTCTAGATCCTGTCATCCGTCAGGGAACCCGCGGCCCAGAGCTTGGCAAGGAAATACATGTCGGTGAAGATTGTTGGATCGGTGGCAACGTGGTTGTCTGCCCTGGTGTCACCATCGCCAGAGGCAGCGTAGTCGGTGCCGGGAGCGTAGTGACCAAAGACGTCCCTGAGTTCACGGTCGTCGCAGGCAACCCTGCTAAGATCATTCGAAAAATCGTGACTTCTATGGATCCCACGTCGGGCGGTGCTGAATGGGGAGGTTGGCCCGTTGAACAAAACGGAGGTGGGAATTCCATGGCAGAGAGTTGAAACGGTTTTCGCTGCACTACAAAATCAAGTAAACTTGGACACTTGTCGTCACTTTACGCCTCCAACAAAGATGGAATATTCGAACGTCTGGAGTAGTAGTCTACTGACAATATGCTCCCGAGCGAAGAGCGGCTCATTGATCATACTGATCAAAACAACTCATCTTTGGGGCGAAGCGTTCGTTATGTTCGTTCTGCACCCTCGACTTTCACATTGCTCATTCGAATCTTGCATTCATTTGACAACTTCGCTTTCGTAATTACATCATGTTCGTCCTTGTGTGGAGTAGCAGGATCTTCTCCGTATTACAGATGTTCCAGAACGACTCGAAACCCAGCTCAGGCTTTCCCCGACTTTGACTTGCTACCCTTGGGGAACCTTATTTACAACGTCCTGACTCGCTATCTTAACTGCCGCTACCGGCAAAAGTAGAAATGCGCATAGCGTTTGTTTCACCACACGCATCAGCCGGAGGCGGGAGCTAAGGTATGATACACGACCTGATCGCTTCCCGTCTGCCAAGACTTGCGAAACCTCTCTCCAGACGCCATCAAAACAATAACATCGAACTCTGTAACAACATTCACGAAGCCTTTACACCTCTACCATGGGGTACCCGGCGGAAGTCGATCTTCATACTGAGCGATCTGCTCCAGCCGACATTCTGTCTGGCCCCAGAGAACACGGAGTTGTCTACCGTACCGTCTGCAACATTGCAAGGGCAAGGTTCGCCTAGTCAGTTCTGTTTAATGCTCCAAGGCTGCTTTGTTGCAGCTCGATGCCACGAAAATGAGGGTGTTTGTCTCACCACGAAGTGATGGTACATCTGAGGCAAGCGCACTTGACGGGGTATCAAGAAGGATACAAATATCCCACGATGCCACACCCGTTCTATTATCATCGGGCAGGTTCCTCAATCATTACGGGCTAATAATCTATATCCAGCATCTTCCAAATTTCTCTAATTCATTCCAAACTATCGTTTAACACATTGACTCAGTACTTTCACACAATATTCACCATGAAGTACATCATCCTCGCTTCTCTCCTTTCTTCGGCAGCTTTTGCTGTTCCCCTTGCTCAGCCGAACAGGGGTAACGGTAATACGGGCGCGACGACTGCAGGCCAGACGACTACGCAACAGGGTACTACAGTGAGTCTTAGAATGTCGCGTTCAACAAGACGAAAGACTAACGAGAAATTAAGGGCCAGCAGTCAACTCAACAGGGGACCAACGGTCAAACTAGCGGAACCCAGAATGTCAACACTGGAGGCGCTGCGACTGGCCAGACACCCACTGCAGGTGACCTCGCTACTGCTGTGTCCAACTGGATGGCCGACACTTCTATGGTGTCGAACTTTCTTAACACAGGCCCAAACATCCAGAACAATGCCCAGTTCAAGCAGGCTGCTCTCGTTGCGTTCAACGCTGAGGTCGACGAGCTCACTCACAAGGCTATCATCGACGCTGCCAACAGTGGTGATCCCAATGTCCAGGCTGCCAACAGCACCCTCGCCACTGGTGGAGCTTTCATGGATGTTGTCACCAAGCTCCAAGTGATGTCTGTTCAGGGTCGAGCTGCTGTTGCGAACATTGACTTGATCAATCAGAACCGTTGCGTCAACGGTAAGTTCTGTGATAGTGGGGGCCATGAATATCGCTAACACATCTCAGTTCTGCCCAACATCGACGCGTATATGGCTTCCACTGGTTCCAATTCTCAGGCTGTTCGTCCTATTGTTTGTGATCAGACTGGTATCGCAGGCGGCGTTCAGGGCACCGGAGCCACGCAGCCAGGCGCGGCCGCCGGTACTCCTAACGCCGCTTTCCTTGCTGCTAAAGCTCTTGCACAGGGCACTGGAAGCGGTCTTGTCGACAACGACGCAAACGGTATTCCCGCGGCCCAGGCTGCTGCGGCGGCTGGACTCACTCCTACAGGCCAGGCTACTGCGGGAACCATTCAAGGACAGCAGGGTCTTCAAGGAAACGGTACCGCAGGAACCACTCAGAGTCAGCAGGGTAGTGGTACCGCTGGAACTGCTACAGGTCAGCAAGGTACTGGCACGACGGGTGCCACCCAAAGTCAAACCAGTCCACAAAGCACCAGTACAGCGGCAGCCACCCAAGGCCAGACTGGCCAACAGAGCACCGGTACAGCGGGAACCACTCAGGGCCAGAAGGGTCAAACTGGACAGCAGACACAGACTGGTATGTTCTACCTAGCTTTTCACATATTTCACGTACTAAATTCTATTAAGGCAACAATGGGAACACCTCGCAGAGAGGTCAGCGAGCTAAGGCTGGCGGGTTCTTTGGACAGAACACTACCGGACAGCGAACCCAGTCAGCCCAGGGCCAGCGAGCGCAGCGGCAACAAGGCGGGGCCACAGCAGGAGGCGCTGGTCGCGGTGCGGGTGCTACTGGCGCTACGCAGTAAGCTGGCAATGAAATACGACTGGGAATGGAGGAGCGAGAGCGTTGTGCTGGACACGGATCACTCCTTTAATTTTCATCGATGTTTGATGAGTAATGGGTATGATGTAGATAACTTGTAGTTGTCTGGTTTGACGTGGAGGAATTGGCAAGATATAAGATGCTGGATATAGTTATTGGATAGGTCTTGGAAGCCTTGAGACTTGACTATTTCTTATGTTCTGTATCCTGGGCATTGTGAAGTAGAGAGCTGTCTTGTTCGAGTGATTGTAAGTTGCTGATCTTGCAATAGTGAAGTCATGGTACTCGAAAAAGCCTAATGAAACCCTAAAATGAAGGCCTCGTAAAGCGGTAATGATTTCAGAGTGGATGGTGGATTGGATGCGAGCGAAGTAGAGCCATCATTAAAACGAATTGTTTGATACATAGACTGCTGGAAATCTAGACTATCACATACGACCCTAGGAAACTGAACAGAGCCTTCTATATGCTCAGCTGTACACAAGCAGTCTATTCCCTTCTCAACAAGCTCCGAGAGTCAATCTGGGTGAGCGAAGTGCGACAACTTGTCACCGCGACAGCATGTGATCGCGTGTATGACGCCAGCACCAAGACTGTCGAGATGCTGAGAACTTTTCATAAGCTTATGTGTCTTTGCACAGTGCTATGGCTTAGCGTTACAAGGCTGGGAAGATACGACTTCTATTTGATACTTCTACGAGTCATTCTAAATATTGATTGGGACATTTTTTTCATTTTGAGATGTTCATGGCATGAAAAGGAAGACGAGGAGCGAGTCTGAAAAGATTCGTATTTGTAACATGAGCTGACTTGGTGAAGGTAATAAGTCGACATTGTTCGCTACAGTAGTCAGCTTAAGGGAATGGATTGTTCCATGTAGGCCTGTTGTTAGTCCACTCAGTCCTCAACGCATCAATCTTCCCAATAAAGGTCAACTCATTTTGTGCGTCTGCACCCCCACGATTCGCCATGTTACGTTGCGCTTGCGTCGCATAACCTTCTTCCAATGCTGACAGATATTCTTCAACAAGATTGAAGGCGTCGGTGATTGCCGTAGCTGCTCTTCCGCGCACGAAAGTATTCCATTCGGCTTGCAGGCCGAGTGGTCTCCATGTTCGTTGTTGGCCCCGGATGTCTTTCTGGTAGGTGTTGAGATATGTGTTTTCCAGCAGGTTCAGCCGGGTGCCAATGCGGTTTTTCTGTCGGACAAGGTTGCCTAGGATAGTCGGGTCGTTGTGATATCTGATGGCAGTGATTGAATTCTTCACATATTGGAAGAGATTATCGCCCCACCCTGCATAATCCTGCAGAGTATAACTGTTGTACGCCACGTCCTTGCCCCAATATCCTTCCTTGATACTGTTGACCTCTGCGTGGAGGAGCACGAACTCGTTCAGATAATTGTTTCCTGTACCAGGGAACTCATAGCCGACGTGATCGATAGGGTCTTTGGTAACCCCGTTGATGACTGGCTTATGTTGTGGCTTAACCTGGTACCAGAAGCTCTTGAGGCAGTTGCACGTCGGATATCCCTGGATGACAGGATTGTAACAATCAACAGTCGGATTGCGTTTCGCATAATCTTCGAAGAAGTCTGTAATCAACTGGAATTCTAGAATATGCTCGGTTGCATATTTAGGCGTGTCTGCAGGGAAGGGAATCTGTCCGAAGCCAAAGTCCGTGCATTGATTGGGGTTCGTATAGCCATATGCAAGAGCACCAGGAAGAGCCTGTAGAATGTCCAGTCAGTACTATGCTCCAAGATTCGAGGAGGCAGTGCTATCAGATAACTTACAGCTTGTAGTTCTCCAGAGGAGGGATAACTCAGGGACTTGATCACCATCTTGGCCCTTCCTTCGCAAAACGCGCCCTGTTTAGGAGCTGCACGCTTGTCCAAATGATGATAGGTTGTAACATCTCCGGCTGCACGCTTGGAAACATCACTTTTCCCACTTCCCGGAACTTGGGAAAGCTTGGCACATTCTGTGGTGCCATCTTCAGCGGGTTTTGGGGAGGTTGGACAAAGCAGATTCTGAAGATCGATATGGAACGGTGGACCCCACGGAACTGCTCGTCTCCCAAGAGTGTGCGTGCTGGTAGATGCCATGTCACCCTCTCGATGAGATGAGTTATTCAGGGTGTCGGCGCGGCGACCAATCGAAAGTAAATCCCGTCTGGTAGGCTGGCCAGTTCGAAGATCGGGACACTTGCCGCCGGGAATGATTGGAACCTCTCCCGAGCCTGGCAGATCCCATGTCTTCTTGCCCCAACCAAACTGCGAAGGAGTATCGACCTGCGCATATAGCTTCGCACCAAGAGTCATACCATACGTCCAAGGGCATGTTGCATCTGTGCTCTTGCCAACTCCGACTTCGAATCGAACGTATCCGTCCGCGACAACACCAGCCGTCGCAGCTCCCACCTTCCAGCGATCGTCAAAACGAATACCAAACTCAGCAATGGCCTTCAGGTGGGCTTCAGCCTTGCCTACGGCCCCGACTGCAGCATAGAATTGAGGCTCCAAGAGGCCGTTTTCGTTTCCAGAGTCTCCAGAATCGAGGTCATCTACGATCTTGGGTTCGTAGTCCTGGTCAGCGGCCGGGTATGTCTGGCGTACTTCCCAACCAGCGAGGTCTACCTTTGTCTCGATTTCAGCGGAGAGCGTCAAAGCAGCGTTGAACTCGCCAGCGACCCTCACGGACGGTCCAATCGTGACGATGCCTGGCACTCGGAATGATGCACCTGGGAACGGCAGTGTGAGGATAGTTTTCTCTCCTGATTCAACACTGACGCGGATAAGGGCCTCGAGTGTAAATGTCGCTGTTACCTTACCTTGATTCATGAAAGTAAGGTATGATTGGCTCAAGTCCAACGGGCTTCCTGGGCTGGCAAAGTTGAGCTTCGTGATAAGTGTGAATCCAAAGCTCGTGGAGACGCTGACGTCCGTCAAAGCTTGAACAAGGATGTGTGCGTTTAATTTGGTGTTGCCGTCGCCGCATTCGACCTTGTCATCAATAATCTTAGCAATGAATTGCTCTTTGACATTATGCGTAAACTCAGTCTTGATCTCAGGCTGGACCAGATTTTTGAGCCAGGCAATGATATCTGAACCAAACCATCGCTTGTGAAGGTCATTGTGGCTAAGCATGCCGCCATGGTAGTCGTCTCTCCATTCTTCCTCAAGCCACCTCTTGTGATTGCCGCCGACGTCTGAGAGTGATCGCTTGGCTTTGCGCTTGCTCGCCGCGGCAGCAACAACGTTGTCCCAGTAGTTGTCCTTATTCGAGAAGTCGATTCGCATGTGAGTCTCGCCAGAGTCACGAGGCACGCGACGGAACTCATAGTCGAAGGTGAGGTCGTACACCATTGGCTTCGCGTCCCCTGCTAGCCGTTTGACTAGGTGATGGGGTATGCTTTGCTCCTTTGATGGCACCATGGACTTCGCAACTGCGTAGCGACCTGCTCCGCATCCTGCCGGCATCTCAAGGATAGTGCCTGGTACGCCATGTCCCAGTCCAATCTTGTGACAATTGCTGTCTTCTGAATTATCTGTGCAGAACATCTGGATCGTTTGCTCCTCCTCACTGGAACCTCCTTTGCAATTGAAGAGCTCCCAATGTGATCCGTCGCGCTTGTCAAGAGACTGTTGAAGCTCTTCTGGGGACGCTAAGACAATGAATTGAAACGCAGCATCACCAGGATCACTATCAGTCTTTCCACCTTGGCCGCCAAATGTATCGTCGACTTCCAGTATGAAGTCGGTGTGGACATCGTCGCCTGTAGGTGGGTCCTTGAAAAGCCGGTCCAAGGGAACTGGTAAGAATAGTTGTTTGCCGTCTGTAGGATCGCAGCAGTAAACTCTCGATCTCTCCATGCGTGGAAAGCACGATTGCCCAGCCCCATATGGACTATCAGTAAGCTGCACTTGCTTTCCGACAGGACAGTGGTTATCGTAACATGTGTCGGAAGATCCAGGGTCACCGTACCAACGGCAGTTATCCCAGTTCTTTGCATCCTTTTTCGGGCAGCAGTATCTTTTCTGCATCTCCATGTCCTGCTTTTCGAGCCACCTGACCAACGGTGTGTCGAAAAGCGTTAGCGCATCGGCAAGATCAGCGATTGTACTCATGAAAGTACCAGAGAAGGTCATGGTTGTATCATCATTGTCGCAACTCTGGCCAACGCCAGCCCAGTAACAATCGTTCTCTTTTGCTGCGGGTGACTCGCAACAATACGCTTTGTTTCCATCTTCGCAGTACCGGCCATCGCCCCATTTGTTCATTTGGAGCATTACCTCATTGTCCTGACAATGGCCGTTGCACGAAGTGGGGTTGCCACGCCATTTACATTTTTTCGGGTCGGGTGCACTCGCGGTGGGACAGCACAGTTGACTGTCTTTTCCCTTAGAATGCCTTGTGACTGGTTTGGCGCCACCACAGGGCTGTTGAGTGATCTTGAAAAAGCCAGCTTTGCAGGTGCCACCGCAATCGGTTACGTAACAATCAGGCACGGTAGCATCGTCCCAGTAGGAAGCGTCATCGGCAGTCATAGCCAGAGCTTTGATTGATTTGGGGCTGACCACTGCGTTGAGAGCTTCCAGATCGTCAGTGTCTTGATCAATTGCCCAGATAAGTAAGCCGCCGACCCCCAGCTTGTTGGCGAAATCGATCTTGGCTTTGAATGTTTCCTCATCATCATACGAGACCCACTGATCTTGATTCCATGTTATGTACTTGACGGCAGCTTCTTTGTCATGGTAAGGCTTGATATTGTGTTGTTTGATGATGTCTTGGATCTCCTTATAAGTGAGGGTTCCAGAGTTCTTAGAGCATGGTCCTGGAGCTGCACCACCTTTGAAATTGCATCCTGGTTGGTAACATGCAGTGTTCGACAACTGAAAGCTTCGACCATAGAATCCTAGGCCAAGATTCAGCTTCTCGGGCTTGATATCGTTGCGCCAGAAGAGGTCGAGGGCGAGTTTGATCTCTGTCAGGTTCGAATGCCCGTAAATGTGGTTGCCAATTGGGTTCGTAGAGTCCCAAATGCCGTGCAAGTCGTAGCTCATAACGTTAATAAAGTCTACATAGTCCACAGCCTTGAGATCGAAATGCCTGAGGTACCAAAAGCTGGTTGGGACCGTAAAGGAAACAACGTAGTGCATCTGTTGTTCCTTGTTGGCCTCGTCCAATTCCTTCAAGAAGGTAACGAAATTTTTGCCATCATCGGGTCGGCCGCCGCGGTCAGGGGCTCCGGGATATTCCCAATCAAAATCGACTCCATCAAATGCATACTGACGCAAGAACGCGAACAGTTTCTTGATGAACTTGGCTCGGTTCGTTGAGGTGCTGACCATATCACTGAACACCGGCTGAGTCGCGGTACCGTTGTCATTGAAGGTCCAACCGCCTAGAGAAATCACGGTTTTGAGGCCAGGGTTACTTTTCTTCACTTCTGTGAACTGCGAGAAAAGATCCGGTTCCAGGTCGTCCATGGGTACCAGATCAAAATCGCCGGGAGAGATGTAACCGAAAGAGAAGTACAAATGCGTTAGGGCACCAGTTGGGATATTATTGAAATCCTGTAAGATATGTCAGTCAAGTATGAATTAACGTATGAGGAGGGATGTAGGGTCTGTACCATCCCCTGGCATTTTCTGTCGTGTGCCCATGCTTCATAGTAACCGATAACTCTCTTCTGAACGTCACCTCCAGAGCTACCTGATCCGGGTTGATCACAATTGCTTTGACAGCTAGGTTCCTCTTCAGTTCCCTTGTCGCAGAACTCATCTGTCATCCCGCAAAAACTATGAGAATTTAGCGGAAGCAAGTGCAACATTTGGACTTGGTTATATACCCGAACTTAGAGCAGCACACATTCAATGCACATTTCTTGCCTGGTGGATCGGAATCTCTACCACACTCTGCCTTGGCATGGCAATTTGACCAGCAAACTTCGTTAGGGCTTTGACCGTTCGTACCACAGTATTTCTCGCCATAATTACAGTATCCAGTCGCTTTTGGACAGCAGGCCCCGTTCTTACATGGCTTGGACTCAGAGCACGAATAGTCGTCTTCGGCCCTTGACTCAAGTGATCGCGGGAAAAGGTCAATACCTGGCGCGACAGGACATATCGGTGCATCTTCATCACGCTGTAGCTTGGCGGAATAATCAAAAGGTCTAGAGTTTGGTTAGCACGATGTATATGTGGGAATGCAGGATCAATTTGCGGCTCCCTCAGAATATCTAAGGCTCTGACGGTTCACAAATTGCTTCGCACTCTACTTATGAGTGATGTCCTTGTACATACGAGACTGGATTCTTGCAAATCGGTGCAATGGCTTTCTTATGAAAATGAGAGTGAGAATGAGCGTGTGTCCGTGGTAAAGCAGTAGTGAATGGTATTGTGCAGAGAACGATAGTCCATAACCAAAGGATGAACGCTTTTCGAGCCATATCGCGCGAAGAGCCTAAGTAAAAGAAAGAATGGAAGGGTTGAAACCTGAGAGCTGTTGAGGGTAGACCTCATTTTGGAGATATGTAAATACTTCTGCTCTCAAGATTCATTCCACTAACCAGGTGAGACTGGTGCACCCTGTAAGGGACATGCGTCAGAAGTGGATGACCGGGATGTGTTCAAGCCAGCTTCTCCGCCTTAGTGGGTCCCTGGAGCACCGTCGTTACGCTAATCAGGTGCTAGATAGATTGACTTTTCCTGCCAGGTACTGGCACCTCGGGAGCGACCCTTGTTAGAAGCTGGCAAATCATCAGTCGCAGGTCAAAGTTTTTACAGTAGAGGTTCTCAATTGCCGAACTATAACAGGGGTCCTTCCCGACAAGCCAATAGTAATACACTAGAAGCATGCACGTAGCTATATCTATCAGCAGAAAGCCTTGTAAGGCCACCCACCAGGACAATTAGCTAGGATATGGATAAGTATGAAAGAGCAAAGATTGTTGCTTGAAACTTTAGCGCTTACTTCCTTTAGCAACATTTAATAGTATGGGACAGACTAAGGTCAGATCGGTTGTTTCGTCCTATGAAGATTGTCGGACTGCCAGGGAATTTCCAGACCAGGGGCGCGGCGGCACTTTAGTCAGTGGTTCGAAGTCTGCGGCGTATGTATAAAGCTGAGTGCTGGTCGAAGTCCTTGAAGTTTGTTTCCCTAGTTGTGGCCGACACACCTGATATATTTGCAGAGGTAGTTTGGAAATGTAATGTGACTGTAGACTTAATCGAGGCGAGAGGTCTGCAATCTGCAACCCTGAAATGCCAAGATCGCACTTTTACGCCCCGATACTAGAGTCATTGGAATTAACCACACTACTTTGGCGAAACGCTTGGCACCATCAGATTGCCGGTAGGCCGTAGATGGCTTCAGCCTGAGCCCCATCTTTTCCCCTGCGTTAGCTTGTGATTGGCACACATGAGGCCCCATTACCTGGGTAGTCAAGCACGCGGTGCGATACTAATTTCAAGTCCTATCTCGGGCCGCACCACTAGCGCATCCACTTCGCAGCTTGATCTTACAGTTAGTCATTCGTCCTTCCTGATCCGGTATATTGTGAGGTCAACTCCCTGGTCCTTGTCTAGTATCTGGTCAATTTGGCAAGGTTTTACCATAGATATAGATTGCTCCCAATTCCGAGTTGGAGGCCTGAAAACCCTTATTCATCAAAATGTCGGCGACCTGGACCCGTGAACTTCTTTTACTGGGGCAGGCCCATGTAAGATCGGCTCATGTCATGTCTCGAGATGCCGGATGTACCCACATGACAACCCTCTTGCAATGATGTATACTAACTTAGACATCCGACTTCGTACCTGTGTGAAGGGAGGCACCTTAAGCTGTCAGTCTTGAACTCTTTTGTGCAGTTTTCTGCAGACCACACTCTTTTGGTATCGTTATCCTCAAGACACTTCAATTGGGAGACTGCATCAACGA
The DNA here is from genome assembly GCF_010015815.1 of Dothidotthia symphoricarpi CBS 119687. Taxonomy (NCBI): domain Eukaryota; kingdom Fungi; phylum Ascomycota; class Dothideomycetes; order Pleosporales; family Dothidotthiaceae; genus Dothidotthia; species Dothidotthia symphoricarpi. Next base: position 344,357 of record NW_022985025.1, read on the forward strand.
TGGCCTTCCAATGGCTTTTGCCGCTCACGCTCGTTTTCCGAGCAGCTCATGCGCTTCCATTCTTTACCAACGGGACGATACCTACTAATCTGACAACTACATGCGCAAATGCACTACTTACAGATGTCATACAATGTCCCCCAACAGCTGCTCGTTTCATGAACGGCTTTTATTATCCGCCAGCGACTTTGGAGAAAGCTTGCACCAGCGCCTGCTCCACGGCGCTGGAACAATACGAAACTCAGGTTAGGACTGCTTGTGTAGGGCAGACCTGGGCTGGCTATGACGATGAGAATGATGCCCCTCTCGACATGATCCCCAATCTGATGCGATACAATTGGGATTTGGCTTGCATTCAGGACTCCGGGCGATGGTGCAACGTAGTCGCTGCAGCGGCCGCGGTGCAAGCAGATCCGGGCCGTACGTATCTTGGTCTCACTGCTGCACGGGTACTGACAACCAACAGAGAGTCCTGTCGGATGGGACAGCACACCCCCCACTGATGTGCAGTTTTCAGGACCCTGTGACTTGTGCTTCATCAAGAACCTTCAGAAGCAGGCTGGATCGCCCTATTACTATGGACCACAATTACAGTCAAGCTCAATCTATCAATCCAAGACGTCAAGCTGCGGAGTGGCCGGTTATCCTTTGACTACTTCGACTTTACCTTGGTCATTGTACGTTAGCCACCTCGGTTGCATTCGTTTGCCCTAGTTGACATCGTGAACAGGCCACAAGCTGCAACTCCAACACCTTCATCGTGTGCTGGTAAAAAGTATACCGTTGCCTCTGGGGACGACTGCTACAAGGTCTCCAAAACCAATGGCATTGGAACGGCGTGGCTACTCTCGGACAACAACCTTGCTGCTTACTGCAGCGAATTTCCCACGAGTGGTGAACTATGCATCCAGAATACTTGTGAGATTTATACAGTAAATACTACTGATACTTGTGAGTCCATGGCGAAGTCTAACAACATAACAATTGCACAACTCAAGGCCTGGAACCCAGTAAGTTGGCGTTGTTCGGCCTATCACAACTTCAAATGAGCTGCTAACGTCTATAGATCATCAATGCTGGATGTCACAATCTCTATAAGATGAATGAGACATCAATTTGTGTGTCGAATCCTGGTGAGGCCTACGTGACACCTCCAGCGTCGCCTCCACTCGCCCCGAGCACAGCGACCTCGGCGGCTCCAGTTCCAACGAATGCCAAAGACGAATCGAACAGAAATTGTGGATCTTGGTACAATGTAGAGGAAGGCGACTACTGCAATCTAGTCACGATGAGATATGGACTTTCCTTGGAAGACTTCGTGTTCTTGAATCCTTCACTTAACTCGAATTGCACGAACCTGCTATTAGACATCAGTTACTGTGTTGCACCTGTTGGTGATAGTAAGTCAGCTACTGCATCTCAAAATCCACCATTGCTAACACAGGTTTAGTCAACGATTACTCAGGGCGTCCGGGTTATCATACACCCGGCGCGACAGGCTTGCCGTTCACTAAAGTCACCTTTGCCCCCGCGAGCACAACCTGGACGCCGCAAATCACAAGGGTTCCTTTCGCTTCAGGAACACGCGATGATTGCTACCGCTACTTTGACGGCTCGCGAATGCAGACTGATATCTCGGGTACAAACTTTCGCCATCAGTGTGACTTAGCAGCGTCTGTATATGATGTGTCACTCGAAGAAATACTGCTCTGGAATCCTGACCTAGGAACCGATGTTAATACCACAAGCTGTAGTTTCAAAGAAGGTGTACGTTATTGCGGTAGGTTTTATGTTGATCAGCCACCTACTCCAGTAGAAGGTCCAGAGTTCTCTTTCCCCCTTAGGGTCAGTTATCCAGTTCCAAGAGAATGTAGTCATGCCACTAACAATCGTCCTACAGGAGGGATACGATGTCAATTGTACCGACTTTGCGGACGTTCCCAAAGACTTTACATGTAGCGATGTACTCGATGTTTTCGAACTAACCATCGCACAATTCTATAGAATGAATCCAGCCGTAGGCCCGGATTGTTCAAACCTTTGGACGGAACAGGCTTACTGTATGGCTTCGCCCAATACGCCAGCACCCAGTCCGAGCACAAGCATTCTCTCAGTAGCACCTAGCAGCACCTCCATGCTAGGTCCTAGTGCACCGACCCATACCGGACAGCCTGCGAGTAAGTTGTTCTCTATCAGATGATGTTGGCGCAAGATTGGAATGCTAACACAAGTCCGTAGACTGTGTCAAATGGCACACGGTCGTTGATGGTGACAACTGTGCCAGCGTTGCCGACGAATATTTCATCACCCTGGAACAATTCTTTGCCTGGAATCCGGCTGTCTCTAGCGACTGCACGACAAACTTTTGGAAAGACCAAGCGTACTGTGTGGGGACTTCCGATTCAATCAGCATCAGCCGTTCTGCTCAACCAACGCCAACACCGACAAGTGGCCTCGTGGTTCCGACTCCCAACCAGCCGAATAATGTGGTCAGTGATTGTAACAAGGTCGCACAAGCTTTGGAAGGAGACTATTGCTATGTAAGTCAATCTCTTTACCTCCTCAAGTGTCTTCGATTAACGAGTCATGACAGCTGTTTGCCGAACGCAATGGAATCACTACGACGCAACTGTATGCATGGAATCGAGTACTCGAGAACGGCGATGCTTGTGGTAGCTCATTTTGGAAGGACTATTGGTATTGTATCGGCGTAGGAGCGTGAAGTCATTCAAGTTTCCGTGCTAGGTGCTGATAGTAAACATCCTCGCACACCAGCTTGACGCCATCACAATGAACACATAATCCATGGTGACCTGGACTCCGGTTGAATGATGTATACGGCCATATACTATGTGCTAGGTTATAACGTAACATGCTCATTGTCGTAATTGTGATCACTAATCGCATTGCTTTTCACAGGGCTCAGTGACTATTGCTGAGAACAGCAGGCTCACGGGGAGTGGTGCAGTATAGAGCTGATGATAATGCATATCTTCATTTGAACATGTCGACGGTGTGGACGCTACCTCAGGTACATCAGCAACTAGCATTAGCCGCTTTAGCCCCTTGGCATTGTTTCATGCTTCACCTGTAGATATATAGTGTTGCGTTTCCCTGCACCCAATCCACCACATGAATTTATCATACTATAACAACAAAGGACATTTTTTGGGGTTCTGAATACCGCCATGGAGAAGTTACCGCAAGAACTCATCAACAAAATTGTTCTGTATCTAGAACGCTATCCGAATCAGCCACAAGTCCCGATAATCGAACAGCAGAGTCGAGAACCTTCGAAGCTCCCACCGTATGCGATGATTTCTAGCCACTGGAGAGAGGCTGTCGAATTTGTTACGTTCCACAGGCTGCTCATCAAGAGTGATGAGCTGAGTCAACTTCGAGCCATCGTGACAGGCAATCGTCGCAAATATCTAACGAAGCTGCGCTTCATAATCCTGATCCCAGAGTACTCAGAAGAACAATGCGGACGCGTTGAGTCGAAAGAAGAACAGCAGTCCAACAATGAATGCTTCACCCAGATCATCGTAGATTTATTCTCTACTTTGAGGCAGTGGGAGGATGCAGGTCTACTGTGTGGACTACGATTGCAACTAGAGCATGTGCATTCCCCAATTGATCTTCGCGACCGCAACCAAATCCGACTTGAGATAGCGCAGGGCAAGCGCGACAGAGACATCTTCGAAAAACGATGGGAAGACTCCTATCTTGATCTCTCCGAGTCTAACAAGATACCGACACTTTCGAACCTTACTTATCTCAACGTCCAAGGCAGCCTCGTCCGGAAACTTGCGCCTGCAGTCGGACCTCGTCTTGCAGCATTTCTACCTAATGTGACAAGTCTATTCTGGAATTTCGGAGAGGGAGGCGATCATCTGATCAACGTTGAAAACAGGACCACATTCGCGAAGATGCTCGAGCAGACGAAGCTTCAGCAGCGCTCTGTGGCCGAGATCGATTTCCATTCAGAGACTCCATCGGATCAACGGCTGGCAGTACCTTCACGTATACCACCAGGCGCACTATATGATCCGTTCAGTGCCTCCCTGCGTGTCTTTTCACAGAATCTCACATCCCTTGCCCTAAGAGGCTATTTCGATTCAACTCTATTTTGGCCATCAAGCCACGAGACATGCTCCACGCCCACCTGGCCCTTTCTCAAAACACTCAAAGTCTTCTTCAACATGGCAACTCCATCTGGTGACTGGTACTTTGACGGATCGACTGCATCGTCTGATGAGCAGTTTCGCGAGCATGGTAATCCGAAAACTTTGGATCCGTTCCTCACTGCGTTCGCGAAGGCTGTGCAGAGAATGCCTGTCCTCACACATTTCGTGCTCGAGACTGAGCTTGGCTACGACACAGGCTTTTGGGATATATCCTACCACGCGCCTGGCCAGAGAGCGGAGACGGGAGATGAGAGCGAAGATGATGTCGGGGTTCGGCGGGTGTATTATACGGTCGGGGAATTATGGAGACCAGATTATTTCATTGCAGAAGCTTTTCGAGGTATCGGGCGGGAAATCCATGGGTCAGAACTGATTGAGAGATTTCTCGAGCCCAGGTCTTGGACACTTGACTGTTCTATGTTTTCATTTCTATGCTAACCACTTTGGATGGTGGTCCTTCCTTATCTGGTGCAGTCTCGATGGGACCTCCGTCAAAGACAGATATCTGTCCTCCCGAGGCTTGGATTTTATTTACACGTCGTCGGACATTCACAAGCCTTTGCTATCGTGGTCCTCTATTTCTTTTTTGAACGCGGTTGTAGTCACCATAGCCATGTTTATGGGAACAGTGAGGCCTTAAACCTTAAGTCTCCAATAGGTATCGTCACGATATTAAATCTCCTATGCACGTGATGTTTTGGGAGTTTCTGACTGGAGAGTGTTTGCTCTACTGCCGATCTGCGGCCGAACCCAGGCGAAACATCGTTTGTGGTGTTTGAAATGGTTGCCGAGGATGCTGCACTCGTCATTCTACAGTTTCATGTTTGGTGGTTTGAGAAGTGGGTTCGAAGGATTTCGAGGCGCTTTTTCTTCTTGAAGACGCGAGAACAACCTTGAATATTCTCTCACTCAGTTTTGACATTCAAGCAGAGTACGTTCACTTCCACTAAGTGTTCAGCTGTTAGCTGCATGATGACGACGCGAAGTCGCGTGACGCGCTACATTTCGCCTATGCATCCTCTTTGTAGCGTGCAGATGCCGACAACCTGCACGCCGGTGAAGCTGATCTCACCGCTGTTGCGACCTGATGGGCGGCGCTGCCTGTGTCGAGATGCATGCGCTGGCACATGACGAATTGTAGCCGCCAAGCGCGTCCGCCGACTACAGACGAGTAGCTTGCGAGCTGAACAAGCTGACAAGCTTTCCCATCGCAGTACCTCATCGTCCCAATGGCTGAGGGCGAGCGCGCTGGTGGAGTGCAGAGCGATCTGGAGAAGGAATTGACGTGCTCGGTAAGTCGAGGTTCATGTTTCGGAGGTGTGCGGAGGGGCAAGGCGAGGCGGTCTGAGAACGCCGCGACTACGGTGATGAGCCAGAGGTGTTGCGGGTAGCTGCGCAAGAGGTGATTAGCTGCCTAGGTGAGGCACATGGAAAACGGTAGCTGGGTCGTTCCTTCTGTTTCGGTCCGGCGCGCAACTGGGATATTCCTGCTAACCATCGCGACCTCAGATTTGTACGGATCTTCTCTTCCAACCGCTTACCCTCCTCGACTGCCTGCACACCTTCTGCGGCGCGTGTCTGAAAGAATGGTTCGCCTTCCAGGCTTCGGCTGCAACCTCGATACATCCGTATACATGCCCATCATGTCGCGCCTCGGTGCGCACGACGCAGCCCAACGCCATGTCCACCTCGCTCCTCGACATATTCCTCAAAGGGAATCCAGGGAGAGGGAAAACCGAGGAGGAAAAACAGGCTGATCGAGAGAGGTACAAGCCTGGAGATGTTGTGCTGCCAAAGCTCAGGCGGCGGGGAGAGCGCGATGATGATGAGCGCAGGATGCTGGAAGATGTACAGGCGCAGAGTCTGAGAGACGTGGGCATACCAAACGGGAGCAGCAGAAGTCTGGAGTTGCCTAGGGAGCGAAGGAGGAGGGAAAGGAGCCGTGAAGGGAGCAGGGAGTCACGGAGGAGTCGCGATGAAAGGCAACCAACGAGTCGTAATGCACCAGGAGCCTCGCCGGAAAGGGCTGTCATTCCTTCCAGGGTCATCGAGCACCAGTCGAGCCTACGTTCTCTACTCAGTGCGTCAGACCTCGACTCGATTGACGTTGACGAAGACCTTGTGCGTCAAGTCCTGGAGGAGCTGATGGCTGAGGGCGTCGACCTGAACGACATAGGCACTGCCCAAGAAGAAGAGATCACAGAGAGGATCGCCGAAGCTGTGCGCAGACGTCAGGCAGACAGGCAGGCAGAACGTCATCGAGAAAGGCGGGAAAGAAGAGAAAGACTAGCAAGAGAAGGATTGACCAGTTCATCTTCATCATCGTTACCTCCGCCAATTCGCAGCCCTCTTACGCGTGACGAGGAGGCCTCACACAGGAGGGGTCTGGTACGAACAGGGAGTGGAACATCGACTCCTCTGAACGTCCCGGGGCCTCCCATCTCTCGACCGGGTCTCATTGATGCTGCAAACCGTGGTGGTCGACTGCACCACCAACGATCCTCGAGTCTGGGGAGTTCGCGATCAACGAGACGATTGGAACGCCCGCCAACTCTCTCCACCACCTCGGCTAGACACAGCGATCCTGATCTGGAACGGCCATCACCCATTCGTCGTCAGTCTGATAATCAACAAAGAAGCGCACTCGACGCGCGACAACATTTTCGCAACAGTATCCAGACTGTCATGGCGTCTTCTGTACCCAACTCGCCACGCAACTCTCACTTTGAGATACCGAATAGTAGCCCGACTAGTTCTTTGGCTGTGGTAAACTCTCCATTACTCTCGCCTTCGGCCACTTCTACGGTCATACCCTCTCAACCCCAGACGCTGCGTCGTACTACTGAACCAAGTGGAACGAGACGACCTCGATCTTTCGCCAATGGAACACCTCCTCTGGCATCGCCACCTACTTTTTCTCGCGCTACAACAGATCCAGCCGCCAACGAAATTCATCCAAGGCAGTCTGCTGGATCCGTACATATGCCTCCTGTTTTGTACACAGAACCGCGGATATCGTGCAATTCATGCGGCAAAGATCATATCGAGCACGAGCTTCATTACAATTGCTCACGATGCGATGATGGTAACTACAATATCTGCCTACGATGTTATCGTCTCCGCAAAGGATGCAAGTATTGGTTTGGTTTCGGGTGGAACGCGTGGCAAACCTACGAGCAGAGGACTCCAGCTGGCGGTTACCCTCCAAACCACGAGCATCCCCATATTCTTATCGGACATCGGTATCGAAGACCCCTGGTGGAGTTGAGTCAATCCACAAATCCATCGCGAGACCTCATGAGCGAAGAAGACCCCAAGAACAGACTAGAGGCAGGCGTCTTCTGCGACATGTGCAAAGCTTACGCCAACGCCTGCTACTGGAAGTGTGACTATTGCAACGAAGGCGACTGGGGCTTCTGCAACAGCTGTGTGAATCAAGGCCGACACTGCACACATCCCCTTCTTCCCATAGCTCACCAGGTACCTCAGCAAAAGCCAGATGTCACAGCATCTGCACCTTCGACACCTGGTCTCGCGTCACCAGACCGCGCCATGGAACCCACATCACCCCCCGTGACACCCCAATCTGCATCTCTTGTTCGCGGACCCGACCACATCACAATAGCCAACTCTATCTTCCGACCTCTCACATTCACGACTCTTTGCAACGTGTGCAGATACCCCATCCCGCCCTCCCACACACGATACCATTGTCTGCAATGCAACACAGGCGACTACGACATGTGCACAGGCTGCTACCACAAACTCGTCCTGTCATCTCGCATCTCGAAAGAAGACGGTATGAACGGGTGGCGCAAGTGCTTGCGCGGGCACCGTATGGTGATTGTCGGCTTCGAAGACCGCGACGGCGGGCAGAGACGCGTAGTCGTACGTGATCTTGTTGGCGGATGGGCGCTCAAAGACGGCGATTCCAGTGCTGGGAATATGCAACGTTTGCCGCCAGACGGGGGTGAGGGGTTGAAGGTCAGGGCCAGATGGGGATATTGGCCTGACGAGGGAGTTGAGGACGAATTGGCGTTTCCGAAGTTTGCGGAGATCAGGGAGGCCGCGGATGTCAATGGGGATTGGTTCTGGGGCGTGTATTGCGGGGCGAAAGGATTGTTCCCTGCCAACTATGTGGTGCCTGCTTGAGCACGCGGATGTGTTGGAGGCTTTTGAGACTCATAAGAGATATGGACTGCGCTGGTTTGTGGGATGTATATGTGGTGCTTTGGCACGATAATTTCTGGGCTGCAGCCAACTTCTCGCAAGATGTGTAAGCAGGATATATACATGGACGATAAGCGACGAGGAATATGATAAACCCCATCTACCGCACTGATCAACCTTTTTGTGACAGCTCAAACGATGGCCCGTGTCTCCATCCCAACATCAGCTATATATAGGGCCTTTCGTACGATTCCCTGCATCTTTCCACATCTACTCAAAACAGCGCTTCGTTTCTCAAAACTTTACATTCTCATATCTATGGCTCTGCAGAAAACTCAAAACAGACATAATCTGACCACATGATTTTTTCCTAGCACCCCTCCATAGCCAAGTCACCGGACCTCCTTCTCCTGTCCACCAAAAACCTCTTTTCTCCGTCGAAACAAAGTGCAAATTTCGCTATGCCTCTGCGGTGGTCTTCAAAATCCCGACGACATGAACTATGGGTCCTGCTTCGAAGTAACTAAAACTACACAAAGCCTGTTGATGGCTGTCTCTATCGTAGTCGAAACACCTAAAACGAGGCCGGGAAACTTTTCATGTGGTGCCTGAATCCAAAGACTGGTAGAAAATGGTCCGCTGCGCGTCTGGCTCCTAATAGCACTCACTCTTGTGCATCTTGACTGGCATTTTACTTCGAAAACAAGCAATTGCAGCAGCATGGAGATTCTCCAGTCAGTACTCATATGAGTATGTGGATGCTTCCGCCTTTTGCTCCTTACAGAGTTTGCACTCGTATATCCAAACCACCTCTCTGTCCATTTCAAAGATCGTTGCTAGAGAGGCATATGTTCCTCAAAATCAAGATAGTGTACGTCTTTCCCTGTTCTGTCGAAACCGTTACAGTCAAAGAACATGTGAGTCTTTGAGGAGCGTGTTCAGACAATAAATAAGCGAGTCAGTGCTGCTATGGGAGATCTAAACCTCCGCTGCAATCTTCACATGCTCTTTTGCCTTGGACCCTTTAATCTATGTCGACACCGAGATTGGAAACCCGGATTTGGAATACAAGCCGTGGCCCAATATGCGCGCTTCTTTTCGGTCTTTGCGATGATACGTTCCTTTTCTTGCTTCAAAACTTGTCGGAACCTACACATGTCTTCATAGAGACATGGGGATTTCCATTAAAAATACAGTAAAACTCGCATGAAGATTTGTAGTTTGAGGGTACAGAGTTCGACTACCTGGCTTGTTTCTGATACTCAAGTTCTGTTACTTTGGTCTAAACGACTCAAGTGCGGAGACTTGTCATAGACCAAAGGTTTATCCTAGTTGCGTGGCTTCCATATCTCACGTGCTTTGTATCGGCCTATGCCAACCACATGTATGAGATCAGCATTTAGCCTGCAAGGCCGCAAAATATTGTTCCTACTCAGCACTGTTCAAAAGCTACAAAAGAATGCATATGAAAGGTCCCTTCCCCTCTCTCCGTTCAATCACTCCAACACTCCTCTTCTTCTCTAAGCATTCCAAACCCATCTCGAGGAAATTCCATGTTTGAGAGTACCTAGAATTGGCAACAGAGTCAGGATGACCGAGACGTGCTTGGGTATATCAATTTCCCGTATTCTTATGTTAAAAGCCTGTCGAAAAGACAAAATGAGTTGAGAAGATAAGGGGCTGGGTCATATTTATTTTGGAACTCACGAAAACTGCACCTCATCTTTCTTTGTGGAACGAAAATGAAACTTAGCGCCAATACATGACTTCTGTGGAGCAGAACCTCGAGATTGCCAAATGATGAGAGAGCATGGTGCAGATAGTACAAAAATCTTACATCTCAGCCCTACGAATCATCTAAAGCACTTCCGACAAGCACATGAGAGAAGATTGGCTTTGCGTAAAAGACACAATGCAACCATTCATGCGTTGACGACGCCTTGATGTAACATGTCAACGCCAATGGTTTATTTCAAAAATGTAGGGCCGCAGTTCTATGTGTCTCCTCGCTTCTGTCAGATATGAGAAAAGAGCTTCGTGTCTGGGTGGACAAATCGATCTATTCCACAACGACTCTCTGCATCTATTCCCGTCCATTTACGCGGGTCAGAAAAAAGAGATTCAGTGCTACCTTTCCTCCAGAGATTGTTTTGGAATGTCTTCCTTTGTCTCAAGAACAGAGATCCGAGAAGAAACCGAAATGTCCGCAAAGGACTGGAACTGTGCACGAGCAGAACTTGGAGTTGAAGTTTCGTCTCAAAAACAGCATGTGTTATCTGATGAGGCACTGAGACGTTACATGACTCTCGCTACAGTGGTGTTGGTGGTGATCGTCATTGCTATCGAAACCATGAATCAATCACCGCGATCCGTTATCAGCACCCTAGCTATAGACCCCCTCTCGAAAGATTTGCTATGCACTTGGTATCTCCTAAGCTATTCAACAAAATATTTGGGTTGCCGAGTCTCAGCCTTTGTACACCGATAGCTTATGATGCTATCTTGATGACAGCTCGCCCAATAAGCTTCCCAGAATCCATATCCTTGCAGAACTTGTCGATATCCTCAAGTCCACCATGGGTGAGAATTGGATGTACAAGGCCTCGTGCCGTGAAGTCGAGACACTATATCACTCTGTCAGTGACACCCCATGAGCGCGAAACATCCAAACTTACCTCCTCAGCCTCCTTCAATGTTCCGACTACACTGCCCACAACATTCAACCGCTTCATGGCCATAGTGATCGGATGCGCGCCCGCAACGATAGTCATATCATTCGGCAGTCCCACGCACACCATCGTGCCGTTCGGCCTGAGCAGATGCGGCGCCTGTTCATACCCCGCTCGTGCAGCTGAGAATACAATGACGCCATGCGTACCATATGTTGTGATTTTCATAACCTCTGCTTGAATGTCGGCTGTGGTGGTGAAGTCAATGAATTTCTCTGCGCCGAGGGAGAGGCAGAGATCGCGTTTTGCGTCCCCACCGTCAATGGCAATTACACGCATCCCCATAGCGCGCGCGTATTGCACACCGAAGTGTCCAAGACCTATATGTATTAGGATCTCCACGAGGATAGGGAATCGCAGTGCTGTGCTTACCACCTCCAGCGCCCGGGATCACGATCCATTGTCCTGGCTGAACTTTGCTCCTCTTGCATGCAACATAGGCTGTAAGACCACCGCACATGATCGGACCAGCCTCCTCGTCTTTGACGCCGTCTGGTAGGCGCGTCGCGTAGTGTGCATCTGTCACAGCATATTCTTGGAACGTGCCTTGAATCGTCAAACCGGAGTTAATTTGCTTAGGGCAGTGACATTCGTCTGACCCATTAGTACAGAATTCACATCTCCGGCAGATAGACGCTATCCACTTGATTCCCGCACGATTGCCTATCTGCCAGAGGTCTTGCACGTTGCTTCCGACAGCTAAGATGGTCAGTCTGAATTCTTTAGAATATTTGAGGCTTCGTCGAGATTCAGGAGATCTGTTCGTACCTACGACTACGCCTGCGCCTTCATGGCCAGCGATACCCTCTGTCTGAGGGGCCATACCAAACCCACTACCCCATTCATCTTTCAGAAGAGATTTGTCCGAGGCACAGAGTCCGCTGTAGTTGATCTTGACCAGAATCTGATCGGGACCTGGTTGTGGCACGGGGATCTCCTTGACGACGATGGTTGAGGTGTCGCCAGAGCCTTGCTTGATAGCGGCCTTCTGAGTTTTGGGAAGCTCCATGATTGAGTATAGATGAAATTGGTTGGTGTGCACTGTTCAACGATATAATATGAGTCGAGCAATGGGGCGGAGACCAGGAGAGGCATTTGTCCTTGTTATATATAGAGAGCTTACTGTACCAACGCCTTGCGCTTACTGCGCCAACGCCCTGTGCCGCATGTGCGGGGTCGCTAGCAACTTTTAGTCTCATAGTACATGCCGAGCCTCAAGACCGATGTAACTCTCCCTTGAGGTTATCATCGAGTCATTGTTAGAGACAGAGCCTGCAATCATGCGTAGCTCTGAAAGAGATACATTGAGTAACTTCGACGCTTCGTGAGTGATATAAGATGATTATGGAATGTCAAAGTAAACAACAAACAAACGTTTATCCTGCCACATGCCAAGATTGCCTCAACGTACCCCTTCTGGCGTGATAGACACCTCAACCGCATATGGAGGAAGCCTCGCCAAATCGCCCTTGTCCCGCGGTCCACAACATCGAAGAGGTCTTTATCAAGTAGATCCTCCATCAGACGACATAACAGGTGATCTCGTGTGATGGAAAGTCGCGTTTGTATGTCGGGACGGATTGGCCCGAATCGTGTTGAGGGGTCGCGTAGCCGCCGACAACGTGGGGTGGTGGGGCAAAGGTGCGAGACTAAGCTAGCTCAGAAAGCAATTGTGGAGACATGCGTTGTACTAAGATATACAGTCGAAGTTGTAACGGCTGATCACTTTGGGCATCATTAGATGAGTGATCTGCTCACTCACTGTAACCCATCTCTTATAAGGGTGATCGCTCATGACTCGCTGTTTCTGACGAGCGTATATGGACAGCAAGCACTTCGTCTCAAACTTTTCCCGAATTGCCATTGGGCTTGAGTTTTCTCGTTTTGGCTGACAAGGGGTTGAACCTCAGCTCTGACTATTCCAATCGTACAAGTGTTCTTTCAAGCATATGCCGAAAACTGTACGCCGACCTATGCATATTTCTATGGTGTTTCCAGACGCCGCGCTCAGATGAGTTACTCGTCCAGCTCACCACGCGGTGATATCGTCAACCTCGGCCTCACCAAACGTACTTGTTTTGGTAGCGGTCATTCCAGAATCTTTCGTAATAGTGTCAGGGTTTGGGCTGCTATTCATAATATCCGGAAGAGTGTCTTTCAAGAAACCTAGCAAATGTGTGTTGACTTGCTCAAATTCGAGCAAGAATGCATCATGACCGTCTGGCGAGTCTATGGTTTTCAGCGTGGCGTTAGGAATATGCGCTGCAAGCTCTTGTTGCTCAGCAAAGGTGAACAGCCCGTCGGATTGTATGCCAAGAACAAGCGTCGGTTGCTCAATCACTGATAACGCGTAATGGAGAGCCGAGACAGGATCCAAAGTCTCCGGGGTTTCGCCTTCAGGGTAGCGATGTCGGGAGACATCATGGGTATCCAGCTTTCGCGTAATCGCGATATAGCAATTGGCGTCGAATCGTTTGATGAACTTCTCTCCCTGGTAGCGCAAGTACGACTGTGCAGAAAAGTAATGTGGCGCATGGAGTTTTGCCGACCCACCGTTTAGGGTCTTAGGTCCAGCTAGTGGTGGCGCGGAAGGGGTTGACGCATCATGAAACTCAAGATCGGCCTGCGCTGCCGCCGAAGTGGCTAACATTGTGCTACTACTCGTTCGTGAGGCTAGACGCGGTGACCCAGCATTCTTGTGACCGTGATTGTGGATCGCCCAGTGCTCATTTGATGGTGTCATCGGTCGCGAAACGGTGTTTATGTTCTGTTTTCTGGATAGATCAGGAGTATTGCGCCCAAATCGTGACTCGAACGAGTCGCGACTTCTGTATGTCAGAAGGGCAGACATGCGTGCAGCCCCTAGACCAGTCGAAGGAGGATCATCAAACATGTAGTAGCCATCGTCGTACTTTGGGTCGCAGTAGATGCTCTGTCGTTGAGCCTCTCCCCAGCTGATACCCCAAGCACTGTAACGGGCAGAAGTAGCGATTGGAATAATGCACTTGACATAGTCCTTTCCGAAGTAAGCAAACTCTAAGACAAGCATGCCGCCCATGGAGCCTCCGATGACCGCAGCGATCTGCTTCACGCCGAGATCATCTAGAATGAGTTTGAAGATGCTGCGTCTGTCAGCGCTATGTATGCACGGCCAGGAAAGTTTTCTCAACTCACTTGACATCATCCCTGACTGTTGTCAACGGGAATTCGGGTCCGTACAGTCCTAGTGAGGCGTCTCCGTCTTTTGCTGTGACCGGACTCGCACTACCGTATGGGCTGCCTAAACTGTTGATGCATACCACGAAAAATCTCGAGATATCGAATGCCTTTCCGGATCCTCCTAGCAGTGGACCCCACCAATCGCCCACATCAGCGCTTCCCGTAAGCGCATGACATATCAACATGGCATTATCGCGCCTAGGGCCAAGGGTGCCATACGTCTTGTACGCGACGGGAACATTGTACAATGTGACACCGGATTCGAGTGCGACTTCTGGTATCGTGGCGATGGTCTGGTCGGGTATGAACTTTGCGTATGGGTTCTCTGGCTGCGAGGAAACTGTCTCTATGCAAGTGTCAGCGTACTGGAAGCTCGAATAGAAGTTTCAGCGTGTTATAGTATGACCAGTTTCCTAGGTATACGGACAAGATATGTCATCGATGCGACGTGTGCCAGGTTTGCGACAGGATAGTAGCTATGGCATAAATTGCTTGCCAATACCAAGTTTGGCAAAAATATGTTTGCGACTACGGAAATAAATTTGGCAGACTTACTGTATTTGCTCTGGGGAGCAGTGTTAAGAGGTTCTGTGGCGGCCATCGCGCAAGTCTCATGTATTTGGGAGCGAAGAACTGCAACGCTTGCTTTGTATATGGTGGGGTCTCTTCATCATCTCGCGGAGAGTCATCTTCTGCGTGTTGATTCACTCAGCGTTGACGCTAAGAAAGGGTCCAATTGGGTCTTGGCGATGACGTGCTCCAATGAAGCTCCGAACTGCCGGCGCGACTCCCCACCCGTTCACGTGCCTGCTATCCTCCTCATCACTGTCACTGGGGAACTTCGTTTACAGAACCCTTGCCAACATTCGTGAGATCAGTACTTAGTGGAACCTTTTTGACTCGGTTTCTCAGCTTCTGCTTATGAGCTCCTTACTAACAACAAGGCTCCGGGAGTCACACAATGTTACCTTGAACAGACATCAGATATCGCGAGCGCAATATTTCTCACGGGTCGTGTTAGTTGAGATATGGAGCTTTCGACAATCGATTGAGATCCCGCTTACTTTTATCAGACCTCACTACATCACACGGTCGAAAGAACTTCTTTGTCGACTCTTAGATGTGAGTGAAATACCTTACTAACGGATGTCTTGTCAGCACGATATACAAACAAAATCAAACTTCCGAAACAAACAATACTTCTCGAGTAAGCCAGCTTATGGTCTGTTTTTTCGTCTCATCCATTCACGTTGCTATGCATTTTTAGAGGATAGAGAGAAGTTAGGGTTCACACAGATGGCCAACATATCAAGACTACTCGGGCGATTGCGATCACGGTCATGAACATTAAGCTATAATTGCCCAACAGACAGGACACCCGGTTTAGCAGGCCCCTTGCGGGATCAATGGTGTCGCACAGCTCCGCTAAAGACATGCTCACAATACACGCGTAAATGTTATCTTCACCAGTACTTAGAGACAGATAACATGCACACTTCTCTCCGCATAGAACAGATGGATATATCTTCCAAAGTGGAACAATGTGGCTCAGGCCTAGGCGATTTTACACCAAAACGCGAACAATTTGTTTTCGTCAAGGAAGAGGTGCGAGTTTCGACTAAAGGTCGACTAGGTACTCCTCATAGCAGCGAGCTACGGCCAGAAGGGGATTTTGATACGCAACTATATACGAAGGGGTTAGGTATAGGTCTAGAACTCAGGTCGAAAAAATGTTGTCTAGAGTTTTCGAGAAGGACGCGATCTAGGTGCTCATAAACAAGGTATCTAGGTATTTCTACAATATTACGATACTCATAATCTATGTCTATTGATATAGAGTTGGATACACGATTAGTGTATTCGTGATCACTATGCTTGCGGCTGTTATACACCTACGTCTTTGGGAGCATAAGTCGTAGGTTGTTTGTGACGAAGTTCGACAAGACGACGCGACTTGCCCGGCGCTAGAGAGCCAAATATGGTTAACGTGTGGCACGAGCTCTATCATGGAAGGAACTCGGGGAACCTCTCAAACGCCATCAGAATTCATCGAAAAATGCAATGCGAAGGGTAGTAGTGACAGGACTAGGACTGGTAACGCCGTTGGGAATAGGTCTCGCAGCTCCAATGTCCATCTTTGGCTCCGTCGCTAACAGCTACAGGTGTTCGCCGAACATGGAAACGTCTTATTGACAGTGACTGCGGTGTCGTATCCATCAAAGATAGGAGCCCTCAATTTGCGGCCTTACCAAGTCAAGTCGCTGCTTTGGTACCTGAGGGTGCGAAAGATGATGGACTGTGGAATCCTAAAGAGTATTTGAGTCCTTCTGTGAGTTTTTGCGCAACAGAATCGTAGCACGAAATTGATAATTGCCCAGGACGAACGCCGAATGGCTCGATTCGCTCAGTATGCGATGATAGCATCTGAAGAAGCTCTTCACGACTCGGGATGGCGGCCAACGAGAGAAGAAGATCTCGAGGCGACAGTATGAAAAAGTCATAGACCAGTATCCGCCCTACTAACTTCTTAACAGGGCGTGTACATAGGTTCTGGCATTGGCAGTCTGGATGATGTGTACGACACTACTGTAGCATACGAGAAAGGAGTAAGCCAATATACCGCTTTGGATACTTTGTCTAAGATTACCAGGGCTACAGAAAGGTATCTCCTCTATTCGTCCCACGTCTGTTGATCAATCTCGCCGCAGGTCATATATCTATGCGGTATGGTTTCAAGGTATTTGATCGAAGAACTGCAATATGTCAAGTCCTGAGGTTAAGCTTTCCAGGGCCCAAATCATGCAGCTACAACAGCTTGTACGACAGGTGCTCACAGTATTGGCGACGCATCTCGCCTGATTCAGTTTGGTGATGCAGATGTCATAGTTGCGGGAGGTGCAGAGTCATGCATTCACCCGCTTGCTATCTCAGGATTTGCAAGGGCAAGAAGCTTGGCGACGGAATGGAACGATCGCCCTGCTGAAGCAAGTCGACCATTCGACAGCAAGAGAGACGGCTTCGTCATCGGAGAAGGTGCTGGCGTAGTTGTGTTAGAGGTAAGTAAGACTGTGGAAGAAGATGTGTTTTACTAATGATAACAGGAATATGAACATGCAAAGAAACGAGGTGCAAAGATCTACGCAGAGGTTGCAGGTTACGGTCTTTCCAGCGACGCCTATCATATGACAGCTCCTCGAGAGGATGGTCAAGGACCGCGACTTGCGATGAAGCATGCACTCCGCCATGCGGGTCTCAAGCCCAGTGCCATTGACTATATAAATGCCCACGCTACAAGCACACCGCTTGGCGATGCTGCTGAAAACAGAGCCATAAAGGATCTTTTACTCGGTGAAGAAGGAAAGAGCAAAGCATCAGAGATCAATGTTAGTAGCACCAAGGGTGCAATAGGGCACCTTCTAGGTGCTTCAGGAAGCGTTGAAGCGATATTCTCAATCTTGGGTATGCATCATGTAAGTAAAAACTCGGGGCAGTCATGATGATCAGTGTTGACGTTTACAGAACACCTTACCACCGACACTCAACCTCTGTAGCCCGGGGGACCCACCAAAAGATTTCAATTGCAATTATGTAGCGAATGTCGCTCAGCAGCGAGATATTAATGTTGCGTTATCAAATAGTTTCGGTTTCGGGGGCACCAATGCATCGCTTTGCTTTCGCAAAGTGTGAAAAATTACCAAAGTTGACTGATGAACTTGGACAACCAATTTCATCTGAACATCGACTTATAAATGATCACCATATGACATGGTAGCTCGCTGTTTTTGGAGTACATGACGCCAAGCTGACTCCGGTGTTCCCCGCCAAAGCCGTCTGCCCCGCTCAAGATCCCACGGTACCTGCACGTCAGGACTTCCTCATCAGGATTCTATGTCGCGACCTTCCTTTACTTCTGAACTTCAGGGTTCTATCGGTATTTCTCTTTTCTCTCCCCTTCCGTTTTCCCACCACCTTTCAGTCGGACTATCACGAAATGGCAAACTCACGACCTTCATCCATGAGAGACGATAACCTCCCCGAGAACGAACACTCGTTTTTCTGCGGCATTTCGAAAAAGGCTTCCAAGTACCATTCAGGCATTCCTTATCTGAAGAAACTTCCGTTCTCAGTCATCGCTATTATCGTCACCCTCATAGTCGTTAATCTGCTAGTGTGGGCCGGAGTCGGCATCATTCTGGTACAACTCCTAGCTAATATTAAGAGTCTCGTTCGACCTGAGAATACCTGCTAACATCAATTTGCAGCACTGGCACACGCCTCTAGTTTCGACTGCTGTTCTATCCTACACACTCGGCCTCCGCCATGCTTTGGACGCAGACCACATTTCCGCCATCGACCTGATGACTCGGCGCCTGATCGCGGCAGGCCAGCGTCCAGTCACAGTTGGAATGTTTTTCTCTCTCGGCCACTCCACCATTGTCATCATCACTTCGTTGGTAGTCGCAGGTACCGCGGCAGCTGTATCATCCAAATTCGACGGCTTTGAGCGCATTGGTGGTATCGTTGGAACATCTGTCTCCGCTACGTTCCTTCTCTTACTGGGAATCATGAACATCTACATTTTGTACAAACTCATTGTGCAAATGAAGAAAATGATTGCGAGCGACCCCGGAAGCGAGCATGAAGAGTTCAAAATTCAAGGCGGTGGATGCCTCTTTCCCCTGCTGCAAAAGCTTTTTAAACTCATCGATCGACCCTGGAAGATGTATCCTCTGGGAGTTCTCTTCGGCCTCGGCTTTGATACTAGTTCAGAAATTGCGATTCTTGGTATCTCATCAATCCAAGCGACGAAGGGTACATCTATCTGGCTTATTCTCATATTCCCACTGCTGTTCACGGCGGGCATGTGCTTGCTGGATACAACAGATGGTGCGCTGATGATGACCCTTTATACAAGTACACAGCTGGCGAGGGATCCAATTGCGATTTGCTACTACAGCATCGTGTTGACTATCATCACGGTCATTGTTGCAACGATCATTGGAACAGTGCAATTCCTCAATCTCATACTGAACGTGGCCGAGCCGGATGGTAGGTTTTGGGATGGAGTTGAGAGGCTGGGAGCCAGCTGGGACATTGTTGGTGTGTTTATTCATTTTGATGTATCATCGCTCACTATGCTGACACTCTGCAGGTGGTGCAATCTGCGGCTGCTTTGTTGTCTTCGGTGGCCTCAGCGTTCTGTTATACAAGCCATGGAGACGTCGTGTTGATAAGAAGAGAGTCCACAATGCGCACTTCGAGCCACTATCGCAAAGACCATCGACTCCCACAGCTATTGACGAAGAGCAGCAAGGTATTTTTGCGACAAGCAAAAACGGGCTAAAAGAGGTGGACGTTAGTGTGGAGTCTGCTGAAGCCATCGATGCGGCAGGGCCGGCACGCCGCTAAGAACGTCCCCTCGCAACTTGTCGATGTTTATTGAACTAGCCCATGCTACAAGAAAGAGATGTTAGCCGGTGATACGTCCAATGATTACGAATTTTCTCAAAGGTTGAACAAGTCACAGGCTGCAGGGCACTCCCAGTTTGGCAGGCAACTGTAACCGAATCACAGCAAGAAGCGGGAATAATAGGCTATGGGTTACACAGGTACAGTACCTAACCTTAAATTCACATATCTTAAAGCTAACATGCAATGGAGCGATCAAACTCCAACGCTGGTTGACTCCATACTGAATGTAGCCCCACTGAACTGTTCTTGCTGACTCCGTAGTTTCCAAGATGTCCCATCTAGCCCAATTTCAAAACCGTCTTGTGTCGATATACCCAGTTTCTTTTCTACCAGCGCTTGGTCGCAGGAGCTGTTTCTTTTCGGGTTGAGCCACACCCTTTTCCTCATATGTCAATCTCCGCAGCTTGTACGTCAGAGACATGGTCGAACTGGGCACCGATGCCCTTCACGTCTTGCTCTTTCGCAGCAGAAGATTGAGTCGGCACTGTGGGGGCGAAAGCCGTGCTAGGTCGATGGGGAGCGGTATCGTTGTTTGTGGAGCCAGCGTAGGTTGCTTCGGCGCTGGGTCGGAGGTTAGCACTACCGAGCATCTTTCGTTGACTGGAGGGCGATTGAGCTTACGATGGGACATCATGATTATGCTCTACGATGTCATCCTGGGAGAAGTCCTCATATTGGATGACGATGTAGATGACAAGGATAAGCCTGCTGGTGGAAGGGTTGGTGGACATAGCCGGAGTGGTTGTTAAATGCTACTGGGTTCTGTGTATTTAGGTAGGGGAGAAAGAACATTGAGACTCGAAGTTTCAGGGAGACCATATGGGCAGACGAATTCTATTAATATATCTTTATCGTAAGGGACTCATGATACTGCTCACGTTTGCTTTCTGTTGCGTCGTTGTTTGTAACCATTATTTGTGCGCACGTCTGCAACGAGATTAGCTGGCAGCCGGGGAAGATGGTTGCATGACTTAGCGTCCTCCCACCGCGCTAACAGACCACCATACTTGATCTTACAGCCGATGATTTAGTGCAGTGGTGCAAGATGGGACATCAGTTGGGGCTAGCACAAGTTTGAGAAGCGTCAAGCAGCAAAAAACGAACATACCAATCCCAAGCCCCCGGATCCCTGCCACGGCCAGTGAGGCGGCATCAGCCATCTAGGCTTGCCAAAGGGATGCTTGTCAACCGGAATGGGCATATACTAACTCACTCTACTGACACCCCCATGTTGAAAAGTATCTCATGACCTACTGTCCACTCTAAACAGGCCTGGAGGAAGTGTTTTGGAAGAGACATCACTCAAGCACGGAAAGCGAGTTATCCCACCGTGCTAGAGATGTATGTCTGCCGGTATCCTTCATACACAGTAGGCGATCGATGCTTATGATCAGGATCCCAAACTAACGGCCAACGTCTAGTTGTAACAGAAAGTCGACAGCCATGGAAAACCCATGCGGTTACCTTTACATGGTTCTTGGACGTTGACCAGTGGGCCCCGTTTCAATGATCTAGATATCAGGGCTCTATCTCGCTCAATGATGCTGCATCGCTGATTATTTCTGGAGGTAGGTCGATCGAGCAATTTACTGATACGTCCGTCTATTTGATCATTGCGTCATGTTCGCCATATGTGTAGCGAGGTAGCAGGTTGTGGAAAACGACATGCAAGGTCAGAGCGAGCTAGATGTGTGCCGAAGTGACCGATTGCGAGGTACTTTGCACAATAGACGTTCTCAGTGGTTGCCCAAGACGGGATCAAGTGGCGTAGGCGGCAGGCGCCTGTCTCGTCAAGGTCGATGGTGGGTGAAGGCGCAAAGGAGCTGCGGCGAGACGATCCATTGACTGGAGCGCCCAACGTTGCTCCGCGGCGATGAATAATTACCCCATGAGGGGTAGTGCATGCAAGTGCATGCAGGGCTTCAGGACAATGTGTTGTTTACTGTGTAATGCCGGCTTAGGTTAGTGTGGCGGTGTCGATACGCCGGTTAAGGCTTAGACAAGCCCCCGCAAAATTTATCGTATGCAGCTAGGTAACTTGCATAGTGAAAGATACCGTCAAGATAGAATTGGGCGCCTTATCTTTTGCGTGACTTGCATAGTGAAAGTTACCGTCAAGATAGAATTGGGCGCCTTATCTTTTGCGTAACTTGTCTCAACGCTCCGCGGACTAAGCTCCTGTAGCAAAAGTCCGACGTGACACTGTGCTTTGGTGTGCATAGTCGTATTAATCGACAGTCAGCCTTGCGTGTTCGGATTCCGTTCGCAAGAACTGCCGGTGAAACTATCATATGTATACGTACGATAATGTACAGGAAGGACCATGTGCGAGGGTGTAATAACCGCCAGCGGCATGTATGCTTGTGAAGTTTAACCTATGAATTAATCGAGACGTCCATTGCTACGTCGTGAGTACTATTTTCCACCACGTGATGCAATCATGAGAGTTTAGCATGCCGGCTGTCACGTGCTGAGGAACATCGTCGCAAGACCCGATGCTAGACGACGATGACGTATAGGAAAGACTGTGTACGAGCGTGTAAGGACAGCTGCTAGTGTATTCTGGTGAAGCTTGGTCTATGTACCAATCAAGCTGTCAAGAGACTTCAATATCATGAAGAACACACTGAACCACAAGTAAAATTTTCCATTTCCCCAGTTCCAAAACGCCTCCAACACCCTAATCTACGCGCTCCCAGCAACCTCCCCAAACCACTGCCTCAACGCGCCCGCAAGCACACCCGGCAACTCCCTAACATCCCTGACAACGAGGTAATACCTAAACGGGAAGCGCTCCATATACTTCCACCTGACGACCTTTCCCTCAGGCGTAATCTCCACAGACTGCAGGTCAAGAATAGAAGTCTTATCCTGCTCCTTCTTCTTCTCCGGTTCCTTCACCTCCGAGACATCAACCCCCTGAGGCTGCGCAGCAGGATGCACAGACGGCGTGGGAACCGGCGCAGCAGCCGGCGCCGACGCACTCGAGTCGATGATGACAAAAACAATCATGACGCGCTCCTCCTGCGCCTTGCGGACCAGCCTCTGGATCTCAGCGTGGGAATCGCAGATGCCGTCACTCACGACAATCATGAGCTGCCACAGGTCCTCGCCCGCAGAACTCGAGCCCTTGCGTCGTGCCTCGGAGAAGAGTTCGAGACTCCTGTCTACAAGGCCGCGGACGTTGGTCTTCTTGGCTTCGAAGCCGAATTGCTCGAAGACGCGGACGCCGGACTCGGACGTGAAGGGCTTGTCGAAGTCGTGGGCGACGTTGACTTCGTCGCCGAAGCCGACTACGCCTACTTCGCCGACTTCCAGCATGGCTAGACTCCTCGTTACCAGCGTCAAGGTCTTAAGTGCGAGGTTGCTGGCGCCCGACTCGGCCATGGATTTGGAGTCGTCGAGCGCGATGAGGACTTGGTAGCTTCGCTTGCTGGGTTGGCTTCGTCGCAGCCAGATCTTGTCTCTCTTGTACCCTGAAGCGATGTACGGGATGATCCTCTTGAGGTTGAGACGTTTGCCTGTGCGGAAATCTCCTCGCAGTTTGGTGGCGAGCGTGGGGGCGAGGATCAGACGGAGGTGCTCGGTGAGCTGCTGGGAGAGGGCATGTGTGGCGCTTTCGTGTGCGAGCCAGAGGGACCGGGCAGAAGACGCGGGCATGGTGGAGGGAGTGAGGTGTGTGAGCTCAAGTTGCGTCTCCACGTCGGCGACCGAGGAGGTGTCGGAGACATCATCTTCAAGCGGCATTGCATCTTCCATATCTGCATCCTCTTGGTCTGCGAACGGCTTCTGATCGCCGATGAAAGCTTGAGGCTGGCCGTCCGTAGTGTTGGCCTGCGGTTGCTGCTCCTCTCGCTCCTCTTGAGGTTGCTCCCCATCCTGCATATCGATGTCCTGCTCAGCATCCGCCATTTCCTGATCGTTGTCTTCGGGACGAGTAGGCATCTTTTCCTCGTCATCATTAACCGGCATAGCCATATCATGATCCAGCGCTTTAGCTTGCTCTTCAGTCGCCGTACCCAAGGCCTGCGTATCAGCCTGCGTATCCTCGTCGGGAAGGTGCTCAAAGTCAGCATCGGCCATATCGACTTCTTTATCAATCTGCTGGACCTGGGTCTCGTCCTTTTCGCGAGCTTCGGAAATCTGCTTCTGCTGGTTGTACCACTTCTCGAGCACATCGCCCAGCTTCTTGAATGACTGATTCTCGCGGGACTCTTCTTCCTTCTGTTCACTGCGGCCGCCAGCGTCGGGTTGAGTTGTCTGTCCAAGAGTGCCATCTTCGGCGGTGTTCTCTTGCTTCTCGGATGACTCGCCCTCCTGACCTTCATCGCGATTGGCAGCGCTGGCAGAGGCTTGCTCGTTTTTGTTCTTGTGAGCTTCCTCGTTTGCCTCAGTACCCGCTCCAGCTTCCGCGTTCGGGTCGGCCTGATCAGTGTCTTTGTTGTCGCGAGGCTCGTCGTCCGGCATGTTCTCGTCAGGCAGAGGAACCGCATCATCTTCCATAGGCTCTTCGCCTTCTTGCTCTTGGTCTTCAGGCGGCTGCTCCTCGTCTTCGACATGGCCGGTGGTGTCCTTCTCTTCTTCACCTTCTTGTTCAGGACCAATCTCGTCGTCCACGGTGTCAGGCTCAGCGCCCGCGTCGGTTTGATCATCCATCTCGTCTTCCGGCAAATCGTCGCCCATATCCATATCACCAAGATCATCAGGCTCCTTCTCATCTTCATCCTGACCATCGATGTTGAGATCCTCCGGCAACTCAAGCGCCTCTTCTTCCTTGGCATGCGGATCCATCTGCTCAGTCTCACCCTTGCCGACATTCTCCTCTTGATCCTCACCCTCCATCTCCATATCCTCATCCTCCTCAGCACCCTGCTTATCTTCTTTCTCGCCATCTTCACCTTCTTCCTTCTCCTTCTCCTTCTGCTCGCTATCATTCGCAACCTGCTCCTCCTTATCCTCCGTTCCAACATCTTGCTTCCCCTCCTTATCCTTCGCATCGTCTTCTTCTTTCCCGCCCTCATCCCACATCTTCTCATCAACCGCGCTCGGCCCGAGATCATCAACACTCCCCACCTCACTCTGCACGTCATCCTCACCTTCATCTCCCTCCTCATCACCTTTGTCTTCTTTCTCGCCAACCTCCTCAGTTTCACCCTCCATATCTTGCTCGCCCATATCCACAGCATCGTCTTCCTCTTCGATACTGCCCTCGCGCTCTCCCTTCTGCTCTTGCGCCAGTTCCTCCAAATCCTCATCATCTTCAATATCCTTCGAGATATCTTCCGCGCCCTCACCCTCACCAAGGCCGGTACCGGATTCCAGTTTCTCATCCTGACCTTGCTTGTTGTCTGGTGATTTCTCAGGAGGCTGGCAAAAGCCCTGAGTACCGATTTGAATGAACGATTTCGACAAGCGATGGAGGAGCTTTGCAGTCGACGCATGCAGCGCGTCGAAGCGGTCGAGCAGGTACTTATGCGACGCAACGTACTGGGTTAGAATAGGCTGGATGGACGCGAACAAAGCAGCAACAGCGGACAACTTTTCATTCTCGTAAAGACGCTGGACGCTGTTCAAGATTGTCTGCACCGTGTCACTGATCTGCGGGGCGTGGAGAGCGGTGATGGCAGCAGAGAGTGCCTGCTCTTCCTTCGCCATCCAGATCGAGTCGTCAGTCGAAGATGGGACCTCCTTCAACGCGGATTCAACATCCTGCATTGAGCCTAGGATTGAGTCGAGAGCACCGAAGATATCCCTCGAAGAGTCCTCAAGCGTAAGCCGCAGCTCCTCTGAGAAGCTGGTGACTTGTACCTCGGGATACTGGAAGACAAATGGCTGGAGATGCTTGAGTACCGTCCTTGAGATGTCGTTGTTGGCGATCCAGTCCTGGAAGATGGTCCGGAAGTCCGAAATACTAGCCTTGACAGACTCAGTTAGGATGTGATGTGCTTCGGATTGAGTATTAACAGGTAGCTCAGGCAGCCTGTCGAACTCATCCGCCTGGTCTTGCAACTTGTTGGTCCACTCCCGCATTCCCCGAAGTAGGGCATCGAGCCCATTCGTCTTGCCCAGCTTAGCCTGTGCGGAGACGATATCCGTAGCAGTCTTGAGCATAGCAACAAGCCACCTCAGACTAGGCTGTAACGATTTCGTCACCTCGACTTGTTCTTCTGAAGCCCAGGCAAGTTGACCGTTCGCAAGCTGGCAGAGATTCGCCACTACCGCCACAGGTGCTTGTACAACCTTCAGGTTCATTGCAGCTTTACTCAGCACATTCCTCTGTCGGATAGAGGCGTGCAGAAGTCCCTCAATGTACCCGATACTCTTTGCCACGTCGTTCGCTGTCAGATCTCCCGAATGCTCTTTCGTCACGGCTCGAACCTGGGACATAGCATTGAGCGCCTTGTGCAGATGAAGTTCTGCGGTGCGCCCACACCCCTCTCCAATCAAAGGCATGGTGGAAAGAATCGTCGAAAGCTCATCCTGTTTGACCAGAGTATCGACACTGAGGTTTGACTTGATGCCCATCAGGCGTAGCTCTTTCATCGTATCGGCGTAGAGTTTTCGCTTCTGGGTCTTGAGGTGCTGAACATCCTCTTTGTTCTCTTCTGTGAGTGTAGATGGTGTGGCTTTCTGCAGTTCTTTGATGGAGATCTCTAGATCCGTGATGAACGTGTCGATGTACGACGCGCCATCGACGCTGGCAACGCTCGGCGAAGACAAGTTGCGCATCATGTTTACCGTAACACCGAGGTTCTTGAATCGTGTCGGGCGGTCGGTCCATCCAGGAACGCTATCATTGCAGAACTCAAGCACATCAGAATCGATAATCGTGTTAACAGTCTCCATCGTGATATCGCGAGCAAGTTGGACCTCATCCGGGAACCCACTCCTCGAGATCCCCGAGACCGGCTGATTGAGCACACCCCTGAACTTCCTAACCCACTTGCTCAGCTTCCGATGGCTCGTCTTCGCACTCTGTTTGAGCGCATCGATATTCGTATCCTTCCAGCTCGCAAGCTTGATAACATTATTGACCTCCTTCTCCAACTTCTCTCGGCCCTTCGCAATCGCCTCATGGACTGGCTTCTCGAGACGCGAGAAATATGCGATGAAGTTGTCGAGTGCATCATGCACAATCTGGAAGATTTCCACGTCTTGCATGCGCATCGCAGCTTGTTGACGGAGTTGTTTGAGCAGGGCAATGCGTTGTTCATACTGTCCCAGCGTAGTGTTCTCGAAAAAGCTCTCAAGCGTCTTTAGCAAGTTCTTGGCATGAACCTTCATCTCACTCTCATCATCAATGCTCTCTGAAGCCGCGATAATCGTCTCATACGCGACGAAGAACCAGCTCTTGGCATTATCGCGACTCTTCTCCATCTCCAGGTCGAACAACCGGGCCCACGTCGTCAGCTCAACTTGTCGCCAGCTAACAAGCAGCCGCGTCAGGTCATCGTACAAATTGGCCGTGCTGTATTCTTTGCTCGCCACCTTCTGCCACTCATGCATGTACGAGTGTAGTTTCTCAGCTTTGGTGATGAACTTGGCCACCGGGTCGACGTGGCGGAATGCAAGGGCTTCGTCACAAGTGCGTAGGACTTCCGAAAGGGTAGCATGTTCCGGCCAGACGTTGCGAATTTGGCGGTAGCGGACTTGTACGCGGTGGATGAGCGTAATAAGACGCTTGCCCTCAGGCAGATTGGCGTCGAAGTAGAAGTTGTAGGTCCTTCCAGTACCAGATGTAGACAGCGCGTCGATTTTCTTCTCCAGTGCGAGGTAGATAGCAGGCAGAGCATTCTCGTGCTTCGTTCCGTAGCTCTTGCCTTCAGACGCCCGATTGATCTGCGCAGCACTCCATTCGAGCAACGCCTTGACTGACTCGGAAGCTTCTCGACCATGAAGGAAAAGTTGGGCGTGGATATTCGCAAGACGGATCGCATGATCGCGAGAGTTTGAGGATGGATCTGGCTTGCTATCCTCCTCCTGTTCCTTTTCGTAGTCGGGGAACAAGCTCGGATCTTCCTCATCGCCCTCATCCTCCACACCCTTGTACGTGTACAGACTGTGGTTCAAAGCCTCGTTTTGTTGGTCCTGGAGTAGCTTGGTCTTCCACTCGCCGTAGAAACTAGTGAAGATGTTGTGCAGTAAGCCTCTCGCTGCAGAGCTAGACGCCGCTACCGGGTCGGTGCTCTTGATGATTGATAGCGAGTGCAATGCATGCCAGCGAAGGTCGATGGCATGGCCTTGATGCAGAGCCTGCTCAAACTCCTGCAAGAAAACGTCTGACTTTACGATAGACTTTTGATCATGTAGGCCGAAGAACGGAGTCTCCTGACCGACATACGCCAGACTCCTGCTCACAGCACCCTGCTCTCTGTCCTGTTGTTCTTTCTTGCCAAGCAACAGGCCAATGTTGAGGCAGACAAGGAAGCCCACCACAGTATCAGTGATGTCATCGTACGCACGGTATCCCTCCGTAAGTCGTTGGATGATACGGAGCACATTTTGTTGTAGCGTAACGTCTTGCGCAGCTTCCTCAGCCGTCATCGATCCGTTGAGCAGTGGCTGAATGACACTGAGTAAGTTGGTAAATTCACCTTGCAAGTCATCCAACTGCGAGACTTCAGGGCGAACAATAGCAGGCACAGGCGGTTCCTCGCCCATCATCTGCACCGCCTCCTCCACCTGTCGAATGCGGAAACTGGTGTCTTCGCCGGAGAAGTCGAGTTGGAATCGCCTCAACGAGTCCATCGCTTGCAGTAGGCTCTGCTTCTCCTCGTTGAACATCTTGCGCTCGATCATCGGCCTGAGCGCAGGATCGTGCGGATAGTTCGGCACGTACAAGCTGAGGCCTAGTATGCCGAGCTGAACCCACGCTTTCGCATCGATGTTATCTGCAAGGGGGTAGCATTTCCTCAGTGGTTCTTGGAGAGTCGAACGATACGCAGTCGTGATGGGCGCATCGGGATGGAACGTAACTTGCTTCTCATCAACCGACTGGACAATATCCACGGTATGCGATGCGTAGACCTGACCATACACGCTTCTGTAGAGCTCATTCAGCGCCTCGTACTGGTCCTGCGTGATACGGTCGGCGTCGAGCGTGACTTGTTGGGAAAGAACCTGCAGCTCCGCTTCGAAGCGGTCAAGCTGCGCAAGCTGCACTTCATCAGCACCGTGCAGTTTGGCGAACATGGCACTGTGGAATTGCCCTTGTAAGATCATTGGGTTCGCCGATTCCTTCTCCAAGCCATTGTGTCGGTACAACTTAGCAAAGAAGTCGGTAGGCTCGTCCACTCTCCCAACAGCCACCGTCGAAATCTTAGTAGGTCGTCGCGCAAAAAGCGCTGATTTAGCTCGGGCCGCCACCAGAGCAGGCGGAGGCGCAATATATAGTTGTCTCAGGGCCGGCTGATCGTTGAACGCAACGTCGAGGAACTGGCAAAGGCCTTCAAACTCATCTTCGAAGTATGGTGTAATAACGGCGTCGTCTTCGCCGATACCCTGCTCGAGTTCCTGAATAGCGCCATCGAGACTCTTGAGAAGTTCATCAGCATCGACGTCTTCTCTCCGAACAAGCTCCAGAGAGCTTGCGACTCGCTCTCGAATTTGCACCATCTCGTCGATTCTGAGATTCGACTTCCACATGATGGCATCGAGCCTGTCAGCAAGAGCCTCTAGGTCCAGAACAGCTTTGAGTTGGACCACGGATTTCGGAGTAGCGGGCTTGAACGGGCGCCAGATACGCTCCATGCCCAATCCTGTTGTGAGCTGAACATGAGAGCCGAAAACAGCGATCTGCTTGGAGAGCGTTGTGCTCAAATCCTGCAACAAGGGAGTTGGCTGCTGAGTAGTTGTCGTGACAGCAGACGTCAGCATCTTGAGATATGTCTGGAACGTCGCACGGTCAAATGTCGATCCGTTGGCGAGCGCGAAGAAAGCCCAAAACAACGTCCGCAAAGGCTTGAGGAACGAAGTCTCGAGTTGCTGGCCTTCTCGATGAGCAGTCCAGAGACCTTCCACTAACTTCACTAGTCCCTGCCAGTAGGCATGCAGGAACACGGGCAGTTTCTGCTTTTCTTTCCGACGCTCGAACTTGGCGGATGGCAGCGTCTGGAATGCTTGCTGCATGTTGTACAGATCCAGTATGAGTTCATACATGGATGCGTACCAAAGAGAAAGCGACTGGGACGCAGGATTGCGATTGATGCAGAGTTCGTTGCCGAGCGGGTGGTAAGGCACAAGCTGAGCGAGAGCGTCCCATCCGAACAGTTGTTGGAACTGCTGTGCTTGCGGAGCCCATGCGTTGCTCAGAAACTGCGAGAAATGTGCGAGTTTTTCATCGAACACATGCGGCGCCGAGCTCGTTGACACAACCTGCATAGCATCCGCATTCTCGAAGCCGTTCGTATGTGGGGGCGTATCCTGAGGTATGAGGCCTTGTTGAGCTTGCTTCGCAAAGCTCTTCATCAACTCATTGTCACTGACGGACAAGTTCTCGAACCGTGCCTCCATCGTCTCGCCCACGTACGCTCCGTGTTCTTGGAACTGGCGGAACCGATACATTCCCGACTCAAGGGGGTACTCGGCCATCTGTTCAGGTCCAACGACATGCGATCCATCGAGCAAGCAAATCTCAACAGCCCTGTTTCGCATAGCTCTCGACAGCTCACCAAATCTGGGATCCATGGTCATGAAGATCCTAAAGTCAGGATGTGGCTGGACGATCCTTGCCTCGCCATCAGCCGTGGAGTGTTCGTTGATGGAGAGATAGCCATTAGGCTCAAGCAGCGAGTTCAAACGATCGAGAACAGCGCTGGAGCAGAGATTCGCGTTGTCGAGAACAAGCCATTTGCCCTGCTCGAGCGCACGGATGAGGATACCATCGACCCATTGGAAGCGAGCGCCGTCGATTTGTTGATTGGCAAATTGAGAAAGAATCTGCATTTCTTGGAGGAGTGTGGCGGCACCGGAGTCAGACCGAGCAATGGTTTCGAGGAGCGAGTACAAGTTCTCAGTGAGCGGCGCATCATCCGACTGAATATGCTCGAGCAGCTTGACATAGCTTGATACTGGCTTCTCCAACAAAGCAATCTTGCGGCGCACAAACTCCTCCAGTCGTTCCATGAATCGGTGCACCTCACGGTTGGGGTCGACCTGCTCGTATCCGCCGACAAGATCCATGGCATCGACATCCGCGTTCATGGAGAACGTAACGAGCTCGGCTCCAACAAACGAAGAAAGTTGGTTGATCATGGCCGTCTTCCCAGAACCAGGCGGCCCAACCAGAATGATCGGCCAATTCTGCTTGACACTGACGAGCAGAGCTTCCATGGGTCCTAGTTGCGAAATCTTAAGAGTCGAGACAGCATCTGGGCGTGTAACCGCAGTGTCTCGCGGAAGCAACCCAAGACCGACCTGGAACGCTTCTGTGCTGATATTATGGTAGAGGCTCACGCGTGGTTCATGAGCACCGTACAGACTCTCGAACAGTTTGAGGAGGCGATTACGGTCAGTTTCAGCGCGGAAACGCTGTACGAAAATCGTGTCTAGGAAGTCTCTTGCAGAACCGGAGAATTGATCTGAAGCAAGAAGCTGTAGCCAGCGCAGCGTATCACGCAGGTTGAACTCCCAAGGCGCACCCAAGCTGCCAAAAGCGCGGCGGCTCACGACCTGCTCGTCTAGCTCAGCCACGAAGCCAATCAGTTTGGTGACCTCCGCCTCCTCAATGCCCGGGAAAACTTTGTGGCAGATGAGTGTAAGATCGTCGGGACGAAAAACATCCGCATACACGACCGTAAAACGATTGACAAAACTGGCAGGCAAGCCTTTTCGCCCGCCTCCCTGGTGATGCGGGTTCTGCGCAGCAAAGACACGGAAGTCCTGGTGCTTGTGGAAAGTCTGGTCCAGCTCGGAGATGTATACTTCTCCACGATGATCGAGAACTGCGTTAAGACCTTCGAGAACGGATTGCGATGCCAAATTCATTTCGTCGAGCAGAACCCAGTCACCGTTCTTCATAGCCTTTAGGAACGGAGCGTCGCGCCAGGCAAATGTACCCGCGGCGCCGCCTTCGACCGGGACATCGGATCCGAAGAGATCCATAAGATCTGTTTGCTCGGAGAGATTTAGTCTCGTCAAAGGTTTGCCGATAGCCTTTGCGAGTGCGGTGACGAGAGTAGTTTTGCCAACACCGGGGTTACCTTCCAGTAAGATTGGCTTTGCAAGTTGCAGTGCGCGGACTACTCGCATAGCATTGGATCGTGTTGTAGGAGCTTCAAGTGAAAAGTTCGATGTTTCTGTTGCGGCAGACGAGAACTTGGGGATGGAGAACGAACCGAGCTGGAACGACTGATCGGTGCTGGTGAGGTCCACTGTACCAAAGTAGAGCGGCGCGACGTCTTGACCGAGTAACTTGCTGAGGTGGTGCAGACACGCTTTCCGTTCTTCGTCAATCGACGTGGGCGAGATTGCAAGCAGGCCTGCTGGGTTTGCACCGAGCGTGTCAATGAAGACCATAGCTGCGCCATGTACGATACCAAAGACTGGGTCGTTGTTGATGGAGTTGTTGACAAACGTGACCCAAGCCAATGTGTCTCGTATCGAAATGGACGAGGCAACCGAAGTGTTGTACTTCTCATTGAACCACTGCGAAAACGAGACGATAGCCCCGGCGTACTGTGCGACCTCTGGCTTCAGCTTGGATCGCACAATCTGCAAGACATCCTCCAAGTCAGACATTGCGGGGACCCAAATCTCCGTAAATCGATTGCGGAGCGCCAGTGAGAGCTCCTTCTTGCCGTAGTCTCCACCAGGGTTCATGGTTGCAAGAAATTGGAAGCCTTCACGAGCGGTGATCTGGGAATCAACGGGGCCCTTCTCCGCAAGCAGGAGTGTGCGGGAGGACTCAAGCACACTGTTCAGGCGCTCGAGAACCGAGTCGTCCGCGAGTGATATCTCATCAAGGAGGAAATAGTGACCCTGTTTCATAGCGTGCACAAGGCTTCCATCTGCCCATTCGAACAATGCGGCGGCCTTGATGCGGTTGACATGTATGGCCTCGCGATGGTCGATTGGTATCGCCTCGGGGTTCTCCTTAACAATCGCGTCGTACAATGCAAACAAGTGGTCCGAGTCCATAGCAGAGGCAGTAGCAGGATCGATTTCTCCCCTCACATCCCCTATGACCTGAAGAAGCTGCTGTCTCAACAAGTCCTCGATAGCCGCTCGGTTTCGAATAGGTCGTTGGGCACCAATCAAATCACCCGTCTCAGTGTTCTGATGGGCGTTCAGGATATGCAGTTGGTTCTCATACGCATCCGCCAGCATCTGACACACTGTGGTCTTTCCGCAACCCGTCTCTCCGACAAGCAGAACAGGCTCGTTGTTACGAATGGCGTGAGCTACAAGCACGAAGAGTCTCCGCATAGCACGGGTCCAAACAACGCCGGCATTAGCACCAGTGGTCTCCTTACTCAGCTGCTTGATAGCAGACCAGTTGTCTTCGCTGAACATCTGCTCCTCATCGATCGTAACCTTGGGCCCATTCTTGCTCATGACACTCTCCATGACCTTCTTGACCGCAACACGTTCTTCCTCTTTACGCACACGTTCTGCAAGAAGCATGTAGCCATTGTTCGCAAGGTCCTGTATCGTATCTGCCTTGCGCTGCGCCCATCTGAACAGATCTCTGAGCGTCGCAAAACTCTTCTGTTCGAAGATGCGGTTTTCCTGTCGAAGTGTAGAAAGCTCCTGGTACACTTTCACAATGCGCTTACACCACGTTTCAGGAATCATGGTGCGGCGATGCAGAATTTCAGTCAGTTCCTCCACTGGTATGTCGTCGAAGTGCAGCTCGAGGAAACGATTGCGGAAAGCTCGTGATAGTACTTTTCGGCCACCGTAGAGACCGGCAGGGTTCTGTGTGGCGAAGAGCATGAAGTCATCGTGAGGACGAACTACTTCTTGCGTTTCCGGAATGAGGAGTTCTCGGTTATCATCTAAAAGGCGATTGAGTGCTTCGAGTACGTCTGTAGGCGCAAGATTGAGTTCGTCGAGCACAATCCAGTGTCCCTCTCGCAGCGCGCGTACAAGGATACCCTCCTGGAATGTGAGTTTCCCGTCGGCTCCGGAAATGTACGAGCCAAGATACTCCTGTAAATCGGTGTGCTCGTGGTTGTTGATACGAACAAACTTGTTCCCAGACTTCTTCGCAAGATACTCAATCATACTCGTCTTACCAGACGAAGTCGGGCCCTGGATGAGGACAGGATATCGGCGTGTCGATGCAGCTCGGATGAGGTTGTTCATGTTCCGCTGGACAAAAGGTGTGATGATGTAATGAGGTTGTTCTTCCACAGCTTGTACACCTTGTCGAAGCCAATAGTGGCCTTGTCTCACGTAGCCACGTCCGTCGGCAGGTTGTTGAAGTGGTTTGCCGAGCTCTGCTTTCATGACCGCTCTCTGAGGAAACAGATGCTTAGTGATGAGTGGAGAAACGAGATCTTCCGACACTTTGCCCAGAAATGTCAAAAAGCTCATGTGGAAACCTTCAAAGAGTGCTCGCCGAAGACTGCACAGAGGTGCAATCTCCCTAGCATACGAAAGAGTTCTTGTCAATGTTCGCAAACTGAAATGTGCTTTCTGATCTGCACCATCGACAAGCATATTCGCCTTCGCGAGCTGCTGAATCTCGAGGTAGAGACTAGTAACATCGCGCGCTATTCTTGCAATTGCTGGATCTGTGCCGTCACCGCCCAAGTACTTCTCGACAATGTTGCGCAAGCTCTTCTCATCGCCATCGGGGCTTTCAACGTATAGCTCAGTGAACCTTGAACGAATTCCAGGGGGAAGATCCTTCTTGCCAACATCAGTCGCGGGATTCATGGCAGCGAAAACCCTGAAGTTCGGATGAGCGACGACTCGCTCAACGTTTCCGGTCTCTGTAAGCAGAATCGAAGGATTGCCGTCGGGCCCTCCACCCAGAAGATCTGTCAGTGCTTCCAGCGTGTCCGAAGATGCCAAGTTGATTTCGTCGAGAAGCACCCAGTCACCGTTCCTGACCGCCTTAACAATATTACCTTCCAAGAACGAGAAAGCGAAGGCCTCGGAGCCGCTAGCAAGCTGAGCCTCCAAATCATGAAGATCCGTAGCGAATTTTTCCCATCTTGCCGTGGGAAAGTTGACTGGCAACGAATCCATCTTTCGCTTCTTCTTAGGCTGGCCACCGTCAGGATCAGGCGATGAAGTCTGGGATTCGTGTGTTTTGCGCGCAGCATCCACCATCTTTAACGCCTCTCGCCAGAGTGTGCAAACGCGCTTCCACTCGCCCTTTGCAACTCGCTTGCCGAGCATCTCCATAAAGCGTTGGTTCTTCTTTCTTGAGAATGTGGTGTCGAACAGGTCATCGAATTCGTCTTTCAGCGGGATTACTAGGCTGCGAACGTTGACTGGCTTGAAGCCACCAAGCAAATCGCCACTTTCGCTTTGCTGGGACAAGTTGAAAGCAACCATCTTGCGACCGAGTTGCTCAGCCAGATACTGAATGCATGTCGTCTTTCCAGTACCAGTCTCACCAACAAGCAGAAGCGGTTCTTGTCGATCCACTGCCACTGCGATCTTCTCGAGCAAACGCAAAGTGTAGTCGTTGGTAGAGAATGGCCGGCTGGACACTAATCGCTTGGAGGACTTGTGCTTCGAAAGCCTCGCTCTTCCTATCCGGATCGTTCCAGATGCGTTGGTCTTGGACGGTACTTCGAGCTTCACTGTGCGATTCCGGAGCAGATGGTCTCGTCGTTGAGGGTCAATGTGCAGCTCTTCAGCTATACACGCCATGACCTTATGTCGTGCAATCTCAGTGCGCAGACTACCGGCGAAGCAGTCAAACGCCTCCATGAAGATGTCGTCCGCCTGTGCGGGGCTGAAAGTAGAAGTCTGCGCAAGAAGCACAGCGATTCTGTCACACCATTTGAGCAGATCTCTCGGTGTCATAGCTCGAAGCGATGTGCCGTTCTCGGAGGAAAACTTGGCATCAGAGTAAAGTTCCAACAATCGTGAGTAAACTCTCATGATCCCAGACAGGTGTTTCTGCAGCGCCGGATAGGTAGCAGAGATAATTTGTTGAAACTCTTCGAGTTGGGGCATCTGCACTGTAATCGAGTTCCAAAATCTGTGTCCGATCATGTTCTGACGGGGCACGATTTCCTGTCCTCTCGGGTTGAGCGTGCTTCGCATTGTGGCAATGATGCGGAAACCTCTTGCCGCTCGGATTGTCTCTCCTCGACTCGGGATGAGCAGTTCGCCACGCTCGATGAGTGGCAAAAGTGTGCTGATGACTTCGTTCGGCGCTCTGTCCAGATCCTCGATGAAAATCCATCTTCCTTCTCTTACTGCTGTTGTGAGCACTCCGGGACGCCAACTGAATGTTCCAGGTTTCGCTCCTGTCGCGTACATGCCAATCAGTAGCTTGGCGTCGCTTTGTTCGTTGAGGTGTAGAGTGACCATCTTGTCGAGCTTGTTGAGCTGCCATGCGAAATGCCGTGTCAGAAGTGTCTTTCCTGAGCCAGCCAGTCCAGTAAGCAAGATAGGACTAGATCCGAGGAGTCCGCAGGCAATGTTCGTCAGATTCGCCTCCGTCGTGGCTGTCGAGATGAGCTGAGAAGGACTCTCCTGCGATGGCGCTCCATCTAATCGAGGTAGCAGGATGCTGTTGACGTTGACTGTGTATGGTGAAAGTTCCTGGTACACAGATTGCGGGATAGACTCGGCTTCCTCTGACTGCTTCTGCTGCAACTGCAACCGCAACTCTTTCCACCTCTTCTCTTCCCACAACGACAAGAACCGGTAGTCAATGACCTTCCCCTCCCATCGTCCCTCAACCTCTCCCTCCCCAACACATCTCTTGACCATCTCCTGCGTCGCCCGATCCGCCGCATGAACATACAGACAAAACGTCCTAACAGCCAGATATCTCACAGGGCGACTCGAATGGTGAAACAAGCCCTCCAGCGCAAGCGGTCGTACAAAGCGAGCAAAAGTCTTGCAGTCGTGGCTAAGAAGTCGAAAGGTTCCAAGCAAAAGGTCCAGCAAACCCGCCTCAGCGGTAAGAGGCGGCACATCCCCAGACGCCTGCGATCCGATAATCAGGCTCTTTGAAATGCGGGCAAGAAAGCGTTCCACATGCTCTGCAAGATGCGGCGCAAAAGGCAACACCCGTCCAAACGCCGCAATCTTCTCCTCAGTCTCCACCCCGCTCTGAATCCAGCGCGCGCACACCTCCGTAAAAAGACCCTCATAACGAACAAAAAGCTCATCGGTTCCACTTTGCCTCAGCGCATCCGCCGCAAGCATTCTGATATCGACCTTCATAATAGCTATTCCCTGCCTTCAGCGACAGTTTGCGTAGTGGGGGTATAGTGAATCGGGGCGCCTTCCCATAATTTCGACGCTTCGAAAAACAGGCTGTTGAATGTCCGTTCGTGGCGTTACAATTCTGTTTTCTCTTCTCTCGAACTTTTTTGCGGGCCTGTGCCAAGACGCCAAACCGAATGCATCGCCGCTCCGCAAAATCTCAGGATTCGCCCAAACGTTCCACGATCGAAGCGACGACAGGCTTACATCTCACACCCCCGCTCCCGCTCGAAACTCTACCATACCGCAATGTCTGCTCCGGCTTCTCGCGCCCTGAGGCGCTGCGTCTGCACCGCCCGCGCAAATGGATACACACGACCGGCGATGGGGGCGGCACAGCAGAGGATACAGCGGAGATGGGCGTCGGATGCTCCTGCGAACCCCAAGATCGCGACGATCGTGGACCAGATTAGCCAATTGACGTTGTTGGAGACTGCCGATTTGGTTTCGTCGCTGAAGGTATGCATTTTGGGTTATGGGGATGATCTTGGCAATTGGGGGTGTCTATGAGCCGCATATACTGTGCAGCTGCTCCAACCAATGCCCTCAATATTCATATATAGTGTAGAGCTGATGTGTGGCTGCAGACCCGCCTGAATATCCCCGATATGCCCATGGGAGGCTTCTCAGCCGGCCCTGCGAGTGCCGCCCCCGCTGCGCCCGTCGAAGAGGAAGAGGCCGCCCCCGCCGCCGCCGAGAAGACCCTCTTCAACCTGAAGCTTGAGAAGTTCGATGCGGGCGCGAAGCCAAAGGTCATCAAGGAGATCAAGGCCATGCTGGGGCTGAGTTTGGTGGACAGCAAGAAGTTTGTGGAGAGCGCGCCGAAGATGATGAAGGAGGGTGTGCCCAAGGAGGAGGCGGAGAAGATTGTCGAGACGTTGAAGGCACTGGGGGCGACGGTTGCCATGGAGTAGAGACACTTTATTGAATGATACTGTATCATAGCATATTGCGTGGCGTGGCGTGTACAGATATGTATAGCATCGGTCAAAGTCCAGAAATTATGAATGTATGTATGCAATGCAGCGCAAAACATCAGGCCAGTCGTTTGCCCATGGTATCTCTCCAAACGCCTGCAATGCATAAACCCCCCAAAACGCCCACATCCTTTCCTCCCTTAAACACAGCATCCTCAACCAAAAGCAACCGCCTGCCCCCTCTCTTCCCAATCCTCCCTCCCGACAACGAAATCATCCTCCCCGATATCACTCGCCTCCTCCCACAGCCTCTCCATCTCCTTCTCGTCCTCGCCATTCACCGCCCAAATACTCTCCCGCATCCTCTTATGCCGCTCACGATCCTCCTCAATGCGATGCTCCACCTGCCGTTTATCCATACGCGACGTAGTCGACAACTGCGGATTCTCCGTCTCGCGCGACTTAAGCACAGCATCGAGTTCCGCGACCGTCTCAGGGAGCAGAATAGCCTTAGCTTGCAGCGCATGCAGGACCTACACGCGTAAAGTCAGCTCCCGCGCCATCCATCCCCAACACACGAGAAAGAGCACAAACCTTCCGCACAACCCTTACATTCGCGCCCTCCTCCCCAACCACACACTCCACAACCCTCAATATATCCCGCTGCAACATCCTTACGAACCCCATCGCGCTCGCCTCCCCATTCCCACTGCTATTCCCACTCCCCGCAGCGTCCTTGACCGCCATCTCGCACAGACACTCAATGAAGAACATGATATTCGCGCGCGTATTCATGTTCGTGCGCTCGAGCTGCTCGATGATGCACGAGTGCAGGTCCTCGTCCATTTCGCGGTTCTTAAGCGCATATAGGGCGGCTTTTTGCAGCGATGTGTGCGAGGCGGAGAGGTGCGAGAGGAGGTTTGTGAAGCGTTGGCGGACTTCGAAGGGGTCTGCCATTTTGCTTTTGAGAGGGGGGCGTGAGGTGATCGGGGGGAGTTTCTCGGGTCAAGAGGCGCGTTTGGCGTGTCGTGTGTTAGGGTTGTTGGGATGGGATGGCTGGCTGGCTGGGCTCGGCGTCGCGTCGTGCGCATAGCATCGGTGTGGGGCCTAGCGCGCCGATCGTGGGGTTCGCGCCGACGTCGCTGCTCGTCGGTTTATTTGAGGCACGGCCTGCTGCTGCTGCTGCTCTTTGTTCACGGACTATTTTTTTTAAACTCTACCACAACAGAAGAGACGGATAATCGCAGATATGTCGTCTTCTGAAGAATCAAAGGGTCTCACTTTGACCGTGCTCGGCTCAGGTATGTTGGAGTTATTCTTTTGTGTGTTCGATATCTGGAGTACAACATGGGCATGGGAGCACGAGAGCAACCGCGCTTGAAAAGAGAAAGTTTCATGAACCTACTCTCTCACAAGAGATACCCCCATCCTGCTCCAAGAAGACAAGAGAAAAGCAGCCCCCAACCCCCAGCACCCCCTCACAGCCCATCCTCACCCTCACTCCCCCAAACCCAACCCACGAAACTAACCCCCAACAGGCACAATGGGCATCGCCATAATGGGCGGCGTAATGTCGTCCCTCGCCGCCGCAAAAACGCAATCCACCCTCTCCCCCTCCACCCCCAAAGACACCCCCAACCTTTCCAACTTCATCGCCTGCGACCAATGGGCGCCCGCCGAAGAAAACGTCCGCAAAGCCCTCGGCCACTACTCCTTCCCGCTGCAAACCCTCACGAACCAGAACCTCAAAGGCGTCAGCGAAGCAGACATCGTCCTGCTCTCCTGCAAGCCGCACGGGTACAAGGACATCCTGGGCGAAGCGGGCGTGCGCGACGCGCTCAAGGGGAAGGTGCTGGTTAGCATCCTGGCGGGGGTTACGCAGCGGCAGCTCGAGGATTTCTTATATCCTGAGGGGAGTGGGAAGGTGGAGGGGGCGTGCAGAGTGGTGCGCGTGATGCCTAACACGGCGTCGTTTGTTGGCGAGTCCATGTCTGTTATTGAGACGTCGAATCCGCCGCTGTCGGATACACATGCTGCGCTTGTCAAGTTTGTGTTTAGCTCGATTGGTCGTGTTGTTACGCTGCCGCCGGCGATGATGGATATCTCCACTGCGCTGTGCGGGTCGGGACCGGCGTTCTTTGCGCTGATTCTGGAGGCGGCGGCGGATGGGGCGGTCGCGATGGGATTGCCGAGGGCGGAGGCTCAGCTTATGGCTGCGCAGACGATGCGCGGGACGGCGGCGTTGGTGCTGAATGGGGAGCATCCCGCGGTGCTGAAGGATAAGGTGTCCACGCCTGGAGGGTGCACGATTGGCGGGTTGATGTCACTGGAGGAGGACGGCGTGAGGGGGAGTGTGGCCAAGGCGATTCGCGAGGCGTGTGTTGTGGCGAGTCGGTTGGGCGGAGAGAGCAGGGAGTTTGTGAACCATCGCCGGTAGGTAGATGGTGAGGGGAGTCGGGGTTGGAAAAAACAGATCACAATGGACCGACTGGAAGCACACGATAGACCATGATGAAATGAGATACCAATACACACCGGAATATGTATTTTTATTGTCTTGTACCTACCTAGACCTACACCCACGCCCCTAATCCCGCCCCGTTTGAATTTTTCTACCAGAAGAGGGTATAATAAAGTACAAGAAATAGAGTAGAGAACCCAGATGCCCTACCCAATCCATAGCCATAGCCATAGCCACAACCGTAACCATACATACACATAGATGCAGATGCAGATGTGCAAATCGCAGCCTCCCCAGCCACTGCACCAACGCAAATAACTACCCACCCACGCCTAAAACAACCTCACTGATTATTTTTCCACACCTCCTGCGAGCTCACCACCCTACCGCCTCTCCCTCTCCAACCTCTCCATCTCCCGCTCAACATCACCCTCCGTCCTCACCCCACCCCGCCTCGCCTTAGCATTCTTCCTCAACCCCGCCGTAAACAAATTCGCAATGGAATTCGTCTCCTCACCCCCCGCGCCACTCTTACGCCTTTTATCACGATGCCCCGCAGGCGCAGTCGGCGTCTTCGTATCCTTGCGCGAGGACGTCGAAGTCGAAGCAAGCGCCTCATTCCGCAGCTCCCCACGCTCATCGCCAACATCCTCAATGGGGCGTTTAGACGACAGCGAAGGGCGAGAAGCATGTGTGCGCGGCTTGCTCTGCTCGCGCTCACCGCGCTCACCACCGCGTTCTTTATTATTGCGCTCGCGGGCGTTTTTCTCGCGCTCGGCTGCGTAGTGGTCTTGTACTGTTGGTGTTGCGTTTCCGCTAGCTGCTGAGCCGACGCTTTCTCTTCGTCGCTCTTTGTCGCTTCGCGGGCCTTTGGGGGGTTGTAGAGCTCTCGGTCCGGTTGGTGGTTGGGGTGGTGGCATGACTGTTGCTTTTGAGCGGCCTTTGATGCTGAATCCGTTTGCGGAGGGACCTTTTGGCGCGTTGAGTGGTGGGGATACGGCTCGTTTCTTCATCATTTGGCCCACGACGTCTTCTTCTTTGTCTAGTTGCTTGGGGGCGCGCTCGTCGTGTCTGTGCTCCCGGTCTTTGCGGCTGCGGCGCGAGGAGCGGTCTTGGTCGTGGTCGGAGACTTCAGGTTCGGCGTCGCGGTCACGGCGACGCTTGCGCTCCTTGTCTTTATCGCGAGATCGGTCTTTCTCGTACTCGTAGTCGCGGTCGCGTTCTTTTTCTTTGCGGTCTCGGCGGTCGCGGTCCCGCTCCCTGTCACGCGAGCGTTCGCGATGTCGTTCCTTGTCACTTCTGTCTTTGTCGCTGCGATCCTTGTCACTCCTGTGCTTGCGCCGAGAGCTGCCTTCTGACTCTTTATCACCATTTGCGTACGCATCATCGTCGTCACGCTTGTCCTCTGGAGAGCGTGAGCGGTGGCGGCGTCGGTGCTCGCGGCTGCGATCGCGGTGGGAGCGGGATGAGCGGTGCTTCTCCTTGTCGCGGCGGCTACTACGGTACTTGGAATCTGCTGATGCGCTGCGCGTTCTGTCTCCTCGACTGTCTCTATCATCACGGTGTCGGTCATCGTAGTCCTCATCACGATCGTCACGACGTGATGAGCGGTGGGTGCGTCGATCCTTGCGGCGCTCGTAGTCTTCCTCTGCCTTGGGTGTGGGCGATCGTCCTCGGTCATCGCGTCGCGACTCACGGTCTGCTGAACGTGATCGCTCTCGACGCTCATCTCTCTGTCCATCTCCAGCTCGTGACTTGGCCTCAGATCGCGCGCGTGACGGTGACCTCTCTTTAGTTCGTAAGGCCTCGTCTCGTTCAGGGGATCGTCTGCCAAAGTGTCAGTCCTTCTGCATCTTGACCACATACATCACTATACTTACGATCGAACTCTTCGGACTGGGCTAGCAGGAACGCCTTCTCGCGCAGGCGTCACGCTCTTTAGTGGTGCAATGAAGCGCGCACTGTTCACTCGACTCGAAAACCCAGTGTTTGGCCGACCTTCCCGCATCGCTCGTGGGCCTGTAGGAGCACCCTCAACGCCCACGCCGGTAGGTTGGCCTATCAAAACAGTAGCAGCGCCATAAGCAGCGTTGAACCCGCCGCGAGGA
The DNA here is from genome assembly GCF_010015815.1 of Dothidotthia symphoricarpi CBS 119687. Lineage (NCBI taxonomy): Eukaryota > Fungi > Ascomycota > Dothideomycetes > Pleosporales > Dothidotthiaceae > Dothidotthia > Dothidotthia symphoricarpi. The sequence continues at coordinate 387,026 of NW_022985025.1, forward strand.
CCGTAATTATTGTTGTGATGATGGTACTCCGCGTCCATTCCCATGTTCATATTAGGGTTGAATGGCGCTTGAACAGGGAATTGATTCATCATGCCTTGACCGTACGGCATGTTAGGCTGCATTCCGTCACCCATCATCGAGGGATCGAAGCTCTGCATATCTCCTTCAATGGAATCAACAGTCTGGATCTTGTTCAGCCCATCAGGGTTGGTCGTCTCGTTCGACTCGTTTCCTGCATGATTAGTCGCGCCATCGGCATCTCTACTACCATCACCAGAAGGGTTGATAGAATCCAGCGCAGCATCGTTGCTCTCTTTACCTTCCTCAGTAGACTCTGCGGGCGCCTTTGTCTGCTCGTCTTCGACCTTAGTCTCAGGCGCAGCTTTAGCGGATCCGTCAGGTGACTGGCCGTCACGCTGTTGAAAAACAAACTTGTCAGTTGCTGAATTTGGGGAAGTCGGAAGTTCGCCGACCAAAAGAGCAGGTCTTGGCGGAAGATTATGAAATCGACGTACGTTGTGCGCAGGGCCGCTTCGACTTCCAGGACGACCGTTCGCCCCAGGTCCAAAGTCTCCACGACTGCCATTCCTGTTTCGCTGAGGAAATGCTCCTCCTTGATTGGCATGGAAACGATTCTGGTTCTGGTTCTGGTTTGGGAAATTATTCTTGGGGAACTGGTTCATCATCTCGGGATATGCTCCAGATTGATTATATCCACCCATCTGGTTGAAACCGTTGGAGTTTCCATAGCCACCGCCCATGCCATTCCATCCGTTGCCATAGCCGCCACCATAGTTCATCATGTTCATGGCGGACATGTCGTTCATCCCCATGCCCATGTTTCCACCATAATTGCCGTACATGCCATTGGACATGCCGTTCATGTTGAAGTCTGGTAGATCGTTAGAAGATTATTTTGAGAGCAATTTCTGGCAGCAGACATACCCATGGGATTCATTCCATAGCCACCATTGCCCATCATATTGGTCATGCCATTCATCTGATTCATGCCGTTCCAACCCATGCCGTTGAAATTGCCTTGGTTCGGGAAACCGAAGCCCGTCTGGCCCTGCATACCGTTCATGTTCATCATGGGGTTGTTGTTGCCCATCATGCCTTGTTCGTTCGGGGTGTTCTGTTCGTTCGTTGGATCATCTGTTGACGGTTCCGCAGTCTTGGTCGCATTTTGCGATGCAACACTGCCGTGCCGCTCCAGGTCTTCACCCTTAACAGAAGTGGAATTCTGCGCGTAATCAGCAACAGCGCAGAGTGAAGATCTAAGACGTGATGCATTCCACAGCCACCGGCACGTGCGACAAAAATTGTGTTCATTCCTACGAGACGTGCAATGCTTCCATTTCTTTCTTTTCTGACTCGTCCAGAGCCAAACACGCCTGAACAAATGACTGAAACAGCAGATTGCAAACCTACCTCGTTCGGCTGCACATCAGCTGAGCCTGCGCGCTGAACTACTTCTTCAGCATCATTCGCGGCGGCAGTAGCTTCATCAGCCTGGACCTGCTCCAATTTTGGCGTTTCCTCCACACTCTCGACTGGTTTGTCTGCAGCCTCACCAGCAGGCTGTGCCTCAGGGATGACCGGGGCTGTCTCTACTGGTGGAGTCGCTGCCCGAATAGCCTTGGCATCCTCCTTCTTCTTTTGCTTTTGCAGCCAGATGCGCATCGTGTTACGCAGGGATTTATTCGGCGTGCACGAGTCAGCCTCGAGAGGTGAGTGGTCGCATGATGGGCACGTTGTAGGAAACTCGAGCTTGTCCTGGCCTATAGAGGGTGTTAACGCGTGCGAATCACACCGTGAGAGTATGCGACTCACATTGTGTACATATGGCTTTGTTACAGCACAAAAGTTTGAATGAGTCAATAGCAAGCTGACTGCAAAGAGCGCAAAAGAAGGCTTTAGGGAAAACAGTCGTGGAAAGAGAGCTGTGCGCATTAGAACTAAACATTAGAATATACGTGGAAGCCTCATACAGCGCAAGTTCCTTCAGGTCGTCGGCAAGCGGCGCAGCCTTGGGGTCTGCCGCGGGGTTGGCCATGGTGAAGCTTTGTTGCACTCTCGCGAGGTTGGATAAGGCTACAGCGCAAGGAACCTGCCTCTGCTGGATCCTATTCCATCAAATGAGGGCACAAGAAAAAAGAAGTAGTCAATCGAGTGTCGCGAGATAGGTGGTTGTAAGCAAACGTCGAGGTTGACTGCAGCTGTCGCGTTGGTGGTTGCGAAACACCAGGTGAGAGTCGCGGTTTCCTTCTAGAAAACTTGGGTGGTACGTGCGTTGTCATCACGTGCACCTTACCAGTAGTACAGCCAGCATTCACAGCCCTTCAACATCCTCGACGCCTTGATGGATGCATTTTATATCTGTTTGACGCGTTCATCCTGCAAAGGGGCGGTAATGATTCGCGCTGAGTGAATGTTTCTTGTACACTAGCCAGTTACACGTTAGACTCTGGGCGAATCCTTGACGTCGTCATCGTCGAGCCATTGGGTAGGCTGTCCTCTCTCTCACAAGACTGTTCAACATTCACAACCTCTCTCATTTTTCTTTCTTACGAAGATGATTCTAAGTCAGATCTCCTATTTGGACTGCATTGCCTTTCTAGTCTGCCTCGCGCCCCAATTGCTGATCCAGATTGGCGTGTTTCCACTGCTAAAATGGTTGATACCTGCCCTGCCGTCACTAAGTCAGTAACTCAATTCAACATACACTAAAGTACTGAAACTTATAGTTCCTCAAGTCTTCGTGATCCCCTACCAATTTATTCGCTCAAGGTTGTTCACCCCATATGAACAGCGCACCCCGTTCGTCCAAAAAGCAACACCATTCCAGGATTTCGTTATTCGTTTCGTTCGGTATGCCTTCGCCAACATGCCAGCCTTCCTGGGGCGCGTTTTCTTTTCGAAACAAGTATCGTTGCCGTTTCTGCGCTTTCGAATGCTTCGTCACGGAATCTTCACCTCGCCACTGAGATGGACAGAAGTTAAGAGACCGGGCTTCCAAGGTGTTTATGTTGTACACAATCCCCAAGAGCAACCGGATGTTATTGTGTATTATTGTCATGGTGGCGGGTTTTCTATGGGCAGTAGTTTCTTCTACATGGAATTCTTGCTTGCCTGGGTTTCGCTTCTCAAGTCCGCTGGCTTTAGGAACCCGGCACTCTTTGCATTGGAGTACACACTCGTACCCGATGCGAACTATCCCACTCAGCTCCACGAAACGGTGGCAGGGTATGAATACGTCCTCTCACTCGCTCAGTCATCGACACGCGTTGTAGTGGGTGGAGACTCAGCAGGCGCAACACTCATTCTTACATTCCTCCTTCACCTGACCTCCGACGCGAAACTCCGCCATCAGAAACCTGGCCTTGCGATCATGATAAGCCCTTGGGTCACTATCGTCTCGCCCAAAAACCGCAATACAGCATCCGACTACCTCAACAGCACGACTCTAGAGATCTACGGCCGTCAGTACATCGGCTCCAAAACCTCTCCCTCGGATCCACTAGTGTCTCCGGGGCAATGCAGAGACTCAAAGAAGTGGGCCGACGCGAGCCCAGAGAAAGGATGGTACTTTCTGTACGGTGGTGAAGAGGTGCTCGGTCCAGAGACAAGAGCGTTGATCAATCTGCTGAAGGAAACTGGAAAAGAGGTGGAGGAATGGGAAGACAAGGGTGGAATTCATGCATGGCCTGTGGCGAGTTTGTATCTGGGTGAGACGAGGGAGGAGAGACTGGGCGGACTGAAGAGTATTGTTGATGTTATGAAGGAGAGGATAACATGACTTTAGTTGTAATTGGTTGTGCAACAGATGGTGGAGGTGGTACTAGGCTTAGCGTACGTGGCTTAGATGATCCCCTCTGTCGTCATCCGTGCATAGTTCCTCAAACGAACATACGACGAGTACGCCTTGCGGCATATTGATGCATCTTGTCAGCGTCTCCGGAACTCGACCACTGAATGCCCTGACTGGGCAGGCCGCTAGGCAGTCGCATGTGCAGAATGGCACTGTTCCTATACTCTCTTGGGTCAACATATGACAACACATACACCGTTCAGCTCAACCCCGAATTGCATTAAGGTGCCGCCGACGAGGCTTTCTTTGGCAGAAACTCATGGTGGCAGTGTCCAGACTCCAAGCCCTGTGGTATTGAGCAGATGCGCCCACAGCTCGCATGCATCATGCTATCATTGGTCTGTACTGCACTTTGCATATGCCCCGTGGTTACAGCCCCAACGATTGCGCCTCACTTCAGGCTGATGAATTTCCAGCTCTCTTTCCGTCGTTTCCTCACCCTTTTCCCTCTTTCCGTCGATTCCTTCCCCTTTTCCCTCTTTCATGTCTCCTCAACCTCGTTCTTGCTAGAAAAATCCAACCCAAACTGCTACAACGCTTCTCACTACCCGAGTTATAATGGAAGTTCTTGGCGCCGTTGCAGGTGCCGTTCAGCTCGCTGATGTAGCCTTGCGAGTGAGTCGCGAGGCATATGGCTTCCTCACGGCGATCAAAGATTCCAACAATGACATCAAAGCGCTACGAGACGGTAAGTGAAAACGGTGGTCGCCTTAAGGCGTGAGCTAATGAGTACAGCGTTGCGTGAAGTCGAAGCAAATGTCCGGAACCTGAGAAACTTTGTCAGCAAGTTCAAGATGTCGAAGAACGCTGTCGAGGAATTCGAGGTACTATCGGAAGCAATAACTAATTGCTTCTGTGGTTTTCACGATGATATCTGCGACCTCATGAGCGTCCTCCCTAAAAAGCCATCGCCGACCCTCGCAAGAAAGATCAAATGGGTCTACGATCAGCACAAGGTGAAGAACATCACAAAAAGACTCAACGATCGAAAGACTAACCTCAACAATGCCTTGTCCATTACTGGAAGGTAATGTCGCAATAGCGAACTTGGATCACACTCCTCTGACTTTCGCCAGGTTGCACGACCTTCGTTTGCGCGAAGATACTACTTCGATCGAGGAACAACAAATGCGCTCGAATGCAGTTCTTTCTGGACTTTCAGGAGCCCTACACGACCATGCTCGAGAGCATCAGGACGGCCACCAACAGCTTCTCCAGCATGCCCACAAAACCAACGCCAGCATCGATACTGTTCGAACCGACATCCAACGAAAGCATGCTGAGTTACTTCAGAACACACGCCTAACAGGCGATAGCTTGAACGCTATGCAGACCTATGCGCGCGGATATCACGAGGCTACTGCAGCTGCTATAAAGCAGCAATTTGAGTCAACGTACAGACACATCAATACGCTCGAGAACCAGAACTCCCTTCTTTTGGAGAGGACTCAACGATCTCATGACACCTTTAATTCCATTGGATCCCAGCTAAAATCAGAATCACAACATGCTCATTTGTCACTGAGAAACATTGAAAACGATCTCAAAGGGCTCCGATCCACGGCTATTTTCTCGGCATCGGATATCGACATGGCAACCAAGATTCTCGCAAACGAGCTTTTGTCTTCGATAGTTCCAATTGTTGAGCAAGCTGTGGTTTATTCGAATATGCAAAACAAGACGGTGCCGACAAAGTTGAAGGGATCAATCTACCAGATTGCGTCCGACGTCGGTCGAAGTACTATCGCAAAGAAATGCGACAATCGTTCTGAGCAACAAGAAGAGAAAAACGTTGTGGTCACATCGGGACTCATTGAGGATAACCGATGTCAGTATAGTCGGATGGTTTCCATATATCATCGGGTATGGTGTTATAACTGGAGTATTGGCCATCTCACTGTTGAAGTCACACACACGAATCGCCGTTGGAACGGCTCGCCGTCTGCTAGTTCTACCGTCACTATATGCACTCATTTCTGGCCCAACCAAGCACTTGCTCAACTTCCTGGTATATCTTTCTTGTTCGACACAGGTCCCAATCGACAAGGGTTCTATCACTTCGCACCAATGATCACGACTTTTCCAATCATCTCATGTGATCATCCTGTAATACGTGTTGTGTATGACGGCGACCTCACAAAACTTCAAGAAATGTTAGCAAAAGGAGAAGCCAATCTCAGATGTCAGGACGAAGACGGAGAAACACTTTTACATGTGAGTCATCTTATGATTACACTTTCTGCTGGTCAATATTGTATCGCTTTTATCGTTTCTATGGTTGCAACTAGTCAGAAGCGTCATATGTCGACAATGATGGATATCGTTAGAACTCATGGAGTAGCTGCCAATGTACCGTGTCTAAACATGAATGTGTTTTTTCGTCATATTGCCCGGGCTTCCAGGACAAGACTCATCTAAATCCCACTCGACTAATCTATGTATGGGTGTTCTTGCCATTGTCGAACCGTTTGTTAAGTACACTTTAGTCATGTCGCCCGTGAGAACAACTTTAATGCTTTTCGCTGACCGAACTTTTTGTAGTATGCTGCTTTGTACGCTGAACCGAAAATTTGTAGTTTCTTGGTCTCCTATGGTCTATCCTGGACTCAACCAGACAAGTAAGTATCTAGGACGAAAAACGTCACTCAAGAGACAGTAGACTGAAGGTACTATAGCACAGGATTTACACCCGCGCATCTCGCCTGGCAGTGTGCTTTCTGGGCTAAGCCAGCACCAGTTGTAGATTGTGTTGCGACGTTAGAACTTGTCGTAAGTTCCAGGAGTGGCCTTGAGAGTCTCTGGTCAAGCTATGATACAAAAAGGGTTTCGACTTTGCAGGCGAATACAGAGTCTGTCAATTTCTGGCTCGAGGCCATTCCATACACATCGCAGTATAACCCAGACAATTGGCATGCCATGTTGACGTTTCTCATGTACGTATGGTCTCTGCCGACGCGTAACAGTGTGACTTTCATAGAAGGTTGTCTAGATCGGGGTCTTGACCCAAATCTTCGATTGCTCTGGCCAGGGTTTTCCACCTCCTTATTATGGTTTGCTTTGAATAAACTGGAGGACTCAAAAAATGAGGGAATGTCGCCGACGGCAGGGTTCGAAGAAGAAGAAGAAGCCAGAGCAGTTTCTCGGAGTGACTCGACTGGGTACACAAAGCACAACGAACACCAAGTTCCTATATGGTGCGTGGTCGCTGCACTTATCAAAGGCGGTGCGGACATCTATGAAATGAAACCTGGAGACTTCGACAAAGCATCTGCATGGAACGACATATATACTCCCTGGAGCTGGATGTTTGCTTGGGATATGGAAGACGAGTGGTTCGCAGCACTGAGAGAATCTTGCCTTGATCCTGAGCTGGTGTGTCGAGAAGACACGCGACGTTGTAAACAGGCCTTCAGACTTTACGGGGCAACGCGAACAGGGGTAGATGAACGGGTTCTTGAACTTCCGTCGATTTCTGGTCTTCGCTGCCGACCTTGTCGTCGGAGGAGGTGCATGGAAAACCATGGCCTATGGGTGTTCGATACGTAAGAACCGATTTTCTGATGGATTATCAATATAGGCCTACCGGACCACACATTCTCACCAACGCTCTCGTACTCCATCAACGGCCAACTACTGCTTGACCAGATTTTGGCTCCGCCGATAATCTCAAGACCAGACAGTCGCCGAAGTCGCACGTATAAGGGCGCTCTCAACGAGAAACCATATCCACAACACCAGCGACTCAGGATCATCCAGCACTTTTGGGGCTACAAGAGGATGGAAATGAAAGTCAGTCTTTGGCCTACTATGGATAGAGTTCCATTCAATATTTTCTTTATTCAATGAGGTGGTCAGGCAAGCAAACACGCTATGTCGCGCCTTCATGTGATCTGCTCTAGAACAAGCATCTTTTATAGTACTCGAGCAGGCCAAAAAGCAAGTAGATTCACTCAGACTTTTATTCGACTGTATGGGAATGATTGAATCACGATGCACAATTTCGTCAATAGCGACGTCGTTGCAATGACCGTGATGCCAAGTGATTACTCAGCCAAAGATGGGCCTGTGCGCTCGCGTCTCTCTAACTTCGCGTCAGCCGCGCCTTCTCTTTCTCACCAACAACCCGAGCAGCGAGTAAGTCCACCCCGCCTCCACGCGCCTCTGCCCAAACACTTCAGCACAACTCTCTCCCTGAATTTGCCCATTCCTCTAAAATCTACGCAACTAAATCGTCGCCTTACTTCCTACTAACACCCTCCAGATCCCAGTGAACGACAAACCCTGTCACAAGGAGACCTCACGGTCTAATCAACCACGGGGTCTCACTGCATGACAAACAAGAACGGAAAGCGGAGGGAGTGCGCCATCTTGCAAGATGAGCCATATCTGACCCCATCATCGCACGACGACGGGGTCGTCTTCGCAAAGCCACTGGGTCGTGTCATTCCACCGCCATCCGCCGCCCAACCATTCCCGCCGCGCACTGAGGAAGCAGTAAAAGGGTCGAAGCGCCGTCTTCAGACGAGTTCGCTCATGACGACGGAAACGTAGTTTTCAATCCGAGCGCCTGTGCCTCCCTCTTTGGGGGGAGGACCGTTAGTGCGGGGATGCGTGGTCGTTGTTGTTGGGCGCGGTGCGGTATGTGGGTGTGTTTCTTTATACCGCGATCTGATCAATAGACAGACAGATCATTGGGGTCCGGTGATGATGTTCTGTCTCGAGAGATGGGGCATTAAAGCCAAAGTCGAGTAAGGAACCCGGCGCGACTGCCTGTTTCGACGGGTGGTTGTGGCGTGTTGTTCCTTTTGAGAACAGCAGGAGAGCTAATCTGAGGACCAAAACCAATGCATCGCTTCTATTCTTCCAATTCGTCTTTAGCTGTGTTGTGCTGTGCTGACTTGTGAGAAGATTAGTTATGCTACAGACTGATTGTCGTTGTGATATTGATCGTAAGCTGACATGCAACTAACTACACATTTTCCAGTCACCACACTTGTCCTCGACGATACGTGATAACTCAACATCCGCCTCTTATCCTCATTCAAATAGTCTCCAAGCTCTTTAAAAACAGAAAGAACCGCATCACGCACATCATGACCCCTGCAAACACCCCCATGCAGGCCCGTCATCTAAAACGGATGCAAGAACAACCCCACGTAAACCAAGTCGGGAAAACAAGTACAGTACGGTACACCCAAAGCAAACCCCCCGTATAAAGGAACAGTCGTCTCTCCGCCTCCCCCACAGAGAACGACTTTGGCATTTTGGAAAACGGGATACATACAACCAAATCAAGTCACGCAGTCAAATCTCCTCAAAGTGTAGAAAGCACATGAAAAACATCCTGCAAGATGGAACATTTTGAATTTGAGTGTGATTGATAGAATTCCTAGGAGTCGACGAACCTTGAACAAACAACGCGAGAAAAGGTACCCACACCAGGGGTAAAAGATGCTACAAAAACACGTCAATCAGACTAGACGTCCCGCCCCATCACTCCAACCGATACATATTCATCCAGCCCTCCTCATCCCTAACAAAGCGCCACTCGCCCGTCGTCGACGACGCACCACTCGACCTCCAAACACGGGCCTTGTGTTTACGTTTACCATCCGCATAACCAGCGCGATACCTGCACTCATACAGCTTAACCGCCTGCCTCGCCTCGTGCGTAGGGAGCGTCGCATTCTTCTAAAACCTATCCCTCTGCTTCGTGCGGTAGACCGTGTACCCGACATACGCGCCAGTGAGCGCAAGGCCAAACAGGACGAATTTGACGAGGAACCAGGTCCAGCTCCCACCACCGGACGAGGATTCCTTTGGCCTGGCGAACGAGGAGCTGGTTTTGCCTGCGTTGGCGCCGGGGGTGCTTGTTGCTGCTTTTGCGCCGGGGTTGCGCTTGTATAGGTTGAGCGACTTGACGGAGACGATGTCGAAGTTGTCGTGCAGTTCGCCGGTTTCGGCGGAGAAGCCGAGGTAGGCGACGGGTTGGATGCGGTAGTTTGGGATCTCGAAGCAGGTTGTCCATTCGTCTTCGGATTTGTAGGAGAGTTCTAGTTTGAGGTATTGCTCTTGGAAGTAGGTTAGGCGGCCTTTGGTGGCGATTTGCGCGTTGCGGATGCCGCGGGCCTGGGGTGGTGTTAGCTGTTGCGCAGGATGTATTTGCTAGACGTAGTGGGAGGGACGTACAGAGCAGCCAGCGACCTCGTTGGCCTTGCCGTCGTTATCTTTATCGTACTTTGTCTTGCCGTCGCCGTTCATAGCCATAATGTAGGGGAAGACGGTGCCTGGTCGATTGTTCTTATACGTATCGAAGAAGATACCAAGGCCTTCGAATTCATCTGCATGTCCAAATACAGGACCCGGTTGCGCTCGCTGCTTGGTGAGCCACATCGCGAAACCATCGCCGTAAAGGTTGCCCTGGCCGTGGATCTTGAACTCGAATTCGATCTACTCGCGTGAGCTGCTAGCACGGTGCAGATGGGGGTGGATTCAGCGCACCTCCCAATTTGTAGCCGTCAAGGGTACTCGCGAGAACAGCCAGCCTTCGCGCGAGGGCTTGTCCGACGTGAGGCGGATGTACTTGTCTGTTCGAATGACGGTGTCTCCGCCAAAGTCCCACCAACGGCTCTGCATGTCCGAGTCGAGGTATGGCTGGGGGTGTGTGTTAGATCCTGGAATGTTCCTCGAGAGGTCCGTATATATCAGCGCAGGCGACTTACAGGATCCAAACTATGCGTCCGCAGCTACACATTATGTATTAGCAACAATCTGTCCATCTCACACATAGCATACAAACATACCGAAATCGCCTTGATATCCGGATCCTCAGAAAGTCCCAGCGCGCCAACACCCACCAAGCTCCCCGCCAGCAGGCACAAGCTCGCCCATGGTGCCGCAAACAACATAGCTACTAGCCAGCAAGCTCCCTCAAGCCGGTGACCAAGCGCGCGCAAAGAATGGAAAGACGGCAATCGATTGCAAGGGGGGGGTAAGAAGAAACGCGCCTCGGCGTGGTGGAAAGTATAATCTACGCTGGGAAAAGAAGAATGGGTTGGGTGCGCGACATGAAGTGGTGGGTTTGGTTTGGCTTGGTTGCGTGAGTGGGTGTAGAGTGGCCTTTCCACGAGGCGGCGGGCGGAGAGCGGCACCAGCGAGCGAGCGAGCGGAGCAGGGGTCTTGCTCGCCAAGTGGGACTTCCGTTCTTGACGTCGAGAGGCTATTCTTTTTTTGTGAGACGACGACTGCACTTGCTATTACGGGATTTGTTACTGTCACGACGATTGCATCGATTCACGAATAAAATACACACGATTTTACACGACACGATACTGCACAATGGACGCACTAGGCAACTTCTCCTCCGGCAGCGGCGACCCAAAGACGCAGATTATGCGCCAGGTGCAGCAAGAAGCAGCCATGCAGAATGCGCGCATGCTTGTTGAGGTGATTACTTCCCTCCCTCTATATCAGATCCTCCTCCACCCCTCCAGTATACCCACTTCATCCCTCCAATCTAGTCCACCCCACCCCAGTCATAGACTACCCACCATGCAATGTCTTACTAATGTTTTTTTCTTCCCAGAAACTAAACGAACACTGCTTCGAGCGGTGCGTGCCCAAGCCCAACACGTCGCTCTCCAAAGGCGAAGAATCGTGCTTCACGGCGTGCATGGAGAAGTACATGGGGGCGTGGAACACGGTGTCGAAGAGCTATGTGAGCCGGATACAGAAGGAGAACCAGCAGGGTGTTGGGGGTTTTTAGGGCAGGAAACGAAGATACGCAGGGGGTGATGAAAAAGGAGGGAAGGGAAGGCAGGGCTTGGAAACGATGAGAGGTGGCATGGCATGATTGTATTATACTGTACGAACAGCAGCCAACGCTGTACAATATCATGTTATATTCGGTACAAACTCTCATTTCACACATATCGTAACAGGGTAGATGCGCTGCGTTGCGCTCATTTCTTGGGAAACGTCTTCTGCCGCTGCGCGTACTCCCTGACGATGGTCGAGCAGCTCACCTCCTCACACAACCGCTTCCGCCGCGACACATCCAGCTTAGTCGCAAACTCCAGCCCGCTCGCCCTCTCGACCGCTTCAACGGGGACCTCAAAGTCCGTCAGCGGCTTGTCACTCGCGATACGCGCATTCGGCAGCACAAAAGCGCCCAGCGCGACCTTCCCACCGATTCTCCCATCCTCAGCGAAAATAACCTTGAAGAAGTGCGTAGGCACAGCGACATTCGGCGGCTGCCCGATAACCTCATAACTAACCCTCCACTTCCCGTCAGCCTCGCGCTTGGGGAGGTACAACGGGCCGGTCACGACCCTGACAGACGGATATGTGTGCGTGAGCCTGCGGCAAAAGTCCTCGAAATGCGCCCAGTAGTCGCGATTAAACCCGTCGCCAACCTGCGGACACATATTGCTCAGCGAAAACGTATCGTCCATGGCTTCCTGGCTCCACTTCGCGTCGGCGGCCGGCACCTGGTGGCCACGGTCATACCCGCTGCGGAAGTAGTCTTTGAGCTTTGCGCGGAACTTCTCCGGGATGGCGACATCTTCGACGAAGACGCTGTGCTTGCGGTCTGCGTTGCTGGTTGCGAGGGACTCGGGCGTGATGTGCTCTGCGACCCAGTGCGGGTTCCGTGTTCGTCGGTCGTAGGAGGATGTGAGGGAGGCGGCGGGGCGTAGGTCGTTGACGGGGCCTGGGAAGCCGTACTGGAAGAGGCCGTTGGGGTCGACGAGGGGGCGGCGGGCGGCGGCTGCGGGGGAGGGGATGGCGGGGACTGAGGGGAGTGGTGCGGAGCGCGCGGGGCCTGTGACGGTGGTTGTGGTGGTGGTCACGGCGGGGGTGGACGGGAGGCTGTCTTTCTTGGTCGAGTAGAAGGCTGCTGTTGCTGCTGCGCCTGCTGCTGCACCGCCCGCAGCGATAATGGCAAGGGAGAGCTTCGACATGGTGTAGCTTTATTTTGATCGAGGAGATGGACAGTATCAGCGTATTCGGGGGTCTGCGCTTTCTTATTTGCAGCCACAGCCTGCCACGAGACGCGTGACCTGGATGGCGCGTGGGGACTGTCTTAGACGCGTCGAGTCGTGCCGGGGGGTTCGCTCGAGGTCATCTGCGTTTTGCGGAGAAGCATCGCACCCATCTAACTACATCCCCTCTAGCGCCACCACGTTGCGATGGCGCACGTCCAAACTTTCGACAACTCAACACCACGAAATTAGCATTGCGCATCGCCGTTGCCTTTGGAATTTTGCATATCAGGGACTTATTCGACACGGGATATTGCTGTGACATAGAAAGAGTTGAATTGGCTGATTGCCACACGGAATCACCGAGATGTCCTCTTGGATATCTCGGTCCACAGAGTCTCGCAATGCGCAGTTACTCACTACTGCTGTCGTGTCCGGGGCCGTCGTTGCAAGTGCTATCTTTAGCTTCCAAAAAGTGAGGCGCATGACGAAGGTTGCGGACCTCAAAGCGTCGATACCAGAAGTTGGCGAAGACTATCCAACGCAAAGAGTGAGTACGAGATGGCACGTGACGGATCTACCATCACTCCCCCGTCACACCAAAACCCCAGCAAAAGCTAACATCCGGAGAAGTTGACAGAATACGGCGCGGCATCCCACGTCTTCGCGCCCAGCAAAGAAGACGAGCGCAGCGTAGCCCTAGCAGCAAGAGCACGAAAAGGCGACTACGACGACGACCTGATCCTCGAGCAACTCGCCCGCAACAGAGTCTTCCTCACAGACCCCGGCCTAGCCAAACTACGCTCAGCATTCATCGTCGTCGTCGGCTGCGGCGGCGTCGGCTCCCACGCCACCGCCGCCCTCGCCCGCTCAGGCTGCACAACCCTCCGCCTCATCGACTTCGACCAAGTGACCCTCTCATCACTGAACCGCCACGCCGTCGCCACACTCGCCGACGTCGGCACGCCCAAAGTCCACTGTCTGCGCAAACGCCTCGAGCAAATCACGCCATGGACACACTTCGAATGCCGCAACGAGCTGTTCAGCGAGCAGACCGCCGCCGCCCAACTCGCGCCCCTCAACGGCCAAGCCCCAGACTACGTAATCGACGCAATCGATAACATCGACAGCAAAGTCGCCCTCCTCGCCTACTGCAAAATAAATAACATAAAAGTTATCTCCTGCATGGGCGCAGGCTGCAAATCAGACCCAACGCGCATCTTCATCGGCGACATCTCCACCAGCACAGATGACCCGCTCTCCAAGTCCACACGCCGGAAACTGCGCCTCCGCGGCGTCAAAGACGGTATCCCCGTCGTCTACTCGACCGAGCGCCCGGGGCCAGGCAAAGCCGAACTACAGCCCCTCCCCGCCGCCGAAGTCGAAAAAGGCAGCGTCGCCGAGCTAGGCGTGCTGCCAGACTTCCGCGTGAGGATCCTCCCTGTCCTAGGCACGATGCCGGCTATCTTCGGCCTCGCGGTTGCGAATCACGTCATCCTCTCCCTCGCAGACTATCCCCAGGAGTACCTGCCCTCGAAATCGCGGGATAAAATGTACGACGGCATTCTCGGCGCGCTGCAGGGCGCTGAGGAGCGGGTGGCGCGCGCCCTGCAACTGGATGATGCGCAGGGGCTTAAGCTGCCGCTTACGCAGGATGATGTGGGGTATTTGGTTGAGGAGGTGTATGGGGGGCGGAGCGTCATTAGTGGGCTTGCCACGCGGCTTGTGCTTTGTCGGTGGCGGAAGCCCGTGGGGGAGTTCGTCGATATGAGCACGCCGGGGCAGAAGAGCAGTTTGCTCAAGATGCGCGAGTTGGTGCTTATGACTAAGGAGGAGGCGGCGAGGCATGAGAAGGATGTGCTTATTGGGGGGAAGGAGGTGGAGGGCGTTTATGGGGGGGAGGTTGTGGGGAGGGTGGAGGAGAGGTTGGCGGAGGAGGAGAGGTTTAGGAGGTTTAGATGATTTATGATGTTTTGTGTGAATGGATATCACGTGGAACGAGCAAGATGAGGGGGTTGGTTAGAGGAAAATAGGACTCGGGTATTATGAAGATAAGATTCCAATGTGCAAGGTAGCAGGTCTTCCGTGGAGTGCAGTACGATGATATATGGCAGGGAAGTGATAGATGTTAGAAGACGAACGAACAACACAGCAATAAAACAAACACATTTTCCCACAAGCCATACTTTCCAACCTAACAACATAAGACAAGAGGACATGACACCCTACAACACCCTACAAGAACGCCGATGCAAAGAAAAAAAACAGTGCAAAAAAGGAGTCCTTACAACATCTCACGACCCATACGGCGGCGGCGGCACGCCCAACGCCTCCCCCTCCTCCCTCCTCGACTCCCCCACCCCCGGCAGCAGCGGCGGCGGCTCCATCACCCACGGCGAAACAATCTGAATCATCTCCTTGCACGCCAACCCCTCGAACCCATGCTTCGCGCACTCGCCCCAGACATGCACCTGCACCTCATGTTCGAGCGCAAGGCCGTAGCTGGTGAAACTCGGGATGAGCTTGTCGTTTGCAAGTCCAAGGTGCAGGTCCGCGACACGCGCGAGGTCCATGTCATGGTACATCAGCTCTCCGGCGCCGGAGTCGAATTTCCTGTCTGCGAGGGTAAGTGTGGAGGTGATGGTGTGTGTTTCCTCTTTGCGAGCGTGTTGCACCTGTCCCTGTGTCGCCGCCGTCGGGATAAAAGTATAATACCTCGCCGTGATCTGGACGCGGACACGGCGGAGGAACAGCTTCGGCGGGTGCGGCAGCGATTTCGAGCGCTCGAGGTGTTCGATCTTAAGGGCGATGGGGAACGGGGAGCCTATTCTAACGATACGCGCGGGGATGGCGAAGAGGTCGAAGCGCACGAATGGGACTTCGCTGTAGCTGTGGAGGCCGAAGAAGAGCTCTTTTTCTACTAGGAAGTCTTTTACGCGCCCGCGTTTGCTGCTTTTCTCGTAGTTTGGGAGAAGGTTTCGTGTCCGGATGAACTTGTAGCGGCAGAATTGCTTGGGGATGTTTGTGCCGAAGTCGGTTAGGGGGTGGAGGAGTGAGGTGTCGTAGGGAGGTGCTGGGGGGATGAAATGGAGCTCTTGGCGTGCTGGAGGTGGTTTTGCGTTGGAGGTATCTGAGGTGGAAATCTCGATGCGGGCCTCTAGGTAATACCGTATATACACCGCCTCGGGATCAGCGACGATGGGCCCAGATATCAGAGGTCCAGTACCGAATTTGGACAGCGTATAACTTGGGGGTAGCGGGAAGCCTGGGGAGTGCTGAAACCGAGGATGGTTGAACACGTCTTGAGAGTACCACCATTCTCTGTCCTGTGGTGGCGAGAGCTCGACGGTTTGTGGGAACGTGAATTCGAAGGGCAACTCAACTTTGCCGTCTTTAGCTGTATCTCTGCGCAGTGTGTCAAGCCCATCCCCATTACCCGAAGATTCGAACAAATCCAGTGAGTATCTGAACAACTCAATCTTGACAGCCTTTGCGTTTAAATCATGAATGGTCGAGGTCCCTTTAAAGACCAAAGTCACACGTTGTGGTCTTGAGTCTGGATTGACACGGACGACGCCATGGATGCGATCACCAGATGTGTAGTAGTGGGTTGAGTCTCCGAAGAGGTCGATATAAAGTGCATTGTCTCTGCGGTTAACGTACGGTGGCGCAACAGCCATCACTGTTCAAGAACGATCGAGCAACAGACGACACGACACAGTCAAAGCAATGAACCTGAAAAGAGAATGTGAAAGAGAAACAACATACAACTGTCGCAGTTGGAGTTGATACGGAAAAGCAGTGCTCCACGGCGAATCTATGACATGGTCAAATTCAAGTCCTGTGACTTACACTTGGTGCGGCTTCCGATTTGTCGATCTAGACATCTTTGTACCAGGCCAAGACGCTGCGCCTCGTACGAAGACATTGAATGTTCAGATGGCGAGTTTGAACTGATGCTTGTTGGTAAGCTGTAACAATAGGTGTGGCATGAATCTGCGAATGAGCGCTGAGAAGGCAAGCGCACGAGACGTCTGCTGTGTGCATTCAAATGTAGGGTTACATATCTCCATGTAGCAGTCGAATTTCCAACGGGATTTCGGGAAAGCGACTCGGGCACAATATCTTACATTCGGGCCGAACATCGTTGTCCCCGATGGGATGTTGTTGTTCCTCGAGGTATTGCTGTTGATGGTAGTGGTGAGGTCATGGATCATCAGTGTGGAAGGCGCGACTCGCGACTCTGATTTTTGAGAACTACGACTTGTCACCACCACATCAACCCACAATGGCGTCCAACTACACCTGCACAACCTGCTCGCGAGCACTGTTCAAGTCATCCGCTTCTATACTTCAGGTACTGCGCCTCCATCTGTTGGAACATACAAAAATTGACAAAGTTTAGCCTGCGAACAGAACATCCCTCCGCAAAGCACAGCGAACCTTTTCCACGACTACACCAAGCCTGTACCATGCAACACGCAAGCTTGCCGCCGAACCCAGGCCCGAATCAATCAAGAAACCTTCTCCCGCCGTAAAATCGTCTATAACAGGCTTGGCGCAAAAGCTGCGCGAGAAGGCTCCATTGATGATTGAGCCGTACGTCGCATATGGTGCAACGCGCGACCTCGTAAAGGAATGTTCAAGGCCGGGTGACTACAAGATACCGCAGGCGTTGTTGAAGAAGGGCGAGATACCCGTTGACGACAATGGCGTGCATCTGGGCGAGGGCGAGGGGTGGTGGTACGACAGTAAGAACTTCAGAAAGTACAATCCTTGGCTTTGAGTCTATGCTAACAACCTCACAGCACTCGGCTTGACACCTACTTTCTCCAATTGGACGCAGATCACCTTCATTCACATGTACATGCTTCAAGTGCGCTTCCGCATGTTCCCCGAGTCACACGCCAGCGTCTGGATTCAGCACCTCACCAACCAAGCCTTCTACGCCGCCGAGGACCGTCTCGTCATCTGGCACAAGTTCCACGCCAACACGCTTCGCCAAAAGCACTTGAAGGACATGTTCTCGCAATGGCGCGCCGTGCTTCTGTCGTATGACGAGGGACTAGTCAAGGGCGATGCTATGATGGCCGCTGCGATCTGGAGGAACTTGCTTGGGTCTAGGGAGGATGTGGATTTCCAGCAACTGGCGCAGATTGTGGGGTATATGAGGAGAGAGATGAAGAGACTGGATATGGCATCTGACGATGAGGTTGCGAATGGGGAGTGGAAGTTCCGCGGCGACCCCGGAGAAGAGGCGAGCATCGTCAAAGCGCCCAGCAGACTGATGGCCAGCGAGGGTGCCAAGGCATGATGTGGAGGGACATCTGTATTCTATTGTACTTCTATCAAGAAAGATTCAAGACCTCCCAAAGTGACTAGTTTACATCTTTGTACGCGGCTGACATAAGCGAACTATCTGCTTGGCATGGAGCTCCAATACTCTTGAACACGCGCTTCCCTACCTTCAAAGCCCACAACCCGGCTTTGAGGGTGCACAACTCACCCTTAATCCCACCGTTAACGACCCCACCCAGCCACCACCCGTCATGCCGTCCGCCGCCCCCGTCCACGCGCCGCCGCCGCAGATGCCCGGCTACCTCGTCGACAACCACGACGCGCAACAGCTCAGACAAGATGTTGCAAACCTCATCGGGCGCGACAACCCACGCTTCCCAGGCGCCCAGCCCGTTTCCTTTTCCCGCGAACACATAGCCGAACTGCAACGCGCCGAATACTTCATGTGCGAGAAGACGGACGGCCTGCGCTGCCTCTTGTACATGGCCTTTACCGAAGACGCGACGGGCCGCTTCGAGCCCGTGACATTCCTCATCGACCGCAAGAACAACTACTACAACGTGCAGCCGGCGGTGCGCGTGCCCTTCTGGGAGCAGCCCAAGAACCCCGACGCCTTCCTCTACGGCACCATCCTCGACGGCGAGCTAGTCAACGACCAGTACCCCGGCGAAGCCACGCCGCGCCTCATCTACTACGTCTTCGACTGCCTGACGCTCAACGGCGACAACCTGACGCCCAAGACGTTCGACAAGCGCTTCGCCCGCCTGCGCGACTGGGTCCTCGCCCCCTACAACTCCTCCCTCCCCAAAACCGCCGTCCACATCCCGCCCTTCCGCCTGCGCGAGAAGAACATGTGGCCGCAATACTCGTTCCGCCACACCTTCGACCAAGTCCTGCCGAATCTACGCCATGGAAACGACGGCCTGATCTTCACCTGCAAGGCCACGCGCTACGAGTTCGGCACAGACCGCCACACCCTGAAATGGAAACCCCCCCACGAAAACACAATAGACTTCAAACTCCGCCTCGGCGAATTTCCCCTCATCGACCCGCAGGATGGCGAAGACGGTCCCATCCCAGACTACACCGCTATCCCCGCCCCCATCACCCTGCTCGTCCAGCACAATAAAAACCAATACGAGCCCTTTGCCGAACTCGCCCTCACGCCCGCGGAATGGCACGTGCTTATGTCGCTTGACCAGCGCCTCGACGGCCGCATCATAGAGTGCTACCGCACCCCGCAAGGCCAGTGGAAGTACAAAGCCGAAGCTGACGGGTCGCCGCGCTGGCGCGACGATAAGAAAGACGCAAATCACATTTCTACCGTTAACAGCGTGCTGGAGAGCATAGAGAACCCCGTTACCGAGGACGATCTGCGCGCTATGGAGCCCAGGCTCAAAGAAGCCGTGTATCGTCTGCAGGGCCGCGAGCCGCCCAAGGCGGATGGCGAGAGGGACCCGAAGAAGAGGAAGGTGGATGAGGCGGGGCTTAATGGGAATGCGAATGGGAGTGCGCATGCGAATGGGAACGGGAATATGACCATGAGGCCGCATTAGAAGTGTGGGCGCGGCAGGTCGTATGATGCCGTGCGCGGTCTGATGGTGGTGAGGCCGTGTTCGGCAAATCGCAGGTGCTGGTATTGTTTGTATAGGCGTATTGGGTAGGGTAGGGTTGGGTAGAATAGCGGCGTTTTTTGCTTCTTGGACTGGAGATGCAGAGAGATAGATACCCGCGAAGTGTTCGCAATGTTTCGACGACGACTCATGGATGTAAAGGGAACAAAAAAGGTCGAGGGAAGAAGAAAAAGGCGTTGGATAACGTCGGATTGCAATTCATCGCTACTCGCATTAGAATCTCGCATTAAAACATGCTGGTGGCATCATGGTGCACAAAGCAGCAGCAGCAGTATCAATAAACATATCATCATCATAATCATCATTCAATGTCTTTCGCCATCTCCCCTCTATCTGTTCCGTTCTGCTCTGATCTGATCCCTCCAAATACCATCCATCCCAGCAACCCAACACAGAAGAAGGAGAAGAAGGAAGAAAGATACAACAAGACCCCATCCCCCACACATCCCATACCAAATCATGTCATATATTCGACTTTTTGCTGTCTTGCCTCCCTCACATGTACCAACCAGCCTCAACCCACCACTACCACCCCACGTATATCAGTACAAGACTCGAGATTGCGATGGAACAAAAAAAGGGCGCCGGCTCCAAGCAGAGACGACCAACCGAAACATGATAAAAAAAACGACGACCAACGCAATTGTGAAGCGAGCGACATGAGCGAACGAGCGAGCGAGCGTGATATTTGGAGAACGAGAAGAACAAAAACGCCAAACGCAACCCGTCCAACCGAAGTGAAAGGAAACAGGACATGCACGTCGTGGAAATACGGTAGGCCTGCTCCGTTCTCGCCGGCAGAGAAAGAGGGGGGAAGCCGGCCACAAAAAAAGAAAATCGTGTGCGTGACAATTCATATACAGGAAGAGAGAGTGCTGTCTCGCAACACCGTACATGGCGATTCAAAATGCTGGAATATGCTACAAACAGCGTCCAAGGACATTCGGAACACATCCAGTCCTTATCTCTGTGGAGTACTGTTAATATGGAGTGCCCGGCGCGGGAGACGCATTTCTGCTTACCCTTCCGCGTCGCTGGTTGCCTCCAGCAGCTTGTTGTTGCTGTTGCTGCTGCTGCTGGGGTGCATACATTCCATATTGATACATTGGCGCACCCATACCTGGACCCATGCCTTGGCCGGCGAGGTTGGCAGGCTGCATCATGGGAGACCCATTGAAACCAGGTGCTCCTCCCGGCGACGCATTTCGGTAGGCCTCCATACCAGGAGGTGGGGCTTGGAAGCCGTTCATCTGGGGGTAGAATTGACCCTGGCGGGCCAACAACTGTTGGTACTGAAGCTGTTGCTGATTGTTCATAGCTTGCATGTTGGGCATGTACATAGGACCGTTGCCGCCCATAGCATACTGATCAAAGTTGTTCGAGTCCATACTTGCAGTGCGCTGGAGGCCGACAGGATCGAAGCCAGCGGCAGCCGGTGGGTAGAAGTTCCTTGAATCAGCCTGCGACCCACCCATCCTGTCCTTCGACGCCGATCGCGTCGCAGAGTGGTCACGATGACCAGGTCCGCTTCGAGTTGAGAGACCCACCTCGTCCATGAGTCGCTTGTAGCCTTGTTGGGGCTGTGCCTTGATGCGAGCAAGGACGTTGCGTACGTTCTGCACAACGTCTGCACGGATCTGCTCATCAAAGAATGGAGTGGTAAGCACCTTGAAGATCAGAGTTGCACCACAGTTCTGGTCAGCCAGGATGTCTTCCAAGACTTGGTCGTTGGGTGAGAAGAATAGCGCCTGGAGGATAGTGTCGCGGGCTTCCGGTTCGTTGCGCTGGTTGATGATCTTGAGTACAGTGAGGTAGGCGACCTTGTGTGTGCAAAGATGAACAATGTGTGGGACCAGGCGAGGAGCCAGCACTGTCCGCCTCCTTGGGAAAGTGCAGGTATCCAGGAACCATGTCAAAAGCAAGGCGCCGTTTGCATTGGTAGCGAGCTGAACGCTATGGAGGGCAATCGTGGCCGCAGCCATACGCTGCTGATCTTTAGTGGCGAAGTGACTTTCTAGACAAGCTCGCATAGCACGAGCACCAAATCGACCTTGGGCGAGATCCCAGAGACGGCTAAGCATAACCTCGAAGATGAAGTTGTTGTACTGCTGGTACTTCAGGCAACCCTGCATAACGTAGTTGCCAAATTGGTCCAGGAAGAGGGACACCGCATACGGTTGGAGAGCTTCGACAACCATCTTCTGCATGGCAGGTGACTTGGAAACGTCGATAATCTTCTGGGCAGCCCATGTTCCGTTCTTGTGAATACCAATCTTGGCGAGATGAGGCGCGATCTCACGCAACATTGCCTCTTTGGTAGGCTCCTCGCAGAATTCAAACAACTTTTGTACCACAGTATTACCAAGGTAATCGGATGCCAACTCGGCAACTTCAGGGAGCATGTTCAGAGCAATCTGCTCAATGTCATCCTTCGAGCAGGAACCATTGTCGATGCGCTTGCGGATCTCACGCAGTCTCGGTGCATCATGAACACGGGTGTGACTGGGCTCTTCAACGGGAGGAATCTCATCGATGTAAGTGTTGAGCCGGATGGCAGCTTCGACTTGAGCGGAAATCCTGGCCTGCTCGTCATCCGTGGCGCCCAGATCTTTCACGATCTGGACAATGTCGCCGCGGATGTCGGTCAGTTCAGGTGTTGTCAAAGGCACATTGGCGCTTTCAACACGAACGTTGTTTGCATTCGTATTGTGGGCCGAGCCGCTTTCCGCCTGGGCTTTTGCGATTGGATCTGGGCTTGGCGAGGGAAACAATCCGTTGTGACCAGGCGTGGCCGCTGCACTCGGAATCTTCGCATAACCAATCCGAATGGGGCCTGCGCCGGGGAAGATTTCCTTTCCGTTCAACTGTGTCTTTGCCTGAACAGCGCTTTCGAGGTTTTCGAAGTTAACAAAGCCACAGTTCTTGTGTGTCAAGACTCGGGTAGAGTCAATAGAACCGAAAGTGCTGAAAATGACGTTGAGGGATGACACAGTAGTAGACGATGGTATGTTGCCAAGCCACAGTGATCGAGTTGGGCCATCCAAGGTACCTTCGTCACCAAGATTTGAGCTGGGCAGGTGAAGCTTCTTCACGGCTTCAGCAAGGTTGTATTCGGCATCCTCCGTCAAGTCGGCAGACATGGTGGGCAGGAAACTTCGCATCATCCCTCGTCCAGGAGCATCGAGCACGCCAGCAGTCCTAGCACGAGGACGGGCGGAAGAAGCATAATTTGCAAATGCCTGAACGTCCTGATTATGCTGGCGGATAGCTTCTTGAATGAGAAGAGCGTTGGCTTCAGCTGGGGTAATGGCGCCGCTGTAACCATATTGAAGTTCATCTTCATCCTCGGCATATTTCTCCTTCGCGTTAACAGAATATGAGCGAATGCGGTTGTTGCTGTTCAACAGACTGTTGGAAGTCCTCTGGCTCTCGAGAAGTAGTTCGATATCGGAAGGCGCAAGAGTAGCTCGTACAGGCTGAGGAGTGTCCACCAATCCAAGGTAATCGAGAGTCCTAACATCCGTGTCTGCAAGCCCATCCCGAGAGAAGGATGACATAGGAGAACCGGGTCCATTCGAGGGCTGAGACGCGATACTCTGAAGGGTACTGCTGCGCTGACGGTTGCTTGCCCAAGCAGAGGAGAAAATGGGATTGCCGAAAGCAGAGGCAGCGGGCGGAAGGAAACCTGGTTGTTGAGGCATAGAACCAGCACGAAGACGAGAAAGAAGTGCTGATGTAGCAGCAGCGTTTGTAGCTCCTGGAGTAAAACCAGCACGCTCAGCAGGAGTACCAGAGCCAGGCTTGAAGGGACTGGTAGACGGAGTAGGACGGGACGACTTTGGCGCGAGTGAGGGTAGTGACATCAGTCCGCCAGGTGCTGCACTGGGAGAAAAGCGTGAAGGCAAAGTGCCAGCGCGGGCACGGCGGGTGGACGTCTGAGCCGCGGGTGCGGCCTCTGGCATGTTTTGATTGAAGTCAGGGAAGCTGTCTCCATTGGGCGACTCTGGAATCGTCTCACGCAATGGCGTGGAATTGCCGCTGGTAGGTGGTCCCCACAATTGTGGAGTCAGGCCCTCCTGCGCTTGGATCTCTCGTGCACTGTCGTCAGACGTTAGCGAGAACACGACCTATTTCGGGGTGCGACCAACCGTTTGGAATACAGTCTGCTCCCAAACTCATGGGAGGGAGATCCTGTATTCATTCTTGCGCCTGGTGCAGATCCCAGCGGGTTCGACGAGTTTGTAGGGAAGCGAATCGAGTTGCCAGACGGAGGCTCGATAGGCGAAGTGGTGCCAGTGGAGGTGCCAGAGTGCGGCGGCTGAGGGTTCAATTGAGGG
Source organism: Dothidotthia symphoricarpi CBS 119687 (assembly GCF_010015815.1). Lineage (NCBI taxonomy): Eukaryota > Fungi > Ascomycota > Dothideomycetes > Pleosporales > Dothidotthiaceae > Dothidotthia > Dothidotthia symphoricarpi. The sequence continues at coordinate 411,147 of NW_022985025.1, forward strand.
ATGTAATTGAGGTTGATGTGGTCGGGACGAGTGGAGGGAGCCATTATGAATTACAGACTCTGTCTTTGACCGTGAGGTAGTTCAATGTTCTAAAGCTGGATGATCGTAGTGACTCGTTTACCAAAACCAGGGTAAGGGCGATAACGCAGGTTGGTGCCGGCCAAAGGAACGTGGGGCAGTGAAAATGGTTGCCAGCAAAGTGGAACCCGGCTGAGCTCGGCGCAAAGCCTGTGTAATAGGTGTACAGGTTGGGCTGAAGCAGGGAGACACAACTTGGATCCAGTCCGGACAATGCGCAGCCGCTGAAGCACGCGAGCTTCTAACTTGGCACAGTTCTCAATTCCAACAGCTGACACAGCTCGATTGAGGACGACAGCAGTAGTCCAGAGTTGATATGACGCGCTGAGTCGCTGGGCTGGGTGGGGGTTGGAATATTCGAGAGCTCGGTCGCACAACGGTTTGCACAGCGAAGAGTGCAATGGGCGGGATAGTCGCGCGAGAAGGAAGGACGAAAGGATGCCACTGGTCGCGTTGAAGAGTGTTGTCGCCGGGCTGGAAAAGCCTTCTCGATTATGATATGCGTGGCTGGTGAATAGACAGGTACGGGCGTGCCTGGAGAACGAAAGAAATACGATTACGCAGATGGCGGCTAAAGGCTCTCGCTCATCAGGTGGACGATACGGCTGCGGCAGCGTAGAGTGCGGATAGGAGTGGGAGTGGGAGAGGTGGTGATGATGTAGAGGGAGCTTGGGGTGAAGAGGGACTCGCTAAAACGGGGAAGGAGCCACCAGGAACACGCTAGCAGGCACGTCCGAATGCTCGTCGGGCAGATCGTTACAAAACACGGAGCGCGGATTGCAATGTGTCCTGAGAAATGCTTTTTCGCGGCCGTTCACAATGCTTGCACGGCGTTGGCGTTGGCGTTTGCATTGGCATTGGCATCACCTGCCACGGCACCACAACACTTCTTTTGTAGCAGCAGAAGAGCAAAAAGGGGTTGCCTGCGAGCTTCTCCCTGAATGGCTGTCCTGCGGGGGACGTTTCTGAAACACCAGAGGCGCGCCGAGGGAGCCCTTTACTCCGTCCTCGTCGAGTCTGACGTGGACTCTGGTGCTACGTGTCCTGATTGGACTTGCATCGCTAGATCCAAGTGACAATACCGTGCCCTCCTGCATGGGAATTGCTGTGCTTTTTTTCTAGGCTCTGAGAGCTGTCCGACCAACCCCGTGACGGGAACCGGTTCTCTGGTATCACAGAGTGCATGCAGCAGGTTAGGTAGAGTTTGTCTCAGACGGCATTTCGAGAGTACGTATGTTCTATCGCAATTGAAACATGATCTTCCAGAAGAATGCCTCAAACAGATGCCAGTTCATGCCGTATCGTCAAGTCGCCTTGAAAACCGTTATCAATCTGAGGCCTGCGCTAAGTTTCAGTGTCGGCACTCGAGACGAAAGATCTCCGTTGACACGGACGTTGCTTTTATTCGGCCGGCGCGTCATTCTCGTCTGGCGGGCGCGTGCACGTCTTCGATGTGACAGCCTCGCCTGTTGCATGATCTTCTGCACCTACAACGCGTAGTGAATCCGGCGCCACAGCTGTCAGGCACAACGCGTAACCGGCATTTCTATGGAAGACTTCCAGAAGGTGTTCCACAACCCTTGACTGCTGCCGCACTGCTCTGCCGCACAGTCGACCCTTGCCCTGCCACACCATCTAATCGCCTTACTTGCACCTGCCCCGCATCTCGCCCTAACGCCCGCCCGCCCGTCATGTCGCCTGAGAATGGGGAGAGAATGGACGTGGATGTGGATGGGGATGATCCTCCGCCGTTTGATCATCATGAGGAGGATGGGACTTCTGAAGACGAAAGCGAACCCGAGGCGCCTGTCGACCTCATGGTCACGTCACGGGCCAGGAGATCCAATGCAGGCAATCGCATGTCCATCCTGCTCGCCAAGTCGGCAGAGGAGGAAGAGGATTGGGGCGAGGAATGGGAGGACGCGCCGAACGAGGAAGACTTCAAGGGCGAAGATGCGAACGAGCAAGAGGACTACAACCTGGACTCTTCGTCTTCGGAAGAGGAAGATGGGGGCGGCGATGACGACGAAACAGGCGAAAAAGAGCTGCGCAAGGTGGAGCGCCAGGAGCAGACCAAGAAGCGCAAAGCAGTTACAAATCCCTTTGCTGCCGCGCGAATGGCTGCCGCCTCACGAAAGAGGGTCAAGCTCGATGGTGTGCACGCGCAGTCGCCTTCGATGGCCCCTCCACCGCGACCCAAGAAGAAATCCGAGAGGGCATCCTGGATACCCACCGAAGAAGATGGACCCGTTCGAGCATCTTCGCGGAAACAGACCATTGCAAACAAAGAGTCTACCCTGACTAAGCTGAAGGAGAAGGACAAGAGACGAGATGATACCCTGGCCATGATGAAGGCCGCCGAGGCTCGAAAGGCAAAGGACGAGCCAAAGCCCTTGACCCAGGCAGAGAGACTTGCTGAAGCTGCACGAAACGAACGAGTGAACAAAAAGACGTTGCACAGGTGGGAAGAGGCGGAAGAGGCGCGGGCTGCCGACAGACAAGCTAAGATTGACGCCCTGAAGAATCGACAGATCGACGGGCCGTTCATTCGGTACTACAGCGGACCTGCCATCTATGTAGACGACAAGCTCAAATACACGGGGAAAGATGCACCCTCACTTGAACACCTGGAAGACAAACTCAACAGGAACCTCACTGCGACGGACTCAGAAACCGTCACAGCCGAATCCGCTGAGCAACCCGTCGACGAGGCAGTCCCCAACGGCCCTATGAACCAATACCAAACTTCTACAAACCCACCATCCATACCTTCGATACCAACCTCGTTGCCACCGCAGCAATCATCATCTCAGCAGCCATGGACTCCAGCATCGCAGGCAATTGGCGGCGACGTCTTCATGGGCGGAGACATCTTCATGGGCTCCCACAGCATGCCCTACCCCAGCAGCATCATGTTCACGCCCCCACAAAACCAAGACTCCTTCCTCTACGGCATCGACCAATACGCTCAAGCTCAGCAACCCCAATCCACACCTTCCGACCTCCCACCAAACCCCTTCTCCGCAGCCTCCTCCTACAATCCCTACAACGCACCCCAACTCCCCTTCACACACCCCCATCCGCACCCCTCCCTCAGCGACCCCCTCCTCACGCAAGACCCCACCGCCACCCACTCATCAGTACTCTCCTCCTTCCAAAAGCCGCTCCTCCCCGCGCCTCCCCCACGCAAGAAGCAAATCCGCCGCGCCCTCCGCAACCTCCTCATCCTATCCTCCTTCCCAGACCTCGACGCCCCACCCTCCTCCTCACGCTACAAATCCACCGCCTCGCTCACAAAAGACAAAGACCGCACCGCCCTCATCCACCTCTGCACAACCCTCTTCCACTGGTCCCCCGCCGACGCATCCACATTCGTAAACGTCATGCTCGTCAAGCCCGTCAGCAAAAAAGCCGCTGCGGAGCGCGACGCCGCCCTCCGCCCAAAAGTCGTGCACTGCGAAATCACGAACAAGGTTGCTAGGTACAGGGATCCTGAGACGGGCATCGCGTATAGGGATGCGAGGGCGTTTGGCGTGCTGAGGGGCGTGGTAGGGGGTGGCTTTGTCTGGAGCGGCGATTTGGGATGCTATGTTGGTGGCAGGGCGAAGCCGCTCGAGAGTATGGGCGGTAAGGGGTTTTTGGGTATGCCGCCTGCGGCGGGCGTGCCGAGGAGGTTCTTGGAAATGAGGAGGATGGGGCCGCCGCCTATGCCGGCACTTGCGCCTACACCTACGCCGGCGCCTGCGTCTGCGCCGTCGCAGATGCCTGTGGTTGATGCTGCGTCAGAGAGTGCGCGGCGGGGTCCCGCTGTTGTGAAAGTGGAGGATGTTGCTGGGACGTGAGTTGGACAGATATGATGAGCGTTTTGGATGGTATGTTGTACAACAGTTGGTTAGCTGTACATGGAGTATAATAATATTCTCACTGGCAAGATCAAAAAAAGTTAGTTACATGTCCACATATTGTGTTCGCGACGTGACGTCTTGCTGTTGGCGCATTGGAATTGGTCAGAAATGTTATCGGAAACGCCTCCGTTATGCTCGTCTTATATACTAGGTATGTAGAAAAACAATGGTTGCAGACATCCGGATTTAATAGTGTGGTTGTCTGAGAGATCGATCTGGGAGTGAGGACATAGAAAGTATCACCACACGTTGCAGGTTTTGATAAAGAACGATAGGGGGTAGGGGTCGACAAGCGCGCGTTTCCAGACCATGGTATCGTGTGGGGAAAGGGACAAAGTCGCAAGCATAGGTTGTGAAATGTGCGTGATTAAGACGGAGAGAGCAAATGGTTAAAGAAAAGTTGATAAATCATCCAAAGCGGCAAATTCGTAAAGAATTGAAAGGTCCATGATATGCATTGAGGGTTAGCAGACAATGAATCTCAAACGCCACCCATCTTGCTGTTCCTATCCGCAAGAGTTTTTCAGGCGTTCGTAGTTGTACACGATGCCGATGCCCGCTGAGACTCCGAGTCCACCGTGATGAAAGACCAGGCGAACCAGTTCCAGAGAACCCGCCATTCCACTCCGACCGTGACCTTCGTAGTCATCGTTATGATGCACCCGCTTATTTCTTGTCCTTCTTGCCGCCCTTGGTCTTGGCTGTGCCCCGGAACGTCTTCATCCTGTTCTTGCGCTGCTTGCCTGTTCCCGAGTCAGTATACATCTTTCACCCAAGCGCCCATGCCCATAGCCAATTCGCCATCGACGTGCAGGTATTCGAGGGAGACGTACGCTGCTGCCTGGAGGCCTTCTCGACCTTGGTGGCCATGCCGTATCTGACTAGCCTGTAGCGGGGCTCGAACTTCTTCATGGCCTCGTTGCTGTCGTAGACGAGAGCGAAGCCGGTGCTCTTGCCGCCACCGAAGTGTGTCTTGAAGCCGAAGACGGAAACATCCTCCTTCTTCGCCTTGTACAGCTCGCCAAGCTTGCCACGGAGCTCGTCCTTGGAGACGTTGGCGCGGTTGGGGTGGAGGACATCGCTATACGTGACCGTCAGACCGAGTCCTTCGCAATTGTATGCCCGGTGTTTCGTGCACTTACACGACCATCTGGCGACGACCGAGGAGGGGGTTGCGAATGAACTTGCGCGTGCGCAGGGTGACTTGGGAATCGGCCATGTTGAGGACTTTTCGACCTGGAGGCGGTACTCGCGTCAGTAGGTGCAGTCGAAGACTCGGGAGGGCGCAGGCGTGGCGTGCAAACGTACTTGACGGAACTCGATCCTGCTACAGTCGGTTTGCTGTGGTGTTAGTTGGCCGCAGGATGTTGTCGTCGACAGTAATGGCTAGCAAAATTGGATGTGCAGCTCTCGCTTAGCCGACTGCCAAGACGCCCCGCTGCACACATTAGGTAAGCGCCATCATCAACTTTACTTTGACACAACATAAGCAAAGCAACTGCGACTTGAGATCAGGCCATCTCTATTAAATTTTTCGTCTTCAACATTAGGACGGTATGGAAATCGACGCGGACACATTATCACAGCTGCGAGTGCTGCAACGTCAGTACTTCCAGCTCGTGGAACCATCACAGTTACGATGGCCAAGTGGTAGAGTCTTGATGGCGCCTGATGTTCAGTCCTGGATGTTTGTCAATCTGTTCGATCCTGGAGGAGTAAAGTCACCACCACCCGAGCGCTACCAGCTCAGGGTTCTCAAGCTTATTATATCGAAGCTGGAGAGGTCAATTGAAGACCCAGAGGAGGATGTACGATTTCCTTTTTCTTCGCAGCAATCTGCTTCATCATATCGAACTACTCGCTCATCTGGTGCTCGAATAGCAGCTACTAGAAAAATGACAAGTCTGCTTGGCCGCCTATTCAATCACCGCCCCGTTTCTCCCAACCATTGACTGATGTTGTTCTGGTCGTAAACAGGAAGTCTCAGATGATCTCATGTCTGCCATGTCTTCACTTCTCATCTCCAATATCCCTTCCGAGGCCGACTCCGCACAGCAGAAGGCGTTTGTGACGTACACCTACCCTCTCCACCCAACTGACGGCAGTACCTCGGACGAACGTACAGTGACGCTCCTCGAAGCACGGTCCGTTATCTCTTCGTCCGGGACTACCGGACTAAGAACTTGGGAACCTTCACTGGTCCTTGGGTCATATCTTGCCTCTGAGAATGGATGTTCGATGGTTCAAGGAAGGAAGGTATTCGAGTTGGGTGCAGGAACGGGGATGCTCTCTATCCTATGTGCCAAGTACCTTGGAGCTTCTGGCATAGTTGCCACAGACGGCGATGAGGGTGTCGTCGATGCTATTAATACGAATCTTTTCCTGAATGGTCTCGACGCTTCATCACGGTGCCCAGTCCGGACTGCGGCTCTCAAGTGGGGGTGGCCGATTGATACCGCGTCCTTCTCAGAGGATTATGGAATGGACGCACCGGATATTTTACTGGGTGCAGACGTCGTAAGCCCTCGTCATGTGTGGATTCTCGAGGATCGATTTTCTAATCAAGAACAGACATACGACAAATCTGTCATCCTGCGACTGGTAACAACGCTAGGGAGTTTCTTTGACATGAACTCAGCACTCCAAGTGCTCATATCAGCACCGATACGCAACGAGCAGACGTTCGAGACTTTCTTGAACGCGTGTAGTGGGTCTCTCCACGTCCTCTTACGAAATCAGTGCGTTGTGACTGACTTTTTGTGGGGTAGAGCGGAACAGCTTTAGTTCTGAACGCATCGACGTCTCACCGGTTCCTGAACATATGCAGGAGGGGCCATTTTATTCATCGTCAGCCCCGATCCAAATCTGGCGCATCGCCAGGCAGCACGCTGCTGAGGATCCATTTGCCGTCTGAAGATCTGTCAGTATGCACCTGTCAGATTGAACCATGGCTACTACCCTTTTTAGTGCTGCAAACTGCTGCATGCAGTATTGACTCTGGAGTAGTCAGTCGGGATCTTCAGGGGGCAGAATATGCGAAACAGTAAGTGCTCGTGATTGAGCAACATCGTTGGGTGCTATTTGGGGTCTGTTACTCTATAGAAAAATGACTTGCGTCTTCGCGTGCATTGTCATTTTATGCGGATAGTCACGATGCACAAAGTGCGAACTCGGAGCCATGAAGTTCAAACTGGGTTGATCTGACCAGCGAAAGTTCTAGCATGATATGCACATTTGTGAGTTGCTTTTGCGTGGTGTCAAAGGAAAACGCTTTATTCCCGGAGGGAATGTGACACGCTCGCCATATGGCTTCATTGTGCAGCACAAGTTCGCGATACAAGACGTGATCGTGTTACAGATACTGATACGCACTCGGGTGGGTCGCTCCGCGTACGCCATGTCGTACCCTTGCACCCTAAACCAAACTTCGATCGAGGATCGATGGTAGCCTCCACGACTACGATTCGTCGAGCAAGGCAGCCGTCATGCGAAACACTATGGAGGACAGAAACCAGTGCGTACTCTGATTCCGATTGGCTTCCTATTACTGGTAGAGCAAACTCAATTCAAGGCACCATGATGGATTCAAGGTCGGAACAAGGCACACCATGGTGGGTACGCGAGTGGGGGATGTGTTAAAGACTCAGCCAAAAATGGCGTGCTGCACTGCAATCACGAATCATCCCCACACGCGTAACGATAACCCACCTATATTCATTAGACCGTTGTCGTCAACCGTGTTCTAGAGCTTCTTCGCTGACGCCGGGATCTTCACTACTTATTGCACGCAGTCCCTCCGCAAAGCAAGTGACATCGTCTTAATATCCAGACACCATTCACACGCCGACGATTGCCGTTCAATTCAAGGAAACACTCGGCTCTGGTTATCTCACATACACAAGCTCATACCAGCCTTATCGCTCCCGCAGTCCTTGTCGATCCCGGGTGTTACTGCAAGGCTGTCTCTTTTTCATACGACGTCGCACCTGCCCTGTCAGTTGTTGTAAGCTTGCCTCCTCGTTACTTTATTCGTTGCATCACCTGGCTTCTTTATTTATCCTACTGGCTCGATCGTCTCATGTCAGATTGCATCCCGCCGGAGGTCAAAAAGGTACCGAATAATTTGAGCTAATCATAGTTGCAGGAAGTCCAGATAAGGAACCCGTACAAAAAAGCACGCACGTCCTTTCGTCATATCAGCACTTACAGCAAATACACCGGGCTGTGTCACCGCTTCTTTGCGAACGCTCCAACCTGTAACAAATCCCTCTCGACGCCCGTGCGCCATTTCCAGCGAGGCCTTTAAAGTTCACCGGCCTCCATTCCCAGAATGGCTCATCACGTTCGTCATTCGTCAAATCACGCGAAAAGGGCACTGCCAGCTCACGCAAAGCCAACGAAGCCCGCGCCTTTATCAAAACGATCATCATCCCACGGCAGCAAGGGCAGTCGCAAAGTCGATCTTCCGAAGGACCTCCTAGAAAGTGACGAGGAGGAAGCAATGGCCGTCAGTTTTCTGAATTACTGGTACGCTAAACACCTATCTACAGCCCTGTCAGTCGATGCATGCTGACTTTACGTGTAGCACTGTCTGCGAAAAACAAATAGTTACTCCCAGCAATGCTGTATTGTATTGCTCTGAAAGGTATGTTGTTACTTGTTGAAATGTGCAACATGAATACTAATTTATACGTATAGCTGCAAAAAGAAGGATACAGAGAAGAGCTTGACATATTCATATGATCATTATTCACCCCCGACAACCCCCTTCGCCAACTTCACATTTGACGACTTCCAATTTCGTGACATAATTCCGCAACGTTCGCCTACTCAGTCGCATTCAAAACGATCATCATGTGCATTCTCGGACGATCTTTCCGACGATAACACTACACCAAGCGACGAGAAATCCCAACGCCTAGATTCAGAGGCATCGCGATATCTCCGTCAATTCCAGTCGTCTACATATTCACCTGAGACCACACGACCTGTGCGACCTCACTACAGTTCTACCTCAACGTCCCAATTTAGCTTTGGTGCTGCGCCTTCCCTGTCACATACACCGACTTCATCATACAGCTTTTCGCTCCCGTACACACCGTACACATCTGCTACCACGCGACCGCTGCCACCAAGGACAAACCCACATACTTCGTCGTATGCATCGAAGTCGATAGATCTTGTGACGCCATTGACCGCTCCCTCAAGTCCGAAGCAATACTCGTACAAGGCACCGCCGATATCCAGGACGTCAGCAAGCACGATCGAAGGTGAACTTGTCTATGCAAAGTCACCTGTTCCTTCGATGTCGCCTGCCAACGGGAGTTTGGGACGACTGTTGGCTTCGAAAACACGTTAATGCAGGCATCAACTTACATTGTTTCATGGGCCGAGCGTTTTAGGGCCCGTTTTTTTTGGATACCATTTGTAATGCATGGGTGAGCACTTGATGCGGCCCGCTATGCTGGCGTAGCACTCGGCAGGACCTAGGTGTTACCAGGGCATCTCGATAGCTAAAAGTTTGGATTGGTTTACACTGGACGGTTTGTGATAGCGGGAGGTATACTGTTAGAAACGGAACCACATGGTCATAATGATGCGCATAGAATATATTACGTCCTACATTTCACCTAAACCTTTCCCTAATCGCCTAAAACGGTAACCTACTTCAGCCTCCAATCCACTAGGCTAAGCCCTGACGGTGTTACTTCAAGTCCATCATCTAGTTAGATCATGTCAGAACGGCACATTGGGCATAGACGACTACTCTCCAACACCTGTACCAGACAATCTCGCCCGTATAGATGTCCACACGGCGTGAGTACGGGGTCGTTATTAGCGCCTTCTTCGTCAACTTGACCGTAGATGTTCCAGCAAAAAGGGCATTTCATGTCCTCGGGAGCGATGCTGGAGATGGTGACCTTTTGGAGATTATTCACAAACCCGACTGCTTGTTCGTGGTTTAAAAACGGACTAACAATGCCCGCTGACATCTGGTCATAGTATGCGTGCAGAGCAGCTATGATTGACGGTATAGGTTCATTGCCCTTCGACAACAACACATCAAAGATGCAAAATAAGTCGAACAAGATATCTACAGAGTCGGGCCATATTTGAAGTGTCATCAAGGTACCTATGTAGGTGGGAATGTCAGCACCTCGCTCTCGCAACGACGTGAGAATATACTCTACATTGGCGATCCCTTCCCCGGTCCCCCCGTTCATTTTCTCATCATGCATATCGTAGACGGCGTTATGGAACTCCGTGAGGGTGAACTCCAGGAAGAGTTGTGGGGAATGCAGGTACCAATCAGGCCAAAACTTCTTTATCGCTTCGGTAACTATGGTCTTCGGGTTCGGGTGATTCAACAGAAAAACGATTACCGGGTAGTCTTCTTTCTCCTTTGAGATATTACCAGACAGAAATTCGGAAATGGAAATTTTCTTCTTTACCAAGTGGCCAAGCATTGCGAAGAAAGGACAACAGGCTTGGTCTGTCTGTAGGGTGGTTGGTACCTCGGGTAGGAAGCTGACCGACACGCACGTTTTGACGAAGTCCGCCACTGTGAACTTCAGAGCATTTGGGTCCCAATTGAACTCGGTTGGGTTAACTTGGATATCCATCATCAGATCTGTTAGTTCGTCTTCAATGTCTTCGTCATATTCATTGTGTTCGTTCTCTTCAGAGTCTTCAGAGTCTCCAGAGTCTCCGGAGTCTTCAGAATCTTCGTAGTCTTTGTCGTTCTCGTTATCCATATTGGCGGGTGGGAACTGATTCGACAGACGCTGGATGAAGCGTGTGTTTCGCATTTCTTCGGACACACTACCTTCAATCCACTCCCAAGGGTCGATACCACGATGCCTTAGTTCATACATCATATTATCGAAGGTAGTGTACAGCGCCGAGTTCGTGTTGTATTCGCCCTTTCCTGCATCATCGTCCAACGCCATACCTGCGGCGAGGAACATTTCGATAGTTAACGCATATGGTGGGTTGCTTAGCATATCCATGATTATATATGGTTGGGCCATTTTGAATTTGGAAGTTATCCAGTCTTCGTGTGTTTCTTGGTTAAGCTGCCTGAATGGAAGGGGTGAATGTTGTACGATTATGTTTGGGTTTGTCTGAAAAGGGTTGAGGAACAATATATATGCAAATCCAGCCAGTTATGGGGGAAAAACTTATCTGACAATGTTGACATAACTGTATTGCGACATCGAGCTCTGTGCACACACAATGCTCGAAAGAAAAGGTGTGTATTGGGAGGACAGATTCTAGACGAACACCAGCCTTTCACTGAGTATATGTGAGGGCTTTGAATATATGTGCCTGGAACATGTCGATTCGGAAGATCGGATAACATATTGCAGGCGTTTATGTTCTTCTTCAGTGCAGTATCTCACTTGATGTATAATAGGTTTGGAGCGGACACGATCGAAAGGTGCCTGAATATAACGTTCGGGATTTTAATCAATTAGTGAAATGGTATTATATCTACTCTGACCGTCACTGACGTTTTTAAATGACAAAAGACTTGCGCTCGGACTGATCCAGACGGTGAAACTTTTGATCTACCAAATTCGGGAGGCAATTTACGTGAAGTCTTTGGCATCGAGATCAACGTTTCTCGGTTACAAACATACCCTGTCAACAAAGTGATCCTTACTATTTGTAGCCACCCTGTGAAAACATATTTCTCCAAGCCGGTTTTGACTTCGAGACAAACTTAATGTCGTTGACCGCAGCGCTAAAGGCTGTACTTTGTTCCTCCAAACTCAATTTTATGCTCTGTATTGACTGCTTCACACCTGGTCATACTTCGGTACGTATGACGAGCTTTCTGTTTCTGGTCATGCCACCTCCCGTTCACACCATCACACGCCCGTCATCACCAAAAAAAGCCGTTTGATCACTGCCCCAAATGCCAAGTCTATTTGACCCTTGCAACTGTCCTTCTGTCTCAGCAGGTACTTTCTTTGTAAGGCGTCCAACACAGCACGTACGCCCGTTGTGAGGCGTCTAACACAGCACGTACACCCGCTGTGAGGCGTCCAACATGCATACCCGTGCCTCAATACCCCTGGAGGACAATGACCACAAAACCTGAAACACTACCTTTCATACAGCACCATGGACCGGATTCATTCACAACAAAACATCACCCGACGCCTCATCACATTAGACAAACACGGACTGCGCCCAGGAATGTGGACTGTGAACGTGGCTTCCTTTCCTGGGCAACACGGCAACGGCTACAACAAACGCCCTGATCGTTCTGCGAAACTTAGACCGCCTCTCACAAGATTTCACAGTACCACAAAGCAACCTAGATTTTGCCCTATCTACCACTAACGTCGTCACCTAAATATTCACATCCTGTCGTCCCGACTACCAAGCATGGCTTCTTATTCCATATCACTTCTTAGTTTACCCCCAGAACTCATTCTTGAGGTTTCTGATCACCTCCCTCCAGATGGCATCTTAGCCCTAAAGCTCACTCATCCGATCCTGAACGACACACTACCTCTTGCGCCGCGCCTCAAGAATACCACACTCACAAATTGTGCGCGTCTCGCATTTCGAACCTACCTCGCGCGCCCCAGCGCAACATCTACCCACCGTCGCTGCATTCTATGTAAACAGGTCTATCCCACCAGCTTATTTCATTCGTCGAGCAGCCCAGCTTGCGCGCCCATATCTCTCACGGAAGATGCCCAACAGACAGATGTTGTCGAGCTCCCGCATCGCCTTTGTTCCTGGCATGTTGGGCGCCTCGCGCGAATCATTCATACTGAAGCTAACGGGAAGAACGAGTGGGTGGGCCACATGGATGAAATGTGCATGCATTGTGGAGCCATTCAGGGTTGGGCCAAATGCGACTGTCGTTGCGACAGTTGCTCGTTTAGATCTGTGAGGACCTATACTCGGTATTTGAACAACAAAACGGAGTGCAAGCGGTTTGTATTCTGGAAGGAGGCAGCGGATGACAACGTGTCAGCCCCGCCAGCAGCGCGTGACTTTCGACTCTTCGTCAGGGAGACGTGCTGGGACGCTGGTTAGTACTGGACTCTTAGAGACGTCCGATCAAAGCTGTGGTGGCGTACGATAGCGCTTTTTGCTGACCCAGAGACAGGCGCCACAGACGAGGATACCATCATCAATCTGCCAGTTCACTTTGAGGAGCATGAATCAAATGATGAAGCCGAAACCAAAAGTTGTTCGGTGACCAGCCGTCCGCAGCAACTCGCGGGTGATACTGTCCAGCTTCAACGCAAGACTTAGTCTGAACTCTGTTGTTTCAAAGCTTCTTCAGTTACAAGCGTGGCACATGATATTGATGCATGGCGTTCATTTCATTTGATCTCTATTTCAGGACCATATCTTTTCGTCGTTCATAGACTCGCATCGTTCGTCCATCAAGCCAGCTTTCTCAACATCCGTATTTCCACTCATCTGCTGACGCCGTACTTCTTGTCCCCAATTCCGAACAGTGATCAACGCCCAGAACTGCGCTGTCATCAAAAATAAGCCGCCCCAGGCGACACATAACTTCACAAGATGGAAGGTGGTCGAGCATTTCGTTAACCACTCGTCATCCCATCCAAGACCGGCATCGAGGTCACGACACAACGAAACCGCGTCCACTTGTTGCCTTGGAAGCATCGGGTTCAGAAGTTGAAAATCGAAAGGTATGATGATATTGACGAGCGCGAGTGTCACGAAAGACAGCGTGGTCGTGTGAAAAAAGATATATGCGGACACGAGTCTGGGTATGAACTGCAGTTGTACGTCAGCTTCAATCCCAAAAATCCATCGTTGGTCCAGCTTGTGTTCGGACGAAAGCATCGGACATGGATATGTACGCAAAGCAGGAGATGCTCACCCGAACCGCGCCTATCAACCCCAATATGCTTGCGCTCGCTGCGAGCACATTATATACGAACGACCAGAATGCACGAGTTGGGTCGTTGTCAGGCAGCGCGAAGGATGTGCAAAGTAGAAGATGCGTCGAGAGCGTGAGTACGGGGAGGAGGACGGCTAGGAATCTTCTCAAACAGATCAGCGTTGCTCTTTTGAACCTGTGTTGCGTTCTCTGACACTCGATTTGCATAGACAAACATGCTCGAATAACCTGGAACAACTAATATGACATACCTCGTCTGCCTCTGCTCTTTTGAGAACTCCATGGCTACTGTCTAGTCCAGCCCAATCAAATCAAATCAAATCCAAGTCCAGGTCAAGCTTTGGAGATTTCAAGACGTGCAGGTCGTGAGGGTACGTATCAAAAACCAGCAGCAAAGCAACAATAACGTCAACGTCAGCGAGCACGACTCCAAAACAGTAGACAAAGGCGCTTTTGTAAGTGCGCGTGAGCCACGTCGCCGGACGTTGGCCGAAAGCACACGCGCAGAAGCAGGGCCAGAACGCCAGAACGCGTTGTTCACACCTTGACTTTTAGCTCCGGGAAGTTGCGGATGCGTCATCCGCGCATGCATCGTGACGTTGCGGCTGTCCTGCTGCCGCTTGATTGCTCCACGTTGTACGCATCCTGGAAGTTGTGCAGTGGCTTTGAAATACAGCAGGATGGACGTGGGCAGGAGCAAGATTTTGGGGTGCGGTGTACATTATGGAGGGTGGGATTATGAGGCTTGTGGACAAGCGTTGGGATGTGCATGTGCATGTGTGCATGCGGGGGGAGTGCGGATCATGCGGCTCGCTAAGCAGCGGAAGACGGTGGAGCGGGTTGCTGTCATAGGATGGTGAGGTGGTGGTGTCGTCGCTGTGCTCTTGGACTGTAGAAGAAAAATTCCTTTGTTGAAGTTTTCAATGCATGTGGAGCTGTGTGTGCGCGTAACTTGAAGCCCTTATTCTCTCTTGCTTGTTTTTTTGTTATCGACGTTCGATGCCATGCTCACTAAGAGCACGCGATGTTGTAGACCTCGTGACTATCTCTTTCCGAGGTTCTGCAGGTCCTAACGTCGTTGCTGCCGATGCGCCGAAAGCTTCTAGAATACGCGGACCAGGACCGGACAAACGGGGATATCCGTGTCGTGGTTTGCCCGTTTACTGTATGCGCTGGTTGGTCCTTGTTCGATCACGTTGGATCGATCGCTCAGCACGCATATGCAGCAGTCAAGAAAAGCAATACGGAGAACAAGATTACCAACGCTTATCAAGAATGCTTCGTAATATGACGCTGAATCCGCTGCATCGCTATTGAAATTCGACATTGTACAATACAACAAACACTATTACCTCAGGCTCCCAGCGCACCATCACCATTCCTCCTCCGCTTCATAGGCCTCTCAAACTCCCTTGTCTTTGGATTGTACTTGACAATAACAGCCTCATCGCGATTCTTCCCACTCCTCACATCTTGCTCCGCCCCCGGAACAGTCTGATAAATCGACGTGCGGTCCGAGTTCGTCTTCTCTGCTACAGAAGGGGATCGTAACAAACTATTTTGAATAGCAGAGTCGGGTAACTCTGACCAATCCTCCAGGGTACGGCGAATGCATTGGTCGTGTTCCGATGGTTGCTCATCTAATCTTTGGAGTGTACATCCCGGTGTACCTATGTGGTGTTTCTCACATGTCCCGTAGTCTTGCGTCTCCAGGACTCTGTAGTCAGGGCAGTAAATGATCATGAGAGGGTCGTCGCATTTGGTGCATGGGCGGGAATGGATGGCTTTGCAGGAGCAGAGGGCGAAGGTTGTGTACTCGTGGTAGCACATCTACACAGGAGTATGTGGCGTGATGGACTTGATCTCAAAAGTATTCGTGGATTTATCCTCAGTGTAACGTAGAAAGTGTAGATGCGGTTGATACTGAAGAGTCGCTCTGAGCCTGTGTGTCGCGTTGGGCCTGGCTGGATATTATCGAGTGGTGCAGAGGACGATGTAGCACTGAAAAGTTTAGATATCGTTGTCAGATAAGATGTAGAAGCTCATGGCGAGCGTGATATTGATTTAACCACTGAAGAAAGTTGTTCATCCTTAAGAACCAGCGTTCCGATTTGATGACACCCAGCGACGGTTATCCCTGACATCTTGAATATGGATCGGTCTTGAATTGCTGACCAACTTGCGCTCGCGCTCCATCGTTGTTGTTGGTATTGCGGGAAGCTGTTGGCGTGTGTTTGACTTGTCTAGCGAGCAAACCGATAGCGTGTACCGGGTGCACCGATTCGCTACCAAGTTCGCAAACATGCATGTTTTACTTCCTCTGGTATGGGAAGGAAAAGACAAAGCTTGCCAACAGCCTGGTTTATGATCTATCCACCAACACCAACAGCACTTGCTGACTCTATCGCAGAGGTCAAAGTCGCACGAAGTCCCAATGGGGTCTGCCAACAGGTAATTTGCCGACAGATGGTGATGTTTCGGCCAAATTGATAGACTTGGTGGATGTTTGAGGGAAGTTCTGCTTGCTCTTCTTGTACAGACGTAGCCAAACTGCATCTGCGTTGCTGTACTCTAGCGCCTGGCGCACATCGATTCTGTCTAGTACTGGATCTAATACGTTCAGTATCTCGTCGAATCGCTCATCCCGGACCACCACGTGTTGGGCGATTGCGCACAGCAGACCCACAAGACTGTTCCAGATCATGCGTGTGGGCGCATCGACGTACATTTCTGGTCGAAAGGAATCGGATCTGGAGATTGGGTCCATGGATAATGCGCTCATGCCAGTCTCCACACGAGAGAGGTTCGTAGATGTGGATATCAGTTTGCCACTGCTGATGCGATTGTCCGTTCGTTGTTTGGTGCGACGATGCACTTTCGTCAAAATATCCCAGGCGTCATCAATACGACTTCTCATGAAGTCGCCAGCGTGCTCGCACATCAAGGCGACAATCTCCAGTGCGTTGGACACGATGTACGCTTCTTCGTCTTGCAAACGTGGGAGTAGAACTGGCCAAAGTGTGTTGATGAGCGGCAAGAAGGAGTTTTCATGTTTTGCCAGTGCAGGAATCGTAGTCCTGAGAAGAGAGAGGAGAGAATTTCGCAGACTTGATGAAGTTGACGTGAGATAATGTTGTGTGAGTTTCGAAATTGTGAGCAAAATTTCGAACGTTCGTGGAGCAGGGGGAGGGAGTTCTGGTGTATCGGTGGGTTGCTCTGCCTCATCGGTTGGGTCGTGGTCGTGGTTCTCTTCGGAATCTATTGAGAAAGTTTCTTTCCAAGGCTGCTCAGGGAAGGGAGTTTTGGATTGTTCTTCATCTTCTCTCTCTCTCCTGCGAGTCTCAACATCCATTTTCTTGAGTGTTTCGACAACATCTGCTATGGTGACCCCATTCTGGTTGAATCGATTCTGGTTGACTTTGTCGCCTGCAGCAATAGCAAGCTGTGGTGCTTTGACACCTTCCTCTGTCATTCCCTTCAAGACAGAAAACAGGAGTTCTGCAAGCTTCGGGTACCCATGATACCTTTCCAGCGCATCGAAGATACTACCAACGACGTCGTCCAAATACGGCAACAAAGACGGACCGCATAGTCTCATCATCATCAATAATACCTGAGGGGCCTGGGGTGAGACATCTCCCATGGCGAGTTTCAAGCCTACTGCATTGACTATATAATCAACGTTTTCGATCACAAGCTCGCTGGCACTGGAGTATCCGGATGCTTCTGATAGGATGTTCAAACATGTGAGTGCATGATCCCGAAGTGCTATGTTTGAGCTGCCGAGATAGTGGAGTACTGGATATAGAATCTCACTCAGCTCAGCCCGAAATTCGGCTTTGTATCGCCGTGCCTGCAGGGCGACAGTCTCAAGAGCTAGCGCATAGAAATGCCAGGGCAAGTTTGTCTCAGTGTCCCGCTGGTTGAGTATGGTTACTGAATGAGCGTAAAGATCGTCTAGAAGCTCTTCTCGTAAGCTAGGTGTTCCCATATCGATAAAGTCATCAAAAGATAGATTTGTGGTTGTTAAGTCTTGGAGAAGATTGACTGAGATCCAGAAGCTGCCCAATTGCATCTCTTGAGACCCAATGTCGAGCGTCCCAACTAGACTTTGCACAACCGTCAAGGCCGAGTCTGATCCCGCGAGCTCGTGCACCAGCAGCTTAAACTCAGCCATCATGTCTTCCTGACCTTTAAGGCGTAATTTCAGTGATGGAAAAGATGAACTTTTTGCAGGAGTCAGCACCAAGCTTTTCTCGGTAATGGCATCTGACTTTGACTGGGTGACATCCTCCACGCCTCTGGAGTCTGTGAATATGATAGATATACCATCGCGAAGACTATCGGCCAGTCTATCGTCAATGATCGCCTGATTCTGTTCAAATAATCGTATTGTGACTGAGATCTGGTGGATGATGTGTCGTCGGCCGTGATCATCTTTTGACTGCATGACTCGAGGGAGAGAGACAACCCAACCATGAAGGCTTTCACGCAAGAGGTCAGAGAGCTTTTGATCTGAAGCGAGCAATGCCTTCAAATCTTTTTCGACTGTGTCTTGCGAGCCATCCCGGCCAGCGAGACTGATGACAGTTTCGACGGCCATACCGGTACATATAGACAGTGACGTCCGGCACTCCTGTATGACACAGAGACATAACGCTAGAAGTGCCCTTCGAACCTCTGACTTGTCGTGGTTCCGCAGCTTGAAGACGTTAGCCATGGCAATCTTGATTTGGGCAGCCGTAGCTTGTAGCCACGCCGATGACCGCGACATATTGATGCCTTGATCAGAATCTTGTGCCGGAGCCTCGTTGGGCAAGTCCTTCGTTTTTCGATCGCTAAGAAGCCGTGACAACAAAGAAGCCATCATATGTAGACTGAGCTCTATGACTCGAAAACCTGCCCGACTACTACTGCTTGGAGTCAATACTTTGGTCAGGGAAGACACCATCTTGGGAAGAAAGCTAGCGAGAGCGTCATCGTCGACAATGGCATCGTTCAGCGCCATCAAAGCCGTCACGGATTTGAATTTGACACTGTTGGAATGACTCTCGGTCAGACTGTCGAGCATTGTGAGTACAGCCTCCCCCAGTGCTGGTACGTTAACCGTGTCTGTGATGGCTTGTTTCCCTTGGCTGGTGCGAGACGTTTCACTTAGCAGTTCGGCCATGCATTGAAATGACATAGCCTGAAGTTCTTCTGAGGTCGCAGCGATTCCATTTTCTGCGGAAGAGGGCTTGGCTAAAAATGTGAAAAGAATGAGAAGTTGCCCAGACAAAGCAGGCTCAAGACCTCCGCCCCAGCCCGTGCGGAGGAGAGTTGAGATACATTCGAGACAGAGCTCTAGGGCGCGAACCGGAACTTGTCGAGAGACGCGGAGAACCTGCGATACAGGAACAAAAGCATATTCAGCAAGCTTGGCATCTACTGAGCCTGGCTTGGCGGTGATGTCGCGAAGTGTGCCGAGAAGATGTGTGAGCGCCTGAACCAACTCCTTTCGTGCAGTGGGCCTCTGGGCAAGAGTCGCAGTGACCTGTAAGAGTTGGATGCATGGCTGCTTCAGCTGGGATGCATGTCAGTAGGATATTGTAGTGTCGGTATCAGCTGCGTACTCGTTGAAAGGCCAGTTGCCTCTCCATATTGCGTCTCGAATGGATTTCCTACAGGATACTGAGGGCATGGAGGACAGACAGATGAGAAGGTAGCTGAAGTTCGTTCCCTCCTTCGTGTGATCCTCCAGTGGCAGAAAGAAGACTGTGGTGAACAAGAATGCTCTAAATTGTCACGGTCTTGCCGGAAGCTTCCACGGTCTGTCCCTGTTTGTACGTTTCAACTAGTTCATTGGAGTTGCTAGTGACTGGTGTGGAATATTAGTTTAGTCGAGAGGTGGGTGAACGATGAGGTAGCTTTTAGCCCGTGCAGATCGCGCTAGCTAACGCGTCGAATGCAGCTGCCCTCAACGCCTCGAGGTCCCCAGTACAAGACATCATCGCCGCGCCGCCATTGAACTCGATTACCGCTCTGGCCAGTTGACTGCTTTGCAACGCGCACAGTCAGCTCTGTATTGAAAAATATCATAAGCGCAACGACCGCGCGCCAATTCACACGCGAACCACGCGACATGGCTCCACGCAGTCGGCGGAGCGCTGCCGCCGCCGTGACGGAAGTTGTCGAGGAGGAAGAACAGGAGCAGGAGGAGGAGGAGCAAGACGGGCTAAAGAAGCTGAGATTCAAACAGTCGCTTGTGGGACGACCAGGGAAGCAGATCAGCGTGGCCGATGTCTTGACGCGACTGAAGACGTTGCTGGACGAGCTACGGACCATAGATCAAGAGGAGGCACACCGGGAGTCGCTCGCGCCCATCGCGCAGGAACTGTCTCACCAGAGCCTCCTGCAGCACAAGGATGCCGGTGTGCGCGCGTGGACGGCCTGCTGCGTGGTTGACATGCTCAAGCTGTTCGCGCCAGACGCGCCATACCCCGCCTCCAAGCTGAAGGTGTGCTCTGCGACGTGACTATGTACTGTGACAATGCTGACATACGCGTCCAGGAAATCTTCTCCGTCATAATCGTCAAGATGCTGCCCCTCCTAGCCGACCCCTCGCATCCTTACAACAGCCAGCACATGTACGTGCTTCGGTCGCTCGCCGAGTGGAAGAGCATCCTACTCATAAATGAGATTCCTGGCTCCGACCAGCTGACCTCGGCCCTCTTCACCACCTGCTTCGATGTGCTATCTGGGCCGTCAAAGAGTGACAACGGCGAGGAGCTGAGCAAGAACGTAGAGCATAATATGACCGAGGTCCTCTCCACCGTCATCGATGAAGCGCCGGCCGTCACACATGACGTCGTAGACGTCGTTGTCGCGCAGTTCCTGTGGGCTGATCCCATAACACTAGGGAGCTCCGCGAAGGGCAAGAAGAATGCGCCAATAGACGCCAAGCAGTCAACACTGCGACGCAAGGAGGCGCCGCCTGCTTACAACATGGCCAAGAACATCTGCAATGCTTACCCCGAGAAAATGGCTCGCCTGATTGGTAACTACTTCAGCTCTGTTATTGTGGACTTCACCAATGCTGGAACCTCCTTCAAGAACCAGACGCGTCATCGAGCAGGGAGCGCCGACTCGGAAGACGAAGTTTCTAAGGGTCCTTCCGAGGATGACATCAACGAGGCGAACAAGGCCCATAGATTGCTCCGAGAGCTTTGGAAGTGCTGCCCTGGTGTCCTGCAAGAGATCATCCCTCATCTACAGGATGAGCTGGGCACCGAGAATGTCCAATTACGTCAACTTGCCACCGAAACCTTTGGAGACATGATCTCAGGAATCGGTGCGGCCGGCCCGCCTCCTCTCCCTGAAATGAACCCTGTAGCATATCCCTCGCAGAGCCTTGGACGTTCAGAAGCGGCTAAATCTTTCGATTTTCTCACGACACCTGCCTCTATCAACTCCTTCCCAACCCAGCATCCGGTTGCTTATCATGCTTTTTTGCAGCGAAAGAATGACAAATCCGCTGTCATTCGCGCCTCATGGACCACTGGCGTAGGAAGAATACTAATGACATCAGCCGGTGGTATTGGCCTTGATCCAGAAGAGGAAAAGAAGCTCCTCAAGCACTTCGCCGAGTGTCTCATCGATAGCGACGAGAAGGTGCGGTTAGCGGCTGTTCAAGCTGTGGAGCGCTTTGATTTCAACGACATCGTTCGCAAACTGGGCAGTAACGGTAGCATGTCGGAACCAGGGTCTATTCTTTCGAACCTTGCCGATAGAGTCAAAGACAAGAAGAGTGTCATTCACTCTGAGAGTATGAGACTTCTTGGAAGGATTTGGGGGGTAGCTGCGGGTGCCATTGCGGAAGGAGACGACACAGTCAAGACTCTGCTTGGACCAATACCGTCACGGATACTGGAAGCATGTTACGTCAACGACTTGGAGATCAATGTTCAGGTCGACCTCGTGCTATACGAGTCTTTGTTGCCGCTTGCTTATCCGCCAATGAAGCCAAAGGCCGTCGCAAGCGGAGCATCACAAGTCGTGAAAGACAGCCAGGCGAACGGAGACCAGGGATATACAGAGGCAGAATTGGACAAGATCCGAGCGGAAAGACAACTCGTACTCGTCCACGGTCTAGAGGAGAAGGCCAAGAAAGTTTTTTTTGCTAAACAGAGCAATCAAGTCAGCATGTCCACGTTCATGGAGCACTTTCTAAAGTTTTGCGAAGAGTATAATGGTGGCGTCACGGACGATGAAGAGAGGGATACCAAGAAGAAGCTTGAAGGACTCATCAATTACTGGGCGAAAACGCTTCCAAACTCAGCACGCGTGATGGATGATTTGTGGAAGTTTGCGAAGGCTCATGACCGCCGTGCATACACGCTTATACGCTTCTGCATGGACCCAACAAGCGACTACAGGAGAGTCTTCAGATCAATTGTAAGTACCTACCCTGACTTGCAAGTTAACTGGCTAATTTCAAGCTAGAAAGAGTTGCGAAAGAGAATTGAGGACGGGCCCGGCTTATCAATGCTCGAAACACTAAACCCTCTTCTCTACCGTGTCAGCTTACTCTGCTACAACAAAAGCCATGTTTCTGCTATTATCGACTACACTCGATCTGACGACAAAGGGCTGGGTACTACCGCACACGAGTTGCTGAACGCAATCTCCACAAAGCACCCCAAGGTCTTCTCTACTCACGTCAAAGACCTGTGCAGGACGCTTGAGAACGAGTCGCCGACAGCAAAGACGCCCAACCCTCTTGGCGCTGTCGACGATCTCAAGGCTTGCGCCGCCTTTGCAAAGAAATTCCCTACCGACATCCCAATGAATGGGAAAGAGAGTCGCAAACTTGTCCAGAGCTTTTTGAACTTCGCACTCTACGGCACGCCTCCCCAAGCCGCCAAGCATGCGATCACTATCATAATGAACAGCGATAACAAGAAGGAGATGCACGCAAAAGAGATACTGACAAAGAGCATCAAGAACTTTGAGTACGGTGGTGATCATTGGCTCACCAAGTTGGCAGCGCTAAGCCAGTTGGTTCTTCTTGCTCAACCTGAATGTGAAGACGACATGGACTCGATTGTAGAGATCGCTATTCAGAAAATTCTCCAGAAGCCTCACTCGACTACTGCCAATGCCGACGAGGCATGGGCGGATCTACCAGACGATGATATCCAGGGCAGAGCATGGGCGGTCAAGATACTCGTCAACAGACTACGCTCGCTACCCATCGAATCCAACATCGATGAAGCTGCGACGGACACATACGCCTTGCTTAATCGATTAGTGAAGGAGAATGGCGAAGGCTCAGACGACGATAGTACTCCGGCAGATCACAAAAACCGTCAACGACTCCTTGCGGCCAACTCTCTTCTCAAACTTTCCTGCAACCCGCGTTTGGAAAAGCTCTTGAAACCCGCTCAGTTCAACCAACTGGCTCTTGTTACGCACGATCTTTGCTTCCAAGTTCGCAAAGGTTTTGCTGACAAGCTTATGAAATACCTGGGTCAGAACCGGCTTCCAACTCGGTTCTACGCTATTTTGTTCTTCCTCGCATACGAACCAGAGAGAACCGAGAAGATCGGATTTGAGACATGGATTCGTTCACGTCAAGCCGCTAAGGCGCTTCAAAAAGACACTACTCTGGAGCTGATATTTCCCCGGCTACTGAGTCTGCTTGCTCATCATCCCGATTTCGACACAGAAGACGAGACATTGAAGCTCATGTCGGAATACATCCTGTTCTACCTAAAGTGTGTGGCTACGAAAGACAACATTTCTCTCATCCATCACGCCGCTCAACGCGTGAAGAGTGTCGCGGATGGTATTGAGCCCTCCCCTCAAGCTGATAAGAACCTCTACGTCTTGTCTAGTCTCTCCGATGCGCTCATCACTGCATGGACAGAGCAAAACGGTTGGAGCTCGGAAACTTGGCCAGGGAAAACAGGACTGCCGTCCGGTATCTTCCGACCGCTCAAGAGCCACGATCAAGCCCAGGAAATCGCAGACAAACAATGGATAGACGACGGTTTGATAGACGAGCTAGAACCGCTCGTGCGCAAAGCCATTCGAAGCAAGAAACGCAGAGCTACTGACGGCGACGAGAAGAAGTCACGCAAGAAGGCCAGGAGTGAGAAGACAAAGAGGGTCAAAGGGGAGCGGCCGATCAAGACACCCAGGAAGAAGAGGAGGGCTGACAACGACGATGATGAGAGCGATGGGGATGGCCGCGCCAGGCCGTCGAGCGAGCCCAGACGTAAGAGTGGACGTCAAAGTACTGCGCACAAGAGCTACATTGAAGTGTCAAGCGGCGAGGAAGATGCACAGGTCGGCGCCGAGGAGCCCGAGGAGGAAGAGGAGGAGGAGGCAGAGACCTCGGAAGCCAACGAGCAATCATCACCTGCTCCCGAAGAAGACGTCGAAATGGCAGACGAGGAGACTGTTGTGGTAGACGTTCCGACCACAGAGCCGGAAGGCGACGCAGAAGCGGAAGCAGAAGAATCCGACCTCTCCGACCCCGAGGCCTCCCCTGAACCGTCGCCAGAACCCGAGCCCCCGAAAAAAACTACAAGGGGTAAATCTGCAAAGACGACAAACGGCGCGAAATCGTCTCCGGTCGCGCAGAAGCGCAAGGCCGAGACCACTCTACCAGCCAGACCAGCGAAGACTACAGCGAAGAGCAAGGCTAAAGCCAACGAGACAGCGACTCCATCAAGCCCGGTCGCTAATGGCACGCGACGCAGTGCCCGCACGAAAGGCTGATCGCGGCCGTCTCAGGCTTTGGTTTCTCTCGATTCACCCCTTGCGGATATTGTTGTATATCTCGTACGGGCCGGCTTTCCTTCTCCCTGTGAATCCGTGGCGAAAAGTATGTTCTGAATACTGCCACCTCGGGCGTCTTGGGTGGGGAAGGCGGCTGTTGTCATGTTACGTTTTGCTTATCGTTTAGTATGATACCTGCGAGATTGCTTATGTGTGAAGATTGCGGATGGGAGCGTGGAATCTTTTTACTATTTAGCGTTTTTATGGCGTGATGGAGGTGTTAGCAGCGTAGGTAGAGATTGTATTCAATCTGTGATATACCTTGCCTTTTTGTTCTCTCGTGATATGGTTTTATTGGGTTTGTGTGCTCTTGACGCTGGGTTGACGGTTCAACGACTACACACTGTGAGATGTATGTCCAGTTCCCTGACTTGCCATATACTCACGTCTGTGCCTCCTTTCTATGTATAATACAATGGTGGTACATTATATACAAGCCCCTAGCATCATTCTCATACCAGCAAGCCTATGTGTCATACTGCCTTTGTCTTCAGCTGCACACCATGCCAACTCTTGATCTCCGCCTCGAGCACCTTATTCACCAACTTGTGTTGCTTGATGACCGTCAATCCTTTAAACTTGGGTGACTCTATATCAATCGCATACATGGATCCGCAGCCACCGCTTACATCCTGCACCTATACATGGAGCGTTAGCATGTATTCCGACAAACGCGACGACGATGATGCATGGCGAGATGAAACTGCATCCACATCCCAATTCACATATCGACATTGAAGACGCTGACGTGGATTGCGTGGATAAGATTCTTGCCCCCGCATCCCGCTTCCAATCCATCACACCACCTCACATCACATCATGCAACCCTCGATTGGTGCGGCCACGCAACCCCGCAAACTCAATGAATACGAGAGCTTGGATAAGGCAATTAGATGTTGCGTACCTCGAGCTTCACAGGATCTAGCTCCGCTTTTATCTTATTAAAGACATGCAGTTCCGCCTCGTTGAGGTAGTCGGGCGGCTCCGCGGATTGCGAATATGGGCGGGTGGGATGTGCGGGGGAATACGAGGGTCGCGATAGCAGGGGGGGCGTTGGACGGGCGGAAAGTGAACACAGTGATGATGTTTGTGAGCGTATGGTGAGAGGGGTTCGTGTATGTGCACTGGTGGAGAGGAGACGTGGAGTTGGGTGTATGGATGCGCGGGCTATGCGGCGGAGGAGGGCTCGTGAAGGTGCCATTGAGGTGGTTTGCAGCTCTGAAGGGATGACGTTAGAAAGTGAATACTATGGGGTACATCCATTGAGTGAGAGAACGCATACTTACGGTTAGAGCTGGTTGGTTGAGTTGGGTGACGGTTGACAGTCGACGCGAAATGAAGTCTGCCATGCGTTCATTCGCGACAATTTCGTCATAGCTCTTTCACCCAATCACGTGCCTCGATTAGTAAGAGATCATCTTGTCTCTGTCATTTCTGAACTCGAAAACTGATTGTACTCACACACGACACTAGGCTTGTTGGAATGGCATTCCGTATTATCCCCGCGTTGAATCGGTCGACATCTTACGACAGCACCCCAGCGATACTCGCGATCTCAACAAAAAATCGCAATTAATTGTATCTGACGCTAAGCGTCGCTCAGTGGTGGCTTGCATATCTGGGGTAAATCTGTCTGAGCCGCTGCCTGTCCGCGCAGATGTACCCTCGAAGTACCTCGTTGTACCGTCGATGCTTCAACGATATCATTTTCCATTATTAACGCCATCCTTGGGGATTTACAAATCTAACATTCCGAACCAACGATGCAGTCCCCACAATTGCTCTTGACGCTCTCCACACTTGATTGCAGTGCAGCTCGACGCGGGCGCCGACGTCTGGACCCCTCATTTCTAGCATCGATACGCAACCGGGACCCTGATCAGCAGAGAGTGGAGCTTTCACATGTTGAGAACAGGGTTTCGCACACCACCCTTCGTCATACCCTGCGCAGACGGTCCGTCTTGGGACCAAGCGCTACCGTTCCGGTCGAATCCAGAGACGCCATCGATCATGAGGAAGACCATTAGGGCTCGAAGGATTCACTCGACCAACTACGGGGTTGCAGGATTTTCGATTGCGATATCGACGGAGAAACGCGATTACGCTACTTGAGCCACACCTTGGCTTTCGTCAGTAGATGTCGAAGGTTCACTTTTCCAGAGAGGTGTACCATGGATCGTAATACCATCATCAAAGAGCTTCGAAGTTCGAATGCCAGTCATCGAGATGGAGTGCATGTTGTTGGGAAAAGGCTGAATCTTACGTTAGCTAACTTGGTCCGCTAGATCTCTTTGGTAAAGGATATCTCGGTATTGAATTAACCCGAATATATGGAGTCAGACATGCCACGCAGAAAAGGTTGCAAGGTAAGAATGACCAGTATCGCGCGGGTTTCATTCGGGGAAGAAGACCTGTCTCACAAATGTCCGAATATACAACGAACGAGCGTCAACTTGCAACAGATGTCTGATAGGCAACTCCAACCCCGAAACCAAACGTACGATCCGCAATCTTACATTCCCCACAAGTGGTTCACGAACGGTCAGTGTTCATCACCAATCAATCGAAAGAAAAGGCATATCCAAACTCCTTCCCAGCACGATGTGAATGCACTCAGACAGATCGCTGGAAATCATCACACCACTCCCACACCAAGTCCCCAATGATTTGCTCTCCCGGACAACTCAAGCTCCCTCGTGAAATTTCCAGATCTAACGTCTTCAGCCTATGCAATGCTCCACCACCCTCTCCATGAGGATGTCTGTAACCGCAGGTGTGTCTTGCCTCGCGCAAGCATGAGCGGCCAAGGTGGGGAAAGACCCACTCTCAACAGTTTGGTGTGTTACTGTGCAGCGTAAAGGCTACTTGCTGAGGGCTAATAAGGCGAAGCAAATTTTGCCGCGAGAGATGGAGAGTCTGGAGTAAACCTGGACATTGCGGGTTGATGTTGATCGACCTCAGATCCAGCAGGCGGTGTGATCTCATTTGTGGCTAACTGGTTTTGCTTTCCTTGCATATCGAAGCTATGTGAAGACCCTGCCTGTCGTTCGGTGACCCTGGATTCACGGGATGGTCCATACCAAGAAACACTTGTGGTAGTAGTTTTCTAGGCGATCGCTGTATTTGCATTAGAAGCTCTGATAGAGGCTCTGCGAAAGAAAATCCGAACGCGAATCGGTTACATTTCATCATCCGATACCTCCAATCTCGGGGCTTGATTGCCATGACTTGATATCCAGGGAACCGGCCGAACCCGCGTCCTGGCTCTCGCGAACGCCCTCCACAGTCTTACCCCAGAAACGTAATCGACGCCGACAAAACTCCACCATGTGCACAAACTCCACACACACCCCTCCACAGCTCCACCGGAGCGTCGCAGAAACAAATAAGGCTCGTCTCATGACAAGCAAGAAATCTCGGCCCGACACTAACACTTACTTCACCATCTTCATGCCTTCACAATCCTATAATAGCTATTCGTACCGAAAAAAATTGCCCGCACAACCGCCCGTTACACACCTCCTCTTCCCTTCCCAACCAGTTCGCCCAAGACCCTGACATCGCAGCCGCCGGGCGGTTAGGCGTCATGCACGACACCAGTGCTGTGGCTTTTGACCATGTCCGATCCGTGTTGTTGAGGATTCGCCGCTCCGACGCGCCCCATCCGTCCATTCCCTCTATAGCATAACGTAGTTCCCCACAACCTCAGG
This sequence comes from Dothidotthia symphoricarpi CBS 119687, assembly GCF_010015815.1. Classification (NCBI taxonomy): domain Eukaryota; kingdom Fungi; phylum Ascomycota; class Dothideomycetes; order Pleosporales; family Dothidotthiaceae; genus Dothidotthia; species Dothidotthia symphoricarpi. The sequence continues at coordinate 439,568 of NW_022985025.1, forward strand.
ATACGAGAGTATTATTTCTGTGCGGTAAGCTCGGCGCGTAGAGACGAATTGTCATGAGTAAGGGGAATGGGGTGAGGTGTGTTTTTGCGGCTGGCTGTGGAGGCAAGTAGTCGGGCGTTGTGAATGCGCAAGGTGGGTGTGCTGGAAAATTTCTGCTGGGCGTGCAGGTGAGCACGCTAGGCCGGAGATCCAAGATCTTACGCTTTTGGTGCCGGAGAGATGAGGGTCCAAGGTAGAAGTCCAAGAGTTTCAACTACATTGTATCAAATCGGAGTTTGAGTATGTAGTGTTTAGAAGCTTGTGTGCGCTACACATCTACCGAGCCACCAAATTTTGCAAACAACACCAAAGATCACCATTTCCAAGCTGCAACCAACATCATTCTTACTTTACAAAACTTACTCGGTCTACATAAATAAGACTCGAATATCTCTATGTTTCTTTGGATCTCTTGTGTCTTTGGTTTTTGCTGTCTAATACCATTTTGGATTTGAAAGACTTCTTGAGGCTTACTTATTTGCCCATTACAAAACAGCACTTCTCTGAACCACGCGCTACAATAATCTCAAGATGACTTGTGTCCGTATAAGTATATTCGGGTATGGGGCGCTTAGACGTATGTGTTTGAAGCTCAAGATCATATTACTATCACACTTTAGTAAATGTACAAACTGTTACATTCGTCTTTAGTCAAGGGCAAAGAAGCTAGTTTTGCTACGCTCCAAAATCGGGTTGTGATCATTCACAAACAAACTAGACTATTGGTCTATACAAAGTCTTCCTTATTTAGTTATCACTCGTTTTGAGAAATCCCGGTTATGTGTTGTAGGTATCTTGTATTTGTTGTTGCATGTGTAGACAGCAGAGGAATGGATTGTGCAATTGATGAAGAACAATGATCTCACAAGACTCTCATACATGGAGAATACAGCTAAGCGAAGCAAAACTGTTGTTGAAGATGCGAAGATTATGATGAATGTAGGTAGCACTTGCGTAAGTAGAATTCGTCATGGAGCAATCTACCATTCGAAAAAAAGCAAACGTATAACTACTTTACGATATATGAAAGCACATTTTCGCAAGAACCTTGTCCAACGGTTATCCTCAAGGAGTATCCCACCTAGTTGCTGCTTGTGTCATGCATCTGAGCAACTTCAAGCCATAGTCAATTGCTAGCAGCCACTAAACAGGCGTTGCCTGTCCCCAATAAATGTCACCCGATGAAGCTGACTAGTGGCGCAACTTATGGCCTCGGTCTACGCCACGCTGATTAAGAGTGCAAACCTTGACTTTGGAGCTGAGGAGTGACATGCTGCTCCAAGGTTATATCCTTGGCCCCAGCTTGAACGACAGATGATCGTGTCATACTCGGTGCGATATCGTCGACGATGAACGTCACTTCGCAAGGAGGACATTCCGCCAATACGCTCGACAGTTACCAACGCGTCGTGCTTTTCGGCGACCAAACCCGACAATACTAGCTTCCTGCTTCCTCATAGGGAACCGTGTGCCCTGTTTTGGTCCTCCCTGACGGATCCATGTGCCGATTATCCTCTCAACGTGCAATACCGTGTTTTCGCTCGCGACTTCTGCAGGACAGGGTGTGGTTGCTTTCCGAGTGGCAGTGTGAGATGTTGTTGAGAGCGGGGGCGCATGCATGAGCGCCTGCGGGCGTTACACTTGGCGCAGTGCATGGCTGTGCGAACCCATCTTGTCGTGCAGGGCGGTTCGAACATGATACTATGGAGAACATGACAGACGTGATGGGGACAACTGTAATAAAATGGACTGATCTTGTGTTGAAGATAGCGAAGATAATGATGTGGTAATGAGATGGTATAGAGACGCGCGTATTAGGTATGGCGGGAGATAGGGTAGACTGAGGAACGGAAGGAGCTCCCTCGTACGATAGGGGTTGTTATCGCGATATTGGGTATGCGAAACCCTCATCTCCGCCTTGATGCATATCTCCATTGTGGGCATACCGGCATCTTACCCCGCGTCAGCACTCGGGATGTTGAGTTAAGTCGGCACCAAGTCAACAATCAATCTCACTCGGCTCGGTCCATGCCACTGCGTTCACCGCTTGGAGCAGAGATATAACCTTGTTACCCCGCGATAGAACCTCGTCTGGACCTATATCGTATGTCCAGGTAAGTGTTGCGCGGTATGCTGTCATGGTAATCAAGACTGCCATTGCAGCAGACCCCAGACGACGTGCTGTTCCACGACATACCAAATTCAAGTCTGTTGGATATGTGCGGCACGCATTGCTGAATGCGGTTGTTCGTGAGGGCTGGCAAGAGAGGCTGGTATGCGATGTGTCAAGATACGCCGAAGTCGTCGACGTCAAGAGGTGAAGTCTTGGGAGAAGTGGGGTCGTCTTGTTGGATGCAGAAGCCATCGAACCTACTGTGGTCCCCCCCAGAAGTATAAGCCATTCCCCACTTTGCGTACTAATCTTCTATTCGTCAGAATTGCTGATTAAGAGGCTTTTGACCAATCCGTGAGCGTCCTGGAAGGTACCCACAAGAGGCGAATGGCTTATACTTCTGGGGGGGACCACAGTAGGCTTATCAAATACGAACTCCCTCGTATGCAGGGTCTTGAACCGGGTTTGCTTGTTCTTATAGCCTCAGCGAGGTTCGGATGGGAACGAACCGTGATCTAGTATGTTGAATCTCAAAGTAAATCTGGGTGTTGAGGAGGCCAGTGCAATATTGGAGAAGCTGTACCAGCCGTATCGAACCAGCAAAGCGACTGATAACACACTCGGGTTCACGTTATCAGTGGATGCGGAGCAAGTACGAATCTCTGTAAAAATCTCTCAGGCTCCACCTATAGTTCCGTTCATCAGAGTTAGCGGGGCAAGTCTGACGGTAGGAAAGATCAGCCGCACTCCATCGCTGCCGTCCCCCAGAATTCTAGAGCCCCCCTGCATTTACTTGCATGCTAGTTTGTGGGGAAGTTCCAGCGTATGAAAGTTGATATGTTGGTATGACAAGGTCGCGGGCATGAAACGTGCCCCAGGTCCTGTATCACTGGCCAGCGGTAATGGTAGGGAATGTGCCGATAACCCCATCGGCACGAGGTTTGTGGAGACGAAAGTGAGCGTGGTGCAACGATACACGTACAGCAGGTACCAATCACGTCGTTCTGCGGGGTTTCAGGTCCAGTTCATCAGTACTATGGGATTTGTAGATATGTGTTCTTTCGTTCGTATGCATGTATGTACTCCATATCTGCAACCGTGTTCTACCGTCAAGTCAGTAAGTATGGCTCCTGAATTTTACCTAGCGAAATGAGTGAAATGTCATGTCACACAGGGAGGCTGGTCGTTACCTTTGTCAACAATACACAAGTCAAACCTATCACGGTTAGCTGATAAGTCGAGATCCCTGCTATATCCAGTCATATTGTTGAGTGGGGGCTAAGAATACGATCGCAGACGTGGGGTAGTCTAAGCGATGGCTTACCGCTGTCTAGATCCAGACTATCTGCGGGTGATACTGATCCGTTTGATAGTGAGCATGTTCGTGGAGCAGATATGATATCAAATGCGGGACAGGTCTCTCCTGACAGAAATGGAGTTACGTCTTGCGTGGTTCTATGTCCCTACTACAGTTTTATGGGAAGCGAGTCCCATGGTAGTCCAATAGAAATTGTAGACGTGAAGTAAAAACAAAGTTTATTGCATTCGGTCCTTAGACGGAGATACTATCGATGGTGATCTTGGATCAACGAACTTCGCACAGACAATCATCACTCAATGCATCTCATGGGGCGCACAATCTTGCTCAATCACAATACCGCTAACGTGATCAGGTTGTTCGCAGCAAAGATGCGTATATGTTGAAGAGCGTGGTGGTTCGTAAAAATGTGCTTTTGAGAGGATTTTCTCAAACTAGCATCAATGTCAGATTGGTTCGATAAATCAACATGATCCCCCGCTCTGTATACGATGATATAGCACTTCTTCCGTATGAATGCATAGGCACTACATTACTACTGCTGTCTAGAACGAGAATGAACGCAATGGCCATCGACGAAGGGAGAGCGTATGGATTTGTTTACTCGACCACCCGATGGCTGAAGGATGGTCGCATCGATTTGGTTGTGAACATTACCACTATGGCAGGACACTGCGCGCTCCCGGAGTTGCAAATCTCAACAGTGATCTTCAAAGCGAATGGATCTGGTTAGACACACCCTGTTGTTAACACTTCATGTAAATCTACGAGTCCAAATTCACCACTGACTCGCGGTACCATGTAGAGCCGTTGTGTTTCGGAGTTGCAGCGATCGGACCATGTCAAAGATGCGGCTAGCTCGCTAAGAAACTTGGCAGAGCTAACGTGATCAGCTTGCTGGGATCGCTATTCTGGGGGAGATCGCTGATAAGGCACGGCGCAATCAGCGGAGCCTTGAGCGGTGAGCTTCTTCGTCAAACACAATTGGCTCGGATCCTTGAGTTTTGCCGGGCGAAAACTTTGGAACGGCATCGCGAAGTGGGGCTGTCCGGGGCTGCATGCGGGATAGTTTCTTGGAAATTTGGGTCTGGCCATCTTGATGAAGTTACAATAACCAAGTTTGTCAGAAGTTATGTGTTTCAGGTGCTGATGGGATGGAAATTCGCTCGAACATTTTTACAAGGGACATTGAATGACGGTATTGAATTGACAGACTCTGCTCCTTCCCGGAAGCCGTGTTTCGAATCTCGATGCTGAGATCAGGCCAGCTCGCGATAAGACTGTACGTGTATAGATCCTGGTCGACTCTTCCCAGTTTCGTGAAAACACTCTAGTACTTGTCAGCCACCAATCTTTGACCCGGACAAGCCGTCCGTTATCAATCCATGGGTGGAGATGCGTAGGCGCGCGCAAGATGGAGATGTTGGGTACAGCTGCCAGAACAGGAACCCCTTTGCATCGGAGTCTGCCACGAAGGCTGGGTTGTGTTCGGTAACGACGGTTAGAGTTGCTCTGGTGAGTGCTTGGAGGTGCGGGGAAGCTGACAAAAGCCTCTCACCCTGGTGTGAGTTTCACTACCTAGTAATGCACGTTCTCCTTGAGTGGACAAGCATTGTCAGCAAACGGGTATCACGGCGTTGCAGTTTCATCAGTGTAGCGTTATCGCGCATCGTGATCGAGTTTTGGTGGTGAGAATCAAGGTGCAAATTGCGTCTCGAGTCGTATTGACAACTTTTTTGCGATGAGCAGGGATTATCGTGCGGCTTAGCGGCTCTGGTTCGGGCTGACGCTAAAGCCGACCGCCTTTTCCAAGTGGCATGGCGATCACCTCGATTGAGATGGAAAGCCCAGAAGAGGCGCTGGAAGAGGCCGAGTTCGCCTCTATGATCCAGGTACACGCGAGAGCTGGTGCCCCTATCGTGCGCACCGCCACAGTGACGGCGAAAAGAGTGCTGGTGGTGTCGAGAAGAAGTGGTTGTCGTGGTAGCGCTGAGAGTTGAGATGAACATGACGCCATCGCTCGAGTAACACCTGGCATGTGCGCAATCGGAAGGTGATTGCGTGGCTTGTGCTTGCCACATTACAAGAAGAAGCAAATTTAGCAGCGCCTGTCCAACGGCTGAGCGTCAAGTAAGCCTTGCTAAGTGGACTGTGGGCATTATGACAGCAAAATTGCGGAGACTTTTTAGACTCCGGTGGGTGCATGATGAAGAAACGACCCCCATGGGCCTCCGTATTTTCCAAGTCGTGTGGATGGAGGCGGATAATGACATACAGCCCCCACTGCTCACCGACCCAGTTGGTGAGAAACCACGGACGAGGTGTTGTTGAGTGCAGAGCGGTCCGAATTAGCAGCCATGCCGTCGCCTTCGCGTACGGTTGGGAGATTCGATCATGGGCTGATAGAGGAGGCAGATCCAGGATGTGTGATGGGCCGGCGCCACGAGCACGCCAGGCATGTACCGCAAAGTATCTTTGTTGTCTTGGTCGTCTCTCCGCCGTCGGCGCGATTACAGATGGACAGGCAGAGGCGTCAGCACCTAGCCGTACGACGCACCGCGCTCACTCGGCCTTGAACGATTCCCAGAACCGGTTGTCCCCGCTTGGCTGCGTCCTCATTGAAAATCCTTGTTGCAACCCCGGTCTGTTGGGTGGATCGTGCATGGCGCTAAATCATCGCTTCTGCAATGGCAAAGCAGATTAAGCCCAGGCTCCATGAAACCCCGGCACACTGTTCCCAATAGTAGTCGCGGCCCTGCAGCTCATTGTTGCCGCTCCTCAACACTCTCCTCTCCCCTCTCCAACAAATTTCTAGGCCATTGCCAGCCTCAGACCCTTTAATAGGTCGTCAGCGTGCATCGAGCAGGTTTTGCCCTTCACGACTCGACTCCACCTCTCCTCCTCCCACACTGCAGCCTCGACACAGGTACCTTCCACCCAGGAGCCGTCGTACGAAAGCCTCTTCTGTCCACACGGAAGCCACCGGCCCAAACCATCTCGACACCCAATTGTCTGCTTCGAGTCCCCACGCTCCAAGCACACCCCCCCCAGTCAGACGTCATCACCGCTTTGGCTAGCTGTGAGTATCCACGTCGCGACCTTTACCTACCACGACCCGTTCCTGCAAGCCCCGAGCTTCACGAGCCGTTCCTTCACCTAGATAATTTCTGTAAGTTTGCCTCAGTGCCAGCACCCCACACGTGAGCCAGTCGCTAAGCAGTGCCAATCTGCTGCGCTTGTTGCTGCTGTCCACTGCACTGCCACGACAACCACTATCACTGGTGCAGACGCTAATATTCCCGCCAGACCGCCCACTCCGTAGCTTCTTCTAATGCACCCGCAACCCTGATCTCCATCCCATCTCGACACATTCGACCCGCTCCATCACCCCGGAAGCCGACCGAATGCCTTACACTCCCCCCTCCCAGCGGTCGCCGGCATCCTCCAAGACCAGCAGCCCTATCATCAGCCGCACCCATTCCTACACCAACTTCGCGGCAGCCCCTGCTCCAACACAGCGACCTGCCCTGCCTCGTTCCGTCTCTTCCACATCGTATCTCCACAAGCAACGCCGCTCGCCTTCGTTCCCGTCGTCTCCCAGCAGCACCGATGCAAATGGACTTGCTGCCAACGGCGGCGTAGACATTGCGTCTGACGCAGACCGTGCCCGCGGGCTGTCAAGAAATGGTAGCATCCGTCCGTCTCCTCCTCCTATGAACGATCATCTGATTCCGTCAGGCGCGATCACCACTCCTCCCGATTCCTCGGATGATGATGAGCGGGGTCGCAGCATAGGCAACCTGAGGGAGCTCGAGCAGGCCTTGCAGCACATCAACGTAAAGCGGGAATCCTCACCAAGCCATAGCTCCCCACGCCAGGTTGCTGTCACGGTAACACCAACCAATACCCCCCAGCCAATGACTGCGGCCCGGTCACTATCCGTAGAGGCTCGCAAGATTGCACACTCTCGCTCATCAAGCGACATCATGCTCTCCAAGCACGTCCTCGAGCCCTTGATGACAGACACAATCATCAGCTCAGACGACAGCGATGCCGAGGACGACGACCTCAGGATGAAACCGCCTCTTCTCCGCAAGAAGTCGGGTGAGTTGGTCAGGCCAGCTCTCAGGCCTCCTTCGCGCCGCAGGCCTTCAAGCATGCCGGGCACTCCAACCTACTCCAAGGCGGTGCACTTCAACGAGAACATGGAGCAGGTACGACACTTCTTGCATGCTGATCGCCCAATCGCCGTTAGCGTGGGCTCCTCGCCTGTTCAAACATACGATAGCGAGACCGAGTATCCTTTTGAGGAAGAGGACTCTCGCGACAAGACCCCCGAATGGGAGATCAAGTTAGCCAACTTCCCGACATCGGATTCATATGAGCGACAGACCTCACCTGTTCGAGTGGAACGCATTTTTCTTGCTTCTGACAACCAGACGTTGGTTGGCAACATCGCGTGTGCCAACATTTCCTTCCAAAAATTGGTTGTGGCTCGCTTCACACTTGACTACTGGAAGACTACCTCTGAAGTAGTTGCTGAGTTCAATCACGACGTTCGCAAGAAGCACAAGGATGATGGCCACGACCGGTTCAACTTCAACATCAAGTTAGCTGATCAGGCCAACCTCGAGTCCAAGACACTTCTGCTGTGCGTACGCTACCAAGTGAACGGCCAGGAGTTCTGGGACAGCAACAACAACATGAACTACCAGGTTGACTTCACCAAGAAGACGAAGCAGCATCAGCCGCGCCAGAGCAAGCGTTCCAATGTCGCTCTTGGTGCCATCCCTCGCAGTCGTCACTCGCCAGTTTCACCGCGCCCTCGCTTCGTGACTGCTGACGACGACTTTGGCCATGACTCGGAGAACAAGTTCGAGTTCGGTAGCCGTGAACCTGCGATCCGTCTCAAGCCTAAGAGTAAGCGAGGTGTGGTATCGATGCAAGCCCCCAAGACCCAGGCTGGCCTGGCTTTCTCTGCTCGCTACGACTTCGGCGCTTCCCTTTCGGCTGCCTTGTCAACAGCTCAGACTGCTCTGGGCGATCGGAGTGGCATCAAGAACAACGGCGGAAACATGGCGCCCAAGGGCTACTTTGATCGTCCGGCAGCAGTGCTCAAGGCACACACTACCGGCGCTCCTATTCCTGGCACCAGGCCCAATACCTTCTCAGCCGAGAAGCCTGACCTACAGTCCGCAGAATACAACGAGTTGATCCAGAAGTTTTGCTTTGTACGTTCCCAACCTCAACACTCCAGCAAGCAGGCCTAGACGGACACTAATACGTCTTCAGTTCGGTACACCTACTGGAAAGTGTTCTCCGATTACTGCCGCTCCGGCAACTAAATCAACGCACAGCGACGGCGCTGTCGAGTACGAACTGCACAACAGTTCTGGTAGCAGTCAGTCTTCAATCACCAATAGCCCACCGTCTCCTGCTCTGCCTGTCTTGGTAGACGGAGCCAATGACGCCGTCTTTTCTCGAAATGTCTCGCCTTTCTTGTCTCGATCAACATCGCCTGGACCACTCACCGGATCCGGCCTTGACGATCACATTGCATCCCAGTATGGCTTCAACATGCATGGTGGCATGTTTGTTGAACGGGGCCATACTCCTCAAACATGCGTGTAAAACACCATAACCTCTCACCTCATAATTGCGTCTTACGCTTAACAAATTTCCTTGGACACGAAGGCCCGCTCATGACCTGATTGACGATGATGCGTGGAGCGGACGTTGCTGGCTTTCTGGCAACTGAGCGCTCACAAGTCTTTTTCACCACGGTATGACTTGCTGTCGTGAGCCCGGCGGATGGCGTTTCTGTTCGGACAGTCTCTCTTGAGACGGTCGTGTTCCAACATAGCTCGGATGGAATTTTTGCTGCATTTTCCAGGCGGCCTTCTTGCATGTCTTTACCAGCCGGCGTCCTTCTGGTCCAGTTCGATTACGGAGTTTTCTGGGTATTTCTATCTCTCTTCGATTTTCCATGCGCTATGGTGGTTGTAATGCCTTTCTTTTTTTTGGGGGTCCTCGTCACGTCTCAAAGTCATTGTTGGTCGCTCCTTCTTTACGGGATCGAAAAAGCGGGTTGTTTGCATTTTGTAGCGTTTTCCTTCATTACTACCGATGGTCGATTGGTCGTACGCAGGCGGCGGTACTGGATCGTCAAATGTGATGCTGCAGGTTGTTTCAAATTGTCATCGTCGATGGTGTCGTTGTGTGTGTTCTGTATTGATGGTTGTTTGTTGTATGCGGCGCTTTGTACATGGTGGGTTCGGGAGTAGTTCAGTCGAGTATGCTTGGGCGGGTCGAAGCAGTACTACCTATATACCCAGTCAATGCAAAAATATGGCATAACCAACCTCTTGTGCACAGATGCTGTTGTCGTCGTGCCTCGTGAGCATCTTCTTGCCGCCCAAAGACGGTAGCCAAGGTCTAGATTGCGATTTCTGACCATGTGACTGACCGGCATGAGGCCCACCAGTCCCCGCTTGGCTGACGCGAGTGGACCCTGGTCTCTCTTCACCACTTGACCCAACCTCTTGTCGGTTTATCCTCGACCGAGCTCTGTCGTTTTTCCGTCCTCGTGGCTGTTTTGGCTTCTTCCTGCTCTTCGTAGTCGCGTGCAACAATGGCCTGGGGCTCCAGCTTCCTCAAGTCAAGTCCTCCCCCACCTCCCCTCCCTCCACCTGTCGTCCCTCGCTCGGGCCCCGAAATCGATGCCACGACCGTCGCCTCGCTCCTCGGTGTGGTCGCCCTCCTCGCCGGCGCCTATGCAATCTCCACCAAAGCGCTTCCCCGCACCGCGTCGCTGAAGATCCGCATCCTGTTCATCTGGCACCTGTTCGACGCCCTCGTACACTTCGTCTTCGAGGGCAGCTTCCTGTGGAACTGCTTCTTCGTGTCGTACGCGCTGCCGACCAGCTTCGCCGCACAGAAGAACCTCCATGTCACGCTCTTCACGCCTCCGGACGTCTACTGGCTGGGTATCAAGGACAGGCTGTATGGAGCGAACTACGGCGAGAGCCCTGCGAGCAGGCTGTGGCAGGAATATGCAAAGGCGGACAAGCGGTGGGGAGGGACGGATCTGACGGTCATCAGCCTGGAGCTGTTGACGGTATTCGTGGCGGGTCCGTTGGCGCTGTGGATCTGTTGGAGCTTGCGGGGCGAGGAGCGAAAGGGCGTGTTGAAGAAGTGGTTCTGGATGGTGATTCTTGCGACGGGCGAGATATATGGAGGTGAGTTCGTTTCCGACACCGCCCACATTTTCCCTTCAGTCATGTCACACACCCAAGAGGCGGGGGGCGCGCCCTGCGTCTTTTGTGAGGCGCACGCGCATCTACCATGGGCTTCGGCCCGCTGATTTTGTTTGTTGAGCTTTTGTTTTTGTTTCAAAGCGTCACATCCATGAGGCTGACACGTCACCCTTCTTTCTCTACCCAGGCTGGATGACTTTCGCTCCTGAGTGGCTTTCAGGCAGCCCCAATCTCGACACGTCGAATTGGATGTATCTGTAAGTGGATCTTGCCTCATTTCCACCCCCCCTTCGCCCGTCGGTGGTTTGTCGACTTGAGCCTCCCGACCCACTGCCCATGCGCCCTATCGACCCGGGTTTGCAGTGTTGAGAACCCTCGCTGTGCTGGCCCTGCATGTGCGCTGGCGGGCGGATACGCCGTCTCCCGCGGGACCCACTTGTCATCTCAACACTCCCGTCAGCACCATATATCGGAACCACACCCCATATTCCGCCGTCTTCGCCCGACATATATCATTTATTTGTGCTGATGCTTGGCTGTCTAGATATCTTTACCTCGCCTTCTTCAACGGCCTTTGGGTCGTCTTCCCGCTGTGGGTTCTGTGGGAGGCGTACGCCGCGATGAGTGCGGCGATGAGTCAGGCTGAGATGGTAGATCTAGTCAACTATCTGAAAAAGGACGACTGAAGCGGTACGACGACGAAGTATCAAGAGACGCTGCTGAAATGAAGAGCACACACAAAGAAGGTGTCTGCTCGTCGTACGATTTTCGTCTTACACCGTATGCATGGCGAGGACATTTAGGCGTCGCAATCTAAGCGTGAGTATCGGATGCCGTTCATCCAGGTTATACAGCAGCACAATATACATTGTGCGCGGATTATCCTACCTTTTCTCTCGAGATTCTTATACATCCTCTTCCGTCAAGTCATCTCAGTAACTCTATCCGTCTGATCCGGATTTCCAAACTCAATCTCCCTTTCTGCTCTCCGTGCGTGAGGGAACGAGTCAGATTCATTCATCATCCCAAAGTATAAAACTTTCACAATAACGCTTTGAGGGGTGTGCTTGTTCTCGGTGGTATGGAAGGAGCAGAGTAAAGAGAGGGATTTGGACATGGATATCGACATGGGCATTATCAAGCTATGCTTCAAGCCTGACTGGCTAACTCTAGATTCTCGGACTAAACACACGACGAAGACAGCTATAATCGCACGGATAAGATTCAGATAGAGTATGCACACAAACCCATCCATCAGTGGATGTCGTCGGATAGTCCAAAAAGAAACAAGACCGGCTAGCTCGGGACTCGGATGTACACTGCACCCGTCCAACAACGACAACAACAACCTCAACCTCAACCTCGACTCAAACCCCCCCCCCCTACTTCTTCCCCACAAACCGATCCTTATCCATCAGCACCCCCCTCGCCATCTCCAGCTGCTCATCCGTCTTAACAACCAGCGTCTTATACCTCGCCTTCTCAGCACTAACATCCGTAACCACATCCTCCCCCATCGTCTTGTTCTTCTCCTTATCGAGCTCGAACCCCAAACACCGCACGCCATCCACAACCGCCTGTCGTAACCGCTCGCCCTTCTCGCCAATCCCGCCCGCAAAAACCAGCGCATCGACCTCGCCGTCCAGCTTCGTAAAGTACGGCGCAACGTAGTTGAGGATGCGGTCCACGAAGATGGCAAACGCGAGCTGATCCTGCTCGCGGTCCGAGGCGCTGATCTTCCCAAAGTCCGTTGTGCCGGTTAGCGCTTTCCAGCCGCTGGATTTGTTTAGGATTTCTTCGGCTTGCGTGATGTGCAGTTGTCCGCTGCTGCTGCGGCTGGGCTTGCCTGCTGAGTGCGTGAAGTGGAACATCAGGCTGGGGTCGATGCTGCCGCTGCGCGTCGCGCCAGGCAGGCCAGCAAGCGGCGTCAGCCCCATGGATGTGTCGAGGCTCTTGCCGTTCTTGATGCAGCACGCGGACGCGCCGGAGCCGAGGTGCAGCGCGATGATATTCAGCTGATCGGCGGGCTTGTCGAGGAAAGTCGAAACGGCGTGCGTGATGAAGGAGTAGCTTATGCCGTGGAAGCCGTATTTTCGCAGTTTGTTCTTCTTCGCGACGGCTGAGTCGATCGGGTAGGTGCTTATGTATGGGGGCAGCGTGCTGTGGAACGCCGAGTCAAAGTAGGCGATGTTTTTGGCCGTGGGGAGGATATCCGCTACTGCGCGGACGATGTCAAGAGCCGGCGCGTTGTGCAGCGGCGCGAGATCGGACAGCTCTTCGATGTGGTGGTACGTCTCCTTGTCGATGACCTGGCTGCGGGGGTAGTCGCCCCCATGCACCACCCGATGACACGTAAAGCGTATATCTTCTTTTTTGCTGAGTTCAGAAAGGCCCTTATCATTTGTGAGGTAGTCTAACACGTAGCGGAATGCATCTTCCTGCGTCTTAATGTTTTCTAGCTCCTTGTCTTTGACTTTCTCATCCCCTCTTTCGTACTTTAATGTAGCGGGCGGAGAGGTCAGGCCCTCGACTGAGGCTTCGGCGAGCTGGGTGGGCGTGGAAGATCCGGTCTCGGGCGTTTTGTAGACGGAGATCTTGACGCTCGAGGAGCCGGCGTTGATGGAGAGGATGATCTCGGGCATGATGGTGTGGGATGTGCTCGGGCGGTTTGGTGTTGTTTAGTAGACTTCAGAGCACTTGATAGCCGTCGACTCAAAATAACTGGAGGGTTAGACTTCTTTGATGTATAATCAATCGCGGGTGGTTCTTGCCTGTGACGCTGGTGTTAGGTGGGACTTTATTGGAGCAACAATGACGTCTGTAGAAACGCGGGACCCTTGATACACACACATACACACACCGCAGCGAAGTTAGGCAAAAGACGTACTGTACAAGGATCCTCCGATGCTCAAACCGGGTACTTGGATCTTGCTTTTTGTACGGACCGGACGAGCTTATCTGTATCATCCCCCTTCCACGTGCGAGTCTAGGAGTCGAATAATCGGATGTCGCGGAGCTCTAACAATTTTCTTCTCCACCACCACTTCCACCACCCACCATCTGCGTGGAATTTCGTCATCGTCAGATGTCAAGCTTCAGTCTTATGAATCTGTATCTAGCTATACACAGATTTGTGCACCACAGGATCCACTCCATAACAACAACCTCAATTCATACATGTGACGTCACCTCTTAGTACCTTCCCACGCGCATCTCTCCCGATACACTACAACCAAACAAGAGTCGCCTAATAAGTCCTTATCACAATCACAACCCATAGATGCAGCGAGTTTTACAAATTTTTGCTTTGATTTTTCTTCTTTTCTCGTACAAAGACACACACCAGTTTGCGTGATCTTCCATGCCCACCTCGCATGAACCCTTCCCTTTTATCTATACATGTCCTTTCATGCCATGTTCCATCCAGTCCAGCCCCCCCTGCCAGCCATGATAAACCACCAAAGAAGAAACCTTTGAGCCCAGTCAAGCCCAGCCCAGCCCAGTCCAAACCAGCCCATAAACACTTGAAAAAAACAAACGCTCGTGTACCCATACCAAGGACAGGGAAAACGATTAGGGGAAAAAACTCCATGGAATGCCGAAAAAACCACCCCTGGCCCCCCTTCCCCCCACCCCACCCAGTGAGAAACAGAATGCAATGTGTACAGTTGATGTAGAACGGAACGCCCTCATCTGGAAAAGATTCCGATCAATGTGCCTATCCCACCATCCCATCATCCTTTCTTCGCTTTCGCCCGACGATTTCCAAGCCCGCGCTGAACCGCTTCGAATGCAAATGATACAATCTTTCTTTCAATCTTTTCTGTTTTCGTCTTTTTGCGTCCGCGCCAGGGACGCAGCAGTGGGACGTGTGTAGGTTGTAGTTGGCGTGCCCGGAGCGGTAGAGAGCATCGGTATGCTCTCTTTTGCCCAACAGCATATCTCAAGTGTCTGCTCTGAGGAACATACCCTCACAATTTCTGGCAGTATCCAAGACATGGTTCGGAAGACGAGCAGGCGTAGACATACTCTGGATACATCATCATGTACCCACAGGCTGACAGAGCTCTCGTTTACCCTCCCTTGCGATCGGCAACATTAACAGGTAACGGTTCGCCCGTCGTTTTCTGCTCATGAGCTTTCTTTCCCTTTCCACCTTTTCTTCTTTTGTTGCCCCCTTGTGACTGCCATGGGCTGGAGCCATTACTGCTCCCAGAGTGTGGTTTGTTGCTCTTCTCGTTGACCTGCGGATGGTTCTTAACCTGCGTAGTACGATTGTCTCTGTTCCCGTTCGATGCGGCAGGTGTATGTGAAGCTCGGCGAGCATGGTGGTTCTCCTTTGTGTGAACCTTCGTACCGTTCACTAGCTTGCTAAGTTCAGACGATCGGTTGAGGGTCGGCGATGGCGTACGGGTCTCGAACACAGGCGACAGTAGCGGTAGGTTGGCGGACTTGATCTCTTGAGGAGGCGCCCGGGGAGTGTTCGCAATGTCCAAAGACGGGAGACCATTGGTATACCCAGCAGTCCGCCATTGAGGAGGTAGCACCCGTTTTGGAGACACATCCTCCGCATTGTTATTACGGTGACTTTTGTTCGAGTCGTAGCTCGTCCAGCCTTCTGGCGTCGTAGAAAACGGCTGCTGTTCCTCGCTAGGAACCCGAGTCAAACCATTGTTCTCCCCAAGAGGACTGCCCTTCATCGATCCGTTGACAATGGATGGCCCCATTGCCTCCATTACTCTCTGCCTTTGCATCTCTTCAAGCACCAGTTGCTGACGCGCTTCAAGCTCTCTTATCTGCTGTATGTTCTGACTATTGGTGTAGATGCCAAGAGCAGCAGCGTTTGGCATTTCGGGTAGTGAAGACTCAACAATATTGCTTTGAGCATAGACTTCGCGCGGTTGGGCGGGAAATGACCCGTTTACAATAACTGGACCAGCGTCAACGGCCGGTCGGACTGAATCAACACGAGCCTTGCGCTCGCCATTCAGACCAGCAGATGTGTTCGTTACAGTCGGGTAATTTCGCATGTGGTCACTAAGCGGTGATGGTGATCGCGATGCTCGGCGTATGGCGGTATTGAGAAGAGGTTGCAGTACCTCTGGCGAGACACGTCTACGACGTTGGGCCAATTCGCTAAAAGACGGAATGACGGAGACAGCATAATCTGACAGAGGACGCGTCGCCGGGGTCTGATCTGCCACGTAGTAGCCGACATATTCCTTTGGTGTGCTAGTGTCGGGGAGGATAGCAGGCTCGGGCTGATTTGACGGCGGACTGCGTTGGACGACTGGTGTCGATTGCACAACTGTATTGTCTTGGGTTGATCGCACAATAGGGTAACCGGCAAACATCGAAGCATCATAGAGCTGAGGCATAGGTGAGTAGCCTGCAGGTACAGCCTGTTGGTTAAGACCACGAGGAGGCTGCGACTGTGAACGGACTGACCCCGTGTCACTGGTATTCGAAACTCGGTTGACATTTCTTCGCACGCCAGGAACACTATTGCTTAGCGAAGGAGATGAGGGGTTTGTTCGTGACCCGTCTTGGGACATGGCTGGATCCGACTGCAGCGGGTTGTAAAACCCAGGGTGATGGTACAGAAAGCCTTGCGGGATAGCATTGGGTATTCCAAACTCGCCCAAACGAGGGCTGGAATGACCATTGATAAATGGCGACTTTTGTGGAGATCCGTTCGTGCTGTTGGGCCCGCGATTTTGCGCTTGAGCTTGGGCGATGGCATGGGCATGCATTTGCGCGGCTCGCGCCTGGTGTGCCTGCTGATGCTGCTGGGCAGCAAGCTGTGCCCGCAAGGAATTTGACTGCATCTCCAACATCTGGTATTGCTGGAACAACTGGTCATGCAATTGCTCATGGAGTCCCCGTGGAAAGGCAAAGTACTCCTGTTGGCCAGCCCCTGGAAGTGGCGGGCTATGTAGGAATGGTGGCCGCCCTTGAGCAAAGGACGTGCCGTTGGACGATCTCCTGCCATTGTTGTTAGACCCCTTGGAATTGAAACCTCCTCTGCCTCCTCGGTGAGGCGATGCACCGCCACGGGGTCCAGAGCGGATGGGTACGCTCGATGTGATAGTCGCTTTTTGAGATTGCGGCTTCTTGAAGATTGCGCTCGGCTTTTCCTCAGCCGGGAACTCGAACTGTTCGCACGCCTTCTCGAGCTGCTGACCATCCGCGAGAAGATCGAACGCGCGCCGGATCTCCAGATGAATGCCGCGCCAGGCGTAGTCATCTGCCGAATTCCCCAGGTTTCGTTCGATGTTGAACGGCTCCTCAACACAAAGACGGTTCACACCCTCTTTCTGGCCACCTCCAGGATGCCAGTTCTTCTCTTCTCTCTTGAGCCGCTTGCCCTGTCGCACAGAGATGGCTTCTTTTTCAAAGTCGACCTCGTGCCCGTATAGCCGGAAGAACTCGAAAAGCAGCTGGCCTAGCGACTCGTTGTTCTTCTCACCAAACCCTCTCAGCTTGTCCAAGTCGTCGGCAAAGCTAGACAGCGAAGGTTTACCGGTCGCTTTGTCGATTTCTCGATGCGGCAGGTTGTGCAATGCCGGTAATATCGGCGGATTTCGAGTCTGGAGAAAGTTTATAATCATGCATATCCACGTGTACGAGCTGATTGTGCCACCAATGCCTAGAGATTGTCAGAGAGAACTGCAAAGCGTGCCACAGGACTAACCAGCATCGTTCAGGATACGCTTCTTCGTCCAGTGCTTGATGATCATAGCGAGCGGGCGCACACGATCGTCGATCTGGATGTAGGTCTTGATCATGCGCGTGTTGTCGAGGGCAGCGACGTTGTTGACGTTGATGTCGCAATTGATATCCAGCTCAGGGTCCCAGACTTTTACTATCCGGACCTTGGCGCCCGGAATGCAGACGACTTTCTGCATCCCATCTGCGTGCAGTTAGTGTCAGAACTCGAGGAAAAGCTATGGATGGCGTACGTTTATCAAGAGCTTCTGCAAGTGCGTGCATTTCCTCGAGCCTTTTCATAGGTGTTTGGATGCAAATGTCAACTGATGTCAACTGTTAGCGCGGACCCTTCAGATGCGTAGTGCAACTGTCATACCGTCACTTTCTGATGTCCACAGCATGTTGCCAGACGAGCCAAAGACGTGGACCTTGGAGTCGTGGCCAGGAAATTCCGTTTCTAGAATATGCTGGACTTTGTTCACGAAGCGATCTCGCACCTGGACATGCGCCTGGTTCGGCTGTATCCGGCCGTACAGCTCGCGCATGTCGCCACTGAGCTTGCCGTCCTCGTGAGGGTCCAGCGTCTTCTTGGGCACCTCCTTTGCGGGATCTAGTATGTCAGAGGAGTGATAGGGCACTCGCCGGCGCCCCAGATTGCCGACGTTTGTCTCGTATTGGCACTTGAAGGGCCGTCCCAGCCGCAGCGAGGGCATGGTACTGTTCGCCTCCGAGGACACGGAGCGCGGCGAGTGGCTGCCAAGGCCGCCGTTGGGGGACGGCGAGCGCGAGTGCGACTCGTACTTGCGGGCCGACTGCATCGGGGTAGAGGGCACCGAGTTCGAGTGCTGGGAGACAAAGGGCGGGCGCTGGAGGGCAGAGGGCACGGCGTCGGCCCGCTTGCTGCCCGTGTGGTTTGGCACGCCGTTTGACGTCATGGTCGACGTGCTGGTGGGCACGCTGCGGTGGGTACTCTGCTTCCCATCGGTGGTAGTGTGCGGCGCGGGACCCGTCTTCGCAGAGGCCTTGTGCGTTGCAGGGGGCGCCGAGTCCCGCGATCGAGGCGGACTCAGCGAGTGTGGAGACACAATGACGGCGGGGGCGGGCGGCGGCAGTTCGTCGATGCGCGCGAGGTGCAGGACGGGGTGCAGCAGCAGGCAGGGCGGGTGCACTTGCAGCTGGGGCGGGCCGTTCAGCCAGGCGGCGCGCTCTTTGAGGCGGCGGTGCTCAGAATGAATGCTCGTAGGATGCGGGGCGTAAGGATAGACAGCACTGGCGGTGCCGTGGGCGCTCATCAACTTTTGTGCCGTCGACGCTGGTGCTGCAAGGAGGGGCTGCTGCTCTTGCGGGCTGCACGTGGCCAAATCGCCGGGCAGGTCAGGGCAGCGCGAGGGAGTGTCTGGCCTGCAGCGAGAGCCCTCGTTGGAGGTCGTCGTCGGCGGCGGTGGTGGTGGTGTTTTGTGCGGGTACAGTTACGTGCAGCCCCTATGCTCGACGCCGTCTCGAGGCGACTTGCTACGTGCAATCGGTGGCTCGGCCAGGCAGGCGCTAACAAGGGCAGGTGTGGGTGCGACTGCGGCAGAAGGCACAGCAGCGAGGACAGCGAGAGAGCGAGGGAGAAGGTGTGTAGACAACTATGTACAGGAGGCGGACAGCCGTAGGGAATTGTCGAATCGTCGTCACAGGAGGGTGAGAACGCACAGGGCCCGCCCGCTCGCTTCAGCTAGAGCATTTCAGGGCCATGGCCTCCACCACCGTCTCCCCAGGGCCCAAGACCCAAGACCAGGTGACAGGGGCGCCTGGGGGCAGAGCAATCTAATCGTCTCCTGTCCTGCCGGCCGTCCAGCCTGCACCATCGCCTGGGTAGAGCAGTAGTCGTGGATACAGGCGGGTGAACATGCTCTCTCCTCCACATGAATCGCCTTGCCCTCCGAGCAGAAGCAACGCGACTGCGAAAGCATCGACGCCACCTCCATCCAATCTGATGGCGACCCCCTTCTCCCTCTCCAGCACCAGCACACGTCCGAGCACTCGCAAGGGCTCGCCCGACCTGGATTTGCATTGTGTGAAACCAAATACTTCCAGATCCAGACATGAGGCGTAAACAATCATCACAATACATTGCTCAATTCAAGCAGGCGCTCAGGACTGCACGGGCACATGCTACGCCCGCGGACCTGAGGCATGGTGAGCATCCAGAATAGATGCGCTGACAGACCACGCCTCAGCAGAGCCTTCCTTTTCTCAGCAAGACACAGCTGAGTCAAGTCGGCCTATTCCATCGACCCGCACGCACGTGTGGTTACTACAAGATGACCGTTTCAACGGTTGAAACAGTCATCTCGTTTGTACATGCAGCGACCCAACGATCCAACGATCACCGACTCGACGAGATTGCTTGGGGTCCATGGATCTCGGCCAGACTCTCTTTGGAACTCCCCTATTCAGTCCCTTGCTCTGGCGCGAAGTGAACACATGACCCAGATACCTTCAGTCGTCACACTTCATCCGGGCTGCGATTTCGTCCTCATGTGGAAGCTGCAACGGCACGCCAATACATGACACCCCCACGCCCTAATCAGGCTTCCGGTGCTATCGCTAGCACTGAAAGCAAGCTTTTGATCCAGCAAGACAGGGCCCGATAGACACGGGCTCCTTCCTACAATGGTGGCGTTGTTTGACAGTTGGATAGATTGGGTAATCTGGGAACGACCGCCGACGGAATTGGTGCAACCATGGCTAGGCCGGGCGGAAGAGACCCTGGTTCACAGTACGGTTACGGCGCCATCCACTGCCTCGGTAGTCTGCAGACGAGCGTCCACCACCATGCGTCCCCTCTTCCCACGCGTCACGTATTCACCCCACAGGGTATTGCACAGACCATTCTCATCAACAATGGCACAACGAGGGATCGGTAGGCTCATTACCCACTGTAATACACGTCAACAACTCACAACCAAACAGTGAACCCCGCGCTCTTGTACACCATCTTCCACATCGCGGTTCACAACCCGATAAGCTGATACAGGTAGCATCTGCGACGTGCAAGAGAGCTTCCGACCAGCCATCTATGAGTTTCCCAAAGTCGTTGCGACAGCACAGAAGCTGCTCAAGGCCAGTAAGTCATCTACACTCTCATGCACTCTCGCCTAATCCTAACCACCATGACAAGGCCAAATCCTCAAGATTCCCGTTATCGCAACCACACAGAATGCCGCTCGCCTCGGGAGCACAGTCCCAGAGCTGAAGCTTGATGCACCAGATGGTGTCCAGACGACCTGCCATGTAGACAAGACATTGTTCTCCATGATGTACCCATCACACCCCATCCTTCTTCTACTTCCAGCCCTAACACATCCAGCACCCCTGATGTCCGCACCTCCCTCGCCGCACTGACTCCAGGCCCCGACGCCCGCCTCTCCGTTGCAATCGTCGGCATCGAATCACACATTTGCGTGACACAGACTGCGCTCGACTTGCTCCACGACGGACACCAAGTCTACATCATCGCGGACGGCGTGTCGAGCTGCAACAAAGAGGAGGTTCCTATCGCGTTGGCACGACTGAGGAGTGAGGGTGCGATCGTCGCAAGCAGTGAGGGGTGGTTGTATGAGGTTGTCGGGGATGCGAAGAGGGATACGTTCAAGCAGATTGTTAAAGTGGTCAAAGAGCACAAGGACAGCACGAGGGAGAGTTTGCAGACACTTTGCAAGATCTAGTGCTGAGGCATGCACACGATATCCATGTGTTCGCCGATTTGTATGACGCTGCGTTGTACCATCAGTCTAGAAGGGGGTCTCGAACATATGTTTTGCGTATCTTAATGCGCTTGGTCTAATGTTTAACGAAGTCGGTCATTTTATTTCATTTCGAATTACTTCGTCACGACTGCTGGATTTCGTTCCTCTCGAAAAACGCTTTTCGTCTACCGCTTGGAGATAGGTGAAAGGAACATGAGTTTCTTCACGCTGATAAATGATGAAAAGTATCTTATTACATGCCCCCTCACAGGTTTTCCATTCAGAGAAAGCCTAAGACTACATAAAACACATCGGATGTCTGAGCAAACACCCAACCACACCATTCCCAACCCCTCATCTCCCACAACACACACCACAACAGACTACTCAAACCACACGCATCCCCTCCCCCCTAACAGCCTGCCCATAATCCCCCGCATTCGGCGTGCGGCAAATAGTATGCGTATGATACTTCGCGGGCTCCGTATTCGTCAAAAACACGCCCGAATGATGATCAAACTCCACCAAAATAACCGGACTCTGAACACGGAAGTAAAACGCATCCTCATCGCCATACCCGCCAATCCAGCAGAAATACGTCTCAGCGAAGTGCTTCTCAACCAACTGTAGCCTCAGCTGGCGCGACTTCGCGGGGTGGTAGAGCAGGAACTCGTTGCAGATGTCTAGGATATTCGCCTTCTGTGCGGCGGTGAGAGAAGATGCGAGGACGCCCTGATACGGCACGATGCGATTATCGCGGAACGCGCCGCAGGCGTGGCGCTGGTCGTCGGGCCCCCAAGCGTCGGTGATGAGTTCATCGCGTTTCGCGGCGTCGTTGTGCGAGAGGCCGTAGACTTGCTTCATAGCATCATCACGCAGGTTCTTGTAGATCTGCGCCGTGCTTTTCTGCTCTGCGGTCAAGCTTTGCATGAGTTTCAAGCCGAGAGCGCCTTCTTTGTGCAGGATCTGCGTGCCCTTCCACTCCCCTGCGTCGATGATGTTGGGCTCTGCGCCCGTGAAGGAGGGTGTCATGAAGACTTGCGGGCCTTTGAAGAAACACGATATGCAGAGGTGGTGGCCGTAGAAGAGCCAGCCCCAGGGCTGGGAGGGCGAGGCGGAGGGCGTGCCGAAGAGGAGGAAGTTGTAGGAGTATTTGTTCATGATAAGGGGGAGGTGCACGACTTCGCCCAGGAAATGGTTTACGCGCATTGAGCTGAGGGCTTTTTGGTAGCCTTCGGGGGAGAGGGAGGCTTCGATGATGGATAGGATTGCTTGGGCGTTTTGCTCTGGGACTGGGGTGTGTTAGTGAGTTGGAAGGATGGGGAATTAGAGAGCACTCCGTACTTTCTTCTAGTCGAAGACCAAAAGGTCGCAGCAGGAACTCTGGGTTGCTCCAGGCGCGCCATTCTCTTGAGCTAACCTCATACTTCAACTTCTCTTTTTGCTCTTCGTTCAAGCCGCTTAGTAGTTCCTCGGCTTTCTTTACTACGCTCTCCACGTCAACCCCTTCGTCTCTTGTCTCGAACAATCCCTCCCGCACTGTCCCGTCGTTCGTGATACCCTTGTACGGCTCTGCTAGCAGCTTCTCCCAGACTTTAGTAAGATCGTACAGCCAAGGTGGCGCACGATTGTCCTGCATGCACTTCAAGTACTCATACGGGCTTTGCTTTGCCGCCGTGGTGAAGCGCGGAGAGTTCAGATCGGGGAGATGTGTACGGAATCCGACTGCAGCTTCCTCGTAGGTAGTCATTGTCGGTAGTCTTTCCAAGAGCCGATGGAAATTTGTTCAGTGTGTTGAGTATTGGTAGACGGCAGTTGATTTGTAGGTAATCCTCGGACGAGCGGTGTTTCTCTATATCGTACACGGTTATGAGGAGGTATTTCTGCTGCCGGATTGGGATAGCTGGAGCTATTGGGGTGGTGGTGAAGCTCCGGATGAACCCTTATCCCTACTCTTGTCACAACCCGTGGTCGCGGTTGGGTTGTACAAAGTAATTCCAGCAACGGTAGATTCTTCAAGAGGACGGGTAGATTGGAGATGTTTTCGCGGCTTCTATTGTATCTCAACGCGTGACAGTGATAGTTTCTTCTTGAACAGAAGACGCGTACGAGTTCCCCACAAGTAGCTTGAATGCTAGCGCGGGGCAGTAGAACCCCTCCTTGTATGAGAATATATCCACAGAACTCATCTACCAATAAATACCGTAGCGGACTGAAACACTTGCAAGCATTTTCTAGGCTCGGAAAGCGGAGCTAACACCGGACATCAAAGTCCCTCATCAATCAACTTACCTCTTACATCATAACATCCATCAACCCAACCCTCATCTTCAACGTCTCCAGCCATCTTTCGCCTAAACTCAGAAGTTTTCCTACCAGCACAACAACAAC
Organism: Dothidotthia symphoricarpi CBS 119687; assembly: GCF_010015815.1. NCBI lineage: Eukaryota > Fungi > Ascomycota > Dothideomycetes > Pleosporales > Dothidotthiaceae > Dothidotthia > Dothidotthia symphoricarpi. The sequence goes on from NW_022985025.1 coordinate 463,133, forward strand.
AGCAACAATGTCAGACACTACCCCCAAAGGCCCCTACAAGCTCGTCACCGTAAACACCGCCCCCGAGCGCGCGAAGCGACTGGTCGGCCGCTTGGTCGAAGCCCTAAAGGACCGATATGAGATTGAACATGTGGCGAACTGCTCTTCGATCGAGGAGGTAGAGCCGACTGTGCGAAAACACCAGCCCAATGTTCTGGTACGTCTCCAAAAGCCTTCCACATCTTCTTCAGGACATTCCGTCTGCCATTCTATCCCCTTGTCCTCCATGCCCTTGATGTTTTGCGTCTGTGTGCTCCTGCGACTTGTGTTGACGCAGAACAGTTCTCGGCATCAATGTGGTCTCCTGAACAAGCGGCCGAGATTCATGCTATTGCGAAGAAAGAAGTTCCGGGTATCAAACTGCATGCTATACCCCAGGGTCTGCAGGTTGAGAAGGGTCCAGATGCGATTGTGGAGCATTTGATGGAGCAGGTGCCTATTTTGCTGGAGAGCTAGATCGAGTGTAAGATGAAGGAAATCAAGAGATATTCATATAGCCTTGGAGGCCTTTTATACAAATCTCGACTACATGCGTTATAGACGAAGACCTAGTACAAACTCTCACACGACCAAGTCTCTGCACTATTCACATCTCCTTCTCCAGTCCACTTGGCCATCTTGGGGTACACACACAGCGGCCTCTGTCGCATGACCTTGTCATGCGTCGTCTCGTTGACGTACTTCGTGCCCACAATGTACTCCGGCACCGTCCCATTCTCCACCCACGCCATCATGGCAAGTAGCACATCATGCGTCTTATCCTCAAAACCAGGAACACTATGCACAGTTTTTCCTAAGACACCCGCTTGGTTTGGCCCCCCGAAGTACCACGGCGCGTTGAACGCTGCCGTTGTGTTCATGCAATGCCCCATGCCCGGCACGATGAAGTACTTGAAAAACGAGTCGACATCCACACCGCGTGGTTGCAGCGTGCGAAGGACGTGATCGTAGTAATAAGGAGTGCTACCAGTGGGAATGAGCGGGTCGACTGCGCCGTGATAGGAGAGGAGCTTTCCGCCCTTGGCTTCGTAGGCAGAGAGATCAAATCCGACTGTTGCGTTTCCGGGGTTGATCTCGTCAGATAGTTTGATGATGGAGTCGTTGTATTCTGTGTAGTTCCATTGTGGCCCTTTACCAAGAAAATACTTGACGTAGTCTGTGCCGAGTTTGTTTGGCGCGCTCACGCTGATGAGAGCTGGTGTGCCTTCCTGTAGCGTAGTGAGTATATGTTTCATGAGTACTTCATGCTGGGTGCTTTGCTTACGCTTCCAGGCCAGAATCCCGGGAGGATCATGGTATTGTTCTCTCCAACGTAGTCGCTCCAGATATTGTGTATAGTGTCGAGTTGCGGGCCCGTCAAGCAGTTTGTGGCATTTGCAGTGGCGTTTGCACCACAGAGAAGGGCGTCGGGGCGGAAGTTACAGCCCTGCGGGTCGGAGATGATGCTATCGACCAGACCATCTTGAGGATCGCATTGTTTGAGCACTTCCGCATTGATAACTGAGAACTGTGCGCTCGAGATGTGATAATCGGCCGTCGTGGGCAGGTTGTTCAAAGCGATTCTCACGGTCCCCGGCTGGAGATGTGATGTCCACCACGCGGGTGCACCAGCGACGATGCCGTCGAAGTCTTCTGGGTACAATTCTGCCTCCTTTAGGCCCTGGCGGCCGCCGGTCGAGCAACCGGAATAGTAGCTGTAAGACACGTTTTCTTGGTAGTATGCGGCAGTGACGTTTTTCCCAATCACAACGGACCCGTGGAGCGCTAGATGACCCCAGTTCTCGACAACATCAGGCTGTTGGTATGCCCACGAACCATCGCTATTGGTTGAGTTGTGTCCGGTGTCTGTCGAGATTACGGCAAAACCATATCGTACACCGACAGCCTGATTGAGCATTAGCCGTTTAGTCTCCTTAAAAGGATAACGCGAAGAATCTAGTACCATATCTGCCCAATTGACACCTCCAGAATAACCTCCCTGTCCAACAGCCAGGAACCTGCCATTCCACGCCTCGGGCAGAAACAAGCCGAGTCCGAACGTTGTGTTGCCAACGCTCTTAACCTGGACTGATACGGCGCATAACGCTGGGAGGTTGACGGGGTTCGTTGGATAGCCCAAGTCGCCTGCTGGTACTTCGAACGTCGAATTCGCTTGGAGGGAGTATGCAAAGTTCACACTTGCGCCAGTGGGCAACGAGGCCTGCAGAAAAGACGGTGTGCAGGAGCAACTTGCCACCTTAATCAACGCTACGCAACTGAGCAAGGTATTGAGCTTCCGTCTCATCTTGTCTATTTCGAAACTTTCAAATTGTGAATCTGAACGTTAGAGATAACAAAAGCGAAAAACCAGCTGGTCTTCAATTGGGCATGGGACCTGTTTTACATGTTCAAGTCCACGAACATTAGAACACAGGCCGAGTCAAAATGCTGGGATTCGGGTGTTCTCAAAGGTCCAAGCTATCCATGAAACATCCTTGTGCGATGCGCATACCTGACGTGGCGTCCTCGATTTGCGGGTTTAAAATTGCAGGGTGTGCAAAGCAGCTTGTTCTTTGGTGGAGCTTGAAGGTCTGTTCTCAACTGCCGCTATCCGTGATGAAGCGCGGATCTGCATGTTGACAGCAAGATCTTAGCAAGACGGACAGATGATCGAATAGAGACTCTAGCATCCCTGATAATTGCCGATGTAAAAACACAATTCACGCAGGAACCGCTCTGATGACGAAAGTTCCTACGTAGGCGCGCTAAACACACGGGTGGGTGCTAGCGTTACCCCGTGTTCAGAATGTGGGGTTTTCGGCAATGCAAGCGGGCGAAACCCCTCACCGCGGTTCTTGCGTGGCGCATCGTTCGCAGGTCTCGAAGCCAGTCTTATTGCATCGGTCTACCTATCCAGTACGAGCAGATTTTCCAGGAAGCTCCATTAAGTAAGCAGGAACGAGGGCCGGCTAAGTGTTTTCCCGATCGTGAAACCTGCGGGATAGAGTTGGCAGTCTTGATGAACAAGGTCACAGTACATTTTGGATTGATAATAAGGGTATAGAGACCCACCAGGAAGCGTTTCCAGGGACAAAAAAACAGATCTCCATCTATAAATCAATCTCACAAGTGTCGACATCGACATCATCTATCACCATTTGGGGCCAGAGTAAACATTTACCCAAATAACTACATCTGCATCTTTGCAGCCATTAGCCTGTATCATGGCGGACAACTTGAGGATAGCTGTGATAGGTGCAGGTAAGCGCCCAGTTGTTGCTCTGGGATATGAATTCTTCATGGAGTTTGACGGCTAACACCATTCAGGCATGGGTGGTCTCTCAACCGCCCTTTCCCTTGCCAAAGCTGGCCACAAAAACATCACCGTCTACGAGAATGCTTCCAATCTTGGCTTTGTGGGAGCAGGAATCCAGCTTGCACCAAACATGGCCAAGATCCTCGATAGATTAGGCTGCTGGCAGAAGATTGCTGCCGAGGCGGTTCAATGTGCAAACACGTACATTCGTGAAGGTGCGACAAACAAAGAGTTGGGTTTCGTCGATCTTGCGTATGTGGAGAAGACATATAAATACCCACACATGGTCGGCCACCGTTCCAGTTTAGCAGGTGGTCTCTATGACGGATGTGTCAAGGAAGAGGGCATCGCCTTCAAGTTCAGCAGCCAGATCTCTGATATCAAATTTGGTTCAAGCCCAAGTTTTAAAGTCACCCCGAGAGATGGGGAGGCTCATCGAGTTGAATGCGATATTCTTCTCGGTGCTGATGGCATAAAGAGTAATACTCGCACTGCACTACTTCAAGAAAATGGCCAGACCGGAACTGTAAAGGACTCGGGCCAAGCTGCATACCGCATCATGCCAACGCGCGAGCAAATGGCCCACGATCCCGAACTTCTCGCACTCATCGACTCTGAAACAGTGACCCGCTGGATCGGCGAGCGTAAGCACATCATAGCCTATCCCATCCAGAACAACACCATCTACAACATCTCCACCTTGCAGCCAGATGTCAACTTCGCGGGCGCACCCGACTCCACATACACAACCCAGGGCTCCAAGTCCGCCATGCTGGAAGTGTTCGGCGACTTCTGCCCCATGATACACAGGCTGCTGAATCTCGTGCCGGATGGTGAGGTTTGCGAGTGGAAACTACGTCTCCATGACCCACTGCCAACATGGGTCCACGATAGTACTGCTCTCGTCGGTGATGCGTGTCACCCCACTCTACCACATATGGCGCAAGGCGCTGCGCAAGCCATCGAAGACGGCGCCGTACTAGGCGTTGTACTGTCTCCAAGTCGCATTTCGGATTGCTCACCCAGCACGATTAATCACGCTCTTCGGCTGTACGAGCAACTCCGCAAACCACGTGCAGAAGCTATTGTCGAGCTTGCGGCCGAGAACGGACGAGCAATGCATCTCGGGGCTGGCAAGGCGAAGGAGGAGCGGGATAAGGCTTTTGCGGCGTTGAAGAGTGGGCCAGGAAAAGTGCCGGACAAGTGGGCCGATGCTGGGGTTCAAGCCATAGTCTATGGGACAGACGTTATTGTTGAGGCAGAGAAGCTATGTGATGAGGCAGGATTAGTCGCAAAGCTTTGAAGATAGAATGAATGCATGAGATAAATTACCTTCCGTGTTTGAGTGTTTGCTGTGGGCACAGCGGGTGTTAATAAGTAACCAAGCCGACGATCCCCGCAGGTTGAACGAGCCCCCCAGTCGATATTTGCAAGGAAAGGAAACAACCCCAACATCCCCGAAGCCAAAACAAGAAAAGCGCTATCAAGCACCTTAGCCTTCGCCGTTAAAGCTTAGGTCCGGATGGCGTTGCTTGGTACCCTCCCTGCATACCGCACGTCATGCATGGCCTATTCATTTACCGGTCATCAATAAATTCAACTGCCGTGATCCACTCCGGGTTTCCAACAGGCAAGGAACCCTTCTCCTGAAATCGCACGACGCGTACTCAACGAACTCGACGTTACCAATCCAAGTAGTAGATTGGCCGTAAGAGGGTAGTGGAGAATGTCTCATTACTCGACAAAGACAACCGAGAAGGATTTGGAGTTCAGAGATCATGCTGTGACGGAGTCGCATGGTAATCCCTGAGCAGACTAACGTGTTTTATCTCCAGCATCCGGGGCTTCTCCACACCGGCACATCGCCTGGGGACTCCACAAACGATTACGTGCAGAACCGTGCACAGTATAAGAACGGGACGACACGGCTAATTCTGTGACTGTGTGGACTTTTCTCTCTCTCTGGTGCTGAAGTCGTCTTCACAGAACCAAAGACACGATGTCTCAGGATGGGAAGATCACCGCCAGTGCTGCTCAGCAAAAGGAAGACCTTGAGCGTGCCAACACCCATGGAACATACCTCGACGCGTTTGAGGGCTCTCATATCTCAGAGGAACATCGTCAGTACCTCGTGCAGAAACATGGAACCTACGAGCTTGATCCACTTCCGACCATGAGTGATCACGACCCGTACAATTGGTCGTCCTGGAAGGTTAGTCTTGCCCTTACAATGCAAAGTTTCGTACTCACTTATGTTACTAGAAATATATGAACCTCTTCCTTATCGCCATCCACGCATGCATGGGTGCTTTCGCTGCATCTGCTATTATTCCAGCATACGAAGATATTGCAGTGGATCTCGGCGTGACCATAAGCACGGTAGCGTACCTAACGTCGATACAAATTGTTGTATTAGGTGCCGCCCCGCTCCTCTGGCGCCCCCTATCCACACGCTACGGTCGCAAGCCCATCTTCGTCATCTCACTCATCGGTAGCTTGGCGTTCAATATCGGATGCGCGGAGAGCAAATCGTACGCCGCTATGGCGACGTGTCGTGCATTCTCAGCATTCTTCATTTCACCACCGGGCTCACTTGGAAGCGCAGTTGTGGTGGAAATGTTCTTCAAGAAGGAAAGAGCCAAGTGTATGGGTATTTGGACAGTCATGGTAACTGTCGGTATCCCGCTTGCACCGTTCATAATGGGGTTCGTGGCGTACAACGTTGGATATCGATGGATCTACTGGATTATCGCAATTGTGAGTGCCATCTACACGCGCCCCACGCTGGAAAATATACTGACGGTGAGATGTAGATCCACGGCGTTCAACTCATCCTGTACCTACTAGTCGGTGCTGAGACACGCTTCATAAGACACAAGGATGGTCCGCTCGCCTCGTCAAGCAGCGACAACAACAACAAGAAGAAGTGGTTACCCCACCGCATCGATTCCACACCCTTGAGCGCTGTAGAATTCGTCTCGCCGCTTCGTTTCTTCAAGTACCCTTGCGTACTAATTCCTGCATGCGGCCACGCTATGGTCTTCCTCTTCGCCTCCGTCATGTGCACAGTTGAAATCCCGCAGCTCATCGGCCAAAAGTTCAAGCTCAACGCAGAACAGACTGGTCTGCAGTTTATCGGCATCATCATCGGTTCTCTCATCGGCGAACAGGTTGGCGGTTTCTTAAGTGATCACTGGATGAGCTGGCGAGCGAAGGACACAACACAATCGAGGCGGGCACCGGAGTTCAGACTTTGGCTGAGTTACTCTGGTATTCTGCTTGCGATTTGTGGTCTCGTAGTATTTCTTCTACAGACTCAGAATGCGACTGCGGGCCACTGGAACGTGACGCCTATCATTGGCGTCAGTATTGCAGCAGTAGGGAATCAGATCGTCACGACGATCATGATCACGTATGCTGTCGACTGCTACCCAGATGATGCGGGTAGTGTTGGTGTTTTCATCATCTTTGTGAGACAGACTTGGGGTTTCATCGGACCTTTCTGGTACGTATTGTGGAGAAGGGACGCAGGATTCAGCTGCTAATTCATGACAGGTTCCCGTACATGTTTGAGAATATTGGAATTGCAAACAGCGCGGCTGTTGCATCTGCACTGATGGCTGGGTGTGCATTGATTCCCGTAGCCTTTCTACAATGGAAGGGTCACAAACTCCGTAGCAAGACAGTAGCGATGATTTAGAATGTTCGCAAGATGTCGGGGGTCTCGTTCCGCTGGCTGGACGATCAATGCGAACGATAGTTCCAGAGAAGGTTCATTTGGTAGCTGTGTTATAGATTATGACCTTCTATATATACCACATCAGACACCTACCTGCCCACAAGCTACTAAAAAACATGATACTTGGGTGCGTTAGCATTGATCTTTTGTCGTACACTGATAGATAACACTTTTAAGTATTGCAAGTTAGGACTGCACAATAGGTTTACCGTGTGACACCAAGTGGTTCCGTGTTTGCAAGAACACATAAACTGTATTGGCCATATATCAGTCATATCGTCATGACCGAAACTTTTAACCACAGCAGACATTGAGAAGTACAATCGTTTCTGTTTACAAGCACTTGAAGCTTCGATGTATTGTTAGAACAACAATATGTGGAAAATTCAATTCAATCTGCGGAGTGTTTGTGACGATATAACGCCTATTATTGCATGGTTTCATTCAACAACAAGTCCTGACAGTCTTCAACGTGGCAAAAGACACATTCCACCACAACGAAACATAATCGCCTTTTTGCTTTAAGAGTGAATACAGGTTGTACTGAACTCTCTTTTTGCCGCATTTCGGTTTCTAACCGCTACAAGGTCATTTTGCCTAACCAATCTCCATGCATCGTTCGGTCACTTGAGGTCATGGGCAACAAACACAGTATACCTTCGTCATACACGCCGCACAAATGGCGATGCCACCGATGTATGTTGCCGAGTGCCACCGTAGACACATTCTAACAGCTACATAGGCGGTAAAACCTGGACGGTCGCGGTCGTGGGTAACAAATGTCCGACTTGCAGGCACCAAAGGTGTAAGAAAAAATGTTGGGATTTGGACTTGACGAGGACGGACGAACTGTGGATTGAGAAGAGCGGGTCGAAAAAATTGAAAAAGAGGACTCTATAGGTGAATGTTCCCTGAAGCCCTTGATAACACTCAGGGAGGATTTACAGTGCTTGTTGTTCTGAACTGTTGAATTCATGATGCAGATTGGGAAGGTTGCAGCGAATTAAAGATTAATGCATAATGAACCCTGAAATACCGCCGACATGACTCGAGCATGGAAAAGGCCCGGTTCCTGTTGAGATGGCGTAGGCCCGCTTGAGCACGGCCCCACATGCTTATCAAACGTTCACCGACGACTCGTCTTTCAACCACCTTCCTAATGGTGTTGCTGCAACGATGCACACCGTAAATCGTATGCAGTGATTGTTCAGATCGTCTATTTGCCCGCCATCTCAATTGCTGTCAGACCATGGCTGAGCTCAAGCCACGTCAACGAAAATTCGCCCCACGTTCACGCACAGGATGCCTTACTTGCCGCACAAGACGGAAACGATGCGAACCCGATTCTGCTCGACCGGACTGCTCCAACTGCAAACGCCTAAACCTAACATGCGAATGGCAGGCACAGCGCAAAGTTGTTGTTGTTGGACAATCGTCTGAGTCCAGTTCACCCAGCCCAGAAAGCCAGGCCCCCGGGCAATTGCAACCATCTATTGATCCTTGGGATGCATTACCTGGAGATGCAACGTCAGAAAGGAAGCACCTTCTCCAATATTATGTGGAGGCATTTGTGCCAAGCGTTTCTGTAGCAACAACTCCGACAAGCTTTTATACATCCTTGTATATGCCCTGGGCTTTCCAAAGCGAGGGAATGCTGGACGCGATTCTTGCCATTACTTCTGCCCAACTTGCCCGAAGAAGCATGGATCAAAATCGTGCGCAGAATCTACGAGCTGTTTCGACTAGACATGAGAGGAAGTGCTATGCATTCATCCAGAACCGGGTTTCCCAAACTGGTGTGCCGATTGCAGACACTTACCAAGTGGCTGCAGTCATCCTTATTCTGGTCGGTCTTGAAGCTCTTAATGGTGTGAAGACTACCCGGTGGATGTCGCAAATCCAGTGTGTGCAGCGAATCTTGAACACACTCACTCCAGAACAACATCTCGTAGATTGCTGGGAAGTCGACTCTCTTCGTCGCCATTTCACATATCACTTTGTATCGGCCTCTCTTATGGCGCGAGTTTCGGGATCTCCTTCTTTTTCATCCTCCGCGGAGCAGGAACTGTCGCCGCTTCTAAGCCCCACAACTATGCCGCTCACCGTAGATCCTTTGATGGGCATATCGTATCAGCTCTGTAACCTGACCTCCCGGATTCAGTACCTGAGCTCTTCAAATCCTACCTACTTGGCATCCTTCAATGCTATTGAGCAGGGCATTCTGAACTGGACTTACGAAAGTCCTTTCACCTTGGGTATTGATCTCACAATAGCGCTAGATCTCGTTGCACTCGCTGAAGCCTACCGTCTTGCGGCATTCATTCAGTTGTACCGCACTTCCCCTACCCATGCAGCGCTCATCCCAACCTGTGCCTCGCGAGCAATGGAGTTCATTGTCAGGATTCCAACCGGCAGTCCTGCCGAGTCGAGCTTATTGTATCCTATATTCCTGGTTGGTGCAGAGTTGGAAGACGATACGGCACGTGAGACATGTTCCAAGCGGTTGGAAGATATTCAAAAAAGAAACCGTTACGAGAATGTGGCTGCCGCACAGAAAGTCCTAAAAGAGGTCTGGCGGCCCACTTTGAAAGGTGGAAAAAAGAGAAATTGGGAAGATGTTCTTAGGGAGTTGAAGTGGTCGTTCACTCTCGGATAGTCTGTTCCAATATATCGCACACGCAGACACAAGTATCACACTTGATAACGAAGCTACGAACCACGGACTCCAAATTTCGGGTTGGCTGCTTATAATCCGAGTATGGGACCGCAGAACACCCATCAGTCAATTTGATATACGACACTTTCCATTGGAAAGGCCTCTCTATACCATTGACGATGAGTTGTCTTCCTCGAGCAAGGGATCATGCTGGTCTTGCTATTGTGGGACCAAAAATGTATGATCCAGGTGATCATAATTAGCGAGAGGAGCAAAGTCAGAAAACCGAATTTCTGATCTTTGATATCTGTGGCCTCGAATCGGACTGAAAGACTAGCAAGGCCAAATTCAACATCGAGGCTTGCGTTGTAGGAACTGCTACAAGATGCATATTTTTACAAAGACGGCAGCGAGGTAGACAAAGTAGTCGCCAGTGATATATTTGGTAACGTTGAGGAGCACAACAAGGTCAAAATCAGGGGCCAAAGTTGCCAGAGGTGGTTTTGGGCCTGTGAGGGGTAATATTGCGGGTAATGCATAGGGAAATGGAAGTGATGGATTTGGACAACACACACCTATGGATAACGCAAGTGGAGTTACTGCCAGCAAGACTAGTGCCAAAGTAGCTCCAGCCAATTGCGTAGACCAAGAAGCCATTCCTCATGACGCTGCGGACCGATATCGCTGGGGTAGATGCTCCTCAAGTCTGCTGGAACTGAGACCTAGCAGGAGGCGGGTTTGGATGTGAAGTGATTAGGAGCGAGATTAATACAGTACTGTATAGAGGATGCTATGGGTTGGGGAAATGGTCCGAGCTCAGAAGTTTTACGTCCCGTTTCGTGGCAATTCACCTGCTGTAGCACGGACAGAATATTGCGTTCTAATATCATTGTTGTAACTTGTTTGTCCAGTGAAAAATGACGATACCCTAGTGATATTAGGCTCATACTGTCGCAGCCTCCAGTCACATGAAAGGAACCACAACAGACCGCATTCATGAGCAAAGCCTGTACATTCAAACTCTATGAGATATCCCCTAAGCGGAGATGTACCCGAGGGCATCATGACTCGAAACTCATCCGATAGGAGAGGAGAAACAAAAAAAGCAGATTATTCTACGCTTTTGTCCGTCCCCTTATAAATTCCTCGGTCCACACAGCGCCACCTTCTCAACCAACAGCTCGTACCTGTCTGCGCCCAGCCCGCACCCATTGAACTCGCTCGTCCAGCACGCCTCCCTACCCCCCATCGACGGATCCAGCGCGTGCACCTTCGCGTTCAAATCGCGGAGACTGGTCTCCTGCCACTTCTTCGTAAGCGGGCTCTTCGGGTCCTTCTCGTGGCTGAGCTCGATCTGCAGGCTGCGCGCCGCGCGATTCGCTGTATCGAGTGTGGTGTAGAGCTCCGTGCGTGGAAGTGGGTGGTATATGCGGAGTGGCGGCCCCTCTTCGTCGTCATCAGTATCGGTTGAGGGAGAGATGAGCTTGAAGAGGCGGAGGATGTATAGCGATTTCGAGATGAAGGATGCAGGGCCGAGGTCCTGGGGCGTTTTGTTTGCGAACGTGGAGACGTAGTCGCGTTGAACCCATATTTTCAGGTAGGATTTCTTGCCTGGGTTGTCGAAAGGTGAGAAAGTTCCGAGCAGAGTCGATAAGTCGAATTCGTCCCGTGTGCTGCTGGTGGAGGAGAAGACGACTTGCAAATGCCGCACGTATTGTGACTTAGATATGTGGAAGAGCGACTCGGCCTGGGCATTAGCTTCGTCGATGTTGGTGAACGGACGCGAGACGGGCTCGGCAGCAGCGCTGTCGTTCTCTTGCTGCGAACCAGCCCATATTTTATGAAAAATTGAGTACTCGAAATAAGGTTCTGCATCGTTGGCAGTATTTGGTGTTGTGGAGATGATTACGATGTCTCTAGGTTGTGTTTCGATGATGGTCGATTGCCCTGACTTGTGAGTTGTTGGTGTAAGGGCTGGAGCCGCTACGGAGTTTGGAGGAATGATAGCTGGAGGCTTGGGTGGAAAACTAGCCTCGGCCTTGTAAATAGTAGGTGTTGTATTCTGATCAGGATTGGGTTTCGTAGGTGCTGCCACTGGATTATCTATTTCCTTCGAAATATGTTCCGACTGCCCAGCATTCCCGTTGTTTTTGATGACATTGTTGCTGACAGTGATATACCCTGCACCCTGAAGTTCTGCACTGTGTGGAGATTCTGTATCTGTTACATACTGAGTAGTATCTGACTTCACAGCTTTAGCCAACGTTTGGTCAGAGTGAGCAGAACCTGGCGAGCTCGCAGCCGTGAAAGTAGTAACCGAGAGTGTAGAAGCTGTTTTTGGAATAACCACCGAAGATCCTAGAGCTGTAGGCGGAGCTACAGATGGTGTTGGTTCTGCCACTCGATCAGAATGTGGTTTCGGCGCAGGGCGAACAATTGGCAAGGTAGGCGTCGTTATTGAGACCACGGCCGCCGTAGGAATTGCTTTGGCATGTGGGGGAACTTGGGGGATACTCTGCGAATTCTGCTGTTGCGACCCCTGTGTAGTAAGAAGAGAGGTTGCGGCTTTGCTGGGTTCTCCTGATGTAGTTGCTGAGGGTGCGTTGGGATGGGGTTTGGCTGACAAGGAAAGCTGAGTGGCGGCGAGTGTAGTCGGTAGATTGGATGAAGTCAGTACCGCTTTGGACATGGCATTCTGTGGCTTGAGCTGCGTGATAGGTTCTGGCTGCGCTATAACTACCGGCTTTTGAGCTCCACTCATCATCGCTGGGGTGGACTTGGGCGAAGCAGCCAAATTTGCGATAGATTTGGCTCTGCTTTTAGTGTCCACAACCGGTCGTGGAGCAGTTGATAACAGTCCAGAAACCATAACGGGTTCTTTGGGCGGTAAAGTATTCTCATTAGATCCGTTGGTGATTTCTCGTACCTTTTGTTTTTGAGACATCTGTGTGTTATGTGATATAGAAGAATTCATAATTGCTGTACCGGTAGTTTCGAGCTTCAGCTGTCGTTCTCGAGAAGCTGATGTCGTGAGAGTAGACTGGGAGGGTTTGGCACTGGCAGTCAGGTTATATGGTCGGTTTTGGACGGGCTGAGAACGGCACACTGATTTATTTGTATTTGTCGCTGGTGAACTTCGGACTGACTGTTTGACAAGATCTGTCTGGGAAGATTGGTCGTTGATGCCCTGGGCAATGACGTGCAGTTGATTCGCTCTTCCACTTCTCTGAGTCTGGGATGAAGTGAACTCTGATGTCATGTTGGGGTGCTCACTCTGCCGGACTCCGCTCTTGCGAATCTGTTGATCGAGGGCTCCAGCAGTTTGTGCAGCCTTCATCGTGGTCAAAAGATTCTGCGAATGGCTTCTAGCTGCGAAGTTATGTGGGGTGGCAGCAGTTGATGTTTGATTTGCCGGCACTTTCGCACCTACATTACTGACTGGTTTCTTCAACTGTGTCTCGGAGTTGATCATCGGGCCTTCGGCCATCGCTGGCCGTTGTCCCGATCTTGAAGCTATATGACTTAACGTGACCGTACCGTTTGGTCTGTGTTTCGCGTCCTTGGAAGCCGAAGTCATTGCAAAGTCTTGCTTTCTTTGGGTACCTGGCTGAACCGAAGCTTCTCGTGGTGCAACAAACGTGCTACCTCGCTTCTGCCCATGTGCATCATTTGTTACAGAACCATTCGCGGTCACACTCCGTGCCGGCAACCTATCACCCTTGATGTAATTCGGATTTGCAGGAGCTCGCTGTTCATTGATATAGCTCGTTGGGTTTGGAGCGAGTCGATGCGGTGATGCACTAACACGAGATATGGTCGATGATTGTTTGGTTGCGGATGGTTGCGGTCGCTGAGTTGGGGTAAAGTTGCCTTTCTTTCCCAAAAGCAATCTCAGACGATCCCGGTTTAGAGATCTGGCTGGCAGAGGCGCTGGGTCTGCCTTCCTACCTTGAATACTGGCTTTTGGTGACCTGGGTGGCGGCACCATCGATATTGAATCTTCTTCTTCATGGCTCGTGTCACTCTCGCTACTCTCGTCGTCGCTAGAGTCTTCGTCCTCGTCGCTGGACTCAATGATAAAACCCCCTTTGGTCTTTGGTCGTTTGGCATTCATTACTAAAGCAGTCGGAGATGCAGGCCGCTTCTTCATCATTGAGGAGTTCGTATTGACAGAATTTGTATGGAGGAAGGACCTGATATTGGAACCGCCGTGTCTGGAGTTCATCGCTGCACTGGGTAGTGGGCCTTTGAGATGCTTAACACTCAGATGATGTTGCTTGTTTGGATGTGAGGGTTGATGTGTTGGGACGATGGAGGTGCGATTGTGCGGCAAATCATTGACGGCCGAGGGCTTGCCCGAAAATTGTCTCTTCGGCTGTTCAGAGAGCTTTGGTAGGTCAGAAAGCTTGCCATGAAATCTCCGACGTTGTGTATCACTCGGGCCTGTGCCGTCCTCGCTATCGCTCTCTACGAACTCTGCTGACTTGTATTTGCTGGTGGGCCTGCTGTTGCGAGCGAGCTTCTTCTTTTCTCTGTTGGTAGTACGTTGTTCTTCCTCTTGGTCACTTGAAGAGTATCCGATGAACTGGCCGAGACGTGAGGAGCTGGGAGACGAGAATTGTTGACCAGTTGGGGTGGGCGATTGTTTGGCGATTAGCGAAGTAGAAAGCTTCGAGTGAGATTTGCTAGGATTGCAGTTTGGTAAGTAATTGGGCGCTGGGACCTGATCTACGTTGTAGGGGCTTGTATTAGAGGTGAGAGAGCTAGCCGAGGGCGCCATGCTGGAAGTCTGAGAGTGCCAATTGTAATTCTCTTTCGCCAAACTTTGACGATAACTCTTCGCACGAGTCAGGTAATATCAAACGGCCGGTTGCTTCGAGGAGTCAGCGTTGTGTTCTTGCAGTCGTCCTCTGACGATGATTCTGCCTGTCAATGGACGTTAGTTTGCCATCCATCTGAGATGCAATATTAACAACCCTTAGCCTTGATACAGTCCACAGTCAGGCCAACGTTGACCGACAGTTCCTCGGGTGTAGGTGCGTGAAACCCTGGGGAGTAGTAATTCCTCAGTATTCGCTGACGAAAGAATCTGACAAACCGAAACAACACCTAACTACCTCTATGAGGACGACCTGATCGATGAGTGGCCGGTATTGCTGAAAGAGGCAAACGTAGTCTATGACTTCGAAGACCTGAGTTTAGTAAAGTCCAACATAACATGCTGTTAGCATTGAAAGTGTGGTACAAGTCTGGATTACATGGTGCTGTGACACGATCACGCGAAGCATGAGAGAGTAGGTCTACTCTTCAAACGAATCACACGGTTAACATCTCATTGAAAAGACATCGTATTGGTTGTTGTGATCCCGCCAAACGGCTTGCATGCTCGATAACCCCGAAGTGCAAACAGAGACTTGGTGTTTGATCCCGCGGCGGTGCGAGGACGCGGAAATGCAGCAAGGTAACTGCTTATGTCAGTCAAGGGCCAGTCCTCGAGCACGCTATGGTGAACTAGAAGTCTGTCCATCTGGGTCAACAAGTTCCATCGGCTATGATACATTTCGAAATAGCACAGTGCTGAAATCAGTGATCTCTGAGCTCTTGCGTGTTCAACCAGGGGAAATATTGCACCGCTCTGGGCTGCTCATCGCCAAAAGCAGGTGAAACTTCGAGTCGACAGCGCGGTTTGCGTTCTGAACGCGTCATGAAGTTGCATTCCCTCGCCGACATCGATGAAAGTTGTTGTGCAGTCGTTCATAACATCACGAGTGCCATGTCAAAGTCCAACACGCCCGGAATCATCACGAGATCTGACGGGAAAAGTCTGCCGAGGCGATATGAGATGAGGTTGAATGTGAGGAAGTCGCGTCGCACAGCTTAGTAATTTCAAATTTACTAGCGCGTTCCCCCACTTCATCTTCAATTTCGAGGTCCGTGTACTGACGCACATACGCGAGACGCGGCCGACTTCGAGCATGGCAGAAACTGATATTGCCTCCGGCGTCCCAGTTCCTGAAAAGGCATTGCGGGACCTGGCGAAGAATGTGTCCAGAAACCTGCCGAACTTTTCAGAGCAAGAGCCAGCCGTTGGTGTGAAGTAAGGATGCAAAGTCCGTGAAATTTGAGTTGTCACGACGGGTAGTACTGACGCTGGATTAGAGGGCTGCGCGACATTATCACCCCCGTACTGGAAACTGCAGATCTGCCAGATCTAGGCCCTGGTCATCGAGCGGCTGCATCTAATGCACTGTGTGCGATCATCGAGTTCTGCCAAGTCTCCAACACTGAATATGCCCGCAGTGCTCTTTTGGAAGACTTCATATGGCTCCGGCTCTTCGAAATATATCTGCAAAGGTCCGATGATGCCAAAGGAAAATCTATGAGGCAGATGCTTCTAGTTCTTACAAGTGTTATTACGAAAGATCAAAGCCAACGTGCATTAGAGCTTCGAAACCAGGCCACAACTACCTTTCTGGACATCATCTGCCAACGACAAGACCGTGTCAAAGTCAAGCCAGCCTTACAGGGCTTGGCACATTTCCTGTTAAGAGATGTTGCCTCGATCTCCCAGCTAATCGAGATATATGAGCAATTGCTGGAGCAATCTTCAAGTGGGCTCGGAAAGACTGCATCCTCTTCGACTTTGTTTGAGGCTTTCCTCGCATGGATTGTTCATCACGACACTTCGCTCTCCGCTGGAAATTTGGTGAAGAATTTTCTTATCCAAGCCCGGCGCCTACCTGATGATAGTACTCTCACGGACGACGATAATATTTCCCCTTTCTGGATCGAACCAGTAGTTCGAACATTACATTACTGGCCGGATCGTGTACAGGAGTTCAAGACGCATGTCTTTCCGCATTGCTTCCTTCCGAACATCGATGAATATATGCGATTCCTCTCTTATCTACACTTTGGTTTGCATGTGCAGCCGAAAGGTGCACTGTGTGATCAGCTGCGGGTCTACGAATCCCATGAAAATGGACTGGATGAATCTGAAGAATTCAGGATCCTACTGGCAGCCATACAAGCCGGAAAAGAGTTGACTATCATCCGAGATAGCGGTAGGTCCAAGGTTCAAATTCAGAAACACAGATGACGACTTACCTTCTCGTAGACCATCGCATTTGCGATACTATTGATGTTCGAGATGGTGCTATCTACTTGCCCAACGAAATCTTTGGTGGGTGGATGTCACATCACAAACCTGAAGTCAGACTTGCTGGGATGTTCCTTTCCGTGTACTCTACGGCGACAACAAAACCTGTACCGCGGGGAGTTTTCAAATCGTTGAAGCGCAATCTCATCCATCTACATACAGAGACTGATGCCAACTTCCGCCGAGAAGTGCATGGCTATACCCAAAAACTCTTCGACCGACTGAGGGCCAGTACAGCCATGCTCTCAAAGGGGAAGTCCAAGAGTGGAGCCACGATGAACAACCGGCTTCCTCTTCCCAGAGAGTGCTTCAGGCAGAACACATCGCTTTCGAAGTACTCGTCGCAAGATCCGCTGATCGAGTCCCTGACTTTCGTTGTGTGGTACATACGCTTCTTGGAGTGGGAGCTGCGCCCAACTGCATCCTACCAAAGACGCATAACAGCGCTACGGTCACTGACTATCGTTCTTCGGTCTGGAATAGATCCTGGCGTGCCGCATTCCCACCTGTCCAAGTCGGCGCAGGGACAGTTAACTTGGGCCCATGGTCTTCAAACTTCCAACGACAGATTGGTCCGAGTTCTATTGGATCTCATCTTGGACCCCTTCGACGACGTCAGAGACGCAGCCGTCTCAATACTGCAGATGTGCTTAGAAGCGTTGCCGGACACGCAAAAGAACGCTGTGATGGCGACACTGCCTCGCTTTCTTTCTCGTGCAGAAACCGTAATGCTCCGTACAGGACGGGCTGACCAAGCAGATGGCGTTGCTCGAGCCTACTCGTTGATCTTCTCGCTAGCCACAGACAGCTCTGCCGACTCAAGCGACTCGCCCTTTTCGTCCAAACTTGGGGTGTTCAAATATTTGAAGACACAGTTGGATCAAACTCTTGATATAGCCCACAAGAATCTGTCAGAGGCTGTGGACGGACGTCCAGTTCATGGGACGTTCGCTGCGTTGAGGTATGTGAAGTAGTCTCTGGCAAGAGCACAAGCACTAACATCTGCTAGGTATATCGTCGATCAGGACCAATTCTACTCGGCTTTGTCAGGCATGCCGATCGAAACCTTTGGCAAATGGAAGCAATTCCATGACGACATAGTGGGAAGCTTTGAGTCACTCTGGCTATGTATCCATCATGTTTTATGTGCTGATGCGCCAGAGGGACATGTACCTGAAGAGATGGAAGAGGAGGCCAGCCTTGACACGAAGGAAATCTTGAGTTACTCGTGGAGAGGTTTGAAAGAAGCTAGGTATGTATCCATTTGCAGGTGTTTACAACTTCAACTAACATGTGCAGCGTCTTACTTCGGACCGTGATCTCGAAGGCGCCAATTGGCAACGATGATCGCGCGCTCATCACTCCCGAGTACTTTGACAAGCTAGGCCGATTGTGTTTTACGCAACTCCTAGAACTCCGCCATCGCGGTGCGTTCTCGACTGTGGCCCAAACCTTTGCAGTGTTTTGCCGTCGTTGCGCAACATCCAACATCGCTTCGCTTCGAGCCCTGCCGGACACTTGGTATCGGGTATGTACATGTTATCGATGCAACCATGCGTGACTGACCGTGCCAGGAAACCCTTCGCTCAATGCATGACAAAGCAGGAGCAATCACTCGGAGATCTGCAGGTATCCCAGCACTTATGTCAGGTATCATTGCTGCGGAACCACCGTCGGGGGGCAAGTTCCTCCAACGTGCGATGAAAGATCTCATCGCCGAAGCATCTGCCGAAGCACAAAATGAGAATATCGAAGAGAGTCGTCTACCTCAAGTGCATGCATTGAATTGCATCAAGGAAATCTTCACTACTTCTCGGCTCAGCGTGGCTTCGGAGGCGTATATTGGACAGGGCCTTGAGCTGGCCTCGAAGACACTAAATTCAAATATGTAAGCGGACCTCTCAATGAGACTTCAGGTACGAGCTAATATTTCCCCTAGATGGCCAATCCGCAATTGCAGTCTCATGCTATTTAAAGCCTTGATTGAGAGGCTGCTAGGCAGCGATGAAGCACAGGACTGGAAAGAACGCGACCGGGCAAAGACTTCGCGATTCTCATACGACAACTACCCCAGCCTAGTTGGGATTCTCACCGACCTTCTTGATCCAAATGGACCGCTGAAGAAATCGATCGAGGGCACAAGTGAAAGTAGCTCACCTTTTGACCTCCACGGAGCCGAAGGAGTGTTTCCTGCACTTCAAATTTTGCGACAAGCCCGGCCTCCGGACGCGGACCTTGGCCCTATTCTGAAATCAGTCGAGAAACTGCTTGCGAGTCCGCACTGGCACCTCCGCGATATGGCTGCGCGGACGGTGGTGTCACTGCGCTCCTCGCATCAACTGCGGGATGCTGCTTTCTCAATGTTGGACACGGTACCCAGCTCGACTAATACGCAACATGGCGTGTTGCTAGCTGTCAAATACATGCTTAGGAAGCTGATGCATAGCCTCGCAAATCTTGGTGAGTCTGCCAGTCTTTCTTTTATAGTATTCGCGCACTCGTCCGAAGTAAAGCAACAGAAAACTGACTCCTTGTAGATGTACAGACAATCGAAGATTTGATGGCAGACCTTACCGTCGCTGCTGGGAGGTGGTACGTCGCAAGTAATTGCCCTTTCATCAGGTCCGCTTTTCTTGACATCGTGAGCCTGTGTGGTATGTCTGTTCTGCAACGACAAGAACATGATTCAACATTGAACGCATGGAGTACTCTCACCGCGGCGGTCTCGATAGGACCAGAGTACGCTTTAGGCGTCAGCAAGGGTGAGGATGGAGCTTTACTCCGAGGCTCACTGGCACAGTTATTCTTCATCGATCGCACAATACTCCGAAACGACACTCTCTCCCTTATGGTATCCGACGAGTACCAAAGCATCGGCGACGCCCTCGCACTGCTCGCGGCCGAGGATCCGGACACATGCTGCACCGCGCTCGACACACTCGCCACCATCATCCAGCTAAAAGCCTCCAACAGTCCAGTCCTACCCATCTCGTTAATCCTGTCACACATCCACCACCTCGTCCTCTCCGCCACAGACGCCGAAGTCCTCTCCGCAGCCCAAGCCGTCCTCGCAGACGCACTGACAAACCCCTACTTACAACCCGCCTTCTTCAGCCTAACCACCCAGTCGCAAATCCTATCCACCCTCACAACCCTCGAAACCCAATACCTCGCCGCCCCACCCTCAAACACGCAATCCGCCCTACACCTACAAGCCTTCTTCCTCGACCGTGCCTTCTCCACACACCCCACCTCGCGCCGCCCCATCCTGGGCATAATCGCGCGCTACATCCGCATCCTCCGCACAACCATAACAGATACAACACCCTTCCCCACGCGCTTCGCAGCCGCCCAATCCCTCGCCGCACTAACCCACACTTGGACACTGAGCCCAACCTCAAAAGCAACAAGCCCCTTACTCCTCGCGCTATCCCTACTCCTACTCGACCTGCTCCATGACGATGATGACGAGATCCGCGACGTGGCTGCCCTTGCAGCTGGGACGCTTCTGCGCGCCCACGTAAATGTAGACGTGGAAAACGCACCCCCCCTCCTGACCGCACACCGTCTAGCGTCTTTCCTCACCACCGCCTTCCCCGCCTCAAAAGATCTACAAAAAGAAGCACTCCGCCGCCTCACAGCCACAAACCCGTTGTTCACCCCACGCTTCGCTGAAGTCCTGGCAAGGGAGCGTAAAACAGATACCGCCCTCTTCGCAACGGAGAAACAGAACCTCTTCACGGACGACGCGCTGATTGCTAGCCTGTGGGGTCGCGTCGCGTCTTGTATGCCGGCATGTGCGACGCAGGAGCTGCGCGCGTGGACACTCGATGCTCTCGCTGTTTTGCAGCGCACTGCTAGGACGGAGGAAGATGGCGCGTTGGGATGGTGCGGGAAGAGCGAGGTGTTTGCGTTGGTTTTGCGGGTTTTGGGCGCGGGGGGAGTTTTACTTCGTTCCGGGGAGAAGGAGAGGGAGGGGGTGATGAGGGGGTTGGGAGTGTTTGCGGATGTGGGGGAGAGGGGGGGTGTGCATGGGTTGGTGCTTGAGCGGGTTGGGGGGATGGTTGAGGGGGAGGTGGTAAGGGGGTTGAGGGGGGTTTATGGCGGGATGAGGGGGAGCGGGTTGCTTTGACGAAGAGGATGGTGGGGGAAAGACGAAATAGGGTATTCGATGGCGACTACTTCTGACCAACTATGCATGGCGCGATGTTAACGCCAATCCCAACCCCAACGCCATGACCTATCTCTACACAAAAACAACATCCCATCCCATGAAGTACCATCACCGCGGCTTCCGATACCGCCCCTGCATCATCTCCGCCTTCAGCGCATCCTGCTGATCCGGCAACGGCCCCCTCCGCCTCACACCATCTTTACCCACCTGCCCCTGCCCCTGCCCCGCCCCATTCTGCCCCTGACTCTGCAGAAAACCCGGCGGCGGCGCCACAATCCCGCCCTGCGACGGCGGCGGAGGGGGGAACCCCGGAAACGCGCCCGCGGGGAACCCAGGCGGCATCCCGGGCGGCATGGCAGGCATACCCGGTATCCCTGGCGGGAAAGCGAAGTTCGGCGGGGGCCCGGGGGGGAAGGGGGGTACGCCGTTTGGAGGTGGGGGTGCGTGGGCGTTTGGAGGGAAGGGTGGAGGGAGGGCGCCGGATTGGATGAGTTGGGCTATGCGGGAGGGGTCCATTGCGGCTGGGAAGGGGAGGGGTGGGTGTCCGGTTACGTTTATGCCAGCCATTGGGGGAGGAGGAGGGACGGGGAGGGGGACAGGCATACCGCCGATGCCGGGCAGGGCGCTGGAGGACCCGTCTGGAGCGGCGTTGAGACCTGGGAGGGAGAGGCCTGGCGGCATGAAGGGGAGGGTGGTTGGGGTGCGCGAGGGGAGTTTCTGGTCGACGAGCCCTTCTGCTTCGTCTTCGGCTTCTTGCTCCTCTTCCTCGCGCATCTGGCGGCGGCCCTGGCCGCGGTCGTAGGTGCCTTGTGCTTCGGCGGCGGCTTGGCCGATGTGGTAGCGGTCGTTGACGTAGGAGGTGTCGCCGGGGCGGGGGCGGGTCCAGAAGCGTGTGACGCGGTCGTTTGAGCCGGAGGCGAGGATGTGGCCCAGGGGGTGCCAGTCGAGGGTCCAGACGGTGAAGTCGTGGGCGTACTGCAGGCTGTGGGCGGGGTAGATGGCCTGGGCGGGGGCGTTGTGGGGGTCGGCCGAGTCGTAGGGGGAGATGGAGGGGGGCTGGCCGGGCGGCGGGTTCTGCTCGTCCAGCAGGTAGTGGTGGATGCTGCCGTCGACGCCACCCGTGGAGAGCAGGTTCTTGTGCATGGGGTGCCAGGCCATGGTGATGATGTCCTTTTCGTGGCCGCGCAGCAGCAGCACGTCGCGCATCATGCGCAGGTCGAAGATGCGGGCCGTGTGGTCGCGGGCGCACGTGGCGAGCAGGTTACCCTGGACGGGCTCGAAGAGGGTCTTGGAGATGGGGTTCTTGTGGCCGTGCAGCGTCGACAGACAGCGGGCGGTGCGCGGGTCCCAGAACTTGACCTGGTGGTCCTTGGAGCCCGAGACCAGCAGCCCCTTGTGCGGGTGCCAGTCGACCGACTTGACCTCCCAGCCGTGCCCCGTCAGCGTCGACTCCTCGGCGCTCGAGGCAAAGTCCCAGATCTTCAGCGTCGTGTCGTCGGCGCACGTGACGAACTTGGAGTCGGTGGGCGCGATGGCGAGCCCACGTACCGCCTCGGAGTGGGCCTGGACCTCCTTGACGTTGTTGAAGTTGGTCTGCCAGTACTTGACGACACCCGTCTGGTCGGCCGACAGCAGCCAGTCGTCGGTGTGGGTGTACTCGACGGCGCGGATGGCGGCGTCGTGGGCCTGCATGATGGTCTCGAAGTTGAAGCCCATGCCGTTCCACAGGGTGAACTCGCCGCTGGTGGAGCCCGTGAGCAGGCGGCGGCCCTCGGGCGTCCACTTGACCACGTTGATGGGGTGCTTGACCTTGTTGAGCGACGAGTGCACGGCTTTGGCGGGAATCGACTCGGCGGCGCTGGCGAGGCGGGCGGCGGGCGGCGCCATGTCGACGATGTAGCTTGCGCTGGGCCGCTCCATCTCTGCCACGGCCGCGTTCTTGTAGCGCGGGCGGCGGTTGCGCATCCATTGGACTGTCGTGGCGCCGTAGTCGGTGACGGCTCCTGCAGACAGAACATGGTCAGCCTGGCTCTGCCCTCGGACGGTCTACAGCCGTGTACATACGCTTTGGGCGCGGGCGGCCTGCATCGTACTGGTGGGCGTGGTACTCGCGCTCCATGGTGGGGATGGCTGCCCGACGCGTGGGATGCGGGAGGGGACGGCGAGTGGGCGCGCGACAGGACGCGATTGACGGGGGAGAGAGTCGAGTGGGTGGCTTCACATGTTCGTGTCAAGCTCTACCGCGCTGCTTTGTCGCGGAGCTCGAGCCATGCAGTATCACCAGCCACAACGGAGCGCCACACGGAGGAGCCACACGGAGAGCCACAGCTAACGTTAAAGCAAAGTCCCAACGGTTCATGGTTCATGCAGGCTGGCGTAACCCGCATCACCCCGCAGGCCGCCCAGCAGAGGGGCAACTCAACAAATCCCTTCCCCAACGCCTGGTTATCTGCCCGTCCACCCAGGCCAGCCATGGCACACATGCTCGCCGTCCCCTTCTCTCCGGCACGGCTTACCCACGAGCCTCGGTCATTCGACTGTCATCCCCGTCCGCCCATTTGACCACGCACCCCTACTCGTGCCATTGAGTTTTGCACGAGACATTGCGACTTTCGACTCTCCCATTGAATACTTCATACTCCATCGCAGCACTCGAGTCTCCCGCCCAGCATGGTTTCACTCGTCGAGACCGTCACGTCGACAACCACCGACCTGCGAGCCAACTCCTCCGTCCACCGCAGGCCGACTGCCGACCAGAAAGGCAAGAACGTCAAGAGCACCGCTCAGCGCTCCCGCGACACAAAGTACCGCCATGTCTTTGCCACGCACTCGCAGAAGCGCCCGTCCACTCTCAGTCAGGACGCGGAGACCACGCCCAGCTTTATAGGATTCCGAAATCTCATGATTCTGGTCCTCATCTTCTCCAACCTGCGATTGATGATTGTGAACTACAAAAAGGTAGCCTCGACAAAACCAACTTCCCCTCCATCGCTGACTCCCCCAGTACGGCGTCCTGATCTGCATCAGCTGCCACGATTACAGCCGCTCCGACGTCGTCACCGGCCTGCTGCTCTACCTCCTCGTCCCCGCCCACCTGTTCGTCACGTACCTGATAGAACTCGCAGCAGCCTGGCAAGCAGACAAAGCCTACAAGCGGATAACAGCAGAAAAGGGCGAGGACACGCAGGCCAAGTACGCGGCGGCACTGCGAAGCTTCAACTCGACCTGGTACATTGTCGCCTTCTTCCACAGCGTCAATGCCATCTGCAACCTCTCTATTGCGACGTACTTTGTCTACTACAACATCTACCACCCAGGCATTGGCACGTTGTGCGAGTTCCACGCCGTCATCGTCTTCCTCAAGTGTGCTTCGTATGCGCTTACCAACCGCGACTTGCGCCATGCCTATCTGCACCCCAAGCAAGCCGACCCGCTGCCTGAGCTGTACAAGACTTGTCCATACCCGCTGAACATCAACATGGAAAACCTCTGCTACTTCTGGTGGGCGCCGACACTCGTCTACCAGCCCGTCTATCCCCGCACCGACAAGATCCGCTGGGTCTTCGTCTTCAAGCGCCTAGCCGAAGTCGCCGGTCTCAGCATCGTCATCTGGATCGCGTCCGCCCAGTACGCCGCACCACTACTCCGGAACTCACTAGACAAGATCCTAACACTCAACCTCACCTCCATCGTCGAGCGCGTCATGAAGCTCTCCACCATCTCCGTCTTCTGCTGGCTCTGCGGCTTCTTCGCCCTCTTCCAATCCTCGCTCAACGCGCTCGCTGAGATTATGAAATTCGGCGACCGCGAATTCTACGGCGACTGGTGGAACGTAAGCAGCATCCGCTCCTACTGGACAACCTGGAACAAGCCAGTCACAAACTTCATGCGCCGCCACATCTACTCCCCGCTCGTCGGCCGCGGGTGTCCCCCCGCACTCGCACAGTTCATCGTCTTCTTCTTCTCCGGCGTCCTGCATGAGCTGCTCGTTGGCGTCCCCACGCATAATATCATCGGCGTGGCGTTTGCGGGTATGATGCTCCAGATTCCTATGATTGTGCTCACGGATGCCATGCAGAAGGTTAGCTGGGCGAGGGGGAAGGTCGCGGGTAATATGATCTTTTGGGTTAGCTTTTGTTTGGTGGGCCAGCCGCTTGCGGCGCTGCTGTATTTTTTTGCGTGGCAGGCTAAGTATGGGAGTGTGAGTAGGCAGTTTCGGGATGCTGCGCTGTTGGGGTTTTTGAAGCGGTAGGTAGTTGACGTGGTGTGATTTAGTGGATGTTTGCTCGTTTCAATGTATTGCGGGAGCGATTATTTTCTCATTCAATCATAACACCGTGCATTACACCCCCCCATCCTCTCCCCTCACCCAATCCCTCCAACCCCCAATCAAACAACAGCCTCAGGCCTCTCAACCCTCCTCTTCGCCGTCCCCACCCCACTCCACCCCCTCTCCTGCCTAACCCCCAACCACGGCTTCAAAGCCTCACTCAGCATAGTCTGCCTCGTGAAATAAATCACCTGCCCCACGATAATAAGCACAAACGCAATCGGATACATCCAATGAATACTGAGTCCAAAGACCTTAACCCCAATGGCCACGCCCCAGAAAGACCCCGTCAGGAGGGAGATATTAAAAAACGCCGCTGAAGAAAGGCGGAACAGGACCGGGGCGAGGGAGTAGAACAAACTCAAGATGAGGGTGTAGCCTGTAAGATAGCCGGCAACGCGGCCGTTCCAAGTTGCGGCGCGGAAGGATGCGCGATCAAAAATCCCAGCCTGCGTCCCATTAATCAGCATCCCCCAGAACGCCAACTGCCCCACCACCTCATACAGCGGCCGTTCCGAAACGAGGACTTCCTCAAACACATTCGCGAGTCCGTAGAAGGTCGCGCCCAGCAGCGCGAAAAGGTCGCCTTTCACCTCGTCCGAGGCGCCGTAGTGGTTCGACCCTGTTATTTGATCCGAGCCGAAGATCACGCCTACGCCGCCGATGCACAGCAGGATGCCGAGGATTTGCGTCCAGTGGTAGCGCACGTGTAGGAGGAGGGAGGAGAGGAGGACGACGATTACGATGGCCCAGAAGTTTATTAACTGCGCGGAGAGGATTGTCGTCTAGGGGGGAGTTAGTCTACTGTGGGATGGATTGGGGGGGTTTATTAACGTACATATCGGTAAGCCAGCACGACGAAGTAATTCCCCTCTACGTCGAAGAACGCGAGGATCAGGAAACGCCATCCGTCGACTAGGAGGAGGCGCACCCAGCGCTTCCAACCGTATTTGTATAAGGTGTAGGATGTGTAGATGGCGTTTAGGAGGACGTAGTTGAAGAAGGTTTGGAATGCGGGGATGGAGTTTCCTTCTGCGGAGAGGAGGCTGGAGAGCGTGTTGGTGGAGGTTATGCATATTGCTAGGACTGTTTTATATGTAGCTTGTTAGTGTTGTGTTTATTTACTCATGTATGTGTGTGTGTATGTGTATGTGTGCTTTGAAAACCGAGAGAGAGATGGGAGAGATAACGCACCCTGCCCCAAAACCAACGTGATCCAAAATTGCTTCGTCTTGACATACTGGAACCACCGCCCTTTTGTCTGCGCGTCGTGCTCGAGCACCGCGTTGCTCTCGCTGGTGTAGATCGGTTGCGAATGCGTCGAGTCTGCTTTGGGATGAACTGTCGTTGAGGCGTGTGGTTCCACTGCGCCGATATCGTGGGAGGCCATGTTGATATCTCTCCTCTTCTCTTCTCTTTTCAATTCGTCTTATCGAATATACCAATCAATCAACAATCAATCCAGCAGTCTTAGAATCAAATATCTAGATAGATAGCACAGCGGAGCTTTCTTATCCCGAACGTCGCGAGCGCAAAACTCCAGAAGTCGCGCGCGGTGTATTGTCGTTCAGGCAAGATGAAGCATGGATGTGTGTGATATGTGAGCCGCGGGTGGGGGGTCAGCCACCATTTTATCTTCTCCCCATGCGACCGCAATCCTTGGAGGAAAAGACTTGCCGGGCCCTCGCGTTCGCTCGCGCGTCGATCTCCACATAGCGTGCTGCTAGTCCCCCGGCGACTTGCCCAATTCCAGACGAGTGGGAGCGGACATGCCGTGCGCTGGGAGCATGGGTTGGTGGGCTAGGCGAGGGCCGACTGCTTTCGCGTGAGAAGTAGTCAGAGGCAACGAAAAATTATCTTGCATGGCGTTGGTTTACTCTGCGCGCTGGTGGGCCCAAGAGCCTGGTTCGAGGGACGGCGCATCTCACAGGAAAGCACGGGCGTGGTTCATAGTCAGAGCAAGCAGGATTTTATATACTAGGTAAAGTAGAGAGAGAGAGAAGAATGCACATTCATCGTCCAACTCGAACCCCAGCAACGCAAACACAGGAGGAGAGTTGTCCACACGCCGTTGAAAAGCAAATCAAAGCAAATCATCAACAAACTACTCAGAATCCTCCTCATCGCTCTCCGCGTTCTCGAGCCACTCGGCAAACTTCTCAGCCGCCTTGCGCACGCTCTTGCTCGTCTTGAGATCGACGTACTTCTTGCTCGCCTTGGAGCACCAGCCCTTGAGAACCTCCTCAGAGACGAGGTCGTTCTCGTAGTACTTGAGCAGGATGGCCGAGATCTGGGGGATGAGCTCGGGCTTGTCGTTGCCGACGAAGCGCTCAGTACCACCAAGGAAGGCCTTCTCGTGGCGCTCAGAAGTGAGGAGCTTCTTGAGCATGGGAGCGCGCCCCTCGATCTGCTTGACAATCTTCTCGGTGAAGAGAGTCTGGGGGATGACGGTCAGGGTGCGGTGCTTCGACTCGATACCGAGCTCCTTGGCCTTGAGGTAGATCTCGACGTTGTCAAGCTTGTCAACGCTGCCCTTCTCCGCGGCGGTGTCGATGATCCACTTGCCAAAGACGTCGTAGTTGGAACCACCCTCGCCTTCCTCATCATCCTCAATGACCAGAGCACGCTTGAGGTCATCCGGGAGATCCTTGGCGCGAGCCCTGATGGCCTCCTCAGAGGTGTCAAGGTGCCACTCGACTTCCTTGGCTTCCTCAATCTCGTCAGCACCCTCGTTGATCTGGCGAGTGAGCTCGTCGTCACTACCAGCCTCAACGTCAAAGTCGCCGTTCTCGTCGTCCTCTGCGCTGTCACCGGGGCTGCCGTTCTGCGAGGGCTCTTCACCTCGGGCCTCGGCCTCCTTGCGGGCACGACGCTCGGCCTTCTTGGTCGACTTGTCCTTCTTGCCCTTCTTGGGTGCATCCTTCAAGATGAAGGAGCTCAGCTTGAGGCGGGCATCGACATCAGAGATCTTACCACACGCCTTGCAGTCAAGCGTGATGTTTCCATCCTTGATGTGGACGTCGGTCTCGGGGTTCTTGCACTTCTTGCACAGAACGAACTTGGAGATGAAGCCGTCGAGGTAGTCCTGTAGCTTGCTGGCGTCGTGGGCGCCGTTGATGATCCAGCGGTCGTCGTTGGGATTCGTGTTGGTCTGGGCTCCCAGCTCGAAACCAAAGTATTTGATGACATGAGCGGGGGGGCGGGCAAGCGAGTTGGCGACGCTGGTCAGGTTGACAATGACAGTCTTGATGCCGTTGCCCTTGCCTTCGATCTTAGACTGGATACGCTCCATCTTGTAGCGGTAGAACTGGTCGGTGACATCGCGGCGGATGTTGATGGTAGCCATGGTGACGGTTGTGGGGGTGGGTTGGTATTGGGTTTTTTACTTTTGGGTATGCAGCGGACGAACGTGCAAGGTCAGGTCGAAAATGTTGACTGTGGCCGAAAGAGACATGCAGTAGACGCAGGCTCTCGCGTTGTGTGGGTGTATGTGTGACTCGGGGTCAGAGAGGCACTGGACTAACCGTTGGTGCTGTGCTGGGAACTGCTAGGTATCCGCGTACAGCGAAATTTTTGCAGTTTGGGGGGAGGTTCGACTCGGAAGGCGTAGCTTTGGCGCGAATACATATACCGCAGTTGTCGTGGACGGCGCTGTGGTACGGTTTGGTGCTTGTCCTGGAGTGCAAAGGTGGCGGTTTGGCGAGGTCGCGGGGCTGCGACGCGGCGGGAGGGTTGGCGCTTTGTGTGCTGTGTGTGATGTAGGTGCTTGATCTTGCTGCTGCTGCCAGTAGCGGTCACTGGGTTGGCGAGTGTCCGGTGAATTTGCGTGTGTGAGTGGGAGTTGTCGACACAATGGAAGGGTATTTAAAGGTGACGGCCTTGAAATTTCAAATCGCCGAACTTGGGCCAGTGCGATGGAGATCCGGTAGACGACGACCAACTTCTGCGGGTCATGCTCAAACACCTGCAGCCCCGCGGGTAAGGCGGCCTCCACTTGTTTGGCACCATTTGCCGAATATGCTCGTAGGCAATCAATTTGTGACTGCAGCAAAGGCACGAGCATCGTTTGCTTTGCGACTGCTGCCGCTTCAACCCACGTCAAAGACGTTGTCAGGCGAAACAAAACGGTGGCCAAGCATCACGCTACTGCGGGTGAATCTCTGCAAAGCCCGTGAGTCGTTCAAGCAAAGCACTACACAGCAGGGTTGCTATAATACTCTATTCCTCGTAGCTGTGACGTCTCAAAAGTTACCATGGACCAGGTAATTACCGCATATAGAGTATTACCTACCTACGGTTGCTGTATTGTCGTGGTGCATGATGGCAAGATTTGTTGACCCTCCCGCAGTTCGAGTGTGGGGTAACCTGGGTTGACTGCGAACTTCTCCAAACAGCATCACAATCAATGATTCCATCAACGCACCACAAGCACGGTTGTTCAGGTTTTCTACTACATCATTTCTAGTGAAGCCTCGTTTGAGTGTAATGTTTGCCAACCGTCGTCACGTACACCACTGCCGAATCTGACTCTTCAGGTATCCAAGTGCAAACATGAAGAACCAGGTCGACTATTCGCTGTACCTCGTGACTGACTCGACGGAAGCCATACTGGGTTCACGAGATCTCGTTGAAGTTGTTGAGCAGGCTTTGCTTGGAGGTGAGTTGTGTTCCATTGATCATCATACCGAGTCATTGACTTCACATGTGGAGTCTTCTATCAAATTTCTATACCGAACTACAAGCGAAAGATAACAGCAAAATCTAACTCTTCGCCAGGCGTGACAATCGTTCAGTATCGCGACAAGTCAAGTGACACGGGCGCCCTCATCTCAACAGCAAAGAGACTGCACGAAAAATGCAAACAACACAATATCCCCCTCCTAATCAACGACCGTGTCGACGTTGCCCTCGCCGTGGGATGCGAGGGTGTGCATCTTGGACAAGATGATATGAACATTGTCGAGGCGCGCAAGATCCTGGGAGACGACAAGATCATCGGCGCGACAGTGTCTTCTCTGGACGAATCTAGGATAGCCGTTGAGCGAGGAGCAGACTACCTAGGCATCGGAACACTCTACGCCACCAACACGAAGAAGAACATCAAAGACATCATCGGCGTGAACGGCATCCGTAAGATCCTGCGCTTTCTCGATGCCGGCGATGATGCTTCCCAGAAAATCAAAACGGTGTGCATAGGTGGTGTCAACGCATCCAACCTCCAACGTGTAGTGCACCAGCTGTGCGCTCCACGCCCCAACACGCCAAAGCCAAAGACCATCGATGGCGTTGCCGTAGTCTCCGCAATCGTAGGCTCCCCAGACCCCAAAACCGCATCAGCAAACCTGCAGCGCCTTCTCGCTTCCCCACCCCCCTTCAAGGCCACTTCCTCCGAGCCGCACTTCTGGTTCGAAAAAGAAGAAGATGAAATCAAAGCTCTCATGACCGCATCCACGAAAGCGACCAAACGCGTCCACGAAAAGAGCCCCCTCTCCCACAACATGACCAACCTCGTAGTCCAGAACTTCGCCGCGAACGTCGCCCTCGCCATCGGCGCCTCCCCCATCATGGCAAACTACGGCGACGAGGCAATCGACCTGTCGAAACTCGGTGGCGGCCTCGTAGTAAACATGGGCACCGTGACTCCAGACGGTCTCTCAAACTACGCAAAGGCAATCACAGCGTACAACGCCGCCGGCGGACCCATAGTGTTCGACCCCGTAGGCGCGGGCGCAACAGCCATCCGCAGAGAAGCAACCTCCTTCCTGATGCGGAGCGGCTACTTCGACTTGATCAAAGGCAACGAGCGAGAAATCCTAGCCGTTGCCCGCGCGTCAGGCTTCACGCTGCACGACAACTCGCAGCAACGCGGCGTCGACAGCGGCGACTCACTCTTTTCACTCGAGCAGAGGGCGTACATTGTCTCCTCCCTCGCCGCCCGCGAGCGCAACGTCGTCCTCATGACGGGCGCGACAGATGTCATCAGCGACGGCACACGCATGTATGCCATTTCCAACGGCCACAAGTATCTCGGCCTCATCACTGGTAGCGGCTGCACGCTCGGCACCACGCTGTCCGCGTACCTGGCCGCCAATCCAGAGGATAAGCTGCATGCTGCTGTGGCGGGTATCCTGCATTTTGAGATCGCGGCGCAACATGCGGCGACACGTGACGATGTAAAGGGTCCAGGGACGTTTGTGCCCGCGTTTCTCGACGAGCTGTATAGTCGGGGGTTGGAGATTGTCGAAGACAGGGGTGACTGGACGGCGTTGCAAAAGATCGAGTGCATAAAGAACATCCCTGATGCGAAACTGCTCGAGGAGATACCATAAGCAGACGATAAGGAAGGAAGTGGAGATATAAGAAAGCATATAGAAGACAGATTGGCTGCTCTTACCGAAGACAGTATGCACCACGAGACAAAGAACTCCAAGTGTGACGTACAAAACTCTATCATGAGCTCAAAAAGGTCGTATTATGTTCTAGACAGCGACCAATACCGGTATCGAAACTCCGTGCCCTGAGAAATGCCAAACTCCGTGGTATCTTACCCATCCTTCCAAATGTAACCCCGTATCGCCGGCGTAGACGTGATACATGACCGAAAGAACCTAACGCCCAAGATACACCTATGCGGTGAACACAAACTCGCTAAGACTGCATCGACAAGAGAAACAACGCGTCAATGCTATCATGAAGAGGACGAAGTAGAGTCCTCGGCGGCAGGTGAAAGAACTGTCGCACCACTCGCCCGCAACGCTTTAACAGCACCATCCACCTCATCAGTCGCCATGCGCTGCCACTTCTCCCTTGTATCGTGATCTGCTAGAGCATCGGCACCAGCTCCTCCCACCTTCTCGTATAACAGGCGTGAGATGTCGCGGTTGATGTCTGTATATTCCTCTTTTGACACTTCCTTCTTCAGGTACAACGGCTTGAGAACAGCCGTCACCATACGCTGCAGCTCCGCCTTGGTCGAGTACGAAAGGGTTGGGGGGCGAGAAGGCGAAGAGTCCTTTGAGCGAGGAGGGCTGCTGAGACCAGCCGAGCGATGTGTGTGCCTGCGACGACCAATTCGATCATCATCCGCAGGCGAGTAAGGCGAATAGGTAGGCGAGAGTTGCTGGTCTAGCTCAACAGGCGACCTTGGACGACTGAGGTTTAACGGAGGCGGCGTGGTCATACCGCGTGGTGCGAAGTAGATAGGAGACAACCCAGGGGACGAGTTCTGGGGTGAACAGGCCCGCTCGACAATGATGCGCCGAGGCTGTGGGGCGGCGATCTCCTTGTCACGTTCGGCAAAGCGATCAACTTCAACTTCCTGTAGTAGAGACTGCAGAAAGCCGGGCGCAGTGGATGACTCAGCACCCTGGCCTGCTGGGGGCGAGGCGACTGACCCCTGAGGGTTATTGTGGTTGGCTGGGTTGCGGCGAGCTGCAGCGGCGGATGACTCGCCGTTGTCGATCTGCAGACGGGTTCGAGGGCGCTTCAGCTTGCGCTCAGGCATCTGTTCGCGAGGCTCAGACTCGGTAGGCGAAGAAGGAGCAGACTTTCGCTTGCGTCGAAGGCTGCTAGTGGTGCTGTTGTCGGGTGCAGGAAGTGCGTCCAGTTGGGCGAGCTGATCGCGCGCCTTCTCAAACTGATTCCATGCGCGGAGTTCTTCCTGGGACTCGGGGTCTCGGGGTGTCTTCGGAGCTTCTCGATGGAGCGAGCGATTTGGGGGTCGGGTGGTAGACCGGTTAGATCCGCGACGTCGGGTGTGGACGTTATCTGCAGCCGCGCGAAATCGAGTGCCAGCACCCAACTGACGCGCGAGGTCGAAACGCCGCTCCCACTCGTGAGCCTCCCGCCTCAGGACTTCCGAATGGTCTTCGGATTGTTCGTCGTCTTCGAAAGGGAACTCGATGTCGAACTGCAAGCGATTCCATACACTCTGCCAGACACCGACCCATTCGTCTGGAGCTCGGTTGTGGCGGGGCACGCGGCTGCGTCCGTTGACCCAAGCAGCAGGACCCCGCTGAGCAGTCCGTCGTTGGGAGGCAGCCTCTAGAAGTGCCGGGTTCTCAATGCATCCCTGGCAGTACCAGGCGCCGCGCGTCGGCATCTGATCGAGACCACCACAGAAGACGTGGCAGAGCTGCTCGCAGCTGTGACAGTACATAAGCTGCGATGCATCGCCAAACTCATCACACACCATGCATGCGTCATAGCTGCCGTCATCCTCAAGCATGTAGTCCTCGTCGATGATCATAGACGGATCGATGTCGGCGACTTGCTGTTTATCCTGCACGGCATAGTCGGATAGCTTGGGCCCTGCGTACTTGTTAGCTAGGTGTTCTTCAATGCATCTTGTCAAATCATGGTCATCACAGCGATGTGGGCTACACATGGGTGAAGCTGAGTTCGACTGACCATTTAGCCAGTAGTTGCGTCGCTACCGGAAAACAACAGCAACATCGCGACTGCAGCTTGTAGTGACATCCTCGGTTACATACCTCCAACGCGCATGCTGAGCTCCACCATGTTGAAACTGGCTCGGCATATCGGACAGCTGTTCGCCCTCTCTACCCAGGGTTTCAAACATTCGTCGTGTAGATCGTGACCACAAGGGAGCAGATGCGCGATCAACTCGTCCTCTTTGGTCTGCTCGGAAGGTGTCTGTTTGGTCGTATCGTGGTCACCATTAGCCGCAACCTCAAGTGAGTCGGTCGCGAGCGATGATGCGGTGGCGGGAAGACCTTCGTCTTGGTGGGCGAGGTCGCCGAGGCAGACTATACAAGTCTCGACCATTGTTGTTTTTTCCTGAGAAGAGAACGCGAGAAAGTTGGGCGACGCGATTCATATGTCGAAGTGAGAAGGTGAGAGCGGAGCAGGGCCCCTCTCTACATATAAAGGCCGGACGCTAATGTCTTGGCCTAGTCGTGACCCCTGTAGCTGCCACAACCACAACCACTCGCTAGACCCTGGGACGCCCAAGATGCGTGCAGAAGGAAAGACAAAGTGGAGTCTGGTTGTCTTGGAAGATACAGCTCTCTGGGATTGGAGCAGTCGGTGACGCAGTTGTTCTATTCGTATTGGTCTCCAGGTTTACCTTACCACGTGTCACGGCTCTCTAAGCGGATGACCAGATGACAAGTCCAGATAACCGATTTACTGCTCCGAATGTAAACAACATGTCATTTTTCGTTATCTTTTTCAGTGACTTATCCCTAGGAGGTTTAACACCGTGCGGCAATCCCTCATCAGGTGAGGGTTGAATTTTGAGGCGCACAAGAGTCGTTCCTCAGGCAGCCGTCCAAGGTGGGAACTCGTACATGTACCCAGCCGGTCGCGCACATGACAAGCGATGCTGATTGAACAACAGGTCTCTTGTCGTTGCCGCCTCTGATACCGTACAAAGCGATTCAACAGAGGCGCCTAGGCCTGGACGTCTTTAGGCACGCAAGTCCTCTTTGCCTACGTAGCACAGGCACACTGTAATGCATCCCGTCTGAACCGCACTGGTATCACGAGTGTCTCGATGTAGAGTTTATGGAGGGAGAAGAGCGAGACGGACGCGAAACGAAGTCGAGCCAAGTTTCGGTATATAGTTTATTGGTATCTTTGTTCGCAACCGACGTGCGACTTGCATTTCTGAAGTTTGCAGGGAGCCTGGTCTGCTGAGAAGAAGTGGTCTTGACATTTCTAGATCTATAGTCTCGCGGCTCTGTAAGCGCCCGGTGAGGCTATGGGTTGTTGCGGGCGACTCGCACTCGCGTCGCGTGTGCAAACCTTCTCTCAGAGAGATGCAAAGCAGACGAGTCTAGAGACCTGTGTGTCTTCAAGGAATCAGTGGCTCTGCTGAGGACGTGTGTGTTGCAGGTGCTAACCAAGCTATCCTAGAACCCCGCTGTTTCGCCGGGTCCTCCTGTCCTCATACCAACACTAAGAGCTTTCAGTAGCGACCTGGCACGCGGCAGTTTCCTGTGCGATCATAAACGCTGTCATAACTGGCGCCTCGAGTGTGGTGACGGTGGGAACGTTTCTCTTGTCGTTGCCCATCCAAGGTGCGTGTTTCTCCAACCGAAACCCACTAAACCGCATTGGTCATAGGGTCACTCAACCAGCAACTGACATCATCGCATGAACGTATGATGCGCTGTTCTCGTCGTCTATCGCGAAAAAGTGAGAATATGGAAGAAAGCTTCAGCTTTTCGCAACATCTCTACTCTCTAAGCAGGGCCGCGATCAATTGTTGTATTCAAAAACTGCTCCTGCCTCGGTAAGTATGACTTCATCTTCCCGCTCAAGCCAGTCTCTAGTCAATGAGCTAGTTCCTTGTGAATCGGAGCTTGGCTATCACCACCCGTTGTAGGAGTTCCTCCGACTCATGTTGCCAGTGGAACGCTATCCCACGCTCCGGTGAGATAAACCCACGGATTTCGGCCCGACTTTAAACTAATTAGAGCAGGGCTTGGCGTTAGTAAGTTAGCGTTTAGTAAACGTTATAAACTTTAAACTTAGAAACTATTAATTAACTTAATACTAACTTACTTTATACTTTAACGTTTTACTCTATAATTATTAATACTATTTACTCCTAAAATAGCTCTACGCAGCTGCGCTAATAATAACCTTATACCTAAGGATGCTCTAGCTACTTAAAAATTACAGTAGAAGCCTTTACTTATATACCTTAAAGGCTACCCTAAAAACCCTCTACTAACGTAGAAACTGCTTATACTTAATAACCTTAATAAGTAAGGTAGCCTACGCCTACCTTACTATAATAGTAAGCCTTATAATTAGATACCTATTAAACTCTTTAAGCTCTTCTTTACTAATAATAAGATTATAAAAATATACTACTTTACTAATAAGAATACTTATTAATAATGCCTACCTAGCTCTACTCTAGAGTACTCTTATCTATAAAGACTAGTAACGCTGTATAAAATCTTTAGTTACCTAGCTATATAAATCTATATAGGTATATATAAGAAGGTATAAGTTAAAGACTATTAGTACTCTAATAATTAATTTAGAGTAGTTTATATTTATCTATATAAGATTATAAGCCTTATCTAATTTAAGTAGATTAATTATTACTTTTATATTACTTAACCTTATAATATTAATAATCTATTTAAGTATTTATTTAAGTAAGTATAAGAGTTTTCTAAATATATCTATTACGTTAGCTAATATTACTAGAGCCTAAGGTAATATTTAGCTATAGATAAGAGTATAACTTACTTCTATAGTTACGCTAAGAAGAAGACTATAATTAATTATAAGTCTAACTTAATAAGTTATAAAACGTAGTACTTTAGAGATTCTAAGTATTAATTAAACTAGCTTTTCTATAGTAAAGGTTTAAATTCTAGTAATAGCTCTTATAAACTTAACCTATATTACGTAGAACTTAGTTTCTGTTCTACTTAAGCTCTTATACTCTACCTTACTCTAGACTACTTTGCTAGTAATATTAATATATAGCTACTTAAGCCTAATAAATACGTAATTTTTATAAATAACTTATTTATATTAGTACTATTACTTAAGAAGTTATAGCGCGCTAGAATTATAGCTATAGGTACTATATAGATAGAGAAGACTCTACGTAAAATTAGTATAGGTAATATTTTATCTTAAGTATCTTAGGTATTATAGTAGCCTTCTATAAAATGCAAAGCTGTAGCTCTACTAATAATATTATCTTAGCTACCTAAGAAGCGCAGCTAGCTCTAGAAAAATGCGCTACTAGTAATAATGTTATTGCTATTACTCCTACCTACGCAGCCTATATAGAAGACTTAGAGTAGTTAGGGGCTAGAGCCTAAGCTCCTAACTACTCTTAGTAACCTAGCTAAGGGCTTCTTAATAGATCTTATTAATATTAAGGCTTAATATAATAAACTTAAGTAGAGTACTATTTACTATAATACTTTAGGAAGTAAAGAAGTTAAGATAATAGCTTAGTATAATAATAATGTTATTCTATTTACTATAATATTTAATAATTTAGTAGCTACTATTACTAGGCTAAGGAAAAGACTAGGTAAAATATAGATTAGAGTAGTCTAAATGTATATAGCTTTTAAAGACACGCTTTATAAGAAAATAGAGATCTTAGTTTTAATTAATCTCTATAATAAGTTTATAAATATAATTAATTAATTTAATTAACTTTAGAGTTATTACCTACTTTAACGCGTCTATTGTAAAACCTAGAGGCCTCTATTTACGCTCCTACTTAATATTATACTTATAAATACTTATAAGCTCTATAGTAGTAAAAACAGTACTTTGCTTTATAAATAGAGTACTTATAGAAACTTTCTTCTTAACCTTATAGTTAAACTTAAGGGCTTGTTAAAGCAGTAAATACTCCTTTATAAATAACACTTAATTAAAGCTGTTCCTGTACTAATTATTAGCTATAAACTTATTAAACTCTATACTTAAAATAATTATTAATTATATATAATTTACGCTAGAATTAGCTTCTAAGCTACCTAAAAAATATCTCTATAAGTTATTTTAAGCTTAAATCTTAACTTAGTTTAGAATAAGAGACTGTAGAAGATAGTATTTAAGTATTTAAAGTATAATAAAATAATTTACTATCTTTGCTAGTCTCTTTATATAAATAAGGAGGAGCTTAAATCTTAGCTTATTAGTAATAATATATGTCTGCAGCTTAGGCTAGCGTAGTAAATATACTAAAAATATAATTATCTTAACTTTAATTAGTCCTATTAACCTGTATTAAAAATAATTAAATTTTAAATCTATATACGTAATTTTTAGTGTAGAGCTTCGATTTTGAAGTTCTTGCGATGTAGCGCTATGACACGATTCTATTGGCCGAAATCCGCGGGTTTATCTCACCGGAGCGTGGGATAGAATCCCGTTTGACAGGTGATGCCGAGAACTGAATACTTAAGGATCGGTTGATGTCTTCCCACCTCTTCCTCAAACCCCGCCTCGCCGCCCAGTACTCATTTGCATCCAAGCTAATCGACGAGGAAGACATGGCCCGGCAGTACGAACTCATCCTGCTCGGAGCGACTGGCTACACTGGAAAGCTGGTTGCAGAGTGGGTTAGCACACACCTTCCGGAAGACCTGAAGTGGGCGATTGCTGGACGCAATACGAAGAAACTCCAGGCTGTCGTTGATGAGTTGACGAGGTTGAACCCAGACCGAAAGCAACCAGGTAACAACTATCCTTCCACGTCAAACCAAATCATTCTCAGGTCCAAGCTAACACCAATCACAGACATTGAAACATGCGAGCTCAAGAAAGAAGAACTGGATTCTCTCGCCCAAAAGACCAAGCTCATCATCACGACTGTGGGGCCGTTCATGTTCTATGGCGAGCCCGTTCTCTCTGCTTGCGTGAACAACGGAACACATTATCTAGACTCCACGGGCGAAGTACCCTGGTACTATGATATGATTGCCAAATACGACAGCCTCGCGAAGGAGAACAACAGCATCATCATCCCTCAATGCGGTCTCGACTCTGTTCCTGCAGACATCTTGGCATTCGTTCTAGCAAGAGAGGTCCGCAAACGCTACAACGCGCCCTGTGAGAGGGTCATAATGACACTCTACGACTCAAAAACGGGCGTGAGCGGTGGCACAAGTCTAACAGTGCTGTCACTGTTCGACAACTACTCGCTCAGCCATCTAGCAAAGAGCATGCATCCTTACAGTCTTTCACCCATCAAAGCGGACTCGGTGGTGGGAGCTCCCAAGGCAGATCTGCTGCATAGTCTCCTTGGCCTAAAATATGTACCCGAGCTCGGTGGCGTACAGACTACAGGTCCTATGGCTGCTGCAGATGCACCAATTGTTCATCGCTCATGGGGACTGTACCAGTCTGATCCTGCCCTGGCTTATGGTCCCAAGTTCCGTTTCAACGAATACATGCGTGCGAGCAACATTTTCAGCGGTGCCATGATCAAACTCGCCTTTAGCGTTGCAAGCATCGTCCTCGCTATCCCACCCGTCCGTTGGATGATCGCGCCCCTTATAAAGAAGTTCCTAATTCCAAAGCCGGGCGAGGGTCCTACCAGAGAGAGTATGAAAAATGACTTCATTTCCTACCGCGGTGTAGGGATTGCCGAGCAGGATAAGGGCAAGGTTACGGCGAAGCTAGACTGTGCGCACGGCGGGTATGCGGCAACGGCAATTACGCTGAGTGCAGCTGCTCTTCTGATAACCAGAGGAAACCTTGACGGCACAGAGGCAGGAAGGTTGGGCGGAGGCATTCTGACGCCTGCGACGCTGGGCGAGCAATACGTTGCGAATCTTAGCGACTTCGGCATGAAGATTCAGGTTGATAACTAGGCAAGAGCCACAGGAGACTGGGATTTATCAAGAGAAGTATCGGCTTGAAGAGCTTTTGTTATTACACGATTTTGTGGTACGTGATTTGGATTTTAACATTTGTCACAATCAAACGCATATCTAGTGATGTCATCTCCTAATGCCATGATCGACGCACGTGAGAACGCGTTGCGCTGACTGAATATCTGATGGAACGCGATCCTTCCCCACAGCCCCCTCAATCCCATTTCCCAACTCAACATTCGACCCTCAAGCAACATCTGTTGAGTAGAAGCGCACCAAATTTGATATAGTTACTTATTTTAGATGTTGAAATCGGGCTTGGAGGGTCAGCCGCCTATACCTTAGACAGTTCTTGCGATCTCTCGCCATGAGCGGCCTTCTCTTTCTGCACACACGTCCTCGACAATCATATCTAACCACGATTTCTGGCTTCCAGTCTTTATGATCGTTACTTCTCAAGCCCGTCCAAGCGTCTCATCAAACAATGTACCGCAAACTTTCTTCGAAACGAAGCGCGCGGATAGGCCCGATTGAAACGGCGCATCGGTTCTACCAAGCCACTTGAATTGTTGAAACATCACGGCATCTGAAATGATGAGCCGCACGCTGCATATTACGGCGTAGTCTCCGGTATAACATTCCGCTTAACCCCGTTTCACATCATGCTCCCTATTCGTTCGGTACTCAGCCTTGGTCTGCGGCCAAATATACTCGCGGGAAGATCCAGGTATATGAGCGCGAACATGATGTGTTCCGCCGCCTGAAGTGCCGAAATCGAAGACACAAAGGGGTGGGTATATATTCACTCTATTCCTGTGGCATAGACTTTTGGCAAAAACCTACTTTCATTCTCTCTCTAACTTCCTACCAGGTTCCCAGTAACCGTCCTCTCATTTGCAATCATGCGTTTTTCTAGTGCCACCACTCTTTTGGCCCTTCCTTTCCTTACAAATGCTGTTCCTATCAGTGATACGCTCTCCAGTGGTTACCAAATGGGCATTTTCTATGTCAACTGGGTAAGCTCGTCGTAGGTTGGTCTTGCTCTCCAACTAATTAAGTGATAAAGGCTATTTATGCACGTCAACATTTTGTGACCGACCTCCCTGCCAGCAAACTCACCAAGGTTACATACGCCTTTGCCAATGTGAACGCCACTACCGGCAATGTCTTCCTCTCGGACGAGTGGGCGGACGTCCAGATCAAGTTTGCTGGCGATGTTGCAACCAACGGCACTGAAATGTTTGGTAACATGAACCAGCTACTCAAGCTGAAGAAGCAAAACCGCAACCTCAAGACTTCGCTATCCATTGGTGGCTGGACGTACAGAGATAACTTCAAGACAGCGCTTGCGAGCAATGCTACGAGGTGGAACTTTGTACAGAGCTCCGTGGCTATGGTGGCAGACTTGGGATTCGACGGCGTGAACATTGACTGGGAGTATCCCGAGGACAAAACTGATGCAAAGAACCTCGTGGAGACGGTGAAACTCCTCCGCACTGTATGGATCCCCATCTCTTGCTCAGTGTATTTGGCACTAATATGACGAAGGCGCTCGACCAGTACGCTGCCAAACACGCCGACGGATACCACTTCCAGATCGACGTTTCTGCTCCCGCCGGCCCACTAAAGTACACCGTTATGCCTATCGCCGCCATGGACCCGTACATCGACGAGTGGAACCTAATGGCATTTGACTACATGGGCCCTGGCTTCTCGAACTTCACCGGTCACCTCAGCAACGTGTACCCGTCGACGCGCAACCCCAAAACCACTGACTTCAACACTGCACAAGCCATCAAGTACTACAAGTCAAAAGTCGCGTCCTCCAGAAAAGTCATCCTGGGTATGCTACTCTACGGCCGCTCGTTCGCTGACACGAACGGCATGGGCCAAAAGTTCAACGGCAGCGGCGACGGCACGTGGGAGGCGGGTACTGTGGACTACAAGAGCCTACCGCTGAACGGCAGCGTCATCCACACCGACAGAGAGACCGTGGCGTCCTGGGCGTACAACAACCAGACACGCCAGCTCATCAGCTTCGACACGCCCGAGGTCCAGGCCCTCAAGGCTAAGTACCTCAAGAAGGAGAAGTTGGGTGGTGCGTGGTGGTGGGAGTCCAGCGGTGACCGCGCTGATGACAAGAGTCTTGTTTCGACGGTAAGAAACCACTTCCTCTGGGATGGTAGACGTCTGGCTAATGTGTTGTCTAGGTTTCTAACGCGTTGGGCGGTACGCGCGTGTTGCAGCAGAACCGGAACTGCATCCACTACCCGGTCTCCAAGTACGACAATGTTCGCCGCTCGACTTGAGGAGGTGCATGCATTGAATGCATGGGATGTTGCCCTGTTGTGTGTTAAGGTGGTTGGTAGAGCAATACCATAGTCAGTCGATGCAGTGTTCATCAATCTAACAATCGTGAGCACGTCTCTCGGTTAGTTGAAATACCTTGAATGAACCTACGTTCTACTGAAAAATATCGTAACTAGATTGAAGGAATAAAGAACATGGCTAACCACATGGGGCAAATACTAGTAATACTTATAGTCTTCAAGTTTCACACAACGTTTGCATGTAGCTGTCTAGCAAATGGAACACTTCGCTGCACGTTGGTTACTGGTGTCTCACCTAGCTGAGCAAGTTACGCAATATAATAGCAAATTTTTATTTTGCCATAAGAAGTAAATTTGTAACCTTCTACCATATGAAGGGAGACTACAAGTGTAGTCTACTATATTTTGCAATATAGTTCTGATCAAAAAGCACCATGCCGCAGAACGTAACCGACAATTATTCTCCAAACTCCCATGTATGTAGCCTCCTTAAACGCCTTGCTTGAAATGCTATCAATGCAGTAATCCACTCTCGCCCGTCTCAGCCATGTTCTTCTGGCAATCAACCATGATCTTGACCATCTGGCCAACCTGCTCTAGTCTGCTGAGGACGACCTTGTTGCCCTGCGAGAAGTTGTAGCAGTGGTACTTGATGCCTGTCTTCTCGGAGAACTGGCGGACCAAAACTTGTCCTCGCCTCAAGTTGTGTCGGGGCACGCGGGGGAACAGGTGGTGCACGGCCTGGAATTGCAGACCGCCGTGTAGCCAGTCTAGCCATGCGGGGCACTCGACATCCATGGTGGTGCGGAGTTGGCGCTGGGGGAACGATTCTGTGGGGCCGAGGTCGGCCGTGGGCATGCCCCAATGCGAGAGCGTGATTTGGACGTGGAGGAGCATGGTGATTAAATGCGAGATCAAGACGAATCCAATGCGGATGGGCCAGGTGGGCAGGTAGAGCCAGACGAGGCAGTAGCCGTAGATGTACCAGTAGCACGCCATGAACAAAATCTCGACGGGGCGTGTCCACCATGCGGCACCCAGTTGCGCAGCGCGTGGCGAGCAGAGATGCAACCAGCTGAGCATGTACAGGTTGAACCTCGCGAGAGCCATAATCGGGTAGTACGTGTACTTTTGGTAGGGGACGAGGAAGTCGGCGCCGGCGTCCCAAATGAATTCGAAGTTGTAGAATGACGACAGAACGGACTTCATGTATGTTGGAGTGGTCGAGAAGAGGGGAATGTTCTGGAGATCTGGGTCGTGCTCGGGCATGTTGGTGATGAGGTGGTGGACGTTGTGTGACGACTTCCACCAGCCAATGCTCAGGCCGCAGCAGAAGTCTGCGACAAAGGCGCCGATGAGCGTGTCGATGATGAAGTTGCCGGATATGCCGCGGTGGCCTGCGTCGTGGGCTGTGAACATGATTTGTTGCTACAAGGACGAATGTTAGCATGTGATAATCGCAATACGGTGTGCGAGACAACTCACCCAGAACATGCCCAGGAACATGGCAGATGTGAGGTACCATTTGCAGTAAAGCAATGTACCGAATATAGCAAACAAGATGCCGTATCGTATCGACTCCTTGCCGTATTCTGAGTAGCGGCACTGGTAGAGCCCTTCATCTTTGAATTGCTGGTGTAGCTCGCGGTAGTCGTCCAGGATAGCGGCCTGTGTAGCAGGATCAATCGAAGGGTTGTCCCTCAGCCCCTCCTCAATCTCCTTCTGTTCGATTTCGGTCGCATATTGTTCGCGGTGTGTTTTCTTGTCAAAAGCACCCTTCTCCGACTCTACCTCGAGTAGCGGCAGCTTCTCCGATTCGGTCTTGTTTGTTCGGGATACACATGCATCTTGCGGTATTAATCTCTTGCTGATAATCGCCACCGCCTGTGCATCTGGTCAGCCGTGTCTTGGTGCTATATGCACGTGCCACTTACAGATCCGAGGTCGACACTGCGCCTGGACTTGTGGCCAGCCGCTTTCGCAGCCGCCTCCTTTTTCTCGCGCGCTGCTAGGTTCTTGTAGAAATCTGGGGAGCGGATCGGGGGTTCGAGATTCGTCCACGGTAGCTGCACGCGACCGATGCGATGCTTCTTCATCATCAAAAGGGCCTTCGTAGAGTGGTAGCTATTTGATGTGGAGTCAGTCTTGGGTGCTTAGCTAAAGCCCGCCGTCTGCGCCAGTTCGTCCGCAACAGGAAAAGTGGGATCTAGTTCATGCGCGCCGGCTTACATATTGATCTCGTCGGTTGCATCTCTGCCAACCATGTGCAAGATGGCCAGGCGGCCGCCGGGATGTGTGTTGATCCATTGTCCGAGGTGCAGGGCATATCCATCGTGAATGACAATTGGGAGGCCCTGTGCGATCTGGCTCTTGACCTCCTCTGGGGAGATGATTTCGAGGCGTGACATTGTGGGTGGACGGTGGGGAAGCAACAAGCAAGGTCACAGGCTTGGAGGGAGTGCTGCATCTATAATA
Organism: Dothidotthia symphoricarpi CBS 119687; assembly: GCF_010015815.1. Lineage (NCBI taxonomy): Eukaryota > Fungi > Ascomycota > Dothideomycetes > Pleosporales > Dothidotthiaceae > Dothidotthia > Dothidotthia symphoricarpi. Next base: position 507,669 of record NW_022985025.1, read on the forward strand.
TAGGCTGGATACGAATTTCGGGATAATTACGAGGCACGGTCGTTCTTTCCCAAGGGGGCGGAGTACAAACAGGTACCCCTTTCACTCGCTGGTCTGCGCGACATCCGCTCCACTTCCACTGGCGTTGCCAATTATGACCTACGACGCCTTTCTCTCGTTTGGTTCGCCTCCTCCGTCCCGCCAATGAAAAGCATTTAAATCGGTCAAATGTAGTTTAGATGTGAGCAGGGTTGGGGACAGACCTGCCGTACACTCTATTAGTTTCCCTTGGTATGAAGCCACCAACAGTCCAGTCTCTCCCAAGCCTCGATTCCCAACGATATCCCGCATGATTGCCGCGTGATGAAGGCCTGAGCGGTGCCTTGTCGCAAAACGTCCTCGATTCTCTTCGTGCTAGCGGCGCGGGGAGGACAGCTAACCCGTGAACGAACAGTTGTCTCAGACCTTGATAGGTACCGATGCTCAGGGTCTAGGATCTGGCTGGACCCTTATACTTGGCGTAATGATCCAGGCACATCTCCATCGTACTCGTATCGGCCTTCATACGGATTTCTGTCCGTCGACCTGGCGACAGTGTCTTCTAAACAAGAGATGTTGATTCACGCAGTGTCAGTCTCGTGATGGCGGTGGCTTGTTGTTGGCACTCTGCAGAAATCCTACCTACTCGGTCAGTTTCTCCGGCTGGAGCCAAGTACCTATTGCTACCCGCTGATCGCATCCTTCGCTTATTAGTTGCTTCAGCACTCCACAATTGGCTTCCAGCCTATCCCCACACAGCAACCTCAGCCGACTATCATCCACGCGTCGCACACTTCCGCGCAACTGTCCTCAACCCCAGCGCGATTTATGTAGAAGACCCGCCTAGCACAGACCTCCGAGTCGAAATGGGTTTGCCACTCCAAGTTCCCTGAATCAATGTGCCAAAGATTCAGCCTTGACCGGTAGCCTCCTCATGCCATCGACGTTGAAGGTTCACGCGCGCCAAGGACCAGCCCGACGATGACGTAACCGTGGAACGGCACGATGCTGAAGGTACGACGCAGGTGGCGCAAAGGATGCGGACTTCCTCATATACACAGAGCAACTGGTACCTAGAATCTAGAGAATGTCAGTATCACATGTGTGGTATCAGGTATGCGCAACGCAAACATATCATTCTGCTTCGACGCAACAGCCAAACTTGAACCGCTCATCAATTATTAACCATCAGACGCACTTCATCATAGCTTATATTCACACAAAAGCCTCTTGACCCACAGTTTTTCCATACAGAGTCTACCCCACTTCATCCTACAACCTAGATCGTATAGATACCTCGGCAGACCCACGAACAAACCGAGTAGCACATGCTTGTTCAGCTCCTTCATCACATGTCCTGAACAATGCCCTCCGCGACACAATGGAATCACTTGCACGCACACTCAAAACATGGAAAGCCGTACAGCATTTGCATTCGTTCCCGATCGAGGTAAGGCCTCAGTTAGTCCAAATGCATGGAATCAAGCCACATCTTTCTCCACAAAAGAACGCAACTAGGCCGCAAGATCGAATCCTACAAGTTTAGTGTTCTAAGCGTGTACTAGCAATACTTAAGGCGCCTACATATGACATGATTTCGGCATATAGTTTTCAAGCTATTGCAAGATACTGCTGCAGCTTGATTCTGGGTAACCGAGAGGTGAGGACATCGTTCGTGATGGAGGATTACGTAAGTAAATTGAGTAGACGGTAGGTCACGGCCTGGAAGAGGCATAATAGGGTGAGTGAACCGTTTGTAGGGGACTACTTGACGATATATGGAGCTGAGTAAGACTCTATCTTCACGGTGGTTGGTATACGACGATGCGAGGTTGGCAATGCGCTTGTGTTGTTGTACTTTTTACTCCCTTGAACACGTTTTCCCGTACAAAGCGTAGCCAGGTCCTTACCTGATGATGTCTTCACACAGGGATTTAGTAGCATTTTGGATCATCTCCGTCAACTGCACTCCGACCTCAGACTCTAGTCTCTCACATCGACATGATACGGGCAGTCATCGCTCTTTCGACTGGAACAACTATTCGGTAGACGGGGAATGTGGCGAAGGATTTAAACAACATTGTATATGATCGCAATAGGAGGCTGAGTAAGAATGCGTGCGTGGCGCAATGATTCGTCGTCCTAGGTACTCGTGTGGGGTGTAGAAACTGGGAAATGTATCGGTACGAAGGACATGTAAGTAGAGGCTCATGCTTGCGGATAGAGTCTGAATATAGATTATAGGGTGGCTGGATCGTAATCAAACCTCCCCACGATCGTTTCCTTAGTCCAGTCAAACTTGTAACTGCGCGACTGTGTCGTGTTTTCTTATCTCTGATTAGCACATGTGAACGTGGGTGCAATGGCGAATACTCTTGCTATCGAGAACGGATAGCAGTGTGTGGGGTTCAGGAACGATGAAATATGGTGTTTGGGGATAGGATGTCGGTTTGCGATGAGTGTCGTGGAAGAAAGGCAGAGACATGGATATCAATCTTGAAAGGCGAGAGTGGTTACTTGGAGGACACACGCTAAGCAGTGGTAATTTAGATTGTTCGTAGAACATGGTATAGATTCTATCTGACTCGACATGCAGATGCCCAATTTTACAATATCATTAAGGAGTGACCCAAGGACGGCTAATGCGATGATCCTCGCTAAAAATGCTTCAAGTAAACAACAAACATTAAGGAATGCAGGTTCGTAACGGTTTGCTTCTCTTCCCATTCATACACCTGTGGCTTCTTGCATCTAGAGTCCGCAGTTGCCGACGGCGACTTGAGCGAATTGCGCATCGATGCGGCCCAGCTGGTCAGCTTGGCCGTTGGTGAGCTCGTTCATGGCTGCCTTTGCGAGGTTGAAGCCGTTCAGCGTGCTATCAATGGCAAGGACGTAGATGGTCTTTCCATTGTAGGTGATTCCGTAGCATGTGCCGCACTGTGAGAGGGTTTGTAAGTATGATGAAAATTATACTGCGTTGAGAAGTACATACCTGTGCGGAGTTCCAGCCAGCAATACCTTGGTATCCGCCGACACGTGGGAATGATGGGAGAGAGCCCTGGGTGGAGTACCCCTTGGTGATGAGGCCGTTGGCTCCGTCTGAGCAGGATACTGCGGTCAGGGAGCGGCCGGCATCGTCGTAACCGGTGTCAAAAGAAACTTTGAAGGTCAGCACACATTGCATTCAAGACGAGAGTGATAGACATACCAGAAACGGCCGAGGTAAGGCTGGCAAGACCAAGAGCGATAGCAGAGGCAGTGAACTTCATGTTGTCGGTGGATGAGTATGATAGGAATGGATTTGGTTGATTAGAGTTGGTGCTTGGAGTTGATGTTTGAGTTGATGTTTGAGTTGATGCTTGAGTTGATATTGCTTTTGGAGCTTGAATCTCATCCTTATATACACCGTAGGCAATCAATCTACCCGTATTCTAGTTCTCGTATTCTGTCTCTCTTCTCGGCATGATTGTTGCCGTAGGAGCTAAGATTAGTGTAAATCAATGGAGAAGCATGGTTGTGATGATGATAGTTGCCACAGGCTAACCTTGACAATCATTACAGGTGACCTCAGATAGTCGATTTCTGGAAGGCGATATAGAGTAGTGAGCTCATAGTGCCCAAAGACACGAGCGTTGGTGTGGGGACGATGGTATTTTTGGAACGGTGACAGGAGGGCGGGCCTAAGGAAAACCTCCGGAGCTAACAGCTGTTACATCGCGCCACTCGCAACCGGCAAGATCTGACAGCGATCAATACTTTGCGAATCAATACAGTTCACGGTTGAATGCAATGTAGAGTGCTACTGCCTGATTTGAAGACAACTGCAGTCTACTGCAAGCGGAAAACCATTCCCGACAGGCGACACCTGACTGTAGTATTGTCTCTGTAAGATATTTTGGGAGATGCAGGCCAGGGTTCCCCAGACAAGATCGTGCTGACTGTGATTGAGATGCAACAGTGTCTTTGACCGATTTGTGTGTGCTCTTGAGCCTCACCGCTCAAAACGGACGTAACATGTAGCGGTGTTCGGTTCTGTCTGATTGCCGTCGCAATGGTGGATGTTGCAATGCGACCCTCTCGGCACCATCCGGGCTATGCCCAGACATGCTAGTCATGACAAAGATTGATCTATCAGTCAATATAATGCCCCGCTGTAGGTGGTGTGAAGGCATCGCATAGGTAGATCTCACCGCCTTTGTGTCGCTGTGTTCATCTGCTCTTAAGTGGTATTTCTGGGTCTCGTAAAACGACGCATTGCAAAAACCCCGCTCGGAGCATGGCAATGGCTTTGCCAAGATATCGCGGCAGCCAGCATCCGCTCTCACGGTCAAGTGCAAAAGCCGAAGCCAGCGACATGTTGCAACAGCTTGACAACTAAATTCAGACACGAGGTAAAGCTTAAGCATTCCAGACATATGTCTAACCAGCTTGTCTGTAGCATATGTTCATGTACTTTTTCGGGTTCTGCACTAAGATGAACGCAACCTACTTGCGGCTTTTACACTGCACCGAGAGCCGCTGTCACATCGATCGAGTCAGGGAGCGGCTGAAATCTGTGGGGTTGGTGGCTCATGCACTAGCTCTTCCGGACAGCTCAAACATTCTGCGTGCCAGCAACGGCCGTCACCGAGTTTCATCTCTTCTGACAGACACGCCATTGCGTAGAATCTATGTCTTTGGCGCCTATATGCCCTGGGTCCCCGAGCTGCTACATATGGAGCCTCAGGCTGGCTGCGGCTGTGCCATCGACCAGTGGCTAATGGGACCAATGGTAGCTGAATACTCAGCAGTTTCGTTCTTGATGAGTTGGCAGTCGAGACTTTGATTCGTGCCCTTTGCGACGTCTGGAGTCTCGAGAAGCTCTGCCATGTCTTGCACAGGCAGACATATCCAACATGAGTATACTTAGTACGGCGGCAACGTTTCCTGCTGTGTGCTATATAATGGTCTCAGTTCTGCTCAGCTGTAGTCTCCAACAATCAGGCAGGTCCATCGTTCTATTCTCTTACTACTTTCACTTCGAACAATTCACCTTTTTCTCTTCTACCCATACCTTTCTCTATTCCAACGAGCTAGTCTCTTCGATTTCAGTCAATTACCATGCATTTTTCCACAATCTTCGCCGCCACCGCCCTCGCTGGCGCAGCCATCGCAGAGGAGCACTTCGTCGCTGTCAGCAACAAGACCGGCAGTCTTGTTTTCCAGCCTGATAACGTCAAGGCTGCCGAGGGTGATACCGTTACATTTCGCTTCTGGCCCAAGAACCACTCCGTCGCCCAGGGTGCTTTCGGCTCTCCTTGCCAGCCTTTGGATACCGGATTCTGGTCGGGCTACGTACCCACTGTCGACACCCAGAACGTTGCAAACTGGACGTTCACATACGAGGTCAAAAATGCGTCGGTGCCAATCTGGTACTATTGCACACAAGGCAAGCACTGTCAAAACGGTATGGTCGGTGTGATCAACGGACCGTAAGTCTTGATGAGTTTTGACACATCGTTGCTGTGGCTAACATGACCAAGTGCTTCTGGCGCAAAGACTTTGGAAGCGTATCGCAATGTTTCTAAAAATGCAGAAAACAATGTTTCTCCCAACTCGAAGGCTGGCACTGGTGGTAATCTCAAAGATAACAGTACCTCAACCAACTTGGACACGACTGGCGCGGCGTCGCACCTCTCTGGCAGCCTCATCTTCGCCGGTCTGGCGGGCACGTTCGCGTACCTTCTGATGTAAGATATGAGAAGACGGGATGACGGGATGAAGAACAGAGATACCCATGTAGAAGGATACATTTGAATGCCCAATAATCTACGACGGAAGAGAGATTTAAAGCATGTGGACGAAGACGGGGGATTAGACTGGCGTTGATCAAACAACTGAGTGTTATACAATTGCTTGAACCTCTACATTTATCACTTTGCGCATGTGTATCCGTGAGGCTAGCCTGTGCGTCGCGATGACTATCGACTGCTGCAGGAAATCTTAGCACAGATTCATATATGGGGGGGTGCAACCCACCAACTTCATAGCAGAGATAGCCTGTTGCTCTTTTCTTCATCTTCATTATCATACCGCGCCGCCTAACCTCAACTTCTGCGATACCTCACTGTCGCCTCACCCGACACATAGCAAATCCACTTTCAGCACTCTTTCTGCTTGCATTATGAACTTGAATTGTCTCAGTCAAACAACTGATCTCGCTCCTCTTTGTCACACTTGAACTCATAATTAGGCTTCCTTTACCTGAACTCTCCGCTTAATAGCAATACGGCCAGCGTGCCATAGTTCCGTAGTATGGGAACGACAAACGACTCGACAGAAAGAAAATAGCAGGGATGGGAGGCCGCGAAGGCAATGAACCAAGGGGAGTGAGAGTAGCTAGAGAAGACAACCCAATCTCGCAGTTAATCGAAATACTTGAAACCAAGCTGCAGCAAGATTGAGCCAAAATTTGTCATCTACATTCAAAGTTTGTGTAAGACTCAAACATCTTGAGTATTACGACTATGTGCCTACTGGCCTATAGTAACTAAACCCGTAGTTTGGGGTTGTTATCACGCTGTGAAAAACAATCGAGGGCACACACTTGGTGTCACTGACTGACTATGCCGTCCGGAAAGCCTAAAATCACCTATGATCACTACGACATGTCGGCCCACCATCAAGACAAGCGGTATCGACGAGATGACGACTCCGACACCCCCAATGGTCCGCAGTACTGCGAGATACAGGGACCAGGTCATTCCTTCCGGTATCGCAAGACTCTCAAGCTGAGGGACGAGTGTTACCCATCTATCGCCGCCATACACCCTGGCTTTGTAAGTTGCATTTGAATAGTGTCTTGTGTATCGGGCCAATTTTCTTTGGACCTCTACGGCGTCGAAATATGTATGGCAACTTCAATTGCATCTACGGTCAACGCAGCGGCGCTCAAAAAACTCGAGATCGAACTCACTACACTCTGTATATCGTTTTTTACACCTTTTGTATTCTTCATGTCTGACCTTGTAGCAAATGTTGAAGAAGGCCATCAAACGTAAAGATACATTGAAGCCTGCAAAGGGATAATGAATAGATGAAGTTGCTGACGCTGAGTACAACGACACGGACAGTCTGCTGTGACGAGATAGCAAGTCGCTGTCAAGGCTATCGGTAACATATCATATCTCCTCGGCGTTACCAACTACGTTTATCTGTACTCTCCAGAGGCGAGAGATTGAAGGCTTTGTGGTAGTCTGTACAGCGAGGTATGTCTTGACCTATCCTTCTACGAATTGTTGTTATCTCTGCTGCTGCTGCTGGAACTCATCGACAGACCTACGGAAGTGCTTTTTTCCAGTTGAGAAAGCCACCCGAGCTGCAGGTGACGTCGATAATCGGAATGTGGGGCGCACGGACCCTGTTTCTTTGAGTTGCCGATGGAGAAGCGCGGCCGGCGGAAGGACTCGGCGCTCGAAGTAGACTTGGCAAATACGATGTCATTGGACGTACTGTTTAGGTATCACAATGAGAGCATGTACAGAATCTGGAGGTATTTTTGACTTTGAGATTTGATATTGTTGATACTTGGGTTTGCTACACAACCCTTCCCGTTCCTATGACCCTGATATGAACTCCAACTAATCATGTGCGATGCGAATTGCATGGCCCCTCACTTCTCGAGGATCACGAAGTACGGCCTTGGGTTTGATGTGGGCGGTCTTCTTGTGTCCTGGCGGTGTGACTTGCAGCGTCCAGCGCGCGCGTTGTTCCTGTTTCTTTTCTTCCCCTTCACCCTTTCCCCGGAAGCGTGGTTGCTTTCCTGAGCTCGAAGCTGGTCTTTTTCATCTTCCTATTGAACCGTTTGTGTTTCAATCACTGGACTTCGTAGAGTTCCATAGCCTTCTCCAAGTCCTTGATGCTGGCGCGGTCCCCATATGCCTCTTCCAGAAGCTTGGCCCTGTCCTTTGCGTTCACAGGGGTTGTCTCAAGACCCGCGAATGCTCGCTCCATGTCCTCAAGACTTGAACGCTCTCCGTAGAGGTTCATCAACTGTTGGTTCTTCTCTTCTTGAGTGAGCTCAAGTACCATGTGTGCCTTGCGGTTAACTTCATGGAGAGCGTTGGTAACACCAAAGCCTATGTGGCGATTAGCCGCGTCGAGCGTGACAATCGAGCGGCTTTGTTGGGAGGAGCTTGCAAGGTAGAGCTTCGTACCAATAGCAATTGCAGCCATAGAAGGCAGGTACCTGGAACGGGTTAGAGATGAATGGGTTGAACTTTGAAAGATCATTGGACGTACCATTTTGCTATTCTACCAAGCTTGGGGACGACGTTTGCCGTTGATGCGAACTGAGATGCAGTAACGCTCTCCATAGGGATGGCGGTGCGTGCACGTGTTGAGGTGGTAAAGAGCCTCTGGCGGAGAAATGGTGCAATGCGGAAAGACATCTTGATGGATGGAGATATTCGATATGGTAATGAGAATGTAGTGTCGGTTTGGCGAACAAAATTCCTCCTGGGGTTGGGCGAGTTCAAGGTGGGTTATATGTTGTTTGTAGTTGCGTTGATGGACGATGTAGACAAGAAGCCAAGGCTTGTATGAAGTATCGGCCGCGGGTTGGTTGCAGTAAAGTGGTGTTTGATTGGTGTTTGACTGGTGTTGTACTTCAGGCGGGTTGTCTCAAACGCGGGGACCTGAGAGGTTTATACTCGTACTGTTTGCGGGGAACAATCTGAGACCAGTGGGTACAGCCACAGTCTCTCCACCTACGATTCGAGTATCACACCACGCATCATAGTACTGCACTTTCCCCGCCCACATGGTGTGACCTAACCAATCCGATACGTTTTCGCGTCGCTGTCTCCCGTACAAGCAATTTAGACACTCTCTTGAGACGCGCTGGCATACGTAGTTACCGTGTCGTTATACCGTGTCTTCTCGGCCGCGCATTCTACCACCATGCGACGACCCGAGCGGCCGTCCCTCGAACTGGTTCGGCTGGTGAGCGGGAGGCACCGAGGGTAAACTGGGTGAGGTTAGCTGACATCGGACAAGGTTAGTAGAAAATGCCGTGACTGTGGGGTGATGGAAACGAGCCTCGGAAATGAATGGAGCGCAGACGTTAGCCTCACAAAACCTGCCTTGATCGTGAACCGACCGACGTAAACATCACCTTGTCCGTTGTTCACCGAACGGGCATCGTCATTAGACCCCACAGCATCAATCTTAAGACCCACTATGGTCTTGTTGAACCTCAACATAATTACCTCTTTGATTGATGGCAGCTTTTGGTCAAGTATAAGAACCGGAAGACAGCTGTGTTTATGGCTCCCAAATCAGCAGGATCGCAATAGGAGTATCTAAATAAGAGGATATTAGACGTATACTGCATTGATCTTATACAGTGTTGTCAATATGTTGTAGGATTTTGGTTCGGGCTTCAGACTCAACTGAGACGGTAGGCAAGTCCCAGTGGTACATCGTCGATTTTGGAGGCCTACATACTACGTCTTGATGGAGTCGTTATGGGTTACTGAACCTGTGCGTTGCATCTGAGTTGAGCGGAGCAACGTCGTTGAATTACAAAAGCACATGATACAAGCAGAATAGCTGGGACGTATGTTAGTAATACCTGATGAGCTCAGATTTTACAAAAAAATTCCACGTGGTCGCCTAACTGTTGGACATTGTTGTTGATATTTCGGCCAACTAGAAGGACACAACCTCGTACACATTCTGCACCCAATCTCCGCTCCACAAAAGAATCACTCTCTCCAGCAAAAAGGCTGATTCAAGCGAGGCTCGAACTCGCGACCTTTCGCGCACACGGATTGTGAGGCGAACGTGATAACCAACTACACCATCGAACCCTGGACAGGATATCCCTGCAATCTGATTGGCTCAGATGCAAAAATCTCATGTCCCTATGAATATATTTACCGTAACTGTACAGGAATCCCCCTAGCTGCCCCTCCACCAATGTAAAGCGAGCATATCCTGTCTTGCTTCATAGCAAGCGAACTGTGGCTCATTGAATCCTGTCGGAAGGAAGAGTTTCTGTGTAGGGCTGTATAGTAACCCGTCAACGTGGCGAGCCGTGACCACGACTCGACATGCTCCAAGCCCTGATTGCGCGTCGTTCGTGAGGCTCGGCGTGCAGGGTGTATGCCACATGCTGTACTTTCGACGATCGAACGTGCGTTCACCCACGCGCTACAGCCGCAGGGAAATTGTGGCTCTTGCCTGATCTGGGAAAGCTGCTCGACCACAGGATGATTTCTTTTCCTTTCCACTCCAGAACTCGATGGGTTGCAGTACGCGATGATAGGTCTGGCGGCAACCCCGCAAGACACAGGCGCAAATGAAGATACGCACGTGCAACGACGGAGACGGGCCCGCGCCACACGATGACAATTTGGCTGGCGACGGTCCCTCGCGGGCGCTCATTGGGGTTATCCGCTTGATTGATCATGCAGAGCCCCACACCATACATTGGAAGCGCTCCATACAGCCTCCTGCCAGATGCGGCAGAACAGTCGGCACAGAGAGGAGAGGTGGTGGGGTGTGCAGATGGCGTGCACACCTTATGCTAAAATTTCTGCAGCAGACTTCGTCGTCGGGCTGCGAACGCAATGTTCGCAGATGCCGGCTGCGGAAGACAAGTGCTCACGTCAAGGATTGTTCAGCTTCTTGTGTCTGTGAGCGCAGGCTGTTGGATGGATGCTTGTGTCGAGGTATCAAGGTCGTGGTCCAGGCGCCGCGGGGTTTGGTAGAGGCAGTCTCGTCGTGCGCCCAACCATCATACGTTCTGCATGTCTCCAACACAAGCTGCAGTTGCCGCCTCCCACGAACGGGATGCACCACCCTGCTCGCTTAAGCCGTCGCGTTTGTGCGAAGGAGTACAGGGCATTTAACCATTCTTCAAACGCGAAGTAGCTGCTCTCGCGGATCAATTAGGGGACAATGCGAGCGGTTGCTAAGAAACGGAAGCCCTCGCTCAAGCTAATGAATTGCGTGCAGTCTGAGGTCCGTGAGAGCAAGCGGAGCAGCGTACTCCACTAGTCAAAACAATCTCCGTTCTCACTCAGGGTTAGCTTGGTGTGATCCCTTTTCGACTTCATCCCGCGCTGTCTTCCGCACCCTCTTCTCAGCTGTTGTATGACCATATACTCTCGGTGACTACTGTGTACGCTGCGAGTGAGTACCTAACGTTCCTTCCCTGTACGTTCACTTCTCAGGGTCCATTTCTCGGTAAGCGGCATGACACTATCCATCTCGAGCATCTCTGCCCGCCAAAAATCTTTTCGTTGATCTCGTTTCCCGCTTCCGTTGCATGCATACTTACTGCCGGCCGACTGCTTTTGCTTTGACCCTGCAATTGATTGCTCTATTCTGACAACTGTGCAGTTGACCTCTGTTGCTTTCGGAATATTTCCCTCTCGCCCATCCGCCTTGGTTGCACGTCTATTGTCTACCCTTAAACCTGAGCATCACGACAGCCCAACGTCTCCACCAAGCATGTCCTACTACAATGACGCCTCCTGGGCTGCGCCGGTCCCCGGCCGCCAGGCATCGTGGGAACAGCCACCGCCGCCATCGCGCTCAGGTACCGGACACGGTGTTTACACGGGCGCCAGGACTCCGAGTAACATGGACATAGGCGCTAGTTCGACGGTGAACGAAGGCAGTGCCTTTGCCTCGCAGTTTGACGGTATGTTGCAACACGTTGCCTGGTCGGCAGTGACAGGTGTGACATGGATTACCGCTAACCTCAACCACAGAAGTCGACCGTGCCCAAGAAAACCTCGCCAAGAGCGGAAAGCCTTTTGGTGGCGCTGCATACCCGCCCGCGCCCAGCAGCACCAGCGGCGGCGGCGCTCGTCGCGAGTCGATGCCTATGATGGGAGGTGCGCCGCGCCCTTACCCCGATTTCGGTACGAACACACCGCGCACACGATGAGAGCCCACACTGACGGATTGGCACAGAACAACGCATGGGCGGCCCGCAGCGCCACCACTCGGTGAGCGACTACGACGGCGCGCGCCCGCACTCGACGTCGAATGTGCAGGGTTTCTACCAGAACCAGCGCTATGCGCCCCGGCCCAACGATGCGGACCAGATGGCTCAGGCGAAGCGGCGGATGGCGGCTCAGCGCGAGCGAGAACTGCGCAACTACCATCAAGAGCAGCAATACCACAGAAGTAAGGACTCAGAGTCAGGGCAACAATAGAGGCGGGACAGTTGGTTGACTAGGGTAATAGACGTTTCTGGATCAGCATCCAAGTCCGACCGCTCCATGAGCCCCAATGCCATGAATGAAGAGGAGCGCCGCGAGCTCATTGCCCGCCAGCATCGTGCCCTGTATGGCGAGACGTCGACCTTGTACAATAACAACCCCACTTCAAGCCAGGACGTGCGAGTCCAGACGTCAGGTGCTGCCCGTGGCGCCTCTCCTTTGGCGTTCGATCCCTTTGGTATGCAGGCGCAGAATGCATCTGGCGAGGCTGCTGTTCAGATGCCCCCGCGAGGAGATAAGGACGCGACGAGTGGAGCCCAGGAGGCCCGTGCCAATGGCAATTCGTCACCAGCCTCTAGCCAGAATCCAGCCTTTAGCCTATTTGATGCTCAGCAGGCCAGTCGCACCTCCAACTCGTCGCCCAGCGGCGGCTCGCCTCCCGTCTCAGGGTCCAAGGCGAACGGATCCGGTGTCGCTCCCATTGGGACTCGCCCATCCACCAACCAGCACCAGCCTACCGGTGCCCCTCTCGGGAAGCGCGCGACGACGCCTCTTCCTTCGCCCCTTGGTTACAGCTCCTACAATGCTAGTGAGCAGAACAACCCTGCTGCGACGTCTGCTTCTTTGAACCCTTCTTCGACCGTGACCGACAAAGGCGTCGGTATTTGGAATAACGGCCCCTGGGGCAATGCGCCTAACCAGAGCGTCCAGGCTTCCGTCTGGGGCTAAATCTTGGAGTTTTGATTAAGGAGTCACAATGCACATCCGGAGTTTCTGCATTTCAGTTGTCTCTCTCGGGGGCTTCTAAACAATGGGGGGACACAGGTCAATGGGGTGGCGAAATATCTCTGGGTTTCAGCCATGTGCTCTAATGGCGTAATTTTGCCTGCGTTGGGGTCATGGCAGATGATGATATACCTACTAAATGGGGGCTATACGGGTGTTTGCTAGTTGGGACTACAGGTTGGAATCATCTCTTTCTTGATACCGGTGGCTGCGGGAGTTAACTCAAGGTTTTTTGTTTTCTGGGTTCGGGCATCATGGGTTCGGGGATCTGGTCGGTGGAATCTGGTCGGGAGCGATGGGATGGTCCAGCTCTTAGAATCTTGGGATGTTATGTATACCTCTGGCACATCCTGCGGTTTAATGCGAAAAGTGGTCTCTGGGCGAATTGTTCATGTGCGTTGATGGCCAGGCCTGGGACGTCGTGAAAGCATAGTCGTGGGCAAGTCGTAAAAATCAAGATGGGAACCATGTGCACGTGATACAGGCCTTGGCAAATTTACGACGCGGGCCACGCTAACCCTGATGCATTTCAACTGTGAAGCGTGTCCTCTAAGACCTAGCGATCGATATCACCACCAGCTTCACAACCCTTCTTTTTCACACATTCAGTCTGCTCTTCTCCAGTCACCTTCGCTCGAACACATCATGGTGAGCCCCATCTCTTTCCACAGGCACTGGGTGCACATAGAAGACAAGTGGTCGGCAATGCCTACTTGACATTGCGACGAGAGACCACGACGACGATTACGAGCGGCTTCGCTATATTCTCAACGTTTTCCCTGTCGCATTGCTTGTCCGCAATCGTTCAATGGCTTCAACATCGCATCGTCTCTACGGCTCGCTTGTTATCTCGCCGGTCCTTCCTGACGGAAGCTAATATGTCTTCCCAGTCTGCACCACGCGCAACTTCCCCCGTAAACAATGCCGCGTCCGGCTCTACGACCGCGCGCCAGGCTTCGCCTAAGCCCCCCGGTGGCCCCGCGACTGTTATGCGAAGGAAGGCGGCCGCTGACCGCGCGGAGAAGTCGGCGAACCAGCGACCAAGCAGCACAAGAGCAGCTGGTGCGGGTGGTAGCTCCAGCACCATGTTGAGTAAGTGAGATGTTAGAGAGGCGGTCATTGGAATGGGCAGAGAGGGGTGCATGGACAGCGAACAACACGAATTCACTTCTGCGCCTTGAATTCTGGCTAACTGAGCTGCGCAGGGCTATACACGGATGAGTCGCCGGGCCTCAAGGTTGATCCGGTTGTGGTCATGACACTGTCTGTCGTCTTCATCTTCAGCGTTGTCGCTCTTCACGGTATGTATTCGCGTAATCTTGCATGCTCGACATAATTGACAAACAATACAGTTATCGCCAAGGTCATGCGCCGATTCTCCGCATAAATCAATCGATACGAACTGCCTTTCTTTCTATCGATTCCCACCATCTCTTCACGGCTGGTGCTCTGCAGTAGCGACCCTGGTCTTTCTTCGATTGCGAATCGCTTCTTCCATCCAACTTGCGATTACCCGCTTCTTTATTTTATACAACTCTGTGCACTGGGCGTGGATCTAGTCGCGAAGGGGAAGACCGGAAAAGCGACTTCACTTGACACATCCTGGTACTTGGCTTTTGGGGGTTTATCACTGGCGGTGCGTTCAGTTGGGACGCGCGACTTACGGTGTATTATATGTCTACAACGGAATGAGGAGTTTTGCGAACGCATATGTGGATCGATGATGTTTGTATATGGGATATCGCGGGTGACTGTGTGCGGGCGATCGTATCCAAGAACCAACACAAGTATCATACAGCAACCCAAAGCATTACAACTCATCATCACCAGCCCACCTTTGTGTATACAGAACTTTGACGACTAAATTTTCTTCCATCCACAAACCCATCTACTGGTTTTAAGCAATGACAGTACAAACTCAATTGAACATGGGCATTCATGGGCAGTCCCTGTCTGGACAAAGTTGAGATTATTCCAGAAAATGTCCTTGTTTCATTATATAGTGATCTCACGACATGCTGAAACTTTTAACTGCTGTACAGAGTTCGACACTTGCATTATTCGCCTCTGCGTGGCTTTTCGGACTGTCTTGAATTCGACCACCATGAGCGTACAGGAATTTGTCAGAGGATAGACGTTGTTGGCAGCAAGAAGCCAAGCTTAGTGTAGTCGTCTGTGACGATCATTAAGCCGAAACTTCGCAGACGCATCCTAAAGCGTTCGTGTTCGCGAAACAACCTTGTCGAAATGATCGCCGCACGTGCAGAGGGATGATGCGGCGAAGTTGGCGGCCTAAAGATGTACAGACAGAGTATAAGAAAGGAGCTTGCGCTTGTGTTGAGGAGCTCTGATGCACATGGACAGAATTCATGTCCAGCATACTTCGTCAAAGCTCTTTGGCGGCTGTTCCTGCCTCATACCTTGTTAGCATGCAAAGTAGTACCATTATGCTCCTGCCTTCACTCACCACAATTTTCCAATTAATCATGTTTCTTTAAATGATTTCTCTGTCACGTTTTGTTATCTGTCTCTCCATTTTCTCTATTGGCTCTTCCCCTCATCTCCCTGGTCGTCCTGGCTCGCGATCCCGATGTTTCTCAGCTGAGGAGGCGCTCTCGTGCGATCACGTTCACGTCTCCACACACAACAAACCACGGACATGAATATCACCTAAGACAATGAATACACATTAGTGTTTCGAAGAAAGGTGCGACGACGAGTATACTCGACATGGCATCGGACTTGGACCGATAGACCAGATAGCTAGAAAAGCGCCCCTCCTCACGGAACTACTCCGTGTAGCCTTCCATATTACCGACGCAGGGGGCTCGCACAGACCCGAGAATACTATGGGTTGGGAACTAGAGTGGCAGCTTCGATTTGTTACTGGTGGATACGGGGGTTGCTTGGCCTCTGTCACTGCTAGCGGCCGCGCCCGCATTCCAACCGTCTCCTCCTCTCCTCCTCCGCGACGTGAGCAATGAGTAATCCAGGTCGAACCCCCACACTTTACATTTGGGGCTTGCAGTGAGAGGCTCACTCGAAAGCTCCTCTGGTGTTCCTTACCCCGGGATATATGCAGTAGCTGTCTTGCTCGGCGTGAGACGATGCCGAAACGATCCACAGGCTGTTTTGAGTGCAGGAAGGTACGAAATCTCGTTCTATCTCTCCTCGTCCGATCAGCCATTGAGTGAAATGAAATAGAGGAAGGTCCGCTGCGATGAAGCCAAACCAGAATGCAACATCTGCCGTCGCCGAGGCACAAGATGTCCAGGATACAGGCCGACACAGTCATTCATCCTTCACAAATTTGATGAAAAGAACGAAAGAGCAGTGCTTATCAAAGAGGACGAGTCACAATACGAGTACTCCCAATACAATACAACAAGCTTAGAGTCCTCTACAAACGTTCCTGGACAAGCAGACGTGCGTCTTCCCGCCTCAGAGACTAGACTTGTGGATGCAGCTCTACCGAAGCAAGTTAGCTCCATAGCTACTGATCGAATTCAACACCTGGGCACATTTATCGCGCTCTACTTGCCGAGATGCGATGGTCCAGCATTGCCCCCTCCATCAGCATTGATGCTTGCGCTACCAACGATGCCTGCGTCCAGCAAGGTACTTTTGGCTGCAGTCGATGCGCTTTCAGCGGCACAGCTTGCCGTTAACAATCGCAACAATCCACTGATCAATCGGTCAAGGTCGCTCTACGGGACAGCACTGAGTCAAATGCTGTTAGCCATCCAAGATCCGGTGCTGGCACTAAAAGATGAGACTTTATTGTCGACGTACTTGCTCACTTTGTACGAGGTTAGACAGCACTCATCCTCTGCTATCGTCAAAATCTAACAACATGTTCAGGTGTTTGTCGGAGTTACGCAAGGACATGGGTTCTTCTACCACGTCCAAGGACTCCTCCATCTACTCAGACAGCGTGGTCCCGCATCGTTTAATAGCAGATTGAGCATGCAAATCTTCCATGCCATTCGATATAATTCGGTATGTATAGTCCAGGTTGTGAGCCAAGCTTCGCTCACCCTTTCCAGTTGAGTATCGGGTACCACATGCGCAAGGCGTCTATGCTGGATAGCCCTGAGTGGCTGGCAGTAACAACCAAAGCCGCCAAGGTCGACCCTTACGTCGCTCTGAATGATATATGCATATGCATACCGCGACTCCTCGAACGAACCGACAGACTCAACGGTCAGACACAAGACGAGATCGATGCAGTGATCGAAGACTCACAACACCTCGCCACCCGGGCCTCCGAGTGGCTATCAGATTTCGAGAAGCATGGGCCACGTTATGACAAAGTCGACCTGATCACGATGGACGCTTTTCTCGATATCTGTTCTGACCCGGTATTCGACCCCGTCTTCGATTTCCACTACTTCGGCGCTGGTATCTGTTACTTGATCTACTGGATGAGTTTGCTCATCCTTCAATCCAACACTTTCAAGTTACTGCGGCAGTACCGGCAGCTTGAGATGAAGCAGCTGATGATGTGGGACCGCCAGCTGGGAGGATACGCTGACAGTATCTGTCGGAGCATACCATATCACTGCCGATCCATGACCGGATACACAGCCAAGTTTGGAAGTTTGACACCACTGGTAGTAGCCAGGAAGTACTACGAGGCCAAGGGCGCTCAGAAAGAGGCGAATTGGTGCGGGACGGTATACATGGGTGCCCGAGTGCCGGGCCTATATCAGACTCCCTCGCCTTTGGACCCGATGGGGGAAGTGAAGAAGACTGTGAAGGGCAACGATCGATTTATCTAGCCTCGATATTGACCACTTATAATCAAATGGAAACAAGTAATTTTACAAACATGCTGATATTATTTGATAAGTCGGGGCTTATTCGCCATCCACAGGATGAGTAGTTCGCTATCACAGTGATCGCAGTGCTTCAGACGTTGAGGTTGACGGGGTCATAACTGGCGCGTTATCAGCTGCATTGAACTCGAATGGTCCGATGTTACTGGAGATAAACGGGAAGACATGAAGGAAGAGCGGGACAACGAGTACGCATGTCCTTCTCAAGTGTAGTCGCTCATGAATATGTCGTTGAAACTACCCTCGCTCTTATTTCACCAACTACACTGCAAAATTATCTCTTCCTGCTTATGCATGATAACACAAAAAGACGTCTTGACTGTCACCTTCCTGTGTAGCCTCTCAGCCTTCTTGTGCTCCGCAGCACTTTCTTCTCCGCATCCCGATCATGCATATAAGTGTCCATAAGCATTACGAGTCATGCGGTACTTCCCCGCTACTCCTCTTCATTGGTCCGTGCACGTATTCCATCACCAGAGTTTGAGCTCCACTCTGGAAGTCCAAGAAGCCGAGGTTCGCCGTGATTGAGAGACACGTCGAAGCCGCAACTGGGGTCGACGTAGCAGAATCAAGTCGAAGCGGTGTGTTGCTTTGAAATCAGTACCTGATTGATATACAAAAAGGCCAGTTCTCCTCTTGATCTTTCGTACTTACCCATTGACGTATCCATCCAACACGACTTCCTCACCACATCAGACATATTCACCACCAAAGCCAATATGCCAGGCCAACAGACCCGCCAATGGATTCTCTCCAACCCACCCAAAGCCGACCCTGTCCTTGAAGGCAGCGACCCTACCTTCTCTCTCCAAAACACTACGCTTCCCACGCTTGGCTCTGACCAAGTCCTCGTCAAGACACTCTACATCTCCAACGACCCTGCGCAACGAGGATGGATCCAACTAGGCGTAGATCCTGAGCGTCTGTATGTACCACCTGTCCAGAAAGGCGACGTTATGCGTGCCTTCGCCGTCGCCGAGGTCGTCGAATCAAACGCAGATAGCTTGAAGAAGGGACAATTGGTCATAGGGTCGCTTGGCTGGACAGAATATGCTGTCGTTGGTGCAAAGGAGGTCAGGCCCGTCCAAGCAGACGAGAGCGCTGGTATGCGACCAACGCACTTCCTCGGCTCGCTCGGTGCCACCGGTCTCACAGCCTACTACGGCCTCGTCGATGTCGCACAGGCAACTGCAGACGATGTCGTTGTCGTCTCCGGTGCGGCAGGCGCGACAGGAAACATGGTCGTTCAAATCGCCAAACATCTCGTCGGCTGCAAGAGAGTCATTGGTATTGCTGGCGGGGAGAAGAAGTGCAAATGGGTCGAGTCCCTCGGAGCGGACGTCTGCGTCGACTACAAGTCGCCAACCTTCAAGGAGGACCTCAAGAAAGCCACCGAGGGCTTCGTCGACGTCTACTTCGACAACGTTGGCGGCGAGATCCTCGAGCTCATGCTGGCACGCATCAAGAAGCACGGGCGTGTTGCTGCGTGCGGCTCCATTTCCACATACAACAGCGACGGCGGGAACGGTATCAGGAACTGGTTTGAGATCATTGCGAACCGGATTCAAGTTCGGGGGTTCATCGTCATCGATGCGTTCGAGTCGGGTAAGGCAGGGCCGTTCATTCAGACACTCGTCCAGGGCGTCAAGGATGGTAAGATCAAGATCGGTCCAGAGTCTGAGACACTGGTTCCTACCAGCTTTGAGGATGTCCCCAAGACGTGGACTATGCTGTTTAGCGGAGGCAACACAGGCAAGCTGATTACTGAGCTCAAGGCTTGAATCGATGTAGACATCTAGGGGTCATAGAGACTCCCAACGAAAAAAATGATATGACACGTCCACTGGAACGACTCATGGGGTTCATGAGTACGAAGCATGCGACGTTGTACGAGCTGAAATGTACTACCTCGAGTCATAACCAAAAAAAATTATCGATATCCTGAAATGTTCGTCGTCGTGAAGAAATTCTTTCGTTGCATGGTTTGCACAGGCTGATCGTACGTAAGAGCAACACCGCAGATTCGCGCGCCAGTAGCAATGTGGCATTGAAGCCGAGAGCGAACACGATGCGCAAACATATGACAAACTGTCTCGTAAGCTCATGATCGCCTTCCTTCAATTCGTGATCTACAACACCACGCAAGCACCCAATTACACGAGACTATGCGACACGACTCAGGTTTTAAATTTTTAAATGCCGGGGTACAACTGCCGAGGTTCGAAACATTTGGGGGAACAATCTCGTTTCCATCGGAGGCCGTCGGTAAAGCGGCAAGGATGAAGGGTGCTAGATCAACGGGACAATGAACGACGGCGCGTTGATGACACTAAGTACGTGATTCTGAAACGGCACGATCTCGAACACTATGTTGGCTCCGATTGCATATGGAGTAGCGTTTAAAAAAAAAAAAACAGAGACGTAACGTCGATTTAACGTATTGTTGTATTATTTATGCTTTCCAAGCCGTCTTCCTAGTTCTATTTTCTTCGGGATACCGAGTCGGTAATTTCCATCCCCCCACAATGAGTATACGCACAGATAACGAGCTCCACAATCCTATCCCCCTGACCCAGAAAACCCACGCAACCCTCATTCGCCCTTGTACCCCTCGACGAGAACAACGGGGCCCTTGTAGTACTTGCGTCCCCTGAACGCGTAATCAACCATGCTCAACGCGGCTACACCCAAGAACATGACCACGGCCCAGTTGAAGGTTTCGGCAGCAACAGGTGTACCCTCGGGCCAGAAGCACCAGAAGAAGGCGTGGAAGGAGTACAGGACGCCCATGATGTTGACCGGGATGCCCCAGCGACCGAGCGACCATTGGCACGAGGGGAGAAGCTCGGGTTGACGGATGCGGCGGTACAGCACGCAGCCAATACTGACAACGTAGGTGATCATCAGAGAGACGACGTTGAGGGAGATGACTGGTGACTTGTTAGCTTGGCAGTCCTGTGTCCATATGGAGGAGACAAGGGCAACTTACTCGCATTGAAAGCAACATCCGATCCAATATTGATGAACGACAGCGCGATGGTGATGATGGTGGTGATCGTGACGGAGTTCGCCGGTACTTGCAATTTGGGGTTTACTCTGCCGATCCATTCGCTGAAAGGGAGTCCCTGGTCTCGTGCAAAAGCCCAAGTCTGGCGCGAAGTGGAAAGATTGTAGACTAGCGTGCCTGCGAAGATGAGGATCGTTGGGATCGTGTTGAGCGCAACAACACCGCCCGGTGATACAGCCTGACCGAACACCCACATGTGGGGATACCCGGTTACATCGTTGAGCGCGGCGTCGACGTCGGTGATCATGAACATGAAGCTTATGAGAAAGATTAGACCGAGACCGCCGTTCATAAGGTAACTTCCGATCATGGCCTTGGGCACCGTCTTGCCTGCGTCTTTGATTTCCTCAGACATGTGGGCTGCAGCGTCGGAGCCTGGAGTCGCTGTTAGTATGTCTGTCTGTGCGTGTATTGATTTGTAAACTCACAAATGCAAGCGTAGATGGCGGACAGCTGGCCGACCATCAATGACAGCCCCGTTGAGCTCCAACCCCCGCCATTGGTGAATTTGGTGAATGTGACTTCAGCTGTAGCTCGAGGCGAAAGCACCCAGAACACGATGATGGTGGCCAGGAACCCAAACACATGGACAACCAACATGATGTTCTGAATCAAGGGCATCGCTTTCGAACCCCAGATGTTCAGCGCCCAGACCAAGATCGCCACAGCAATGACCATGAGTGTACCCTGCCAGTTGGTAGGCGCGTAATCCGGGTACATGACAACGGCAGACGACTGAATCAATGTGCCAACGAGGAATGGCCCCGATGCCGTGCCAGCCTGCCACGACAGGGTCGACTGCCAACCGGTGAAGTAACTGAGAATCTTCTGGTACTTGGGAGGGGCGAATTCGGATACCCAATGGTACTGTCCACCGGCAGTTGGCGCCATGGAAGCCATCTCAGCGAGCGAGAGCATGACGAAGCTGAACCCACACCAGGTCCAGACAAAACTCCAAATGAGACCAGCTGGTCCTCCATCGACAAGGCCTTGGTAGGTTGCGCTGCATCGCCGTATTAGCCGATGGATCGCAGAGCGTCGATCGTCAAAAATACTCACGTCATTAGGACTTCCCAAGTTCCCTGGAGAATAACGGTGAATGCGAGGGCTGACAGTGGCCGGTAATTTCTCCTAAGCTCTTGTACCTTTCCCATGCGCGACATGTCTGCCCGATCCTGTCTTGTGTGTCCTGGAATGGATTCGTGATACGCTTCGCCGCCATCTTCGTCATCGTAGCTTGTTGACCTGCGCGCAGCCGCTTGCGATGTTGTAGAAGTTCCTTTGTTGAGTTCTCCCATGCTGATTTCTTCACTACCGTAAGAAGCCATTGCTTGTAGACGCGGAGCAGGGAAACGCCGCGGGGAGAGTGCAAAGGCAGATGCGAGTTGAAGAGGCAAACTGGAACAATTTCGAACACTCAAAAACCATGCATGGCCGCTGCATATGTAACCTTGGCGGTTTCTGCTATTACGGCCATAGGTCCACTTAGAGTAGCCACCATCCGACTTGCCGATGCTAGTAAAAGATAGCGAAAGTGCGAGATTTGGTTGACAGTTGCCGCAGTCCAATCGGGTAGTGTGCCTCTACGCGGCCCGCCGCCTCTTTCTGGATAACCCAGCCGTTGGTCCCCTGGCCGTGCATAAGGAATCAAACCTTTGAAACGTGCTCCCTCACCCATGCAAGATCTAGATGATCGATGGCGAAAAAATCCAGCCGTGCGGAGATTTTGACGTGCGCTAGTGCCGCTTTTCAAAGCCCACCTCTTCCAGACCATGCCGGGGAAACCAATATGTTTTGTCTAATTCTTGACGTTTCTCGGTGAAACTTAACAAGGCAGCCAAGCAGCGATTTACCCGTTGTGGGGGGAAGCTTCCGTGTCGGATTCATAAAGCCATACACAGCTCCGCGCAAGACGTCCCGTCAAGGGTCTGCTAATACAACTTCAGAAAGATGGCGTCGAGCCGAGTAGCTGGGCTCGGTTCCGTCAGTCGCGTAGAGAGTCCGTCCACAAATCAACGTGGCACGCGACGATCTCTAGCGTGGCATGTCTCGTAAATACATGGATCGATGGCTTGCGTGTCCCGTAGTCGTACAAGGCTGGTGCAAATTTACCCGAATACACATCTGATTGCCTAGAGTATGGGGGGGTATTCATCAGCGCCGCATTTCCCTCAACATTCTATGGTCCCGTCGTCGTCTTGCTATCGTGGCAAAAACCTGGGATACTGACTTTATGGCAGTGGAAGTCAATCCCCCGCCGTATCGCATCACGGCGGATGACAAGGGCGGCCTCCTTGTCGTTACTGCCGCGGTGACGATGTGTTATGTGTGGATTTGTTTCTTTATTCGAATTTGGTTGCGCCTGCAGACCAAGGAGTGGAAGTCTGACGACTGGTGGTTGACGACGGCAACGGTACGCTAACATCGGCATCCGTATAGCCAAACGTTAATGCTGATCGATTTGCGCAGTTTCTACAAAGTTTACAGTCAGCACTTGTGTTTCACGGAGCCAGCTTAGGCTTGGGAGCTTCGCTGCAAGGCGTACCTTTGTCGATACACAAGCAATTGGGCAGGGTGTGTACATGATTCCCTCAGGGTTCCAACTCCTTCAGCGATCAAACACGACTAGACTCGAACATTGTTTAACCTCTGTACAGACCGCTTTCGCCGCGCAAATCCTCTACGTTGCCACGCTGTTCGCTTCGAAATGTTCGGTGTTGTTCCTTTACCTCAGGATCTCGCCGGGACGCTCGCACAAGATTTCATCATGGACATTGCTGTCAGCGTCCTGTATATGGATCGTCATCGCCATTACGCTCATTTCTGTACCATGTAATCCATATGGATGGACAGTGGGAGATAAGACTTGTACAAATTTGGTACGACATCGAAAACCCAGCGCGCGCGCAAAGCTGACCGACACAGTGGCCAAAATGGCAAGCCATCTCCGCTCTGGATATCGTGACCGAAGTCTTCATATTCGCCATCGCGGTGCAGTTAGTTTGGAACCTGAAGATGCGAACGAAATCCAAACTCCTGGTAGTCCTCGCTTTTTCCGCCCGACTTCCTGTCATCGCGTTGGCCACTGCGCGACTGCACTACATTAAACAAGCATTCGTCTACGCCGACACAACTTACATTTACTTGGTGGCAACGCAATGGCATATGGCTTACGCCACCATGTCGTCCACGATCACTGGAATGGGCCCGTTCCTGCGACCGTTCCACACGGAATACATGACAAGCTACAAGATGTCTGGATATGCACAGCATGGATCCTCAAAAGACCCCAGTTCATCCACTCAGGGCTCACACTTGCGATCAGGAAAATCCTGGCCACTTCAAAGCTACCAAATGAACACAATCGATCAATCGCACCCGGATAGCAATACTCAGCTTTCGTCAGTGTCACACTCGCCAAGTTCATCACGGAATGCGAATATGGCAGGCCCTACGTTCCGACCCCCCAACGAAATGTTGATTGGCGGCATCGAGATCTGGGTAGGAAACCGAACTTCGAGAGACGAGGAGGATCTGGAGGCGATGAGCGATGAGACACGACTCGTCATCACAAAGAGAACAGAGTTGAAAGTCGAAACGGACCGAGCAAGTCATGTTGTATGAATTCGTGGGTCATGTAGGCGTTGGAAGGCGGACCGATACCCCTGGAGTTTATGTTGAATTTAACATTTGGATATTAAGAGATTAATGAATTTCTCATGGTTGAGATTGCGATGCAGATCGTAAACTAAATACATCTATTTATTCCTCACTGGTCAGTCGACTCTTTACACAGGCAAACCATTCACGGCACCTGCGGCCTGCGCAAGGGATGTGCTTCGGTATTACTATCTTCTTGTTAGCCAACATCCCATTTCCGCAATTGAGCCCACTCACAAAACATATTCATCCAGACTGACAACATCCGGCTCACTGAAGATCAGGTAAAAATATTTTAGCGTCTCCCCCGTCCAAAATGACGACAATTCGTCCGACTTTTGTGTCTCTTGCCCATGTGGACACGTCACGTCAGCAATGGCCGAATTGGCAAACTCGGCAGCCGTCGCATTATTGATGGCAGTGAACATGCGCCAGGCAACATCTTGAAGTACGGGGTCGCCGGTGATACGGTACAGTATGAAGACAGATTCGATAGCCTCGGGGCTGTAGTGAATTTGTTAGCTCTGCAGTGCATGCATGTGGACAACAGAACTGTACCGGAGCAGATATCGCCTATCAGCAATCTTTGCGAAACCAGGGGGCAGCCCATCTTCTTTGATAATATCCTGAACGTCGAGCTCTCGTACAAAAGTGCCGGAACCCGCTGATATGACTGCCTCGTGCCACTTTTCAGGTCGCCATTTGCAGTCCTCCTCGCCATTGCAAGGAACTGCTACAAACGTCTCGGGCATGATACCCGTAGGCATGGAGTCGTAGGCCCAGATACAACCATCGACAAGTCGACGCGCGATGTCCAGTTCGTCGGTGCGATTGAAAATCTTAGCAGCGATGCCGACCATGCCGCCAGTGAAGCAGCCAAGATGCTGACCTTCAGGCTCGGTTTTGACTGAGCCTGCGGCTGTGATATACGCGTTACCAGAAATGAGAATATTCTGATTTTGGGGGTTCATCGGGCGGAAGAAGATGTGCTTCTTCGCTGCGTCGATGGCATGCTCGTAAAGGCTCCTGTACTGTTGAACCCTACCGCCAAGTAGCATATATTGCTTTGGGAAGTATTCGTATAGTGAATCGGACATGCCACTAAAGGTGAACTTCTTATCAACATCAAACTCTTCGCGAAGGGGACTGATCAAGATTGGGAACAGCCCTGGCACCCGCGTTTTGTTCTGATGCTTTTCAAGTAGGTCAGTAATTCTTTGCACGGCGTCGTAGTATTTGGGTTCTCCGGTGATTTGCGAAAGGCGCGTGAACTCCAGGGTCAAAGATCCTAACTCAGCGCTGAGTGCCTGAGGGTCTGCTTCTTGTTGGCCGCCGAGAGCACCACTGATTCTTGTTAGTTTGTGTTTGCGACTTGAACAAGGTCGAGACGCACTTCTCCCAGTCCCAGCGCGTTATGGGTAACCGGTTAGGAGTATCGAATGCTGCATAGAGCATATCTCCCAGCTCAGTAGCCTTATCTAGCAAGATGTGATGTTTAGAATGGCTCAGGTCGTATGCGCTCAGGAGTCCTCCAAGATATCTAATAGTCGTCTCAAACACGTTCATATGCTGGAGGGAAGACGTCGTGAAATCTACTTTCTTGATAGCCTTTACAGCTTCTGCAAAGTCTTCTTCGAGGCCCATAATGATAAGTGTATCCAAGGTATCAACCAAAGTTGCGCCGCGTTGGCCAAAGCCGTTCTTGAAGCCTCCTGTTACCGGAGTGACTTCATCCTGTAACCATGCGTACTTTTTGTACCCGTTCCACGAATGTAGAAACACACCTTTGACTGCTGCCTTCCTGTGCAGTCTCTCAGCCTTGTTGTGCTCTGTCTCGACTCCAAAATGATGCTGTATCTGTGGTATGGAGGTAGGTGTGCCCGTTGGCAATGCGATGATGGAAGAGACGGGGTAGCGAAGCGGGACGTCTTTCCATTTGACTGGGGAGCGTACTCTATCAGACGATGTGGTGGTTGGAGGCGGGAGAGTGTCCCGATTTATAAGCTGACGAAAGGTGAGGTAAAGGAGTGTGATGGTTACGCAGAGGACGACAAAGCGACGCAGGAGGGGGCTTAAAATGGCCATAGAGCAGATAGAAAGGGTAGCACCATTGATATTACGACGGGAAATAGGAGATGGTTAACGCGATATGATACGAGAAAAAATAAAGTAACGAATGGAGTCGTACACGAGGTAAGCAAAAGAAAGGAAGGGTGAAGCCGCGCGGAGCTTTTTGAGTGATGCAAGTAGAGCCTCAAACGGCTGCACGGCTAGGCTGCATCATGGCGAGGTTAAACGGTAGGGGCTATCCCTGTGCCGATCTTAGCTTCCGCCCACCCTTCTTACCTTGAAGTCTGAAGCCACCATTCCAGTCCAAAGCAAACAACATCCACCACGATGAAGTATAGCGGGTAAGGATACCAAAAAAAAACTACTAGAGGTTACTGGTTCTATGGTGCTAACGACGAGCAGGCTCTACTACGTGAACAACCCCTCGGCGAGCCTCGACGATGCCCTCAAAATCGTGAACACGCTCGTACAGGGCATTGAGACGAGCTTCCCCGCAGCGACGCGTCAGAGCCCATGGTCGCTTTCATACCGAGCCTTTCGCGACACGATAGCCCCAAACTTTGCCGCAGCAGACGCAGAGGGCAAGCCAAAGCCATATCTGCATTCTTACCAACACATACTCCACCACTCCAGCCTCGCTACGAACCGCGCATATATCTACGTGCAGCCAGCAGAAGGTAGTGGTGTCGTCACGGCTATACCATCGCAACAGCAAGATGCGCATGCGTCATTGTTGAGACACCAGCATGCTGCCCTCTGGACTCAGCGTCACGTTCTGGCTGTGCAACAGGGCACCACATACGCAGGCGGCCTGTTCACTGTCCAGATTGGCGAGCTTCGTGCGTCTCGCGAGGGACCCCAATCCGGTGGTGTACAGTCGCCAGGCATCGTAGTCTGTATCAGCACCGCCATTGGCAGCAGTGACGATGACGATGAGCACAACTTGGACTACGCCCCATCTAAGAACGACCCTGCACCAGACGACGGACCGGTTGACATTGAAGGCACACAGAGCATAATCCGCGATTTCTGGGCTAGGATCATCGACGGCCGCGACCTGGGCAGATCCGAGGCCAGGGAAGTCATGATGACGCCTGAGAGCGTCAAGGGCATGGACGAGAAAGACGCAATGGTGCGCATGTGGTGTGAGGTTCTGCGATTGAGAGGGTGAGGAGTCAATCGCCAAGAGCACTCATATCCACATTGGCGTCTGTTCATGCTGATTGTATAGGGACGCGGGCCTACCAGTTGCACTCTACCAAAACGTTCCTCCGATCGATGACTTGGCCAATGCCGCAATGGACAACACAACTGACCTGGCCGCTCTCACGGACGCCTTGATGGATTCCATCAATAGGTGGACCGACACAACAACTGGCCTGCCCGCTTCTGCGTATAGCATATTGGACCAGATTCTTTACAACACTACTCGTGCATCGGCCGTACGGTCCTCTGCCGCTCCCTCTGCCGCTCCCAACCGGGTTGACGACTCCCCCGGCCAGGCTGAGCGTTCCTCTCATCCGCCTCGCCCTACTCAACCGTGAGCGACCGTCTCGACCATTTGAGCAGTTGCTTTCAACGAAGCGTTACCTGCATTCTACGAAACGCTTGTGTGAGCCATCGTCTGAGGAATTGTCCTATCAGGGTATCAACTGTTCAGTCATGTCGGGCCAGTAAAGTCCGTCAAAGTGTAAGGTGTGGAGAAGAAGGCACGCAATGGGATTGTTCTTCGAAGTACATGGCCGGATGCCAGATGGTAACTTCAACACGATCAGCATAGCATAGCAAATCAGTCAATAGACAGCATACAACACACATGCCAGTAAATCAATGATGGCACATAGCCGATTTCCATTCGACTACCACTACCACTACCACTACCACTACCACCACAGCTACTCCCACACCACCCCTCTCCACAATATCTATCCATGCATCCCATCTACGTTCATTCCCTACAGGTATCAAGCATGACAACCCACAAGCCGTTTCCCTAGTCCCGAGCAAGCCACTCATCGGAAAAAGAAAGCAAACAAAACATAACAGGGTGCAGAAGATCAAGTATTAGAGCAAACAAGCGAGTGAAATGAGCCCCAGTCCTCATCCATGTTCAAATTAGAAAAAGATAACCGAGTACCAGACAACAAGGTGTGTACAAACATACAGACGCCAATACCCTATTCCAGCCCCTAGATCCAAACAAAAAGAAAATGGCATGATTCAAACAAATGATGTGGATTAAACCAAAACAAGAATATGGTAGGCGCAGGCAAATAAAAAATATCGCACATGAAAAGCGGAAAAGGTTGAACCTATGCGCAGGTCGATTACTGCGCACCAACTTCCTCCTCAGCCCATCCGGGAAGACCGCCATCGATCGCAAGGCCGTAGCCGCCGTTTCCGCTGCCAAAGCCACCGATACCAGAGCTTAGGCTGCCGAAAGAGCCCTGTTGTGGCGTTTGAGTCTGCTGAACCGCGTGCGAGAATGGGCCCTGGGTGAAGGCCGGAAGGCTGACGGCACGTGAGTGCTGCGCACGAGCGTTCAGGTTCGAAGGGGCGAGGAGACCACCGACGGTAGTGGCACCAGAGCCACTTGAGGTGCCGTTGATGAGGCTGAAGCTTGATGTGCTGTTGTGCGATGCGTGCGAGTGATGCGGCTGCGACATGGAATTTAGATCAGCACCGTAGAAGGCGGCTTGTGGAGATTGGAAAGACTGTTGTTGCTGCTGATTTTGCTGCTGCTGCTGTTGTTGTTGCTGCTGGAGGTTCACTTCGGCTTGCTGTTGCTGCTGCTGTTGCTGAGCCTGGAGATACATCATCAACGGGTTGTTGTTGCCAGTGTTCAGGATGTTCGCTGGCGCTGGCGCTGGCGCTTGCATGGAAGCAAAGTGTCCGTTAGCGCTACCGCCGGAGCCAGGAGCACCAGATCCAGTCGGAGAGGGGCCGCTTCCACGATTGGGATGCATTCCATTGAGAGGCGACGGAGATTGAAGACCATCACTGCCACTTTGCTGGGCATGAGCTGGGTTGTTGCTCATCTGGCGGGGTGGGTTGCCGCAGCGATCCTTTCCAAAGTTGACCTTGAATCGCTTATACTCCTCGCGCCCCCGAATAGCTTCGATGGCCTTGATCGCGTTGGCAATGTTGGTAAAGTTGACAAAAGCGCAGCTCTTCTCGCGAAGTGTGTTGACCAGCTCGATCTCACCGTACTCGGAGAAGTCCTGCCTCAAACGTTCTTCTGTCCAGGATTCGTCGAGATTACCGATGTACACATTTCGCGAAGCGCCACCACTAACAGCCAACGCAATAGCAGGGGGCAGAGCACCAGAGTGCTTGCCCCATCCGATCTTCAAGCGACGGTTGTGAATCATCAGTCCCTGGAGGTTGCTGAGAGCGTAGAAAGACGCAGCAGAAGTAGGGTCGATGAAAGTGACGAAGCAGATATGCTTGTCAGGGATGTACCTGATATGGTGGAGAAGACCACCTCGAACCACGTTGCAAATCTCTTCGATAGTAGTTTCAGGGTGGATATTCCCAAGGTAGACAGTGCGGTTGCCCAGGTTGTTGACGCCACCGGCAGATGTTGCAACAGCCGCGGCAGCAACAGACTGCTGAGCAAGAGCATTGGAGATCATGTCACGGTCAGCACCGTTCAAGACATGGGCATACCCAGGCGCGATGCCAAGGTACTGCGCAGCGTTCTGTTGCTGAGTTTTAGAAACATACGCGCATCTGTCCTTGCCATAGTAGACACGTCTGGGGGCTTGCCACTTGGGCTCCTGGGGGAGCTGTGCAACAGCCTTGATCGCATTTCCAATCGACAGGAAGTGGACGAAACCGATCGCCTTCTCCCGAACGATCTTGACGGTGTCAATGGGGCCGAATTTGCTCAAGTCCTCGCGAAGCTCTTCCTCTGAAGCGTCTTCTGGCAAATTGCCAAGGTAGACATTTCGGGAAGCCCCTGACTGTTGCACAGCTAGCGCAACTGAAGTTGGCACTTGCGACGGCTTCCCCCACCCAATCTTGATATCCTGACCCCGGATCGACAACTTTTTCAAGATTGCATCCGAGTGGAAGTGGGTTGCTGAGCTGCTGTCCAGGAAAGAAATGAAGGCGCAGTTCTTATCTGGCAGCAACCTGACGGACTCGATTTGTCCACTTCTTACATGACCAAGAATCTCCTCTGCCGATGTCTCAGGAGGAATGTTTCCCAGATAGACTGTCCTGCTGGTACCGGAGACAAGTCCAGGGGCAATCGACATGGAGTGACCGAGCCCGCCAAGACCTTGCCCACCGTACCCGGGGTATCCTCCGGTCGGGGACTGCGGGCCGGCAAAGAAACCAGGGCCGTTCATGCTCGTAGGAGATACAAGGGTCTGGTACAGCTGGGGCGAAAGGGGTTGCTGCAAGGGGCTGCCGACCTGGTTAGACTGGTGGTTCTGCTGCTGCGAGTGGTTCTGGCCGGCAAAGCCCGCAAAGTTCTGGAATTGCGGCGAATTGAAGGCTGAAGGAGAGCCGGGTTGGAAAGGGCTACCCAGGAGCAGCTGCGAAGGCAGCAAAGGGGTAAAGTTCATGTCGTAACCGGTGCCAGGAGTCTGCAAATCATGGCCATTCTGATTGCCCATTCCAAGCCTTCCAGTGTTGATAGACATGTTGTTCGACCTCTCGGGATGCCTGTCGGCGTAGCCTGGCTGGTTCGTAGCGAATGCTCCATGCGAGAAGCCGTGGTGGCCTCCGTTCATTCCGTTCATCTGTCTCTGAAAACTCGTCTGAAGACGGGGACCGTTCGGGGCAGTTGAGGCACTCTCGTGCTGTTGCATTCCGAGCAGGTGCGGAGGCAGGCTGAGGTTATCCCGCGCAGTGTGGGATATGGTAGCCGTGATGAAGATAAATTACTGCGTCCAGGACTCGGAGGACCGGACGGCACAATACGTATGGCAGAATCTGAAGGTGCAACCGGTTGCAGAGTGGTCGCGAAGGTTGCGAAGGGTAGATGGTCGTATTAAATCTTGTAGGGATCTGGGACGTCTTAGCAACGTTCTGCGTGGCTGTTCAAACACTCGAGGAAAAAGAGGGCTCACATCCAAAAGCGCACGGGCAAGTGGGTACTTAATACAGGGTGGACAGCACCAAGTCGAAATTCGAACAAGGACCAATTGCGCGGTCGCCTGGAAGTGTCGAGTCGGAGCAGACGTCAACAAGAAGCAGGTTGGCCGTACGATTAGGTGGTGCGAGGCGCGCGAAAAGGATGGGCCTGAGGCTTGTCCTGAAGATGCCAACGGTCTAAGAGGGAACAAATAATAAGCAACAAGGCACAGGGGCAGTATTTGCCAGGACCCTCAGTGCAAGGAAATAGCTAGAGAATGAACGAACGGGTCCGAAGAAGAGGATGGCGACCTGATGTCGATCGAGGTGAGAGGAAGAAGAAGTGGGAGACAGGAGGCAGCCGCAAATGAGGCCTCCGAATGCGGACTGGTGCACCAGCTTATTTTAAATGCGCAATCGCCCTGGCTCACTCAGGTCACCAACGCCCGCCCCCGCCCTTTAGAATCACGGACCGACGTCCTGTCCGGAGCCGCAGACGCTCGTGCGATGCCGCGTTGCATTGCTTGCGCCGTGGTGCTTGATGCTGGCCTTCTTCGTGTTGCTCAGGTGCGGCTCGCAATTATTCAGGGCTGGAATGCAGCGGGTAGTTGCATCGTGCCTGACTAGACACTCGCTTCGTCTCTTCTCTAGTAACTTGCACGCCTTGCAGCCAACACGGCTGGCATCCCTTTTGCAGACCATTTCAGAGCACATTGCGGCCCTGGATGCGTTTAGTGTCAGGGTCGCCCCTGTGGGAAGATCCGCTCGACGCGTAAACTCGCGTGGCAGCTCCACTGTAATCGGACGTCGTTCTGAAGAAGCACTTTACCACGCTGGCAGGCGGGCCTGATGAGTGCTGGTAAAAGGTCGACTGCATTGCCACGTCTGCCTTGTTGCAGTTTGTTTCGCCTGAGTTAGACTCGTTGTGTTCGTGTACGCGTTGTTTCCAACCGCGTGAATTAGCTTGAGAACGGGCCAATGAGCACGTGACTTCAAACTTCTGCTTTTCCGCGCTTCTTGCCCATTGTCAACCACACACAGTCCATGTCGCCATGGCTGAATTGAATCCGTCCATCGCCCAGTGCGCTGTTGTGGCCACGGCTTTGAAAGTCCTTCTTTTCCCCGCGTAGTATGTTTGACTGCACGAATTTGATGTTGTATCGGCGTGCATGCTGACTGTTTGTGGCAGCAAGTCGACCGATTTCGAGGTTCATCGCAACTGGCTTGCCCTTACTCATTCATTGTCGATAAAAGAATGGTATTATGAAGTGTGAACGCCTGGGAACTACTCACAACCAGACAATGCTGTCTAACAGATTCTGCAGAATACTTCAGAATGGACTCTGGATTATCCCCCCTTCTTCGCTTATTTCGAGTGGCTTATGTCTCAAGCCGCCGCATATATTGAGCCTGGAATGCTCAATGTCAAGGCCCTCGGCTATGACAGTTGGCAGACCATTTATTTTCAGCGGACTACAGTGATTCTCACTGAGCTAGTCTTGGTTTATGCCTTGCACCTGTATTTGACAATATCCATTTTGTTCATCCCATTCAACTGACTCTTGTCTAGCTACGTGAAGACTTCCAAGACTAAAGTCACTGCACATGCTGCCGCATTGTCCATTCTTCTCTCACCTGGGCTTCTCATCATCGATCACATCCATTTCCAGTACAATGGCTTCCTATATGGAATCCTCATCCTTTCTATGGTTCTTGCTCGGAATAAGTCAACAGTTCTCTTATCCGGACTTCTCTTTGCTGCTCTGCTATGCCTCAAGCATATCTACTTGTACCTTGCTCCCGCATACTTCGTCTACCTCCTACGCGCGTACTGCTCAGGGCAACAATCGTCATTCCCGTATTTTCGAGTTCGCTTCTTGAACTGCATCAAACTAGGCGTAGGTATCGTTGCAGTATTCGCTAGCGCGTTTGGACCATTTGCGCTATGGGGCCAACTTGAACAAGTGTTCCGTCGCCTCTTTCCATTTTCACGAGGGCTTTGTCATGCTTATTGGGCGCCGAATATCTGGGCGATGTACTCATTCGTAGATCGCGTTCTCATTCAATGTAAGTTCTATGGAGTATTGTACGAATCCTGCTGACTTCATTAGTGGCTCCTCGTCTGGGATTGGCCGTCGATGTTGAAGCAATGAATAGTGTCACCAGAGGCTTGGTCGGGGATACGTCATTCGCCGTACTTCCTGATATAGCACCCCTGGTGTGCTTTCTTCTAACCTTGGGTGCTCAAATCGTATGTATGCTGTTAACGACCACAGGCTGCGGCTGACCTATCTTAGCCTGTGCTCCTCCGACTTCTCTACAAGCCCACTTGGCATACGTTCGTTGGTGCTGTCACGTTGTGTGGCTATGCCTCATTCCTGTTTGGCTGGCACGTTCACGAGAAAGCGATCCTTCTCGTCATCATACCGTTCAGCCTGATCGCGCTCATCGACCGCAGGTATTTCGGCGCTTTCCGACCTTTGGCTGTTGCTGGTCATGTGTCCCTCTTCCCCCTCCTGTTCACAGCAGGCGAATTTCCTGTGAAGACAGTGTATACTATCTTCTGGCTTGTACTGTTTCTTCTGATCTTTGACAGGCTTGCCCCCGCGTATGTCACCCGTCCGTTATCAATATCGCCACTGACAAGTCTTAGTTCGCCGCGGCCACGAATCTTCCTACTTGATCGCTTCTCTTTCCTCTATATCGCCCTCTCCATTCCTTTGATTGCGTACTGTTCATTGTTTCATGGCATCTTCTTCGGATCTCGCTATGAATTCCTTCCACTTATGTTTACCAGCTCTTATTCAGCCATCGGAGTGGTTGGTAGTTGGGTGGGGTTCTTAGTTGTGTACTTCGATTCATAGATGGGACCATATAGCCTCCCGCATGTGCAGGCAATATTTACTATGCCCTAACTTTATTTGTCGTGGTCCTTGGACGCAAATCCACAACCTATCTCGAGTATCTTCGACATGTGGTGATTGCATCGTTTCATCTTGTGTATGTTCGCCCGTCAAACAATGCCTTGCCCGATCTATCAAGAAGTTCAATGCTTTTCAGACAAACATCCTTCGGACATGATCATACTCTGCATGATGCAGGCTCCAGCTAATCCTGAGTAATGGGTGGAGAGTTTCAAGAATGACCGCATGTCAAAGGAAGAAAAGAGGAAGATAGTTCTGGACCACTTCTGATACCGCAAAGGTCCGTAAGTTTCCTTGTTACGGAAATTTCCATGTTCTACATGGTGTTTGGGAGTGTCCGGATCAAAGTGGGCGGTTAGAAAGATAGGTGGGTCTCAAGGGTTTGCCTCGAGCCTTGGGGTAGATAGATCTTGTATGAGCACTCTCCGATCAATATATACCTGGCATAGTGGACAACAACGATTCAAATGCAATTTTTAGCGATGCAACGCTATCGCAGTCTGACTCAGCTTCGAATGACGATTCAAACAAGTCCAAATAGCTGGTGTTGCGACTGCAACGTGGGTGCGAAAAGTCGATGTGTATGAGGGATAGATGCATGGACCCCTTCCATATAGGGCTTGGACGCCAAGCTGCTCGTAGGTACGCTCTCATACATTACTCTCCCCATTGACAGCTCCCACCTCTCTCGACGCTCCCTCCGCCACTCAACTATCGATCGCACAACTCCCGCGCCCACAACACTCGCGACTTCAAAACAACTCGAGCTGACACGCTTTTTCGGAATCATATACGCGTCTCGGAATCGGACCGCGGAAGAGTGCGCCAACTTTACCCAGAATCTCCTCCGGTTCCGTTCGGAGCTTCTGTTTGCCTTGACCGTTCACAAGAGGGGCGAACGCTTCGAGCTATTACCAGGGCTAGCCTGCGGTAGACTCAGACTACGCGCTTCACGTCTCGCGACGCTTCCGAAAGTTTGCGACGTGATAGCTCAGACGTCCAGAAGCTTCACATGAGCTAGAGCTACAGGCAACATGGTACAAATAGATACATCCACTACCACGAATTACGAACTGACAATCTCAGGTGCTCTACAAGCGCAAGCCTGTCAAGTTCGACCCTCACCCCAAGAACCTCGATGATGGTACTGAGGTACGTCAGCATATCCCCAATACCCGACGATACATGAATGTTAAGATTGCCGCATAGGTCTATCCAATAGAGGAGACAGGAGAGGTCTATACCGAATACGAGAAGTTCCTCGACAGGTTTGTGCAGGGACGTCAAGTTAGTGAATATGGCTAACAATACTCAGACGCGACTTTTATGATCAGGCAAGTGCAGTCCTGTTAACAAGAACTACGACTCTAACACCACTACAGAAAGTATTCACGTGCGAGGCAACCGGACACACCAAATACACCTTTTTCGAGGCTAGGGAGAGCGAGGTAGGCATTACGTCAGTACGGGACAAGGACAATCAGAGTGTAACAACAATTCAGATGGAAGCTGCAAAGGAGATCAATAGCATCTTTCCTGACGGTCTGAGATCTCTCGTGCTCCACTGGGTCCAGTTCCAAACTACATCGCGTATGGATGACTTGGGTAAGTTGTGTGTATCTTCCTGGCCCTGACCCACTGCTAATCTCCAGTTGATAGTCAACAAAACTTATGATGTACGTCTCTAACGACCAGAACGCTGCTTGTATTAATAGTCTACTAACTCAGATTCTTAGCACTTCAAGGAACATTTCATGATCAGGGACCGCGTCTCGATCGAGAGTGATAACAACACGCGTCGCTTCGGTATGATCACAGAAATGACTAGCAACGAACATCTGCAGACTATGTTTGCCGGACAGTCGGAGGACGAGGCATATCGTTCGTTTACTTATGTCATTAAGATGGACGACACCGGCGAGAACGTGACCAAGTACAAGGCTTCGGAGCTCCAGCGGGACAACAGAGTCTATTCGAAGCTCATACTTAAGCAATTCCTCCGCAGTACTATCTCACGGGAATCATGGATCGGCGCACCCTGGATGGCCAAAGAACATTTGGTGAAACGCTACAGCATCCCAACCACGATCCCCGAGAACAAAACTCGAGAAGCCATTATGGCTCAGAAAAAAGCATTGAATGCTTCACACTCAAACGGCACGAGTCCACCAGTGCAGCAACCGTATCTACAGAACCAACCCAATGGTCATGCGCCTAACGTCAACGGGCATCGGCCGTCGTTACCAGTGCCGGGGCAGGGGCAGCCTACCTTTGTCAACTTCTCAGCAAACCCATCGCAGCCTCAACGACACGCTACTGCAGGACCACCAATGATGCATCCGCCACTCATCGGGCCACCTCGAGGGTTTCATGCGCCTCCGCAGCCAATCCATTATGTTAACGGACAGCCAATGCACCCACCTGGTTATCTTGTGACTAATTTCCCACCACAATACGCTTATGTGCAACAACAGCACGCGCCCCATCCTAGCACAGGACCAACCATGAACCAACACTACCAAACCAGCTTTCCGCATAATCAACGACCTCCGGCAGCACACGTTCCACAACCGCAGCAAGCACAACCAGTGACCAAGCCGTTCGAGCCAGTCAAGTATCCCTGTGAGGATTTGGAGATCAGGATACCAAAGACGGAGCCTGCACGACCGACGCTGAAGTTCTTATGCGACGATACGCCCAAGGGTGCCGAGCCGCTTCCCGATGATGAGAAGACCGGCATCCTCATGAAGAGTGTCGGGCCCCTGTTGTGCATATGGGAAACCCTCAACGTTCACGACACGGTCTACATGCTCGATTCGTTTACGTTCGACGATTTCGTGGATGCCATGCTCTTCTCCTCTGAGGAGACGGAATGTGAATTATTCGTCGAAGTTCACTGCTCCATCTTGAAGCAGATTGTCAGCAGTTCTGGGAAATTCCAAGCGCCTCTTCCAAACATGGATGATGCTGACGACTCGGACGATGAGGAGTCGAGCACAGAGTCAACGCCAACGCCTGAGCCGGAACCGCCTGTTCGAAAAACCCGCAGCAGTTTGAGGAAGTCAGAGGTCCAGCAAATCGTCAAGCCACGTACTCCTACTCCTGAACTGCCGAAACAAATCCACAAAGCCGCAGAGTTCGTTGCGGAGTTCGACTGGGTTGAGCAGTGCAAGGACCGAAACTTCCGAGAAGGTGGATGGCAGTCAAGTATGGTTGGCCTTTTGTACCGTTTGTCTTTCGACCCAACACAGAAGTCAGCCTGCGACGAGATTCTGGCTGAGCTTGTCCCGCCTGATGAGGAACCTACTGTCGACAATGTCGCGTCCAACTACGTTCATCTCGACGTCAACCTTCGCATTGCAGCGCTAGAGTCGGCGCTCAGGTTGACTGTCGCCACGGAAACCTTCCGCGATCAGCTTGTTGCCGCTGCCCAAGAGTTAACCCGCCTGCGTAAAGAGAAAATCGAGTTCCAGAGGAAGCGGAAAGAACTGTAAGTAATTCCATCACTCGTTTACTGATTTGCCCCTAACAGTACCTAGGGCCGACGAGCTTTTCAAGTTGGATCTTGAGCGGAGGATCCACCTTCCTGCCAACACCCCGGCGTCACCAACAGATACAACTTTGAACGAAAGTATGGACGTTTCGATGACAAGTGTTACGGAGGAAACTAAAGAAAGCACCGAAGCGGGTGGCGAAGATTCGGATGCTGCCAACCGTCGACTTCGTCATACAAACAAGAATAAGCGCAAGGCCGCCGCCGACGAAGTCAGGAAGGAGAGAGCGAAGAAAGCGAAAGCCGACGCTGAGAAGACGAAGAAGCAAAAGGAGTGGGAGAAGCTTTTGGACTCCATTGAGAAGAAAAAAGACGAGCTCAAGGAATGCGAGGCTAGCATCAACGAGCTCGACGACGATCTCCGCGAAACACGTGTGCACCGCAGCACGGTGCTTGGAAAAGATCGTTTCCTGAACAAGTACTACTGGTTTGAGCACAATGGAATGCCGTTTGGAGGTGTTCCGAACAGTTCCACGGCGGAATACGGTTACGCCAATGGACGTATATGGGTGCAAGGACCAGACGAACATGAACTGCAGCCAAATATGGAGGAGCCGGCTTTGTCTCAAGACCTGCATCGCCTTGGCTTCACTATTCCTCAACGCAAGGAGAAAGAAGAAGGCGCAACGCATCTCGCCAACGCTTCTGAATGGGGATATTACGATGATCCTGAGGAGATCAGTGCTCTCTTGGAATGGTTGGATGTACGAGGCCATCGAGAGAGGTTACTCATGAAGGAACTGCAAGCTTTCGGCGAGCGCATCACTGAATACATGGGCATCTTGAAAGGACATAAATCGAAGGCCGAGGATCCAAAGGAAGACGACGAGGATGAAGATCTGCCCCGAGTGTCCACACGAAACAAGGCCCATGCCGAGAAGGACGCGACCAAGGACCGCTGCTTGCATTGGACCAACAGCATCATGCGGGAAGAGTATGGTTACAACCATATCGAGGAATACGAACCCCCGAAGAAGACGACGAAGACGAAGGCGACGAAAGCGAAGGCCAAGGGCAAGCGCTAGGTCCCGTTGACCTCTTACTTGTAAGCACGGGATGTTTTGTTTGTTGTTTTGATGCATCAAACATCATCCCCTGTGCGGTCAAGGCACATCAAAGAAAACATAGCCTTGTACAAATCTGTGTCTGTACCATCTGGGCGTTACAAGCAATGGCGCTACGGTCTACGAGGTGTGATAAGCATTATGGGTCATACAGCATTTATCTTGGAGTTGGGGGTGTTTTGGCGATACTCAGTTAGAGGATTCACGCGGTGTTTTCGAATGGCTGGGTACAGCCAGATTTCAGCATTCTGTGCTCAGCAGTTTCTGGGCTCTGTGGGCAGGCGTTTTACTTTACTCCTGAGTCCTTCCCTGGTGATATTACAAGGGTGGTCGGATTCTTTAGGCGTCACGGCCGTGTACATTGGACTGTAGAAAGTACAAACGATTCGATTCGATTATTCTTCTACTTGGCTCAACCTGAAACTCGCATGTCTGTTTTCCGAAACATATCCCCGTATCCGTACAATCGGCTTATGAATTTTGTGGTGCAGCCTGGTACATTTGTCGCATGACCGTGTCAGGCTAAGCGCCTTGGCATATTGTGATCATGCTTCCAAGGCAACCAGCAACAGCGTTCACAGTACTGATCGCACCTCGTCACTGCGCCCAGTGCCGACCACCACGATACAGTCATCATAACCAGGGTGCGACTTACAGCTATTCCAACCTCCGCCGACGTACCCCGCCGGCGTCAGAAAACCTCCAGCATGACCGCCAGCGGTGCGCGCAAAGGTGAGCATCAAGGCCCCTCCTCTGCATGCGCTCCGCATTGCTGACAAGCTATAGCGCCTCCAGCCGCGGCATCGTCACCGCCAGGAATCATAGACAAGGGCACAGTTCAAGATGCCATGGGGCTGGAGAAAAAGAAGTTCAGCCTGAAGCTTAGGAGGCCTGTTGCGAAGGCGTCAATAACCGGAAATTGGAAAGAAAGCGACGCAACAAGTACGTCTGCCACAGCACGCGTTTTTATGACGCATGCTTGTGTCTGGAGACCAGCGGAACTGACGTGCTGGTAGATGTCGGGACCAAAGCCGCACCGCTGGGGGCTACCTCTCTTGTAGTCAACGTTCTGGACGAGAAGACTACGATTGGTTTCCCGTCCGGCCGCCCCGTCGACGACAAGGTCGACACGGTACAATGCAAGCACTGCCGTCGACCTGTGCTTCGTGCTTCTTCGACGACCCACATCCGCGAGTGCCTGAACAAGAAGCAAGAGAAGCTCAAGAAGAAAAAGGAGGCCAAGGAAGCAAAGGACGCGGCTCTTAGGAAAGAGAAGGGCGAGGACGACGATGGCGGCAAGAACGCGCGAAAGTCGGCTATCAAGGGTGCTGTTGACGGCGAGGGTGCAAAGAAGGGCAAGAAGAGAAAGATTGATGGCGACGCAGAAAAGGCACCAAACGCCAAAAAGAAGAAGAAGGACGAGCCGAAGCAGAAGACAGCAAAACCAAAAGGACCGGTTGATGTGGAGAGGCAGTGTGGTGTTCCGTTGCCGAATGGAGGATTCTGTGCCAGGAGCTTGACGTGCAAGAGTCATTCCATGGGTCTCAAGAGGGGCGTGCCGGGGCGAAGCTTGCCGTACAGTATGCTGCTGGCGCAATACCAAAAGAAGAACCAAGCCAAGCAACAACGTAAGTATAAGATTGAGACCATCATCCACAGTACAACAGGCTAACAAGACGAAAAGGTGCCGCCATCGACGCAAACGCCCCCCTCCCCGAAGACCTCGAACAATCCGGCGCAGTAGACTCGGACGAAGAAAAGGACTCGATCATGGCCGCGCTCGCACGCCACAAACCCCGCCCACTAGCAACCTACACACACGCCTCCCAACGCTCGAAATACCAGTACATCCGCATGAAGAACATGATCCGCTCAGCGCTCGGCGCCCCACCCGGCGGCAGCTCCCTGTACTCTGGCCTCACGCCCGGCGCAGACAGCATGGCCACCGGCCGGCTGGGAATGGGCATGATGGGCGCCCCGACCAGCGCCACGGCCGAGAGCTTTGCTGCCAGCGCGGGCGGCATGGGCTTTGGCTTGGATGGCGCGGGGAGCAGGCGGCAGAGCATCATGGCGCAGGGCGGTCCGCGCCAGATTCTTCCCGGTCAGTTGCCTGGTCCGGGGCCGCAGCAGAGGAAGGGCAGTGTGAGTGCCTCGTAGGACGGACATGTTGTATCGCAATGGCGAGGGATTGGGAGTACGCTTGTTGATGGGAAGCAGGCAAGGGCCGATTCGGGATGCGAGTTGTGAACCGGTGGGATAGCATGGCATTGCACGGCACGGGAAAGGAGTTATTGTGATACCCCCTAGTTGATTACTAGACAAGACACGAAGCACGAAATGGACATTTATACATTCAAACTCCCCCCCCATATACAACAAAATCGTGAAAATCCGAAAAAAAAGCATAGCCCATCTACGTAGCGAAAAACGTCAAAAAACTCCCCACCGTCAACCCACTAATCAAACACAACGACATCAGCCCCCCCGCCGCCGCCCGCTCATCATCCTCCACCCACTCCCCAAACCCCATCATACAGCTACTCCCCAAAAACCCATTCGACACGCCAAACAACAACTGCACAACGACAAGGTAGAAGAAATCGCTCTCAACCGCCGCCCCCCTCCCGCCGATATTACACAGCCAGTACAGCGGAATGAACCCAATGCGCAGCACGGCGAGGAGGAGGAGTAAGCGCGGGTAAGCAGTGAGGCGCAGGGCGGGGACAGCGGGAAGCGTGCGGCCGAGCAGGTCGCCTGCGTTCCAGAAGAGGAAGGCCAGGGGGATGAAGGTGGCGGGTTGGAAGAGGCGGGGGGAGGTGGCGGGGTTGTGGGTGCTGAGGATTTGCTGGGTGAAGACGGGGAAGAACATTGTTATTGTGAAGGTTAGGGCTACGGCGGAGGCGAGGTAGATTAGTTTGCGTAGCAGGGTGGTGAGGGGGATGGGTTTGCGCTCGTGGGGTGAGGCGGATTCCGCGTCGTCATCTGTGGTGTGGTGCAGGGTGTGCGTGAC
Source organism: Dothidotthia symphoricarpi CBS 119687 (assembly GCF_010015815.1). Classification (NCBI taxonomy): domain Eukaryota; kingdom Fungi; phylum Ascomycota; class Dothideomycetes; order Pleosporales; family Dothidotthiaceae; genus Dothidotthia; species Dothidotthia symphoricarpi. Next base: position 549,962 of record NW_022985025.1, read on the forward strand.
GCGCTTTGTGGAGAGGAGGTAGGAGAATGCGGCGAGCGTGGCTGTGGAGACGAGGGTTGCGGTGAGGAAGTAGGCGAATGCTGATGTGTTGGGGACTTGAGGCGAGCCCTGGGCGTGCTTGTTCTTGGGGACGGATAGCACGGAGACGATCTGTGCGATGCAGGGGAGCACGCCGGCGACGCCCTGGCCCGCCATGATGCCCTGCGTGTACTCGTCGCGCCTGAAACTGGATACGTAGGCGAAGACGCCGTTCTGGCACATGCCGCTGGCGAGACTGGCGCTGAGTACCATCACCATGAGGAAGGCGAAGTAGACGCGCGTTGATACGTCGAGGAAGAGCTTCGTCGACAGGGCGAGCAGGGTGAAGACGACGGCGTTGATGCCCAGCGCCATGGTGATGCGCTTGGGGTAGTTTGCGCGTGCTTGCAGCTTGGTCAGGACGATCATGGAGCCCAGGCCGCCGACGGTCGAGACGGAGAGGATGGCCGACTGGAAGTTGCGCAGCAGCGCGGGGTCCGAGTCGAAGCGCCGCTGGAAGTAGGGCGCGGCGGCGAGGAACATGTTCCTGGTATCTTGTTAGAGCGGTTCGCATGCGAGGGTGAGGTATCGTATCTACCAGGCCCATAGCATGGCTACTCCCAGCAGCGCGAAGACGGAGTACTCGGTCCATGAGAAGGGCGGGCTGTCGCCATGGTTGGCATCCTCTCCGTCTGCATGCTCTGACCGGCCTTGGAGAGGCTCGTAGGCGGCCCGCGAGTTCTCTCTCTCGAAGATGCGCCGCATTCGTTCCATGATGCGCGGTGCTCGGCGGGTATGTGATGTGGAAATATGGGAGTGATACGGGGGTGTTTAGGCGTTAGTAATGTTATAAAGGAATGGAGAGGTGAGGATAGCAGGCAGACATATTCCAGACGACCTTCACGCAGCACTCATGGTCACAAGGCGCAGGTGATGGGTGATGGAGTCGCTTTCGTGTTAAGCTAGCAGGGGATGACCTCGGCGCGCTAACAGGGGGGATGCCTTGATGTCACTTTGTCCCTCGTATTCTCGACCCTCCACACCCCGCCATCCATTGTCTCCACCCGCATCTCCCCTCTAACGTCCGCCGCCAGCCATGCCGGCGCCCACGACCCTCCGCGTCAAGAGGAAGCGCGACGATGCCCCCGTCGACGCCCTGCTGGTCAAGCGACAGAAGGCCCTGGAAGCAGACCCCAAGGCCTTGCGCCAGAAGTTCTACTTCCGCCGCCTCACGAGACCAAACGATGCGCCGGCCACGCCCGCGTCGCCCACACCGGCTTCGGAGCGACGCTTCCACCTCGACGCATCTGCAGGGAACCGTACCAACCATGTCTTCATAGAAGCACGACCAGCCGCGCCGGGCCAGCCAGACAGCGTCGACGGGCAGCTGCAGGTCCCCGTACCAGAGCCAGCGCACCCAGCAACCCCGCGACCCAGGAAGCGACCGGGCACAAAGAGTGCATTGCCTCGAACCCCAGCCACTGCCATACAGCAAAAGTCTATCCTCACCTCCCCATCCGCCCAAGACCTCCGCGAACTTGAAGCCCTCTCTGAACAGCTTGGCTCGCCTACAAAAAATGCAACCTCGCCCTCCAAGTACAAGCCCAAAGCCCCCGCCCGCCGCTTCGCAGAACGCCATCCCGAACAAGCCCCACAGCATGGCGATGCAATGGAACTCGACACCGATGAATACGTCTACGACACGTACGTCCGCGAGGCCATAATGCCCGATGCTCCCGAGCCCTCAGGTACTGTAGGCTTCCTGGTCATCAACGAAGCCGATGAAGAGTTTTGGTACGGCGACGATGAGAGTGACAGGGAATTCGACACGGACGACGAGGATGAAAATGCCGAGGACTACTACGCGAACGACTACCCCGAGGATGAGATGAGCGAGGACGACGAGTTTGGGAGAGACCTGTACCAGAAGAAATACCGCATTGGCAGCGACGAAGAAGACTACAACCCCGACGACGATGACGATGCCGCGATTGGGAGCGGTGAAGACGAGGATGATTTGCACTACAAAATGACCGTCCCCAAGGCGCAGAGAGTAGGGTATTGGGGGACGTACGGAGAAAAGTGAAAAGAAAAAACTTCTAGGTCCTTGAAGCGTTATTCGATACCCCCAAAACCATAACACGTGAAAATAGATTTGACTTTGGGAAAAGACCGAATTTTTCATATCCTCACGTCTCCCTGCTGAAGCTTGTCGGACCAGTCTGGCCTGTACTTTGTTTTCATGTGTTGCATGAGATTGACGAGAGATGCTGACAGCGCGGCGGAGCTGGGCCATTTCCAGGAAGATAGCTCGAGCACGAGAAGCGCGTTGGAGTACAGTTGAATCAGATTGCCCCCGAAGATGGCAGGAATGTTCTGGATCAATACTGTCCCGGCTCGATACACCCAGTGTGGCGTCAGGTAGACGTGGATACCGCCTAGGCTGACTACTGCCTCCAAAACGTGCCATGCGCTGCCCCATACGGGGTTCAGGAGGAGGTGTGTCATGTGCAGCGCAATACGTACAGTCGGAAGGAGTTCGGCTTTTTCGTCCAGAAGTGGTAGGAGTTTCTTGATGTCGTGTTTGGTCGCGTCGTCGCTTTTGCGGAATCGGTGTTGCAGTCGGAAGAGCGAGCAGAGATACTCGGCGGGTTTGTGCTTGTCGAAACATAGCTCGGATTTCTACAAGGTTGGTTAGCTGATTGGATGTAACATCACGCTGTCGACTTACGGGCTCAGGGAACATGGCAGGTCTGTCTAGCGTGGATGCAACTTCATTCTCCAGACTGAAGATTGTCATGTGCATGTTTTTAAGCATGGCGACATCGGCTGGTTCCAGCTCCTGCAGCTCTGCTTTCGCCTCCAAGTCGAATGCCAAACGCGCTGCAAGGGCTATCTGCTGGCCTGTGTTTCCTGTCTTTGGATCGAACAGGCTGTTTATAGCAAGTAAGAGAACCGCCCTGAGTGTGGCGATGGTCGGCTCGACCGTCGCCTCCTCCAGACACTCCATAGCACGTGCAAAGAACTGGTTAGCTAGGATGCGATATTTGAGCGAGTTGCCTTGATGATACGAGAGCCTCCCTGTAGGATTCCACACATCCTGAGTATTTGGGCGTTTCCCCGTACTCGGCAGCACATAGCAAGCGATGGAGTAGATCAAGTTGAGGGAAAACTTTTCCGTCGCGGTAACATCATAAGGGACGTCGCGGGCTAGGTAGCGCAGTGATAGGTCCAGAATGGGATACACGGGCTGCATGACCTCGAGGTAGAGCTCCATCAGCTCGTACTGCTTTGCTGGTGACTCTTTCCAGGATAAGTTCCATTCATCGTCCATCTCTACCTTGGGAGACGGAATGTCAATGGCATGCAGTCGCGGCGATTTTAGTAGGCAGGATTGCGCGCCCAGATACCGGTAGCTGTCCCCCGCATACGCAAAGTGGTGGTCGTGATGCAGGACGACCTCGGACGCCATAGCTTCCAGGCTGAGCGGCACAACCAGACTCCTATCGTGCATGGACTCGCCCGGCGCAGCCGGAGAAGGATTGCTGTGCGTCGAGCTCCCAATCCGACGTATGTGCTCGACCAGCTCTGCAATGTAACTACGCAAAAAATCCCAGCATCAGCCACGTGCGGGCCATGAAATGAAATGAAATGAAATGAAATGAAATGAAATGAAAGAAAAAAAAACAGCCCCACATGCCTTCGTGGGAGTAGTTCATTGCGCCCGTGGTCGAAGAATACACAGTCGGCGCCGGCTTTGGTACATTGCCTAGGGTTCTCTCGGTCACCACGAGCAACCTCTTGTTTTCGGATGTGGACTGCGCGTTACCTGCATCTTGGTAGCAGCGTGTCGCAGCCCCGACGGCAGTCTCTACATCGTTTGCACGCAGGGAGGCTCTTTTATTTGATGTACAGTGAGCATGTGTTTTTCTGTGGGGGTTTCACAAGGCTGATGGATGGATTGGTAGTACCTGGATCAGGGCGTCGAGGTCAAACGATGGCGGGCTGCTGGAGCTGCTTGTCGACGCCATGTAGTGAGTGAGGATAGAATAAATGCTGGAGAGCGTTGAGTTCGTTCGTTCGTCCCAGGCTACCAAACCAACTAGGCACAGCATATGCGTGTTTGTCATCATGATCAACCACATACGGACGTATCGTTTTTCGGAATTGAATGCCACCGAGTCAGGACGCGACTGAGATTAGAAGCGAGGCCACGTGACGTAGTCAATCTTGCGCATGCAGCGGAAGGGATGGCCCGGTCAACCCAGGCGCTCAGCCCCGACCTGACTGCTGGGATGTGTTTGTCAAGTCGTCAATCCCCAACCATCCGTTTTGTCCAACCCAGACGCCGAGTTTTGTTCTTTTTTGCACACCGATTTTTTTTTGGTCTGCACGATGCAGAACCGCACCAAGGTCCGGAGGCGAGTCCTGGCCTGTGCGCGTTGCAGGCGCAGGAAACTTTCGGTAACACGATTGCCCTTATTGCTCTCTTCCCCCATATGGTGTTACGTGTGCTAGGGTTTTGCTGACGATTTGACACAAAAAAGTGTGACGGAAAGGTTCCGGCGTGCACTCGCTGTGTAGACGCAAGGGTGCAGTGTGTTGGGTTCGATTCTTCGACGCAGCAGGAGGTTCCGAGGAGTATTGCTGATTTCCTCGAGGCTCATATTGCGACGCTGGCTGGACGGCCCGAGGGTTCAACTTCGACCTTCTCCTCGCCGTCGAATTCGGGCGATTCGGATGCTCACTACTCGATTCAGTGGGGGACGGAAAAATGCGCTTTCACTGACAGCCTCGTGAATCGAGTCATGGAGGATATCACTCCCCCGTTTCTTGGCGTCACAAAGGCTCAGCCGCTGTTGCAGTGTGTGGTGAAAGGCACTCAGCTTCCGTCCAAGAAAGGCCCGGTGGTGTCGACTGATTTGGACGAGAATCACCCCAGGTCCATCATCAACCCTCAGCCGTCGAAGAGTCATTTCCACGAGCTTATACCTGATGAGGTAGGGGCGAATATCCTCTTCCAGAACTATCTGGATCGAGTAATTACACAGTATCCTATCTACCACCGGAATGATGTGACCACGGCTTTCAACTCCATCTACCACAGGAAGGCGTCGAATCTGGACCAAGACACAGTCCGAAACCGTTATATTGTCTGCATCATGATGGCCATATCATTAAGTACAGCCGCGCGAAGCAACCTGCAAAAAGCCAATGAAACAGCGTACCAACTCGTCCGACACGCTATGCAGTGGATACCGGAAGTAGCGACGAACGATATTGCTGGATTGCAGGCCATACTTTTCCTCACTCAGTACATTTTTTTAAATCCTCGAATGGCAGATTTATGGCTCTTGACGGGCCTGATCAGCCAGGCAGTAATCGACCTTGGTCTCCACCAGGAACTGCCCAACCACTCAACCATCTCGGCATATCACCGCGATATGAGGCGGCGTTTGTTCTGGTGTGCGTTCGAGATGGAAGTCGGCGTGTGTTCAATATTCCTACGACCTACGAGCTTACCCATCAGACATATCGAGGTTGCTTTTCCGGTAGAGATTGACGACACAGCTATCACCCAGTCGGTTATGGAACTAACAGGCCGCGTTTCCAAGTTCACGCAGCGCATAATATGTCGGTTCCGGCTCATCGAGGCGGAGGTTATCTCAGTGTTGTGGCATGGGGATCCAATTCCGAGCGGAAGCACATCAATTGAACAGTGGATGCAGAGATGCATTGCCGACATCTCACTATGGCAGCAGGAAATTTACGCAGCAGCCAATATGAACAGGGACCCTGGGTTGGTGGCGCGATGGAAAGAGATGACGCTCTACTCGGACATATCCGTCCCGTACATTCTCGTCACGTTGTACCGGCCTTCTCGACGCATACCCGACCCAAACACCTGCCAGATGATGATAGCCCTAGTCAACGCCGTCAAAGTCGCAGACGGCTACTTCCAACAGTCCGAAGCCGAAGCCGGACGGATAAAATACGTCTTCCACCCCTGCCACCACGTATTCAACTGCGCGCTCGTCTTCCTCCAGGGCCTGCAGCGCTGCAAGCAAGAAGTCTCCCAAGCATATTCATGGGAAGATATAGAAGAGTGGATGCACGTCTTCGGCAAATGCTTCTCGCGCATCGCAGAACGATGGACCGCAGCCCAGCGCTGTCTGGAAGAGTACGAACGCCTACTATCGCCCATCAAGAACGAGTACCTCGACTTCTTGGAGCACAACGCATCTTTGCTGCCGCTTTCGTCGCAGGCCCCGGCAACGTCAAGAGGGCCCCACAGGTATTCGGCCCCTGGACCCAGTTCAGCTACACCGCCCGCTCCGCCATCGGCGCCCGCGAAGATCGATGAAGCGTTCAACCTGTGGAGCGCGTTCAATCCATCCACAACGCCTAGTGCGACAAAGTCGCCCAGCGTGCTTCCGTATAACACACCGCCTCGAGACTGGAATGCAGAGTTCTCTCTCAGATACGGGACGGAATCAATACCTGGTCTGTAGTCTCCGAGTGACCGTCCTGCTTCGATCGGTGCACTTAGCCGGTACCTACTCGCTCAGTATCGTGTTCAGGATCCACGCCAATGAGTGTCGACGAACGACATGTAGTGTGGGGAAGTCAGCATGGAACGGCGTTTCTGTGGTCGTATTCAATGCGTTGAGTGTTACTACACCGGAACTCGCGGCTACATGTGAAGTAGTTGTGGGTGATTCTGGTTCAAGACCCTTCGGGAAGTGGAGATGGCTGGCCGCCTGATTACTGAGAGTTTTGTTGGCAACAGCGAAAAGGTGGAGATCTCGTATGTCCGCTTTTCTTTCAACATGTCTGGGAAATATTTCCTTTGCAAGGGTTTGCTCCGACGCCACACATGACATTGGCATCAGTGAATAATACTGATTACATAATCCGGCATCTTACAACCGCCCGGTTGGAACCAAGATGTGGCGCATTAGGCACAGCCAGTCGCCAGACCCTGGCAAGAGCAATTGTCTGTAGGGTGCGTATAGACCCCGTGCAAGGCTAGATTTTCTATTGCTTCGGTCTCCAACTCCGTCGGCGTACTCTCCAGTTTCGATTTTTTTCTATAAGATACTGGTTGGATGATCTGCGGTACCCCGCAAACATAACGATTAATAATGACGTTCCGCCGGAGCTGAGTTCCCAAACGGCGAGAGATACGGTGGTGTGCAGGTGTAATATGGATATGCAGATTCGGTTGTGATAGACGGATACGCTATACGTTATACGCTATACGCTGGGCTCATCTACAGCATCTGGAGGAGAGTATGGGGACTACGAGTAGCATGTGGATGTAGAGATTGAGCGCTTGTGGCGGCTCTGTTAACGAGTAATACGAGTTGGTATGGTTGTGGAACTTGGTTGGTTGGCGAGCTGTATCTTGGAGTTCAGAACCGATTATATGGCATGCTTGGAGGCTGGGATGTGCTGCACTTCGACTACTCTATCCTCGGGCATGCTCGGGTGTGTCTGCAAGTACGCTTAGTTGCATCCAACACAAAGCTTAAAACAAATCTGAGTACTCGGTCTGTCTTCCTAGAACCTTGCCTAGAGTACTCGCTACCAAACTTGTGCCAGCGAATCGGTAGAGTGCCACTGAATTGACCAGACCTTTAGATTCCCATAGGCATGACATCAGAAGCTGGGCCCGATGCAAGACTCAGGGATATTCCCGCAGTGGGGCAACTATCTAACGTGCTTGGGACTAGCCTATGTCTACATAAAACCTGATCGGCCCAGCTCGAGCTCGAATTGCGTCAGCCGGTGAAAGCGCCTCCATAACAACCACAACACGCTAACTTGCCGTCGGGCTGCGGATAAACGGCCAGGCCACCCATTTCCCGACTTCCACTGCGACGCTAGAGTTCGCCGTAAACAGAGACAGTAAGCAGACTCGCAAGCATGGCGGAAGAGCAGAGCGAATCACTGTTGCATACTGGTGAGGTTCCCAGACGGACGACCATCTCAAAACAGTGGTACAAGAGGAGGATTGCCATCGCTGTGTTGTTCGTCAGCACGGTTTCGTTGTTGTTTGGCTTGTTCAGCGCGACGCGATCGAGCTCAACTCACTCTCCACCACCCATCGATGAGTCTCTTGTCGTTACGCTGCCGGGGTATGGAAGGTTCCAAGGGACGCAGTTTGCTGTGGACATGGGAGAGAAAACGCCCAGCAAATCTGTCGACGCGTGGTTGAGCCTCGAGTACTCGACACAACCGGTGGATCAGGATCGCTTCAAGCCCGTGACATGGCCCGCGGCCTTTAGAGGCACGAGATTTGCGACTTCATACGGACCGGCTTGCTTCCAGAACCCTCACGTCTCGGACCATCAGTCGGAGGCGTGTCTTACTGTCAATGTATATCGCCCGTCTGGAACCTCGTTGGATGATAAGCTACCGGTGTTTGTGTTTTTGCATGGAGGGGCGTTCATCGTCGGCTCAGGACGCAGTTTCGACGGCGCGCGATTCGTGGCCAAGAGCTCGCAGCCTCTCATCGTCGTCACTGCGCAGTATCGGCTCGGTGCGCTGGGAAGTCTCCCAAGCAAGCTGATGGAGGAGGAAGGCCTGCTGAACCTCGGACTGCGCGACCAGCGTCTGATGCTAGAGTTCATGCAAAAGTATGTCGGTCGCTTCGGCGGCGACGCAGAGCGCATCACACTCGGCGGCCAAAGCGCAGGCGGCCACGCAGTCGGCATCCACCAATTCCACAACTACGGCGCCGACACAGGAAAACCCCTCTTCAACCAAACCATCCTCGCCTCTGGCTCCGAAACCGCGCGTGCCTTCCCAGGCGTAGACTACCCCCTCTACCAGCGCCACTTCACCCAATTCATGGACTACGTAAACTGCCCCACCACCCCCAATGCCGCAGCCCTCGCCTGCCTCCGCGCCCTCGAAGCAGACGACATCCAATTCGTCGCCTCAGGCCTCTTCTCCGCCTCAAACTACAACGTAACCTGGCCCTTCCAGCCGGTATCCCCTGGCCCACTCTTCGAAAAGCGCGGCTCCACCTCCGGCGAAAACGGCACCTTCTTCGCCCTCCCAACGCTAATATCCTCCTGCGCAAACGAAGGCACGTTCTTCGCGCCCCAAGACCTGCGCACAAACGCCGATTTCCTCAATTTCTGGCGCACACTCACCCCAGGCCTCACTTCCACCGACCTCACCGACCTGGAAACCCTGTACCCCGATCCATCAAATTCTTCCACAACAGCAGACCCCATATCCCCCCAATACGCCCGCACCGCCTCCGCCCTAGGAGACTACTCCTACATCTGCCCCGTGCAAGAAACCGCGCGCCGCCTCGCCGCCGCCCGCGCCCCCGTCTACAAAGCCCGCTTCAACACGCCCAACCACGTCCCCGCCTACCAGGGCGTCCCGCACGCCAGCGACGCAGCGTATTTCAACGGAAAGCCTGGCACGCAGTACCCTGGGGTCGCGGACGTGTATAGTGCGTATTATGCGAGCTTTATCGTGAGTGGAAACCCGAATACGTATCGCGCTGAGGGGGCGCCGGTTTGGGAGGTTTATCAGGGGGTCGGCGGGAGGCAGATGGGGGTTAGTCCGCTGAAGGAGGGGGGCGTGAGGATGGAGGGGGAGGGGGAGGGGATGGGGAAGGGGGGGTTGGAGAGGTGTGCTTGGTGGCGGGATGGGGGGAGGGCGGGGAGACTTAATAAGTAGGGTTTGTTGGTTTTGTTGGGTGGGGTGTTTTGCCCTTTTTTCGGGGATGGCGGTTGGATTTGGATTTGGATATGAGGGGGTTATGTATATTTTCACGTTATGTTATTTTGAGTTACGACGTTTCCAATTCCTCCTTCTCTCCTCCTCTCCTCTCACCTCCCTCCCAAATGATACCCTCCTGGAACATTTTTTGTTAAGTGTGATCTTCCCCTTTTGCAGGATATGAGTCGGCGGATACGCATATATTTACGTATCATATCATGCCATATCATATCACATCAAGTTATATCATTCCTCCTCCCTCCCCCCCCCCTCTCAAAAGTAAAACCTAAACAATACCCTCCTGGAACCTCCCCACCCCCCTCTTAATCTCCCTCACAATCTCGCCCGCCTCCTCCACCCCCCCCGCCTCAAAATCATACCTCTTCGTCTCCCTCTCCTTAAAAACAATAACCCGAAACATGCGCGGATGCTTCTTACTCACCTTACTCCCGACCACGCTACTAAAATGCACCGTCGTCGTCTTGCCCTCGCCCGTTTTCTCGCCGGGCATGATGTGTATGTACTCGTTATCTAGGGCGAGGATGCGCGCGGTAGATGAGGCGAAGGACATGGGTTGTTTGCGGAGGACGGCGTAGCGGCGGTAGTACCCTGTTGAGGAGAGGGCGAGGGCCGCGGACGACGGGTCGGCGGTGCGGGATAGAGCTGAGGCGTGGACGCGGTCGCTCTTTTTTGTCTTTTTGGGGACGGCGCCGGTGGAGATGATAAGCGGGGCGTTGGGGGATGATGACCCGGGCGAGCCGGAAAGCCCGAAGACGCCGTCGCCGACGAAGCGGCGCCGCGAGAGGTCTAGGTCCATGTGTGTGTTTAGCGCCTCGACTGTGCGGTCTGACGGCGCGACGGTGGTTGACCCGCTGACTTTGAGGATGTATAGACCTTTGTCGAGATGCAGGTCGCGGCACACGCGGTCGAAGACCTCGGCGATATACGTGTCTGTTGTGCAGGGGACGGGGATGTGTTTAGCGTTGAAGTGTTCGTCTGTGAAATGTACTGTGATTGTTCTGGGCGCGCCGATGCGGGAGGCGGCGTGGGAGGCGGAGACGGTTGGCGCGTCGGCGAGGTTGCTTGTGTTCTTCCTGGTTGCTGTCGGGGCGAACGAGGGGCCTGTGATGGGGTTGCGGAAGCTTTTTGCGCGGCTGGGGATGGGTTGGGGTTTGAGGGGTGTGGCGTCGTCGGGCGAGTCTGGGGCGTCTTTTTGTGAGGCGAGAGCGGCGGCTGCTTCTTCGCTGTAGATTGGGGTGAGTTTCTCGGCCTCTGTTACTTCTCGCGCGGAGGCTTCAACTAGGGCGAACTCGTCCCATGGCTTGTCACGCGCGCGAGGGCGCATGCCGCGGGCGTTGTTGGAGGCGAAGTCTTTCAGGGGCTTGTTGCGTGTCAGTGGCGGGAACTCGTCGTCGACCTCGCCGTCGTCGTACATGCGCATGACCCAGCAGTTGACGTTCATCTTCTCCGGGGCTAGTGGCGGTTCCAGCTTCTCCTCCTGGTAGCGGTGCAGGGCATAGCCAATGGCCTCGGCGACTGAGATGGCCTCGCCCTTGTCGTTGAACTTCCGGATCAGCAGCTCGACGGCTTTCGAGGGCTTGGCTGCGAAGGGGCAGTAGAGCTTGATGTACAGGGGGTTCTGCTGGGCCTCACTAGCGGCATTCCAGCCAGCAAACCGCTGCAGGGGATTGGAAGGCTTCTGCTCCTTGGCTTGCAGGGCTTGAGTGAGGGCGCTCACAGGCAGGACGAAGCTGATGGGCCTTGGCGGCGGCAGTGCTTGAAGAATCGGCTCAAGAGGTTCCTTCTTCTTCCGGGGCGACGTCTTGAAGGGCGTCAGAGTGGACATGTTGGGCAGCTCTGTAGTCGGCGACGAGTCGAGCGGGTCGCCACCGCCGCCCATGAGCGACTCACTATCCGCCGAGCCCGAGAACTCGGACGACATGGAGCTGTCCGACTCGTTGCCCTCGTGCAGGGGGTCGAGACTGGCAGCCTCTGCTTCGCGCTCGTCTTCCTCGATGCGCTGGGAGAGCAGCTGCTTGGCATTGGGCACCTTGCGGGCATTGGCGCGGCGCCGCCTGTAGTTGGTGCTGTCGATCTCGTTCTCGGACGACATGTCGCTGCTCGTGATGGTGTCTCGGCGCGTGCGCTGCTGGACCGTGTCGACCATGTTCAGTGAGCCACGACGCACTTGCAGGCTGGACGGCTGGGAGGGGGACGTCACCACAAACGAGGGCTGCCCCCCAGCTTCGGCCAGCTCGTTGCGCAGGGCCGAGCCGCGGATGGGCGACGAGCCGGAGCGGGTGCGCAGCGGCATCTTGGTGAACTTGATCTGGTTGGCGGGGCGGTGGGCGTCGTCGTCGTCATCGCTCTCGTCGCTGAGGTCGCTGCTGTCGTCCTGGTCCAGCGGCTCCTTGCGCCGGCGCGGCTTCGCATGCACCGTTGGCCCCACCGTGTCGTTGCTCGCGCCGCCCGTGACCATGCCGGCATCGTCGTCGTCGTCGAAGCCCTCGGGCGCCTTCAGACCAGCCGAGCGCGGGGCCTGGAAGTACTCGGACGTGACGGCCGTGGGGATGGGCGGCGAGTAGGTGCGCTTGATGTCGGCGGCGTTGGGCACCCACCCCGCGGCACGGAAGGCCGGGTTGTTGAGGACGGCGGCATTGACGTTGATCAGCCGCTCGCCGACGCCGTCCTTGATGGACGAGAGGTAGGCGGTGCGGAGCTGGTAGAGGACGAAGCTGGCGCGTTTAGCTTGGAGGCGGGCTTACTAATAGAGAGGCTCACTCTTCGTTCTGGAGGAGGGACATGGTGAGCGGGCGTATCGTCGAGTCGTCGCTACATTGGGGGATCAGGCCAGCTGAGGGGTATCATATCACATCGACATATCGTGGGGCGTAGAGCATGGAGAGTGGAGTCGTGGTGAATGAGCGGGTCGTGGACCCTGCATAACGGACTTGGCAACGGCGATCAGCGGTCATCGCGAACCCTATCCAAACTGCATGCACATACTTCACGCTCACACCATCGCAACACCATCATGAACCTCCTCGCCTACTCAGACTCGGAATCTGACACGGACGCGCCGATCGTGTCTAAGCCAGCCGCCAAGACTGCACCCAAGCCCGCCTTCCAGAAAGTCGTCGACCGCGCCAACCCAGGACGCATCAAGGTCAATCTGCCCGGCGCACCACTACCGCAGTCTGAGAAGGATGACATCGATGTCGACGCGCCGCCCGCGAAGAAGGCGAGACTAGGGGGAGGCAGCGCGTTTGGTGGATTCAGCGCCATGCTGCCTGCGCCAAAGAAGCCCAATGCGACGGCAGGCGCATCGTCGGGGAAGAAGGGAGTCGGCAAGGGGCCAGGAGCTGGTGTCAATTTGAGAACGGGCGCAGAGCCTGCCTTCAAACGAGAGCCACGAATCGAGATGGACGACTATGACGAAGACGGCAATCCCATCAAGAAGGAGCCCATGAAGAAGGAGGACTTTAGAGCCATGCTGAATCTGCCGACGCCAAAGACCGAAAAACCAGACCCAGAGACGGCAATCGAGTCCCCCAAAGTCGACGCACCAAAGGCCGCCGCTCCTAGATTTGTGCCCATGTCTGTCGGCAAAGGGAAGAAGAAGAAACCAGTAGCCCCCCGTCCTGCAGGCACAGCAGAAGAGGCCACCCGTAAATCTGCTCTCACCTCACAGCCATCAGCCGTGGAAGTAAAACCAGTCCGCAAACCCAAAGTCTCGCTCTTCGGCGTATCTCAAGAAGCAGAAACCCCAGCCAAAGAACAGCCCGTCGGCGCATACAAACCAATGCTATACGGGTTTGACGAAGAGGACGACGCATCAGACGCCGACGAGCCCCTCGAAACACAGCCAGCCCACCAATCCACACAACACGCAGCTAATACACCTGCACCCCACGACCTGACACACGTAGCATCCGAGCTCAACCTCTCCGAAGCCGAGCGACGCCAGCTGTTCGGCAAGCAGGGACGCGGCGGTCCAGACTTCTCCTCAGCCAAGATTGTCGACTTCAACACCGACACGGAGTATGCGCATAACGAGAAACTGCGACAACAGGGCGAGACGGTGCAGCACAACCCTCTTAAATCTATTTCAGGCACCGGCAAGAATAATCTGAGGAGCTTGATCAATGTGGCTACGACGCAGAAGGATGCGCTGGAGGACCACTTTGCGTCTAGTCATCGAAATAAGAAAGAAGCTGGGAATCGATATGGGTGGTGATAGATTTTTATATAGCGACTCTTTTCTTCCTTCTATATTGTGGGGTCATCTACTATTCTGCTTGTCAATGCACTACGAATTTCGTCGTTTTGTTCATCATTGATCTCTCACTCAATTCGTCATCCATGCGTATATCGTCTTTCTGTCTCATTGATATTGGTGAGCAAACGCCGCCTTGTCACCGCCTTTGCACGCTTTCACCTTCACTACGCGACTTACTTCCCCCTTTCGCTAGGCGGGGTATGTTGACTTTATTTTCTACTCTCTTCTCTCACCCCGTCCACAACATCGCGCGTGGCGTTATACTGAGTTGCGTACTCCATGTGTTGGATCTACTGTACTTGCCAATCCCTCCGACATCAACCCGACAAGGCAGACTGTCCCGACTCAAGCCATGTCTGCCCTACGAACGCCCGACACAGACCATGATCACAGAGTCAGGGAGAAGAAAGAGAAAGACACCCACGAAGACACAACTACCCTAGTCCCCGTCAACGACACGAGCGACTCAGACACCGACACAGTCGCAACGCTCCCCCTCCCCCGCCCACAAGTCCCCGTCCTACCGCACTACACCTCCCTCCCCATCCCGTCCAACCACCCCAACGCCACCACCACAACCCAGCACGCCCTCTTCGCCACCCACCCCATAAAGCGCGGCACCCGACTCATCCACGAGCCCCCCCTCCTCACGCTCCCCCACCCCGGCACACAAACCGCCTCCCTCCTCCCCGCCTTCCACGCCCTCCCCCCCTCCTCCCAATCCCTCATCTGGTCGCTCCCCGCCTCCCCCGCCTGTACCTCCCCCTCCCTAACCGCCCTATCCTCCCTAATCGACCCCCTAATAACCGCCATCCACCCCCTCACAACAAAACCCCCCTCCCAATGGACACCATCCGACCACACCCTCTACGCAACAACAGCACCCACCCTCATCCCCGCAATAACAGCCTACCGCCTCACCGCCCGCTGGCACACCGCGCGCTTCTCGCTCACAGACCTGCCCGAACACGAGCGCGCGGAGTTGCCGGAAGGTACGCAAGTCACCGGCCTCTTCCCCGAAACGGCAAGGCTAAGGCATTCGTGTGTGCCGAACTGCTTCGCTGCGTACGACGCAGTGTCGAACCACATGACCGTCCACGCAACGCACGACATCCCTCAAGGCGGCGAGTTAACGTTGTCCGCGCTGCCGGACGCGTATTATACATCAGCCACCCAACGCGCCGCCAGCCTCGCGCAGAAATTCGGCATAACCTGCGCATGCGAGGCGTGTACGCCCTCGCACCCGCGCTTCCCCGCCCACGAGGCCGCGAGGGAGGTAGCACACTCCCACGCCGTCTCGCTCGCGGCGTTTTTTGACAACGATGCGCATGCGACGCTGGATCAGCTTGTGCAGGCGGAGAACAGGATATTGAGGCTGATACGTGCGTTAAGGGAGGCGGGGTGTGAGGGGCCTGAGGTGGTGAGGTGGCGGGGGGCGCTTGTGGAGAGGGTGCAGCCTGGGATTGCGGGGATGGTGGGTAAGGAGGAGGGGGGGAGGGTGTGGAGGGGTGTGCTGGGGCAGGCGTTGCTTGCGGAGAGGGGGGGAGAGAGGTGTTGGGGGGGGGGTAGTGAGACTGTGGGGGGACTGAGGGGGCGGGGGGGGGGGGTTGAGGGGGGGGGGGGGGGGGGTTGGGGGGGGGGGTGGGGGGTTTGGTGGAGGGGAAGGGGGAGTAGGGGTTTGTTGTCTGTGATGTACGTCACAGACGGGTGGGTAGGTTAGTTGGACTTTTCTGGCTTCTGATCCATTGGGTCTGAGGTATGCGTGTATTCGTTCCTATCAGGTAAGCTACTTACTACCTGGTATGTTTTCATTACTAGTGTCTGGATTGGATTAGGCTTTCAAAACGCGTAGATCACATCTATTCAACATCACATCACATCATCCCATCCCATCCACAACACCCACGCCAGAAAACGCGAAAACAACAAACTACCCAACCCCCTCCTCACTTCCCCGCAGCAGCAGCAGCCTTAGCCTCGGCCGCCTCCCTCTTCCTCTGCAGATACCTCTCCTTAGCACTGCTAATCTCGCCGGCCGTCTTCTGGCTCTTCGCCGCATGCACCAACCTCGCCGCCTCCTGCGCGTCCTCATCCGCTTTTCTTTTATTCGCCTGCTCGAGTTGCTCGGCGACCATTTGCGTCTGGCGTTCGCGCTGAGCAGCGCGCGCCGCCTTGGGAGGCTGATAAGCGGTCTGCTTCGCCGCCTCGCGTGCAGCAGCCGCAGCAGGGAGCGGAGGGGGTTTCGGCTTTGCGATGATATTCAGGCCCGCGCTGAGGAGCTGCGTGTTATCCGCGACCTGGCCGTCGTCGTTGACGATGACAGTTTTGCCCTGTCTGCGCAGCTCCTCTACGAGCTGGGCGTCTGTCTTGGGCTTATCGTTCTCCTCCGCAGCATCGGCGGCGGGGGGTTTATATCCGTCTTTTGCAGCCTGGGCAGCGGCCTCCATGGCCTCCTGGTGTCGCTTCTCGCGCTCCTGTAGCATCTGCTTATGGAAGCCCTGCATGCCGAATTTCGCGCGATTCTGCTCCTCGGCCTTCTGCCGCTCTTTCTCCTCTGCCTCGGCAAGTCGCGTCTCTTCTTGCTGCGCTTTGTACGCGCCGGTGACGAACTTCTCCTTGTCGGCGAACTCGTCGCCTTCGGCTTCGCGTTCGCGCTGGAGGAGCTTATCGCGCGCGCGGAGCTGGTCTTTTTTGCGCTGCTCGGCCGATTCGAACAGGCTGTCCATGTATTTTGGCTTGCGCTGGAGGGCTTCCTCGCGGGCGGCGGCGGCTTTGGCGGCGGTGCGCGCGTGCAGGGCGTCGTAGGCTGCGTCGTAGTCGTAGATGGAGGCGTCTACTTGGACGGCTTCTTGTGCGCGCTTCTCCGCCTCTTGTGCGCTGGCGGAGTTGGCGAGCAGCGTGGGATCGTCGCCTTTTGGCTTGGGTTTCCGTGCTGGAGGGGCGGGGGGCTGGCCTTTCTTGGGCTTTGCGGGGGCGGATGTGGAGGGGCCGGAGGTCGAGGCGATTGTGTCTTCGAAGGTGAGTTCGCCGAATTCTTGTATGCCGTCTGTGGCTTTGGCTTTGCCCTTGTGCTTGGTGTCTTCGTCTTCGTCGTCGTCCAGGAAGGCTTTCTTCTTCTTCTTGCCCAGTGCGGGCTTCGCGAGCCCAGGCGCCGTCTTGTTTTTTACATTGAGCCCGAATTTGAATGACATGGTGTGTGTGGTTGTGGTGTTGGGGAGTGAGGCGCGACGGAGCGTTGAGGTGCATGACATGCCAAACCGCACGAGCCAGTGAGATCACCGCGACCTCCGCATTCTCCGCTTTCCACACTTCGACATCCTCCCACTCTTTTACAATGCACACCAACCATCTCCACATCACAATCCCCCCCAGCCATGGACGACCAGGCTAGCGAGATGTCCGCACGTGACATATACAGCAAAGCCAAAGCCTCGAGATTCACCTTCAAATCTGCCTCGGAACGCCGTTCAAAGCGACGCACCCGCCCACATGACGACGACAACGACGATCCAGAAAACCTCCCACGATCCCCCAAGCGCCCCCGCTCAGAGCGAAAAGAATCCTCGCGGCGCAAACACAGACACGGCCACAAACACCACAGCTCCCATGCAGACCGCCACCCGACATCCACGCGCGACGGAACCTACTACGACCCCTCGCACCGCCACCGCGAATCGCTCTACGACGACCCCGATGCCGGCGACCCGGACCTCGCCTTCCGCGAATCCCTCTTCGACGCGCTCGCCGACGACGAAGGCGCCGCATACTGGGAAGGCGTCTACGGCCAGCCCGTACACGTCTACCCCACAACCAAACCCGGCGCAGACGGCACGCTAGAGCGCATGAGCGACGCCGAGTACACCGAGTACGTGCGCAGCAAGATGTGGGAGAAGACCCACCAGCACATCGTCGAAGAGCGCGCAGCACGAGAAGCAGCGCGCAAGGCAGCAAAGCAACATCGGGGTACGATAGATGAAGATGAAGCCGAACGCGAGCATATACGGCAGCGTATGGCGGATAGTCTGCGCCAGGGGGAGCTGCGCAAACGCGTCAAGGAAGGAGAAGCTGCGTGGACGTCGTATACGCAACGCTGGGATGAGCTGAAAAATTCACCACAGTCGGATGAGCCTGCGCGCGACGTTATTCCTTGGCCTGTGGTTTCTGGGAAGGCGAGTCGCGTGTCGCAAGAGGAGGTTGAGCGCTTTTTGCGCGCTGCGAAGGCGTGGGCGGGGGATCCGGATGCTGTCCTTAAAGCTGAGCGGGTGCGATGGCATCCGGATAAAATCCAACAGCGCTTTGGAGAGCGTATTGATGAGCAGACTATGCGGAGTGTTACTGCTGTGTTCCAGATTGTGGATCGCTTGTGGAGTGAGCGTCGGTGATGGGTGTGGGGTTGGGTTGGGTTGGATTGCATTGGAATTTGTTTCTGATAATGGTGCGTTGGCGTTTACGGTTGCGTTCGCGCTTTTAGAGATACCCCATGTGTATGTGAATGACGCCCTTTTTTCTGCATATTCGAGTAGTCTGTGTAGGGGGGTGTAGAATATGCTTTCTTCCCGTCTATATCTCATCACGTCCTCTTTTTTTTGATACTACATCAGTATACATGCCGCCTTGCGCCAGGTCCTCGATCTGTATATATCATGTACAGTCCAACTACTATCGTACACCAACCATCCTTCGTCATCTCATCTCATCCGCAGTCCAATTATCATCTTCTCCTCCAGCACATCAGCCATGTGCTCGATGCCCAGCAGGCAACCGATCTAGCATCCCTTGCTTCCCACATGGCATGAGAAGTTAAGTAAGCCCAGAAGCCTGTACAACGCAAAACATAGAAATGCAACTGAATATAACGTGCATGCTTAGCTAGTGTGTAGGAATTGACCTAACGTTGCATTATACATAAAGCCTTGCAAAGCAATATAGCTCTTGTTGCTTCTACTGCGGATAGCTGGAGGTATACAGACTAGTCTATGTGCGCTGAGTATAAGGTCAAACCTGGTGATTTTTTATGCTGTGGGAGAATGCGCGTAGCTGCGCGGAGTGAGCTTACTGTTTGGCGTGTTGGACGTTATGTAACGCTACAGCTATTATGTTGATCATAAAGCGCAGAGTCGGAATCATACCTCCTGACCTACTCAATCAATCATCTCAATCAACTCTTTTGGTGCTCGGTTCAATACTGCGCTGCAAGAGGTGAAACGCGCTGGCCTTGGCTGGGCGGAACGGGGCGTAACATAGCAAATAGCGAGCGCTTATTTGCAGCGCGGGAGTGGCGGAGCGTTACATACGCAGGGCGCCTTACGTGAGACGCCATATAATTGGTCCGTGACAATTTGTGCAGCGATCTAGTCAGATGCAGCCTTACCCAGCTGGGGAAGTTTTATGCTGTGCAAATAAGGTTACCAGACCATTGGGTGGGGGCGGAATCGAGAGTTTTCAGGCACCGGGGCGATGCTATATATTGCTGGATCCGCTGTCGTGCTTTGTTGGGCTTACTCGTAGACAACGCGGTATTAAAGCAACGAGGTGTCCGCGTTCAAGTTCGAGATTTGGGATCAACGATATCGTTGAACGTCTTCAAATGGAGTGAGTTTGATATACACTGTTTGAAGATACGTAGTATTCTCCCGAACTTCGGCCTACGTGTTATCCTGCTCTAAGCATGTCTTCTTTCCTCCGCCCAAAACGCACGTCCGCCAACCGTCAGTCTTCATGGCACCCGCCCGCTCTCCGACCATTGAGTTTAATACTCGCGATACTCGTCTGCTGGGCCTTCATTGCTGTGCTTGAGTACTTCCTCTCCAAAAGCCAACACGATGGCGGAGTCGTATTTGCGACAAAGATCAGCGACCTACCTCTGAGCCAGTGCTTTACATTTTTGTATATGCCTACTATCATCGCCGTCGTCTTCAGCATATTCTGGGTCTGGATCGACATCGATGCGAAACGGTATCAGCCTTATCACCAGCTTTCCAGAGCGAAGGGGGCGTTGGGCAAGGACTCGTTGCTCTTGACTTACCCTTTCGATTTTGGGCCGTTTGTGCCGTTTCATGCACTGCGGAATCGGTAAGCATTTTGAACCATGCTGGATCTTCAACAAGCTAATATTCAGCAGTCATTGGCTTGTTCTTCTGTCTTCTACTGCAGTCCTTTTTGTCACATTTGGCATCGTACCCCTCCAAGCCGGCCTCTTCTCTACTCGATCCATCACTCGGACCTTCCCTGAAACATTCATATCATCAAAGGCGTTCTTGGATGCTTCGAAACAGGAGAATGAGCTCACAATTCAGTTCACTCAATCTGCTTACGGAA
Organism: Dothidotthia symphoricarpi CBS 119687; assembly: GCF_010015815.1. Classification (NCBI taxonomy): domain Eukaryota; kingdom Fungi; phylum Ascomycota; class Dothideomycetes; order Pleosporales; family Dothidotthiaceae; genus Dothidotthia; species Dothidotthia symphoricarpi. Next base: position 570,324 of record NW_022985025.1, read on the forward strand.
TCCTGACCTTAAACGAGACCCTTCCGGCGTATATGAACGAAACCTATGCGCTGGCTCCGTTTGTATTGCACGAGGCTGAACATCAGCAGCAAGAGACATGGACTGCAGAGACAACACTGTATAGTATGGACTTGAAGTGCGAGATGACTAAACGGACTCAGACCAGAAACACGATCTTCTTGAACAGCACATTGTCAGTCTGCGGCTATCCTCTTGACGACATGGGGAACACCACGACGAATTCTTCTCTCGGCATAGAACGCTACTCAGCTAATTTCGCTGGATTCGGGACCACCGCAGACTGGTCCGGAAAAAGCCAAACAGAACTTCTTGCACTTTCTCTTTTCTGCGACAACGAGGCGCCGGCGAACAACTCCTTCTTCGCAGCGTTCAGTCAGAACAAAGAGAAAGAAGACGATCCAGCAATTGATCCAACATCAATCTTCTGCGAGATGGACTATTACGAGCAAACCGTACGAGCAACCATCGACGCCACCTCAAAAGCACCGCTGCAGGTCATTCCGCTTGATTCGAAAAGACCGGTGTCTGCAGGAGTATTTGACGAGTTTTCCTTCCAGAGCGCCTTGGCTATTGAGGAAAAGCCCATGTTTGCTCGCTTTCCGACAGAGTCTGACGATATCGTCACACGAACAAACAACCTCCCGATTGTGAAGATACCGAGATATATCGAGCAGCTTTCAGGGAAAGATATCACTTTCAAACTCAAGTCTAGCGATGGTTGGGATCTCCCGGCAATGGCAGCGATGGCTATAGTGGCGGGTGGAAGGGAGCTTGGGGATTACTTAGATGCGGATGTTCTTGGAGAGAGTTACGAGAAGGCTTATCGTCTGCTATTTGCCCGCATCATGACTGACATTCTCGCTACGGACTTTTCGGCCGATACAACGAATGTTACCGGGCAGAAAGAGGTCGTTTTTGAGGCACTCGTCATTGAACCTGTCTTTGCATACCTGGTTGAGGGGTTCTTGGCTTTCGTTTCTCTACTGGGTGTAGCTCTGCTGTATCTCAGTGTTGTTCGGAAGAAGAAACTTCACTCGGACCCAGGTACGTACTCTTTTGTACATTGAAAGTTGAAGTGGATGGAGCTAACATGTCAGGTACCATTGCTGCGACAATGTCTCTGGGCGCTGAAAACACTCCTCTTCTTTCCATATTCGATACCCTGGATTGCTGCTCCGAGAAACATCTACAGCAACAGTTGAGTGACAAAAGGTTCAAGCTTACCGACGACAACTCTGCAACTAGGTAAGTTCATGATATGAAAAAAAAGGTTCCATGCTAATAAAACTGCAGGATCGCTTTCGAAAACGATCCCGATCATCCATCAGAGTCGTTGTCGCTCACCGAGCCTGATGAATCAGAAATTGCGAAGCCTCATCGGCCACTTCAGTTTAATTTCTTCATCATCATGTTGATGATCCTAGGCTTCTTGGCTGTTGCAATCACGTTTGGCGTATTATTTGTTAAGAGCAGATCACATGGTGAGCAGATTCCTCCTAGTTCCTTCAAACGTCTGGGTCAAGATATTAACATATTATCTAGGCCTCGCATTGCCTTCAAAGAACAAGGTCGTACAAAACCTTGTTATCAACTTTGTCCCTACTGCGATTGCAACCTTGATTGAGCCCGCTTGGATATTCATCAACCGACTCTTCTGCGTGCTACAACCGTTCGAAGAACTGCAAGGCTCAAAAGCTCGTGCCGCCCGGTCGATTGACTTGAATTATAGCTCGCTGCCACCCCAACTTACTATCTTCAAGGCCTTCCGATCTGGTCATCTTACGCTGGCAACAGTTTGCGTCATGGCGTTGTTGGCTAATTTGCTCGCTACTGCATATGCAGGGATTTTCATCGTGGATCAGAGGTTGATGCCTACCCAGACAACGTTCGCGTCGCTATACGATGCGAAATTTGTGAACATAAACGGCTCTGCTGGGCCTCCAAGAGAAGGAGAACGGGAGGTCTATGAGACTGTGTACAGCGGTGCGTACCAAGGCGGAACGGGTGAAAGTCAATTCCTTGTTGCCGAGTCCAACTACACGCACAATACGTCTCTACCAGCCTGGATAGACAACACAGCCATGTATCTGCCGTTTACGATACCCGAAACTGCGAACACGACCGAGGAGAGGTTTCGCGCTCGCACAAAGTTCTTCAGCGCGGAAGCAAACTGCAAACCAATGGTGCTTGGCCAGGATTACCAGCTCCAGTTGTTTGCAAACCACTCTGATGAATTCGACAACGGACCCATCAGCTTCAAGCCCAAGGTGATAGACGGAAATGGCAAATCAGTAACGTGCTATGGGAACGACCTCGAGTTTAACGTTGGACCAGGCAGTAACCCCATGGGCAAACGCGTCTCGGGGAAACTCGCAGCAGAACTGGTGGCTACGCTTGTTGCAGGCCCAAACAACACCATCCAGTCTGACCAAGATACATGCAGGTCAGCCGTAGCCATAGGATGGATGAAGAAAGCACCAGCAGAATGGATTGATGTCATGAACGCGACAATAGCCGAAGCAACAAGCAAAGACACTTTCTTCGTGCTCTGCCAACCCAAGCTGATCATTGGAGACGCGACCATTGTGGTTGACTCCAACGGGCGACTGCAGGAGAAACCCGTCGATGCCGTGCCCGACCCAGATCAGAGCGAGCAAGGCCTCGACCGATACTTCTCCAACGGCGCCCATAACGTCATCGCTCAGTCCAACCTCTTCTTGTTCAGACCCATAGGCACCGGATGGCACAACGACTCCTACGCAGGAGAATTCCTCCCCTACTTCATCAACCGCGCGTCGAACAGCGTGCAATCATCCGATCCCAGCGAGCCACTACCCCAATTCTCCGACATCGACGAACCCCTAAACAAGGCATACACCAAACTCTTCGCAATCTGGCTCGGCGTCAACATCGACAGCCTCTTCGTGCCGTTGTCGAGCGCAACGAGCTCAGTGGCAGGAGAAATCTTCAACCAAGAAGAACGCCTCTTCTTCAACACCACACTCTTCATCATCTCCGAAGTCGTCCTAGGTACGTACACCCCCACCACGCTGAAACCCACCCACTAACACCGCCCAGGCATATACATCCTCACAGCAATCCTCGTGTACTTCCGCCGCCCCGGCCGCTACCTAGCCCGCATGCCAACCTCCATCGCAGCAATCATATCGCTGTTCGCCGCCAGCGCCGCCGTCAAAGACCTGCAAGGAACGTCGCACTTTTCCGCCAAAGAGCGCGCGGCGTTCCTCAAGAAGCTTGACGCGAGGTATGGATATGGGAGCTATGTTGGCGGAGACGGAAGCGTGCATGTTGGTATTGAGAAGACTCCGTTTGTGAGGCATAGGAGGGAGGTTACGTTTGCGCATACGAAGGCGGATAAGGAGCGGAGTAGGGGGGTGAAGGAGGGGACGGGGCCGGAGTATGAACTTGTTGGAGGCGGGAAGATAAATGTGTCGGTGTGGAATCGGGTGGTGCCTGGGTGGGTGCGGAGGGTTGGGAAGGGGGAGAGATGAGGTTGGATAGATGATTTGATGTTGTTGTGAATCAGATACCTAGCCAGGGAATCCAAATATGGAGAATAGGTCGTTTGGTTGAGACCGATTTTTCGTTGCGCTTGTGCTCACAGAGTCAATTCTAGACTACATTCGCACGCGCAATTGTTGCATTTCTGGCCTCATGCCCGCCGTCATACTGCGGTCTTGACGCGAAATCATCAGCAGCTAGGGTTATTAGCCATTTTTTGTTTTCCCACGCCTCGAGTTGTGCATCTCTCTCCAAAAATCACATAGCAGTCTAATCTACAAACCTTAACCAGGGGCAAACCGCATTCTAAAAACCAAAAAACACCATCGTTATCAGTAGTCCCAGATCTCCCACGATGCCAATGAAACCAAACATACCACGAGCGCCTAAATCTAAAACGCAAAGCCGGGTTGATGTATCCAGGTACCCATACCACAACATCGGTTAGAAGTGGAATAATTCTGGAAGGATGCGAAGTTCCGGCTGATGAGCCGTTATTGCGTGCTTTTTCTGCATGTTCCTGCAGGTTGAAGGATTTAGCCTGCTATGTTAAGAGAAACAGATGTCGGTACAAAGTAAATCCACCTATAGTGGTAGGATGTTTCAGCCACTATGTGGCACATGGCGGCCTTATTTGGCGGAGGTAGTCCGGATGTGGTAGGTAGAATGGGTTTGTGTGTATTAGGAAAACGGGGTGTAGAGGGAAAGGCGAAGGGGCGGGTGTTTTGTTGTTTGGTTTAGTTACCATTTGATTTATTGGTGAGTGGCATGATTAAATCCATCAACCTTAAAATTCTGTCTTTATGAGTGCTTTGATATCACATAATATTCTGCTATAATCCATAGTAGACAGTGATCAACGGCTGCTGCTATTCTAACCTTCTTGATCAGAATCAAGAGCTGATGTCTGCTGTGATATCGTCTTAGTTCTCGACTCATGACAACAAAATGGCCACCGATGCGCAAAATTTAATGGGCCGGACAGCTTCAGCACAAGTAGTCGAAGCGTAGTTACGGCCATGACCGTATACCCAGTTCATGCTCGAGATGCCCTAGTAGCTCGACTGCTGCCTCGCTCTCAAACTCGCACCAAAGCGCCAGATTATGCCTGTCGCCGGCAGTGCAATACCAATTGACAAAAATGCCAACAGACTGTTTCCCCATCCGTAGCCCAATGACTCGTACAACTTGTTCGAGAATAGAGGGAATGCAAACGCCAACAAACTCCTAAGCACCTGTGTTGCAGCGGACGCTGAGCTGATGTGCTCGGGGTACGCATCCATAACATATGCGTGCAGAGAGGTGTCGAAGATCTGCATTCCGAGGGAGAGCATGGCCGCGCCAATGTCAACGACGAGCCAGAAGATGCGGTACTGTGCGGCCCAGCCGTAGAGCAGGAAGCCAATTGGCGTAAAGAAAACGCCTGGTAGTAGAAGCGGAATGCGGAGCTCGGGTACATTGGTTTCACCGGTGTGAGAGGTCATCCTCTTGTAGACGTAGTCCATGAGAGGCCCGCAGAGCTGAGAGCCGCCAATGGTGCCGACACAGATGGCAATGTAGTGTAGGCCGGAGATGGCGATAGAGTCACCGTACGCGGATACATGGAGGGCGGAGAAGCTGGCTAGTGCGAAGTACAGCAGACCGTAGTTGATACCTTCCAGGATGGCCTGGATCTGGATGATCGGGTGGAATGCTAGGAGGCGGAGGGGGCGAGATAGACTACGGCCGAGCTTCCAAGCGGCAGAGCGGCCGGATTCGCGCATCTCGATCTCGGCATGGTAACGAGAATCGCCAGTCTCCTTGCGCCATTTCTCTGCTCTCTGACGGAGAAGAAAAGGTGCGTAGCTCTCGTAGAACAGGAGTAGCGAGGACAGCTCAAGGGTGACTTGGAGAATGGTGGTCGACCAGAACATCCATCGCCAGGTAGAATACTCAACTATGAAACCGCCAATGATTGGGCCAACAGCGGAGCCAGTCAGTGGGATGAGCAAGTACAGGCTCACGGAGCGTCCTCTCTTCTCCGGCGGCCATACATCACCGAGCACGCCGTATGCCAGACTATATGCTGCACTGGCACCAAAGCCAGCAAGGAGACGAGCGGCAATAAGCAGGCCTTTCGAATTGGCAAAACCACAGGTGAGATTCCAGGCCAGGAACCAGATATTGGTAATATGAAACATGGTCTTTCTACCATAGACTTCTGATAGAGGACCGATAATGAGCGGTCCAAAAGCAGTTGCCAAAAGATATACCGATAGTGCCATGGTCGACTCGGTTGTTGACATGTTCAACTCGGCTGCGATGGTGTTGATTGCAGGAGCCATCATCTGCAGACAAATTCCATTAGCACACAGACTTGCAAATTGGTAGCGTTACTCTCTTACCGTCGAGACCATAATGCGGACGAAGCCTGTGCCAGACACCGCGCCCGTGATTCCCCATTTCAACTTCTTGGACCAATTGAGGGGATTCTCAGCGTCATCTGGGCCGAATGTGACGAGGAATGCCTCATCCCAAATAGTTTCTGCGTTGTCGGTGATTTGTTTAGTCTGACCTTGGACTTGCTCCGTGTCTTTTCTTCCTATATCTTGGCCAGTTTTCTCGTTATCAACCTGGCCTTGCTGGACTGCTGCTGGTTCGCTTTTGACCTCCATAACTGTTTGAAGAAGGGAATAAACGAGACGAACAGTCAGGCAGGCTTCAGCCGAAAGACATCATTCAGCGGCGTGGTTATACGGGAATGGACTAACGCCTCGGCGATAAGCATTTTGCGGGAACGAATAGCAGCGGTGTTGAGTGCAGATCGCGCCTTGCTCAAAAGCGCGCTAGCTGCTAAGCCTTTATGTCCGAGCGACTTGCTCGGACATCTGCACGCGCTGATTCCCACTTTGGATCGGACGCGACACAGATCTTAGAGTCAACGGTTATTGTGTACCGAAGTAAAGGTTCGGAGTTTATGAGTTTCTGCCGTACGTATGAAGTGCTTAGAACTGGCATTCTGTGTAAACACCTATAAGTGATAAGATGGGGATTGTCTCTCCTCTGCTAGGGAAATAGGTTCTTATATTTCAACGACATGGCTAAGCAATCAGATGACAAGACCACCCTTCAACAACGTCTTCAGGCTCTCGAACCTGTGATTCAAGCAATTTGCAAGGTCGCCGGCGCGCCAGGAATATCTTTTGCAGTCTCTCACAATGGGGAGCCCATTCATCGCGCGAGTTTCGGCTTCGAGGATCTGGAGACGAAGAAGCCAGTCACCGGAAGTACGAAATTTCCCATTGGAACCATGGCCAAGACTTTCACTGCTGCGGCAGTGGGCGCGCTCGTTGCTGAGGGCAAATTGAAGTGGGATACACCGATCAAGGATGTGATTCCTGAGCTACAGACGGCGAGTGCCACTGTAACGGAAAATCTCACCATTGTCGACCTTTTGAGCCACCGTTCCGGACTGGGCCGATCCAATCTTTGGTGGCAAGGAGCTGATGCGACTTTGTTGCTTGAGAAGAACGACCTCCTTCCTTACTACAACAGCCTCCCCCTTACCGGCCAGTTCCGTGCGGATTGGGGCTACAGTAATTGGGGCTATGCCCTGGCTGGTGAGGTTATTGAACGTGCCAGCGGAAGGACCTACGCACAGTATCTTGAGGAAAAGGTGTACGCACCTCTGGGGTTGAAGAACACAACCGTCGAGCCTATTGATCCCTCTAATGCCTCAAATCTTGCCAAGCCATATGCAGCATTGGACGATGCCTCACTCTATCCAATGCCCCAGCCGCCAATCAACGGCAATACCATTATGGCTCCGGCTCTGGGTGGCCTCAGCAGTGCCGACGACCTGCTGACATACACCATCGCGCTCTTACAGGCCTTTCGCCACGAAACCGGCTTGCAGACAAGCAACTCGCCTCCTGCGATCAAGCACGGACTGCAGCAACTGTCTGGCCACATCTTCACGGCAAAAGCACTACTCGAGAAGTCATACGCTTTTGGCTGGTACCGCACACAGCTTCCAAACACCGTCCTCGGTATGGGATGGAACAGCATCTACGTGAAGAAGATGCCCAAAATCATTCCGAGGACCCATGTCGGCCCGCTGATCGCACACGGCGGAAGCTTACCGGGGTACCATGTATCCATGGCGCTGCTGCCCGAGATCAACAGTAGTGTTGTCGTTTGCACTAACTCGATCGCTCTGGGTGATGTGTCTGGGTGGGTTAGCATGGCGATCCTCGAGGCCCTCGTTGACACGCCCGAGCCATCGGATTACTTTGCATTGGCTACCGAGGCCGCTGGCAACGCGGCGTTGAACGTGAAGAGGTTCGAGGAGAAGCTCGAGGCGGCGCGGACAGTTGACGCCGCGCCTCGATCCAGAGAGGATTATGTTGGCAGATATCTTGACGAGAAGCGCGGTTGGGTCATAGATGTGAGGACGCAGGACACATCACCATCCGGTCTAGAAGTGGCGTTTCAAGGGCTCGATAGCCAGGCATGGGCTCTTTCACACTACGAGCATGACACGTTCTCCTGGTTGGCCTCTCGAGAAGAGCAGGCGAAAAGGGGACGCATGGTTACGTATCCGCTCGTGGCAGACCATTTCAAACTACATTTCCAAGCAGGTCAGGGCGGAGGTGGCAAGATCGATCGTTTGTTGTGGAAGCACGAGGCAGGGGCGCCAGTCGAGCAGCAGTATCTTATGAAAGAAGGAAAATCAAGCTAGACAATGTACATGCTTTAATGAGTATAGCTAGTATTCCAGTTGAGACAAATGTTATATTTGCCAATTCCAAAGAATTATTCAGCGTTGATATACTATTCTACATTGTTTTGTGTTCGACATTCAAACGCACAACATTCACTGTAGAGATGATAGTAGTAAGATGGGTATGAAAATATGAGTTTTGTTCTAACCTACAGGGATATGGTCTAGTTCGAGTTATGATGGTAGTTCTTGAACCGTATCATCACACTCACTCACTCGATCACCGGCGTCCACTCGAATCTTACCTCCTCCACTGTCTTCATCAGATCGGCTCTTCCCTTCTTCGATTCCACCACCATCACCGAGGTAAAGCAGTTCTCCGTATCATCCGGCGGTGTCACTTCTTGTCCTACCTTGAAGTAATTCAAACAAAGAGGCACGCACGCAGCCAACTCCGGCTTCTCCTGTCTCAGCCGCGGCCGTGGATCCTCTGATCGCAATATTCCCTTCTTCTCTGGCATGATGAGTAGCACCGCGCTGTCGTGTTGCGCACCGTTGGAGAAGGATACTGAGAGCGCACGGAAGCGAGCTTCATCTCCGGCGCAGTGCAGCATGTGCAGCGCCCACAGATCCACACCGTAGTTCCAGCCAGAAGCGTACAGGCCGACGTAGCCCGGCGCACGGGCGTTGATCTCGAGGAGGAAGACGCTGGGTTCGCTATCGCTGGTGGTGGACTTCGCCTCAAGGTCGATGATGCCGCTTCCGCTCTGTCGAACATAGTGCATGGAAGAGTCCCGGACGCGTGCCTCGCAGTGGAAGACGCCTGTACGAAAGCCCATGCGGAGGATGCACTTGTGAATATATTGGCAAACCATGGTCTGCTCCGATGCGGGCAGCTGGGACGGGTACATGAACAGACCCTCTTGAAAGTCCTTCCTCCCGCTTCCCGTCACCTCGTCGAGATCACCCGCGGTCGGAGCATTGTCACAAACGTCAAAAAACGTCACCTCTCCATCCCACATGGCGAGATTGATGTCGACTTCAGGTCCGTCGCAGTACGGCTCGATCATGACTTCTGAGTTGACAAAGCCGATAATATAACCTGCTGCCCACTCCACGTGATCGAGTAGCTCTGTCTCATTCACAGCCTTGGCAACCCCATAGCTTCCCCAGCCGTTCGTAGGTTTGACGACGACAGGATAGGGTATCTGTAGAGGCTTCTCCGAATCCATGAGCCGCTTCTCCAACTCCTGCCTGCTCTTCACGCAGATGGCTTGGCCTCGAGGCCCGTCTTGATTGTGGTCCAAGTTCGGTTCGGAGCACGTGATGCGGGTGAGGTACTTGTCTGTGGCAATCGCCATCGCCGATGGTGCGGGTGTAGGGAGCTTCAGGAGCTCAGCTACCTGCGCCACCTTCTCGAAGATTGCGTCGAATCGCGAGGTAAGACCGTCTAGGCGTTGGTCTCGAGTTGCGAGATAGAGGCGCTGCACGAATCCATCATCTGGGTTCAAGTCGATGGGGTGGAACGACTCCCGCAGGTGTGCAAGAGGGCCATTAGAGTCCTCCATGCAAGTTCCCGGCTCATCAAATACAACAAGGTCTATGTTCAGATGTAGAAGCAATTCGAGAGACATGCGATAGTCTAGACATTGGACAAGCCCTATGCGCTTTCGCAAGACCGGCTCAGGCACGAGAAACTGCAGCCCAAGGCGGTTTTGGAATTCCTGTTCTATGCTGTCTAATACCTGCCAGGGCGATTCAAGGCCAGGGGTGGTGTTTTTGATGGCACTGACGGCACCGATCGCGGTCGTTAACTGATCGTAGAGTTCTGAGATCAAAGCCGCTTTTCCTGATCTAGGTGTCTTGGATGCGGTGAAAGCTTCGATCCTCTCACCAGGTCGGAGAAAGCCAGCCACTGACTCGACGTGGGCACAACCATGGAGTCGCGTTTGGATGATATTGGACTGCGCGACGTAGCCGCCGACCTTCGGCATGATTAACTTGATGGCCATCGGAGCTGCCGTACTATCGTGCTCTTGTAAGGCTTGGTCCAGGAATGTGCGAATATCGGATTTGCCATATCCTAACTCCAGCCCTGAACGGAGGATCTGGGGCCATGTAAAAGTCGGGACATGTTGGTGCGCTTGAGCGTCATGGGTCAACCTTTCAATGACCAAATCGACAGATTGTATAACAAAGGCCTCAGGGGAAGCGTTGGTTCGCCACGCAAAGGAATATAGTCGAGATTCTTTACCGTCCGCAGGTGCATAGAAGACATCAAGCATTGCAGTTTCCAGAGCCGAATCCATTTTTGGGTTCACCCTGATTGCTGGTTCGGATAGTGAGTACTTTGAAGCTCACTTCTTTGTGTTTTAGTCAACTCTTTCTGGACCTAAAATAAGGTTAGTAACGAGTACGTCTTCATGAAGAACGCTTAGACTCACTCGGTATTCTTGACTTCTTACGTGCAGCAACGGACACCTTGTTCTTAGTAGTCGCGAGCAAGAACTCAGTGATTCGAAAAGAGTCTTTGATAATCAAGTTGGTGTGATAAGCTGGGATTCTCTTTTGTTGATTGTATTTAGAATCGAGCCTGACTGTGATGAATTTGCCTTGCTGTCTTGCTGTTATTCTAGTATATCAATGGAACGACCGAAAATCGAAAAGATCGCCCAATCAAGCAAGCGACACACCGGTGAGTCTTCTCCGAGTGTGGTCTAAAGTCCTCAGCCCTCGGCCGAAGATGGGGACACCGATTATTTACAACGATTTTCCTGTCGCCCCAACGGCCAAGCCACTCAATCTGTCACGTGCTCACAGAAGGATGTCGGATTTATGCATTGGCCTGCAAACTGTAGATGAATGTGGTAGCTTCCTAGATGGCGTTGATCATGGCCCTCGAAGTAAACTCGTGATCCCCGGGTTTTCGGACTTGATAACATGATAGGTCGTCGGAGTTACTGCCACTTTACCCGTAACACATAGAATGGAAATTCCTTGCGGAGCATAGTCTCGTTTGGTCATCGGGTATGGGCATATCCTCCGACCTCGGATATGTATGTTGGATCAGCGGTTGAGGGGATGTATCTCCTTCGCTTACTGTATCACCTGTTCTGACCCTACCAATCACGGTTAGGATGAGACAGATTTCGTAGACTGTGAGGTGGCAAATCACTCAAGCCTTGCCTTGAAGACAGACATCATGGGGTTGGGCGATTGAAAGATGAATATGGGCACAAACACAAAGACGCTTAAGCGCCAATTTGGAAGTCTACAAGCACTTGAATACGCATACTTCTGACCGTGTTAGCCATGTAATCATTTGAACAGTCCATACGTAATTTGTCTTTTGATGGCCAGTTTGGTAAATTCCAAACATGTTGGGGATCCATTCTACATCCAAGGGTGGTTACCTATAAGTGAAACTAGAACTTACGAAAAAGACAACATATAAGCGAAGGAAGTCCTACTTGAATAGAGTCGCCAATACTCAGCCTTTCTTTATGGAGCAGTCAGATTGTTGGTGGCATTGTTATGTGTCTCTATCATTGCGCTTTATCTTCTCATTTCAATTCCTCAAATATGTGAGATATAGACTACAGCCCAGCCGCCTCTGCAGAATACCTCTCTGCTTTCTCATTCCAATCTTCCACCCAGTCTTCAATATACTCTGGCATGCCAGGAAACATGTTAGTCGGCGCCGGCAACGGCGTTCCGTAGACCATCCGACTCGGCACCACGCCCGCCCATACCTTCTTCCGCATTGCCTCATCCTTGAGGTCCTCCCTCGCCTCTCCAGTTGTGCCTGCGCGAACCTTGGCGCTCGCTGAATGAATATCAACCCGCAAGATCCCAGTACTTTTGAGCTCCGTCTTGTTTGGATAGCGCGTATGCCGCCAGCGGTCTGGGACTAGGTTGTTAGTGATGAGTTCCATGGCCCACAGGCGCTCAGGTTCATCCTCGACTATATGTGCGTGTCCAAATGCGACGACAGAGCGGTAATTGCAGCTGTGATGGTTGGGGGTGAGTGCCAAGACGATGCCATCCATCAAGGTGGCAGATACGCAGACAGGAATGCCCGAAGGTTCATCGTCGTCGGAAGCAGGGTTCTTTCGGGAAAGTCGCATTATGCGGGAGGATACATAGCCGTGGAGGTAGATGGAACGGCGGCCATCATTGTTTTGCTCTTCTTGGAAGTTGCCGGTGCAGCCGAGCATAGGCAGAATGATAGGATAGGCAAAGTCGTCTTGGTCTGGAGAGCTGTGGAATGCAACATGAAGGATGGGTGCCTCATCAACGATAGGATGGACTTGTTGAAACTCGTATTGACCTAAAAGCCAACAGTTAAATGTTGGTCCACACGTGACACCCTCTGAACTTGGGGGCTTGACGCACCACGGCCTCGATAACGGTTAACCGAATTCAGCGATGTCTTGGCGTATCCGCGGTCACCAGACGTAGAACTCTCTTGAGCGGTAGGAGACATGACAGGGCAAAAGTGAATTCCCGACAATGATCAGGATAATCTCTTATGTAGAACCGAGGTTTGACTTGAACAAACTGAAGGAAGGCACCACGACACGTCTTGAAGTTCCCGTCGTGTCTTGCTTTTATCGACGTCTCCATCGGACTTGGTTGTCACAAATGCATGTACCCTCGATCGCTCGGCCGAAAGCGATGACTAGGGCCGATCCGTAGGTATTACTACAGCGGTGATAGGTGACCTAGAGAAGATTTGAGTTGCAGTAGCAAGTTTCTGGCGGCAGTCACACCTCGGATGTAGAACGGTGAAAGCTGCCACCTGGACGCCTTACCCGTCTTGCACAGGGGCTTGTAAGTAGTATGTCCGACAACAGGCTGCTCAACAAACCTGGCAACATTATTCCCCTGCTCGAAACTGATACCCAGAAGCTGTCAGCATAAGAGTGGGCAAGGTCGGTCTTATCCGGTCTTCCTGGGCCAAATTGCGAGAAGCATTGCCAGGGCCAGTAGAAGACTAAGATCACATTCCAACATGCCTTCTCTACTGCAGTTTCCATATGATTCAGTTACCAAATCTCTTCCACATCCTCCTCCTCTTGGCTCCCCTGTCCCTGCCCATCGCCATGCAGTCTCTGTTCAGCTACCGACCTGGCAGGATATGCGGGGAATGGCTGCACAAGAACCGCGTGTTATTATGGTACAGCAGATCGGCTATCCCAGGTCTTTCCTCAATCAAGATGTCGTCAAAGTGAGTCATGACCAAACACAGGAGCAAGTCTACACTGAACAGCCAGAACTAATACTGTTCTCTACTTGTGTGTAGGTCAACAATGCTTGCCTGGCTCTTCTCGGACAAGCAGAAGAGAAGTGCCTGATATTCCCAGCCTTGGATCATGCAATAGCTTGCCAGGCCACAATACACGACCTGTCACCCGAAGTAGCAGGTAGCGTTAGGATCAGAGCCGTAGACTTCCAGTTGGATGAATCCTCGGTGACGGTAGCAAGGGACAACGTCCCAGGAATCAGCCAAAACATGCATGATGCTGCTCCGCGGCGCTTCTACCTCGTCTTCTTTCCTGCACAAGTCAATGCTAGCGCCATGGGTTTCTGGCGGCTCTCTGGAACGGGCATCTCGTCACGCCTCGCCCAGAGCATGCACGAACACCTCGACAAGATATCTGCCGCGCCTGTAGATGAGCTGTCGGGGAGCAATCCAAATCTCTTCCGCGAACTTGCAGACATGCAGGCAGACGGTATGGTGCGCACACGCATTGTGAAACTGATCCAGCGCGCATCTATTAATGTCGCTTCAAGCGCACGCTTTGTGCCATCAGACGTTTTCCTCTATCCAACCGGCATGGCCGCCATCTATGAGGCCAACAAGCTGCTGCAGAGCTGGCGGCCGACACAGACGGTCGTATTTGGATTTCCCTACGAGCTTACCTTGAAACTGGTGCAAAAGTATGGTCTGGGCTACAAATTTTATGGCTTCGGCACTGAGGCCGAACTCGATGAGTTTGAAGACTACCTTGCCGACGAATGGCAGCAGCATCGTATGGTGCAGTCAGTATGGTGCGAGTGCGCATCCAATCCGCTGCTCAGGACTGTCAACTTCCAGCGTATTCGACGCCTAGCGGACACATACGGCTTTGTCGTGGTTGTCGATGAGACGATTGGCAGCTTTGCCAACGTCGACCTTGCAGGCATTGCAGACGTTATCGTCACGTCTCTCACCAAGAGCTTCAGCGGCAAGGCAAACGTCATGGCCGGGAGCATCGTCCTAAATCCCTCGTCGCCTTACTACACGCCGCTCAAGCAGTCTCTTGACAGCACCTACGTAAACGAACTCTTCGGCGCTGACTCGCGTGTCCTCGAGCACAACAGCCGCAAGTTTCTCGCCCGCTCTACCATGATGAACAGGAATGCGCAGCACCTCGTCTCGGTCCTCAGCCCCCTGGCCGGTACGCTATCGAGCACGCTCACGCACGTGTACTATCCGTCAACTTGCTGGTCGCGTGCAAACTACGAAGCGCGCATGCGCACTGCCACGCCCGACTTTACTCCTGGCTACGGCGGCCTGTTCACGCTCGAGTTTGAGAGCGTCGTGGCAGCAGCGACCTTCTTCGACGCGCTGAACGTGCACAAAGGCCCGTCTTTGGGCGCACACGTGACACTGGCCCAGCCTTACGTGCAAACGGTGTTTATGCGCGAGAAGGAGTGGGCGGCATCGTACGGACTGAGCGAGTCCATTGTGCGCATCTCTGTGGGTTTGGAGGACGAGCAGGCGCTAGGCTATGAGTTCATGCGAGCGCTGCGTCTGGCGGACCGGTTCAAGGCAGGGAGAGAGCTGAATGGCTATCTGGAGAGCTTTCTATAGTTATTCAAAGAACACCCTCGAAGAATTGGAAGTTGTTTGATCATTGAGAAGGCCAAACACAGTTTATGTAGTTAGGAGGTCAAGCTCATGGTTAATTGCAAACTGTTTTCTTAGGATCATTCACGCTAGCGAGAAATACAGGGCGAGAGCATGCGCTAACTGAGCGAGCTAACTAACCTTAGATTAGTGGACTGGATTAGTGGGGGTCGGGGGCTGGCATGCGAACAAATATGCCCAACACTTTTCCTTGACTTGAACAACATGTCTACTTTGCCTCGACAAAAGGTTGATTTTGGAAGACTGTTTCATAGTGAGACACTTTGACGCCAGGCTATTGATAATGATTTTGTATGCCCGCGAACTCATCAGTAATTCTATACTTTGGTAGGTGAGTCGAGCCTGTCGACGAAGTGGGAATTACCAAAAGGTAATCAACGAGAGCGATACCGAGTCAGCTCAGGTAGTAACCAATTACTTCCTGGCATATATTGTTGGAAAATGGAGTGTTCTGAATGGCCGGACCTAGCATCAATACATCGTTAGGAGGCCCCAGCAATCGCCGACTCGGCCGGAAGCCTGGTTGCACCATATATCTGAGCCGATTGGATGGATATCTGCCTTCATCGCCGAACGACAGGCTAACGAGTTTAAACTTTCTCTCTGGGTGTCTATAGAGCTTCGCAGCTAGAATACATATCACCATAGATCCGCTACCACTCTCGATATCGTCCTGGGACTTCAAGTGACCATGGGCGACATGCACGATATTGTTACAATTGACAATAGACTCCAGATTGTTTTCGAAGATCTTCACCTGAAGTATGGTAACAGGATGCAGGAAGAGGTTGCACATCCTTTGGGGAATGTTCCTGAAGGCAAGCTTGGTAAGTATTTGTAAGGTCAAGCATAATCATCTAGCTATCTCTCATCCATTGGTGTAGAAAGCCTCAACGCCCTGCAAGCACAGTTTACGAACGACCCCCGCCCCGACAAGGCGGACCTCATGTGCGGTGTCTATCAAACTCAAGAGGGGAATCCGTACGTCTTACCATCGGTGAAACTAGTAGGTAGGTCTTTCAGGGCTTGCGTGATCGCTTTTAAAACATGTACAGGCGCGGCAAATGTTATTCGATGACCCGGAATGGGAGCATGAATATCCTGCGTCTCATCTTGGTGAGGCACCATTTCGAGACATGAGTGCACGTCTGTTGTTTGGGGAGACTAGCCAGATCATAAAGGAGAAAAGGCAAGCAACAGTTGTGTATCATGAGGGTCAAGTGCTGATCGACTTCTGACAAGGATTGCATCAATGCAAACTCTTGGAGGTAGCGGAGCATGCCATATGGGCGCCAGGTTTCTGCGAATGCATTATGAACCGTATCAATCCAATGTCAGAGGGAAAGTCTATATTCCTTCAGAAACGTGGGGTAAGTCAAGCACCCATAGACTGTTAACATTTGTGTTTCAACTGGTGATCTAACCATGTATTTCCCCTTAGTCAACCACCCGAACGTCTTCCAAGCTGCAGGGTTCGAAACAGCCAGCCTTCCGTACTACGACTCCTCGACCCACGCATTTAACTTCAACGGCCTTGACGAAGCTCTTAGACAAATCCCGTCCCAGTCTATCATCGTGCTTCAAGTCTGTGGGAATAACCCGACCGGCTGCGATCCGTCCGCAGAGGAGTGGCAGTGCCTTGCACAGACATTCTTGACCAAGCAGCATTTAGCTTTCCTTGATCTCTCCTACCCAGGTTTTGTGTCCGGCAGCGTAGCGGAGGACTGCATGCCTATCCGTCTGTTTACTGAGGTGGGAGTTCCGCTCCTACTCGCCACAACGTACGGCAAAGCATTCGGTCTCTATGGAGAGCGCGTCGGACATCTTTGTGTACCTTTGCCCACTGCTCAGGCTGCGGCGCGGGTCGAGCAACAGATGAAACTCATGGCCCGGGAAGAGACGGGCGCGCAACCGCGATTTGGTGCGAAGCTGGTAGCAAACATACTGGGGAGCCCGCGCCTCAAGATGGTGTGGGAGGAGGATCTCAGGGGCCTGGCGCAAGATTTGGCTGCGAGGCGAGAATCATTGAAAAGAGAGCTGATTAAGCAGAATGCTCCTGGCGAGTGGGGCTTTGTGACGAGTCAGGTTGGGATGTTCTTGTAAGATGATTCTTTCACTACTCTCTACGATATTTCAGGCAAGCCTACAAAGAATTTCGCTAACGCATTCTTATCAGATACACATCTTTTGACCCCGAACAGATCATACAGCTAAGGGAAGAGTACGCTGTGTATTTGCAGGACACGGGACGGCTGTCCATTGCGTATGTTAAAAACAATTTCTAGTTGATGTAACGAAGCTAACGTCTTTTGCCAGTGGACTCAATGCACAGAATACTGCCCATGTTGCGGAAAGTATAGCAAAAGTCTTGGGGTGGCACAAACACTAAGAATACGTGACAAGTCCAATTACAGCTCTTGATATTTCAATTTGTTAAGAACTACTCTCTCACATTGACCACGTGCTGTGGTAACAGTAAGCTTATGTCTTTGACTTGTTACTACGTCTTCGTGAGTAAACTTTCGCCGAGTTTGTTTTCATCAAGTCCTACGATCAATACTACAAAACGGCGAAACTTAGTATTAGGATCATCGGCAGAGCCGTCTCGTTACATTGTTCAACTGCCTAGCAAATGCCATTGTATTGCTGGTCGATATCGAGCCCTATACGTATATAGCAGCCATGACGACTTTTTGCTCCTTGAACGCCTCAAATTACTTTTTCTGGCTGTACATTTGGCGACTCGACCTCAACCAGCTTGAAATCCGGAATTACCTGAGCCACCGCCTTCCAGTTCTTCACCCTCTCGAAATGTGCCATAGCTACAGGATGTGCGTCTCTCCACTCTTTGCCCAGTACCCACTGCAAACCCCTGCTCAATACGATTGCTACAAAGATATCTGCGAGGGTCGGGCTATTGCCTACTAGCCACTCCACTCCGCTCAGGACCACTTCTAGCTTGTCCAACAGCACTAAACTTGCTCGCTTCCCCTCCTCAACTGCTTCGTAATTGTACGGTGCGGGGTCCGTGAGTCCAGGGATGAGAGGGAGGAACCAGCGCGCAAGTGTTGGCAAGAACTCCTGGTTTGCAAAGCTGACATAGCTAAGCACCAGGGATTCCTGGGCCAGAGTGCCAGCGGAGCCAAGAAGATGAGATTTGGGGTTGAGTTTGGATAGATACTTTTTAGTGTTGAATTAGCTAGCGTAGGAAGCAGACAAGACGAGAAAATATGTTTGGAAAGAAAACACTGAGGAAATATAGACAATATTGGACAGATAGCTTCCGTCTTTTACTTACATAGGCAATAGCGATCGTCTCTGTGATCATCACGCCAGGACCTTTGAGGGCCGGGATCTTTCCTTGGGACAAAGGGAAGAGTTTCATATAGGCGGCTTTATTGATGCCCTTGCGTGGAACTACTAGAGATTGGTTGAGCGTGATACCTTCGGCGGCAGCCTGATGAGGTGTTAGGGATATGGTATTGAGACAGTCTAGAGCTGAAAAGAATCTTACTACGATCTTGATGATGCGCGTTCGAGGGTTGTCCTACTTGGGCATCAACTCACATCAATGTTGTTATATTGCTATTAGTCGATACTTACATCATAGCCGTAGAGGGTGAAGTCGATAGCCATTATGGGCAGGTTCGATGCAAGGATATCCGATGCTAGTTCACGGGGAAACACTCGTCACAGGCCTAGACATTGGAAGTAAAGGAATACCAGGACATTGTTTATACTTATCGAGCAGCAAAATACCAATCGACCGATACATAACTTCTCGGCTAATAGATCTATACACCTTACGCGACATTACTCGATCTCCGTTTCGTAAGTCCGAGATATTCCTCGGACAAGTCCGATCGCCAATTCACGATTTCCATGATCTACATACATGTGCCAATGTTATGCCGGTTCGACCGAGGAACCATGCTCTACAAACGAAATTACCTCCGTCATACTAGAACCGACTCTCGCTCGCGGGTGCCTGAATTTGTAATTGAACCTCCATGTTGGGCTTCAATATCGCCGAAGAAGGTTGGGTTTGAGGAGTGGTGAAAAACACCGCGTGTAGAAGAGCCACTGCCCGCACAGAATCCTGTTCCTGGACGACACAGGAGATGCTGTTCTCACTCGCTCCTATCAACACTTTGGGTCAGTCGCCGACAATCCGAAAGAACACAGACAGATAGCTTACCATGTGCGATCATCTCGATCTTAATGCGATTTTCGCTCAGCGTGGAGAACATCTGTCCAGTCACGCTTAGTGCCCGTCTCAGCTGTTTGCCAACCAAACTGATGATGGTTTTTTCGTGCAGAAGCTCTACATCCCCGTACTCTTGTAATTGCGCAATTGCGTTTTGGAGATTTTGCCGGACGGGTTCGGAGTAGTCGTCCTCATCGTCACCCGTGATCAGAGAGACTTCAGAATGCAATGCCATGGAAACCTGGACCTCACTGGTACATATAAGATCGATGGACAGATTCCGTTTGTCGAATACAGAGAAAATGCCGGCTAAGAAGCTGTGCGCTTTCAATCGTTCTGCGGACCGAATATTGATGAGCAAGATTTTGTCTTTCGATGTTATGGCGATCGGGGTCCTGGTAGCGCCATCGTGCGTACAAGGCAGAGAAGTCCGAATTGCAGCACAGTTCATAGAGGTCGAGGAAACTGGTGAAGGACTGACACCCTTCCAGTCATCTACGATCAGAGTTCCCGGTGACTGCGGGTTGAGGACGTTTTTGATGCGCATTGAAATGCTCGCACGCATGGCTAGACGCATAGCCGCGTAATGAATGACCTCGGAGCCGTGAAATGTCAACTCTGAAGCCTCTTCAGAGCTGATTACGGGGAGCATTTGGGCACTGGGTACCTTACTTGGATCGGCCGTGAAGATGCCTTCTACTTCTTTCCAGACCTGCAGCTCGTGTGCTCGTAACCCCACAGATATCATCGAGGCGCAGAAATCAGTATATCCGCGACCGACTTGCGTGAGAAGACCGCGGTCAATGGGTCCAAAGAAGCCCGTAACAACCGGCACGGTGGCCTTGCACCTGCGGATTCGCTTGGCCATGACATCCGACAAACTATCATAGAACGATTGGTTCATCATACTGTTAATGGTGGTCGGAACAATTTCGGAGAAGTCGACAATTTCGCTTGCGATGCCCCGATCACGCAGCGTGGCAGAGAGGAAGAAACAGGCCAGTCGTTCGCCCGTGCTGATGACCTTGTCAAGAATGTATGAGTTGCCGTGGCCGATGGTTTTCGTTGCTAAGAGAAGCTGTATAACTTGCTCGCATTCATGCTCAACCTGTTGGACGAGTTCGATGACAAGTTCTGGGTCCTTTATATAGTCGTAAGCTGAACTGATATGCTCTGCGCGGATGTTTTGGACTAGTGTATTGGAGCGCTCGAAGTCAGTTCCTAGACAGTGCTTGTAGGCTTGCAGAAGGCGGTTTGTGGTGCCTTCCTTTTTGGTGCTGGCACTCAATGCAGAGCAAACAACGACCACTCGATGATAACGAGTGATAGGCCTGAGAGTTGTAAGCACCCATC
This sequence comes from Dothidotthia symphoricarpi CBS 119687, assembly GCF_010015815.1. Lineage (NCBI taxonomy): Eukaryota > Fungi > Ascomycota > Dothideomycetes > Pleosporales > Dothidotthiaceae > Dothidotthia > Dothidotthia symphoricarpi. The sequence continues at coordinate 591,045 of NW_022985025.1, forward strand.
ATCTTCATTGTAAAATAGCCAGGTGAGAGTGGTGCTGACTTGACAACGTTTTCAACGACATTGAGAGGGTATTTCCCAATGCTCGTGCCACCAAACTTTTGCACTACCCAAGTGCCGGTGCCACTCCATGGTGCTCCAATCTGATCGATGGTCATGTTGTATTTGAAAAATATTCAGTTATTGAACAAAGTATAAGAACGTTGCATACGAAAATCACTCTGTTTCTACCATCAGAGGCTTACATATTGGATCTTGAGCATTGGTCGTCGCCATCACGTCCCCGCAAAGGATGCCTAAACGGATCTACACGGATCGTTTCCCTACATGCTTGCTATGGGAATCTTGCATAAGAAGAAGAGATAGCGAACCTTTTCGGCCGAGGACAATGGGAAACAATCATGTCCGACCTTAGGCGGTTTTCTATTTTCATTTGTACCAAACATGCCTCGGATCTGATCCAATCGGAGAACACATCGCAGGATTAATCCATGTTTTTTTCCCCAATGGAATTTCTGAGAAGTAGGGGCTACAACTTTGGGGCTAAATTGCCATGCTGTATCGGCACTGGCCGGCCTAGTCATAATAAGAGATAGCGGCGACGGACCAGTGAACACCGAGGGCGGAGTTGTACGTATTTGACTTGATATGTTTAGTGGGGTTCTTGACTTCCCTTTGATCGGCGAGACTTGAGCAAGTAGAAGGTGTGGATGAATTCATTACGCGAAGCCTAAGCGTTTTGTTCAGTGAGGCTACCGAAGCCAAGGGCGTCCGACCCAGTCATGTTTCGAATGTTTCGTTCTAAATATTCGTTCATGTATATATAGTTGAAAAACCTTGTAAGATCACTTAAATTACTATTTCCCAAGACCCAAGACTAGACCAGTGTGTTACCTGGTAGTCAATATCACCTCCTGGTTGTTTTACACAATAGTTCGAGCTATCTACTCGTATATGTAATTCGTTTGTTAGGTACATCAGTATTCATATAAATGGTCTTGTGCTTTGTACAAAAGCTTGTGAGTCTTATGTTAGTAGTGCAATGTAGAATATCATGTGCCAACCATCAATTTATATTGTAGGCGTACCGTTCAACCTCGTGTATATGCATCAACTGTTATTTTGGTCGGGCTTTCCCTAGTGGTTGGTATCGCCGTTGTATGTACCGTTTGAGCCATTCACGCCCGCGATTTTCGCAAGTATAACATTATCCTCAAAGCTTTTCACGCCCGATTTGAAAATTGCTGCTCCATCCGAGTGGATAATGAGGGCTTTCCATCCCAGCTTCAGTCGTCGTTCCAAAATTTCAGGCGTCATGGCAAATCCTAGCACCGCAAGGCCATTATTTTCTGCGGCGCGCTGGATCTTTTCCATTGCAGCGAGAAAAGCTGGCTCGTCGCCGTCCTGACTACCGACTTCAAGACCCATGGAGCATCGAAGATCGCCCGCTCCCACCATCAAGGCATCAACTGAGAGACACTTGGTTAGACCGGTTCAGTCACAACTCCTTTTTGACCACTGCGATATGTACATGACGGAGAAGGGGAGGAATACTGACTTCCAGGAACAGCTGCAATCTCCTCAACGTTCTTGACTCCCTCCACGTCCTCGATCTGGGCAAAGACAGCGGCATGGTTATTCCATACGTCGTAAACGGTCTCTCCAGGCTTGGTGCGCGTCTGGTTGCCAAACAGTGCCAGAGGTGGGTAGCTGCGCGTACCAAGGGGAGGGAATTTGGCTAGAGACACTAGTTGCTGAGCTTGCTCTGCATTCTGAACATGCGGCTGAACGATGCCTCCTGCTCCTGCAAGGAGAACATAATTGATCAGATCTGGCATATTGGGAGCCAGCCGTACGTATGGCACCATAGAGCCATTTGAAGTGTACTGAATGGTCTTGATGAGGCTGGCAAGTAGTGTGGGATTAAGTGGGCTATGCTCCTAAGTCATAAGTCAGTATTTCTCTATATGCGTGTCCAAGGAGTAAGGGATCATACTGCGTCGAGGAAACAAAACTGGTGTGGTAGAGTTGCTACTACACGCGCAGCTTCCTCATGGGGGATGCGACAACTTGTACCCCACAGCAGTTCACCACTCTTTAGCATAGACCTGAAATCCGTTGGTTGAGCCAGATCTAAGGCGTTGTATTGTTTTGCGTCCAACATTGTTACGCCTGTATTAGGTATGACTTCCACAAGGTGTGACGTTGCGAGTATATACTTTTATGTGAAGCGGCCAGGATGGTTCTTTACACAATTAACACGAGTGTTATGGAGCTTTCTGCAGAATCAGTGGTTCAGGAACTCATTAATTGAACTCGGCGACAAATTTGATAAGTCCGTTGTAACGATCATAGTCAAACTCATCTCCGACCACAACTTTGTCGGTCAATTCTATCCATGAACTCAATTGAACAACCTCGGAGCGCCGCGTGATCCATGCAAACAAATAACACAAAGCCGTCAGCATGTCCGATTGGCCCTGTTCGGATAATCACAAACGCCGCTTACGCCTTAGTCAGACAAGCAGGGATTCTCGGCCGACGAAGTCAAGGTGTAGCTGTGCGTAACAGCTGAAACTTTTACAACGGTCGTCAGGTCTGTGTAGCAGATTGGCAAGGAAGAGAATTCAATATATATATCACCTGGTGGACCGTTCACATATCTTCATTGCCATCTTCTCAACTACACAAAAACAACACAATCCGCACTTCCAAGTCAATCGACTACAACACTTTCCCATATTTGCAATGGTGGCTGAGCAATATTGGACCTCTCCTACCAAGGAGTATCAAAAGAAAATTCAGATTATTCAGGGTTCTGATGAGCCTGCGATCGACTTCCCCCTCATACTTCAGCCCTCACGCGAAGAACTCTCCAAGGATGCAATCCTCAAGGAGGCCCGCGCTCTTGGTGCTCAGCCATCCGACAAGAATCTCCAGAGCCCAATCCGCCAGCTGCTCGATGCAAATGGTGGTGCTATCCACCTCAAAGGCCTACCCCTGAAGACGGCCGAGGACTTCTCAGAGTTCATGTTCGCCCTCGCAGGGTCCGGCCCTCACGCCTGGAAGCCGCATGAGCATACTGGTATGGAGGTGCTCCGCCGCCCTCAGGCCCCCAACGTGCTCACTGCCAACGAGGGTCCGCCAAGTCACTTTATTGGCTGGCACAACGAATACGCCGTATCTCCAGTACACCCGCATTATCTTGCTCTCTATTGCAAAATTCCCCCGGCCAGCGGCGGTGAGACCTCTGTCTGCAACTCGATTGCCCTGTACGACCGCCTGAAGAAGGATGCCCCAGGCTTCGTCGAGGGTTGCGGCAAGAAGGGCCTTGTGTACCATATTCCACACAATGCAGATCAGGTCGGCGGTATTGTCGGTGGTAACGGTCTGTACAAAGATTCGGCGTTCGGCCCCAAGGGAGACGAGAAGATGCCCGAGACCGAGGAGGGCAAGCGAGCTATGGTTGAGCGCAAGATGCTCGACTTGGCCCACCGCGGTGGCTGGCACAAGGACATCGACCGAGACGATGAGACTCTACCTGTTTGGCAGCGCCGCGGCTTCGAGTGGACCTGGCAGGATAATGGCGACCTCGACGTCATTCATCGTGTTGCTGGCACCCGACAGCATCCTACCTTGAACAAGCCAGCCATATTCAACGTAAGTTTACTTTGACTTTATGAAACGCTGGATACAAAGAGACTGATTTGTAACGCAGGCTCTGTCCACCCGCTACACCAACGCTGTGGCTAACGACACTTTCAACGCCCCGTTCACTTTCAAGAAAGAGGATGGAACCGAGGGTAGTTCGATCCCCCCACATGTAAGTCCAGCTTGATGCGTCTCGGACGTTTCAACCAAAGTTTTGAAGTTACTCACAAATGTTCAGTTTGCCGGCCTTGAAAAGGATGAACCAGTTCCCCGAGAGTGGCTGCAGAAGATGGACGAATGGCAGCACGAGCTAGAGTCCAGCATCGTCTGGGATGCAGGCGATGTCCTTCTGGTCGACGTGAGTACTCAATGTCCCAATTGCTGACCTCATGGAAGCTGACTCAAGTTCGACTCTCCAGAACTTCGCCGCACAGCATGCCCGTTGGGCTTGGGAGGGAGACCGAAAGGTCATGGCCAGCTTCTGGGACCAACCTGGCATGGTCAGCGAGCCCATCATGTCGTAAACTAGTATGATCTAGACTTTTTCTAGAACATAATCGTCAAGTACTTGATAGATGAGTGTGGACACTCTGGTCCAAAGTGGAGGTATTGGTATGAGTACATGGGTACATTCGCTTAGTATTAAATCCGAAGACAAGGAGTCCAAATTGTTGACAAATATTTTTTACGTTGCATAGCGTGCCTTCGTTGTCGTGTGATGTGGCGGCATCGATGTAAAGCCCTGCTCAGTGTGATCTCCTAGAAAACAAAGAGGGGAACTAGCAACGAAGCGAGTTGGAGAAAGTAACCGCCCGTCAAGTATTGTTTATAGCTTTTTGGAACATGTTGACAGTCTCCGGAAACACTTGCACGATGGAGTATATTGATGGTCGATATCTCAGGGTAGGTCATTGATTGTTATACATTGACTCTCCCAGAGAAATACACAGATCGTATTAACGCAGACGGCTGCCTCAATTTGTTGAGAGTACTAGAGTTACCATGATTAGCTTGAACGATGCAAAGACTTGAAAGTAGAGATGTGAGAACGACACTAAGGTACCTTATCATGCCGTAGGATTAGATTTTTTCATTGAGATCTACGTCAGATATAACTAATCTATCAAACTGGTCTACAGTCAAACAAAATACTACCGAGACTCGCCCTAAGGTCTGGCTGTTGCCAACCCAATTTTAACTCCGTTACGGCTTTCTGTGAGATTTCTGTCAAGCTCGACATACTCCAACACTGGATCTCGGTTCTCGATACTCTCGAACTCCTGGGTAAGTCGTATCAAGATGTACGTAGATTGAAGATAAACTTGCTGGTACGCCGGACAAATTCTCCGACCTCCACCGAAGGGCACAAACTCAGGCGGAATCTTCATATGGTTCCACCTGTCGGGCGTGAAATCATAGCAGTCATCTCCCCAAACCGATTCGATGTGGTTGCAACCCCAGCCATGAACACAGACTTGGTCGCCCTTCTCCATAAACAATGGGGACTCGCCATCAGGTCCCCCGCCCTTGGGCAGTATGGTGTCCTTGAAGGCAGTCCGGGTTACAGTAGCACTTGGTCCTATCGAGCGGATTGTCTCATAGATAACATTGCGGAAGGGCTTGAGAGTCTTGGAATCAAAATCAAGCTCAGCCCCTTCACATATGGTGAGTGCCGTCTCGCGTAGTTCCTGCCAAAGACTGGGATTTCTTGCAAGACAGAAGAGCGCGTTGGCAGCTAGTACCGCCACTCCGTCTCTTCCGCCAGCAAAAAGATTGAGGCATTCGTAGCGAAGAGCAATCGGGTCTTTGACCTGCTGTGCAAGCTCATTGAGCAGAACATATCTAGCTTTTACTTCTTGAATAGCACCAGGCGACTCATTGAGCACAAGTTGCACTTGCTGATCGACGAATGCATGAACCTCCGCAACTGTCCTGGGATATTCTCGGTCTAGACAGTATCTGAAAGCTAGGCGTCCTGCTTTTCGTCGTTTAAGAGACCCAGCATTGGCGTAATTGAACGCTTCTATAAAGTCACCATTGCTGTACGGCGACCCTGACAGCAAAGAGTCGGTGGACTTGCCGAAAATGAACTCTGCGGTCGAATCGAAGTTCATCTTCTTCAGCAAAGGCTGGACATCGATGGTGCTTCCGTCGTGTGGTATCTGCGCGATGAAACGATCGACGTGTCTCTTGAACATCGCAGTAGATCGGACTTCTACTTTCTTGAAGAGAGGCATGACCATGCCTCTAGAGAACTTCCAGCGGGGTCCATCGGATGAGAATATGCCTGGGCCAAGGAAGTCATTCTTGTGGAAAGCGCCTGCTCTTCCAAGCGTGTTCATGTCCGCATTGAAAGTTACGCGGATATTTGCCATGTCGATCGTGTTGATGAGTCGCTGGCCAGCGAGCTTCTCTTCCCATGTGGGTCCTAGTTTGGCGAACCAGTGGTCGTAATGGGCTAACGAACGCCCTTCGTCGCTTGCAGTTTGACGCTCTCGCATCAGATCAAGTCCAAGCCAGCCTTTGTGCGGATAACGGGGAGGCTTTTGGCAGCCATGCTTGCCCTGCGCTGAACGAAATGCGACATACCCACGGATCTTTCCGTAGATGATGTCAGCTATGGTTGAAATGACAAATATACCAAAGGAACCGAACGCAACACGCGTGAAGATAGTCCACAGGCTAATGGACCGCCATGATTCGGCGGAAAAGAACTCGTTCGACATGCTGGCATTCGAGGAACAAAGTTGAGTGAAGCAGGTACTCGGTGAACAAGAGAAATGGAGGGATAGAGTGCTTGATAAATGCTCACGCCGCTTACCAACTGTCCACGCCGCTTAGTAGACACCCACGCCGCAATTTCGCATGTTCGGGATTTTGTATGCTTCAAATCTGAGTCACAGAACAATTACAGTCAACATCTCCGACACAGTAGAGCACTGCTCGGCGTTAGCAAGTCCGTAAATAACCGAGCTACCTTACCATACATGATATCAAAACCTTAGTAAAAATCCTTTTTGGGTCATAGTTCACAAGTTGTTAGTGTGAAGAATAGAGTAAAGACATCAAGGGCAAAGATTTACTCAATAGAAAACCGGTGGAAGTTGTAAATTACAATCTTGCATATCCCATCTGATAAGATTCCGTTACTACCAATCGTCGTCGAACGGAACGCTGCGATGGCTGAAAATGAAGGCTTGATTCAGTGGCACGGGCCGAGGCGACGGGTTCTAGATCCGAATCCAGCTTGGCAGATCGCCGAGCCGTCTTGCGCTGCACGCTCTAAAATCTCACCTCAGCATAGCGCCGAGGGCATTACGCGTAACGCTCTAAGATCCTACCTCAGCTTAGCACCCACGGGTGGCGTTTTGTGAAACTCTCTAGAAAGGTGTCTATCGGCTGGATGCGCATTCCAACGACACAAGCATCGTTGATTGGATGCAGAAGGGATGTTCAAATGTTGGCTGTCTTCCTGGAGCCTACATGAGGCAAGCGATAGCAGTGGTTCGATGGTGATCTAGTCAAATTGAGCAGCTTTATAGCGTCATCAAGCTACTGTATGCAGAAGGTATATTGGTTGTTCTCCGGAGTGATTGTTGATTCGACAGTAGTTCAGTTGGATGACGTCATCAAGCAATAACTGCCGCTTACATACCTGAACTTATCCCTATGGAAAAGACAATGCTCCAGAGACCGACTACCTAGGATAGCATTAGATCAATCTTACATGCTTTGTCAATTGCTTACCAACTCTCTACGTGTAACTCTTATATCCAACAGACACTCACCTTAATGCACATGCGCCACCTAGGTATGTTAAGTTCTTTTATCTATTATGGCATGTTGATTGTTTGAAGCGACTATAGTTAAACTCTCCTATTTATGTCCGAGACGACGACCAAGCGAAGACGTCTAGTACTTTCGTGCTTTGAATGTAAGCGCAGGAAGTTAAAGTGTGGACGAGAGACTCCTATCTGTTCGAGGTGCATCAACGTAGGCACCCCAGAAGTTTGCGAGTACGACCCTCGTTTCTCGATGAACACGGACACGGACGTGGCTGGTCTAGCTTGTGCTAATCAGGCTTGGTCTCCCAAGAACTCAATAAGCCAGTTGCCTACAACCACCTTCGACAACTTCGATGCCTCGCTTATCAGTGATAACTGTCAACCAAATCTCTGGCTACCATTTCAGCATGATCTGGACCTCGAAAGCTCCTCTTCCGAAGTCCTAGACAGTGAGAGCCTCATCGAGTCTTTCAAGTTGCAAATGCAGCAACCATTCCCGGACCAAAGGAAAAGTTTGAACGGTCGGTTCCGAGGCCTGAGCCACTCGACGAGCATTGTTGCCTCCTTTCCGGACCTCTACAGATTTATGAAACAGATCGTTGAGGACCACCACATCCTAGGGGCTCCGCAATGGGCTACATACACGCCAAGCGCAGAGCAGCCTCTCCCGTTCTATTCAAAAGAAGAGGTAGAGCAAGCCATAAAACGTCTTCTCCCAGCAGAAGAGCGCTGTCGTCGTCTTTCAAAGTCATACTTCGATCACTTCACTGGGATATATGCCCTCTTCCACGTTCCCTCGTTCTGGCATGAATACCAGGACTATTGGGACGGGACGCACAATGATCCGGTTCGATTCAATGCGATGCTTCTTGCTGTGATGTCATGCTCAAGGTGTCTTTTTGCGGACGATCCGCTGTCTTTTGACGGAGACAGTTCTACTGCCAGAAACGAAGCGGTGAAATGGTTGCACGCAGTTGAGGCATGGCAAAACTATCGTGCAGCGACAAACTCTACAATCGAAGCATTCCAAATCAAATGCTTAGTGCTCTTATCGAAGACACTGAACGATATCGGCCGCGAGGACCACTACACGGCTTCACAGACTTTACTCGCCGATGCCATCTCGAATGGCCTTCACCGAGACTGGAAACTTCTTGGCGTAGAGGAATCCGTCTATGAGCGAGAGATACGTCGGAAGGTGTGGTCTGCCGTTGCTGAGCTGGATATCGCAGCCTGTATTGAACGCGGTGTGCCATCTATGGTTTCTAATCTACTCGCCGACATCGGGCAGCCAAAGGGATACAACGACTGCGATTACTTTTCCAACACTGAATTCGAGCCCCCTGATCAGCCGGACTGCCAGCTTACAGATAACTCGTTTGCAAAGATCGCACACTCGATTCGACCGCTTCGCTACGAGATCAATGACTTCGTCAATAACCCGCAAAAACATAGATCGCTAAATCAATCACATCTCGTGGCATTGCGGGTGCAGATATCCAAAGCCATGGATGGTATACCTA